>NC_082348.1:8412674-9023924 GCF_027477595.1 Haemorhous mexicanus | reverse complement strand
AGCTAAGCACACAGACCCTTTTTGCCACAGAAACAAAACCAGGAACAACAAAGAGTGCTCTGCTGACAGGTGAGGGGACTGCCAAGGAACTATCTTTGCAAAAGCCAGGATGTCTGAAATCTATATCTTGGAAACAAGGTACCAGTGGGATCCAAATACAATGACACCTTGCAGCCTACAGCATTTGGATGAAATGCAGACTGGCTGTTTCTTCAGATGCTGGATAAGAGGAGGAAATCTAGGGAGTATTTGGAGTCCTCCCTGGAAGGGAAGAGCAGATTCTCTGTTTATCCCAGACTAGAAGTTGTCTTTGGCTCTGGCAGCTGTGCTCAGCTGGGCTTGGTGGGACATGCAGGCAGCTGGCTCACCTGCAGCAGGCTCTGCCAGCTTCCTGATTTCTGCCTCTCAGGGATGTGTGCTCCCTGCAGGAAGCATGTGCAGAGCTATCGAGAGCAGAAGCAGTGCAGGCAGCCCGAAGAACATTCCTCCAACTTGGTTTCTCAGCAGAGCACTTATTCCAGGGCTGTACTTCCCCGTGATTGTTTGCCCCTGCCATCTTACAGAGCTGACATCTTACAGGCGAGTCCTGCTTGGTCCCTTATTGTGGGAGCATGAGGAACGATCATTGCCCAGCGACACCCATCGATAGCAGTGAATAATAGCCAGGAAGGGAGGCAGACAACAGTAGGAACATGCTCAAGAGAGGTGCTGTAATTCTTGGGACATGGCGCTTCTGCAGAGGAGGAGGAGAGTTGCAGGGTGGACGGGAGGGGGAGGGGGTCCTGTCACTGCTGATGCTCTCTAGAGCTCAGCAGCTGGAGAGAAACATTGGCTGAGGATGGTCAAAGCTGGGAAGGGAAAAAGGCAAGGAGGGAAAAGGATGAAGTGAAAAGAGCTAGCAGCCACGCTGGAGAGCATACAAACAGTCTGCTGACCTCTGATGCATGAGGGATGAAGAAAACAGACTGTGATTGACTATGTGGTCCATCTGGGTGTTCTTCTGGATTTCAGCTGTCCCGGTAGGTGCTCAGATCTATTTACTCCAGTTTGCATGGAATCACATGTTATCTGAGTAATGCCGAGCACCTCTACTCCATGAAGTTGTGGTGTCTCTGTTTAAAAAGATCTGTGTAGAACGTGAGATTTTAAAATTTTCTTCTTGCTTCTGCTGCTTCCTTCACTAATTGACAGTGACTAGACGACTAGATGCTGGATGCCTCAGTTTCCCCACCTTTATAAAGACAGAAGTGTTACTAACATACTTTGACAAACACAGCAAGATGCTGTGTTGAAGGAGAAAAGATTTAACTCCATTCAGAGAAGCTTTACTGATTTATACCAGCAATCAATCCCTTAAGGGGCAATGCCCACGTCTAGCAGTGCCTCCCTGGACTCAGATTGAAAGAATGTGAAGCCATGTTTATATCACAAAGTTTGTCTTCTTTTTTTTAGCTTTATCACTTTACTGAGATTTATGTGGCAGATCGTCACTGCTGAGCTCCAGGTGCTTGGATCAGTCAGAATGGAGAGTGGAACCTGGGCTGTGATCTCCAGGTGCTGCTTAGGTTATTCAGATTTTGAATGCATATAAAACAAGGGGTGAAATATGTCTGGCTTGGGTGTGAGAAGTTAGGAAAGAATCAAATCACTGTTTCATTGCAACAAATGGAAAAATCAATTTCTTTGTCCCAGTAGGGAATTTGGCTCCAACTGTGAGAAAACCTGAGCTCTGCTTAGACATTTTAATTGCAGAGTGGATGCAATCTTCAAACCTTTTGCCTTTTGATCATCTTCTGCAATAAAAATTGTGACTGTGATGGTTTTCTTGTAATTTTGGTTTCTTGATCTTAGTACTACCTAAAGGACTCTGTAAATAGATGTCATTTCTCAGAGTGTCCCCAAGAGCACCTATTTCTATTGGTTCTTCTAATGTTTCAAAATACCTGTTTTGATTTTGCCAGGCATCTTTTGCTCCATAAATCCTCTTATTATACTAAATAAATCTACTTATTTTAAAATGAAATGGCTGTGAATTCTGGATAATATTTGGATCCACTCATTTCACACTTTAAAAGCTGTGTTGGCTGTTGCTATCAATATTGCAGCCTTCTGCCCGTTCTGGAGATGTATTTATTGCAGTTATCTCTGTTTGGAATGGGATTGGTATCTTGTCTTTAAACAAAATATGAAGAGGTCTTTCTCTCCATCTCGGTTTCAGTTGGGATAGAGTTAAGTATCCTTTTAGTAGCTGGTGAAGTGTCAAGGAGATCACAACTGTTTCAGGGAACTGTTTAGGATGAGACATAGAAACAGCACGTAGAGGAGCCCCTTTTCCTCCTTGCTCTCAAGCAGCGGAGGCAGGCTGTTTGCTCCCACTTGTGGATGGTAAACACAAGTGAGACTGAGCACAGCTGGTGGCAGAGTGGGGTTATCCGGCCGCGCCATGGGAAGCAGCTTTCGCATCGCTCCGCAAACATCCGAGTGCGCGCACCCAGCCCGCTCCCTCGGATGCCTGTGTTGGCACAGACTGGCTCAGGGACAGGGCTGGTTGAAAATAAGGTCTTTAAACCCACACCTGGAAGCTCTCTGCTTTCCCTGGGCTTAAAATCCTTTTAGGTGTACCTCTATTCCCAGGAGTGGTATCCAGCTGATTAGAAGAATAGGGTGGACATCACTTTGTGGGGGAAAACAGTAAATGTAAGGCACTACCTATGCTGTACTCCTGCTTGAACAACACATTTAGTGTAAGAAAGTAATGCTGTATTAGATCATCAGGGTGACCTTCACAGCTGTGTGTGCTAAAACTGTGTGGCCTCATTCTAGCCATAAAGAAATAACACAGAATTTAAATCTTTCTAAAACAAAAACTTTCTTCGGACCCACATTTCTTAAAGGAAAACAGTGCCCACACAATGTAGAGGCTTTTCTAAGATGGAGTATTCCCCTGTTTCTGAGATCATTGTTAGCATGATTCCTAGCATTTATTTTTGCATATGTTCAGTATCATCTTAACAACCCAGACTGGTTATGTTGGCCACTTCAAATGCTCAGCATTCAAATCCTGGCATCAGAAGAGAGTTTCTTTCATATAAAGTCTTTGCATGTGTGATTCCAGAAAATTTATTACATTGTGCAAAACTAGATGATTTCTAGTTCATTCATGATGCACAAAGACAAGGGAGGAGGATACTGAAGTTAAACACAAGTTTACACACCAGACCAATTAGATGAGGTATGATAACACTGCTGAAAAGATCAAACTCTGTTCACAAATACAATACTCAAAAAATTTCCAGCCCAGATAGTGGGAATATGGCCTCTAATGTCTGATAGCTAAAATTTAATTGTAGAAAAGCAATAGTTCTCATTACAAGGTTTTCAGGGATTGTTCTTTCTCCCAAATCTAATCTGAAAGTGATCGGCAATGCTACAAGATTTATTAGGTTGAGCAGTAATGTGATGCTGCAGGGTTAACTTTCTTGAAAAAAGAACATAAACAAAGTCTATCTGATAATTTTCAACTAATAGAGCCTGATGACTGGCTTCTAATCTCTTCATTATGCATGTACATACATATGTATTTATGTATATGTACATAAAAGTTCCACAGTGAGAATTTATAAAGACTTTGGGTTTATCCATTAGAAAGAAACTATCTAATTAGTTATAATGGGCATCCACCTATATTCAGGTTTCTTGTGTCAAAAAGAATAGACACTGGTAAAAATAACTTTTACCCTGCAAAGGGTAAAAATACTTTTTTCCTGAACAACGTAACTGTTAAGACCCTGTCCTGCAAATAATTTTGTAATGATTTTCAGTATTTGTCATTTTAATGGTCTGTAGCTGTTTGGTTTTTTCACTCATTTTGGTCCAGCTGCATAAAACATAAACACACATTTAATTGCTACATCAGGATTGAGTGAACATTAACATTTCCACATGGTTTTA
Organism: Haemorhous mexicanus; assembly: GCF_027477595.1. NCBI lineage: Eukaryota > Metazoa > Chordata > Aves > Passeriformes > Fringillidae > Haemorhous > Haemorhous mexicanus. The sequence goes on along the minus strand of NC_082348.1, from coordinate 9,019,973 downwards.
TGAGAAAGAAAGCTGGGAAGATATGAAAAGGACCTTAGGACAAATTATCATCTAGGTTCTCGCTAAAATCTGGGTGAGATTCTGCTTTTAGGTGGGCTCCTGCAGCTACCAGATGGTAGCAGGGAAACAGGCTTGGGTGGTCTGCAAGCAGTGGGCATATTTGGATCGCTTGTGCACAGGAAAATGAGCTGCCAGGTGTATGATTTAACACAGCCATGGGTGAGTGACTGATCTCTATCTCCAGCAGTGTCCTGGATGTTTCTGCAGTCTTTTGGAAGAGCATCCTGTTCATGTACTTAATTTAGCAGAATAACACATTTTTCTCAATGTCAGTAATGTCAGCAAAAGGGAGAAGACATAAACTCAGTCTGTGTTCGCCTGCTGCTACTACAAAAATGCAGACTTAACTGGGAAAATTTTCTGTATTTCAAGGAAATATTGCTCACAATCAAGTGATAGATTTGCATGGGGAATATGAGTATAAAAAAGATAGATTCAGTTGAGATTTTATAAGTTTTAAGAGGAAAAGTGATTCCACTGCTTTTAAAATTTGTAGATCAAAGCTATTCCACCTGTCTGTGACCTTCTGAGCGTCCTGAAAAGGGAGGAAGAAAAGTGTGTGGAGACTCTTTCCCTGGAGGCAAGGAACAGAACGACTGAAAATGATCTGCTCCTGAGCTCAGGTAAAGGCTGAACAAATGCACATGATAAAACCTGCTATCACATGAACTGGGTGCCTCAAACTCAGATACCCTGGCATCCCTTCCCATAGGAGGTATGCACTTAGAATACATCTCTCCTTTAAGAGCAGAAAAACAGGTAAGATCTGTTACAAGGCTTTGAGAGTGGGATTTTGACCTTACTGTGACAGGAAAAATTGTGGGAACTTTCTAACCCAGTTGCTTGACTGCAATCCTCACAACTAAGGAACACACCAGCAACAAAGTCTTGCAAATTGCAATCATGTCTTCTTGGAAAAGGATAATTTAAAAAGTCACCCTGGCAACTGCAAATTTACTTAATTATATTTACCTTAAAAATCAATGAAGACCAGCAGCCAATATTTCAATCACGTGGCTTGAAGGTCCTCATTGCTTCCTCCTTGTTCCAAGTTACTGTCACCTAACAGAACTCTTGAATTTCAGCAAGGATTTATCATCATACAAAGGAGCTTTTTGGCCTGGGAAAGTTGTGGTACTGAGTCCTCATCATGTAGACAGCTTTGCTTTCACAGCTGAGCAACTGGGGTCATGTGCAAGAGATTATTAAACCTTGCCTCTGAACTGCGTGCTATTTCCCCCAGGCAGCTGCTGGGTCAGCATCTCAGAGGGAACATTGGGTGTAGGCAACACATGACTATTTTTAGTGTGTGACCAGCTATCACCACTGAGGATGGGGTTGTGTCACTCACAACATCTCACAGACTGAACTGATTCTGACTTTTGTGCACTGTAACATGGGCAAGGTTCTTACCAGCATGAGAAGGGAAGGAGCTCCCATAGATGTGCTGTGTGCAGGCTGTCCTGGCCACAGATAGGCTACCATGTGGAGTTAGTTATGGTGTTTTCTTAGTTTCAAAGCCTTCCTCTCTATCAGAGAGTGTTGGAGACCCAGAACAGCCTCACTATGACCTGGCCCAAGGACAGAACTCAGAGGGAAGATCAATTGCTGGTTTCTTTGGATACCTTGCATTTTTCTGTTACTGTTTTATCCCTGTCCCTTGCAGACTGATGGGTGTGAGCACAGCTTCAGGGCAGTACAGCTGCATGGCAGTGACAGGATACCTTATGGCAGGTACTCCATAAGGTAGATCTGTCTCATTGCATGTAAGAAGTTTGATGATATGAATAAATCAGTATAGTTTGTTTCCTTCAGTGAAGAGCAGGGTGGTTTGTCAGCCTATTTCTTTTTCTACTTTGATCCTGTGATATGGCTCTAATGTTCAGCTCTGTGTTTCCTTGGCACCAGAGCTCCACAGCAGATGCAGACAAGTAAAACTCTACAGGACTGTGCCAGTGTGGACCTGCACTAGCATTAGCAGGCAGTACCATTTTACAGATGGTCTTGCTTTATCTCAGTCAAAAAGTAGCTTCTCAGCAGAGATTTAATCCAATTTTAAACTGGATCCACACCTTAAAATTCACCCAAGGCCTTTCATTACTGGAATTTTTAAATGGGGTAATTCTACCTAAAATTCTTTCAAACTCTAAGAGAGGTTTGTTGCCTTGGTAAATTAGGGAGTAATGCTTCTATCCTGGGAAATAACATACCTGAAAATACCTCCAGCCTTTAAGGTATCTGCATGCCTGAAGTCCATGTGGAGAAAACTCCATACAAGTATTTCAGTTTGAAGAAGAGAGAAACAGAGCTGAAGAATTCATTGCATATCCTTGGTGGGTCATGCAGGGAGGAATAAAGGTGGCTTCACAGGGTGTGGGGCACCTTCCACACCTTATCCTTCCTGCACCTGCTACAGCTACACCTACAGCTTTGACTGGCACAGGCAGGAAAAAGGACAAAGTAGGGGACAAGCTCCCACCATGCCTTCTCTGCTTCAGTGCTTACATGTCTGTGGAGATGGCACAAAGGAATTCATTGCTGGGGAATCAGGCACCAAATACCTGAGCAGTGAGTGTTTCTTATCCTCCAGCAGTAAAAGGGAAAAGGAACTCTGCCCTTATGATAACATTAGTTTGGGAAAGGGAGCAGTGGAATATTAACTTAACCCAAGTCACAGTTATGCCCTTTTTAGTGCATGAGTGAAGACAAGGAAATTCTCTTGGGAGCAAGGAGCAGGGCAGGGAAGCCACTGGAGACCTGGAACCCCTGGTCATGGTGACACCGTGTATTGCTGCTGGGAGAATGCTCTGAGTGCTGTTTGAGGGAGATCCCAAAGAGCACAGGGCTCTGTGAGGGAGATGTTGCTGTGCTTTTTCTCCACCCTGAGGCTCTTTGTCTAGCCGGGGATGGGAGACACCGGCATTTATCCATGAGTGGCAAGAAGCCCACCTATAGGAAGAGTAGCTCAGCTGGTTTTTGTTTTCTCTTCCTGGATGGAAACCACCCAACACAATTTTGCCAGGTTTTTCTATGCACTAGGTCTGATTTTGGGGTTTTATGCCTGTGGTGTTGGCATGAAGGTTGGATAAACCAAACAATGCAGCACGTTAAGTCATAAATATCACCTAAGGTGATGCTTTTCTTGCCTTTAAACTTTTGCTTTGAAGTAAATCCTTTCCAAGACTTATAAACATTGGCACAGGGAGGACACCAGGGCTGAGGTGCCGCCCTGGCTGTGAGCAGCTCTGTATTTTCAGGCACTAGGACTGTTGCACAGAAGGAAATCAATACATTTCTAGAAATGTAAATATTTTTGTCAGCCTAATGGAGGTTGGCCTTATAAAGCATGAAGTGTTTGAGGAGAGTGCTTGGTCAGCACTTCCTCCCCTCAGCTTTCAGGGAGCATGCAGGGCAGACGGCACACGTCCGGATACAGCAGACACAGGGTAGTCCTGACATGCCCCAGTGGCCTTTTTTTCCCCTGTTTTGTCAGAGAAACCTCAAAGAAGGCTGTGCTAAAACCATTGACAGGGAGTGGAGGCAAAAGGGAATGAGTCTGAATGATTTCTACCTGTATCTGGAGAAGAGCAGAATAAGAAATGGTAGGATTGCAGTTTCTCTTTGGTACAAAGAGATCAAATGTAGGTCTTCTCCACTAACACGCTGCACCTCAGGCCAAAATTAATCCATACCAGCATCCAGCACCTAAGTAAGATGTCTAAGTAGAGATCACCATCATACACTGCTCCATTGGCCACCAGATGAGCTCCCTGATGCATCTCTATCAACCCTGCCAGAAGCAATGCAGTCAAGCTGAGGGTGCAGCTGGAAAAGTCTCCCTCCCTCCATGACTGTGAGAGGGGACCATGACAAGCCCATCCTTAAAATAAGCAGCCCTTGCACCTAACTGAGAGAAATGAGGTGAGTCTGAGCAGCCAAGCTCAGTGAGTGGTGTGTTGGTGTTGTTCACTTCACTGCAGCCTGAGCACAGTGAAAGAGAGGAGTATTTATGGTAATAAAAGACATTGATGCTGTTCCTCTCTATCCTTTCTCCAGTATGGTGAGATTCGTTCAGCTGGTTAGAGCATAGTGCCCTAATAATGTCTAGGTTGTGGGTGTGATCCCCAAATAGGCCATTCACTTAAGAGTTGTACTCTCTTTGTGGGTCCCTTGCAACTCAGAATAGTCTGTGATTTAAGTGATCTGTGGTTTAAGTATCAACCTGGAGCTTTTTAAACTCCTAGTCACAGAATCACAGAATGGGTGAGGTTGGAAAAGACCTATGGTTCATCTGGTCAAACCTCCCTGCTCAAGCAGGTCATCTACTTGCATTTTTTCATATTTACAAAAATATTATGTAAGGAAAAGATTAGGATGACTCAAAGTGAAAGCTTTAGAAAGACTGAAAATAAATTTAAAAATTCCCATCTGATTTCCTTCATCTTTCCAGGGCCATTCAGTAGTTACCAGCAAACAGCTAGGTAGCAAAAGGCCTGATTGTGCTCTATATTATGCTTTGTCTAGTAGAGACCAGTGGGATCAATGACAAGAATGGGACAGGTCTGGGAGCTTGATGAGGCTGATTTGAAACAATCAGGACTTGCTCTGTCCTATCCAGGTCTCAGCAGGACTTGCACTGTCTCATCCAGCTTGCTTTTCAGAGCACTGAGCATCTTTGTTCCTGTAGCTGCCTCGGTCTGTGGGAGATGCTTGGAGATGTCTCCCAGTGTTTCATTGCCAGAAGAAGTTTCATGGTGTTGTGTCACTGGGATATGCTCTATGATATTTCCTTGTTGTCCCCCCCAGGCAGATGTGCTGGAATGTGGGACAACATGAGCTGCTGGCCTTCATCCACTGTGGGACAGACTGTCAATGCTCACTGCCCTGAATTCTTTCAGATGCTGACTGGGAAAAAAGGTAATGCTAAAATGGTGCTTTTCTCACCATGATGTTTTTATTAAACACTTATTTATTAAGCACTTTATTTTTTATTTCTTCACAAAGATGCCATGCTCAGGTCTGAACTTGAAATGAATATTTTCCCCTCCTTCTTTTGAAGAACAATAGTTACTTAGCAGGTCTGTCTCCCCCTCTAAGGTGAACATGAAAAAGCCTGGAATTACAGTAACAAGATCTTTAAAGTGTTTGTACTTTCTAGCCAGATAGAAAAAAGTGCAGGAATTAAATGCTATCCTGAAAAATCAGGTTTTTAGCATGGTTTCTCAAGGAAAAGGGTTTTCTCCACTCAGGCTCTGTGTTTATTTCTATCTTTGCCTTTTAATAACTCCTACAGCCAGTGGCTGGTCCCAGAGGAGCTTGATGGGGACAAAACTTCACACAGCATTAGGTTCACACGAGCTTTGGCAAAACATCCAGCTAAGCAGGCAGAAAAGATCCCCTTTTTTGCCTTCATTAAGAGGAAATCTGCTCTGGCGGTTTCTCTCTTGCCTGTGACAGGATCCATACAAGTGACATAATCTCATGGAAATTCAGGTTTCATGGCTCACCAAACAATTCACTCCAACAGAGGTGAGCTCAAGCAATATTTTTTGTCCTTTTTTTCTGGGATATCTAAGCTAGAAATGAAGTGAAATTTACTCCCAGTAGACTACGGTAATCATGAGCTATTAAGTAAGCCTGCTTTCTGTTCATTTCTGCTTTTCAGTAATGCCTAAGAAATGTGTTTATGTTTCTCTTTAGGGAGTTAATGATTCAAATGAGAAGAAGGTTTTGTATTCTTCAGTTATAGGGCACAGATTAATGAGGTCCAGTACTTGCAGAAAAGCAGACAGATTCATTTTATGAAGGGAGGAACAGGAGACAAAGTATTAGATTGTCTAATAAAGATTACATAACTCAAAGGAGAAGCACTTAGTGCTCTTTAAATGAAATCAGACATGAGCCACTCAGATTAAAATAAAAACCTTGCTACTTTCTGTACACATGAACATTATCTGCCCTTTGAGCCCTTAAGCCCTTAAAGCCAAAGGATAAACTACACAAAGGCTTAGATGGCTGAGGAAACCATCCGACTGGCATCTACTTCAGCCCAGTGATCCCGGCCCTCAGATGCCGGAACTGAAATCCCTGCTGGTCCAGCCACTAGAGGGAACTGCTCCCTGCCTCTGTCCTTCTCACCGGGGAGGAAAGCCGGAATTTGTACATCCAAAGGTCATAATTACATCTCAGATGTTCACTCCCTTATCTTGGAGAGAGTCAGCTTAAACTTTAGTTGTCGTCCTTATCGAGAAGCTGATAAACAGTAATCAGAATGACAGTGTACAAACCAGAACCCCAAGACCTGGTCCATCATCATTAGCATCTTGTTTCAGTCTCTGCATCTGGCATTTTGGGTCAAAGTCAGCAATAGTTTACCCTCATTCTCATGGCCACCTTCTGTTTTGGTTTTATACTGTGGTTGGCTTGTGACTTCAGAGTTTATTTACTGCTACAGTCATTGCCCTGTTTGAAACAATTTTGAAAAAGAAAAAAAAAGACTTGCTTGCTTCAAAAGAGGAGCAAAGGTTTTCTCTCCTCACCACTTACAAAGCAGATGGGCAGCCACAAATGCCAAAGGCCATTATGTTAAGCCATGTGGATGGCTCTGAGCTCTGCCCAAACCCTGGTCTCTGTGCTCACTTCTAGACTTGGATCTAGACCAGACTGTCTGGTCCCTTTCTACATAGCAGACCAAAGAAACAAAGTTATCTGGAACCAAGTAACAGAACTGAGCATGGTGTCTTAGGCAAGGAATGAAGGAAGGTGTGACAATCATGAGGATTCAGAGGCAAAGGTTACGTCAGATAGCCCCAGTCCCACAGCCATCCCTTTAACCAGAGTTCCTTCTTGCCTAGGAAGTTCCAAAGTACCAGTAAACACCAAGCCAAATCCTAAGACAGACTGCAGACTCCCAGTCTGCTCTGAGTGGGGCATGATGCAGTTTCCCCAGTGTGTATGTCACCCATGACCCAGGAGCATTGTAAAAATTTTCCTTGTGCCCATCCATATGATGTACAGTCATATGGCACAATCTCCTGTGCTTTGCATGTAATGCAATAGTGTGTGCACACCAGCACAGAACTTCACCTCTTGTCTGATCTGCTTTGACAGCCTCGAGCACAAAACAGCCACAGGCTTGTTTACAAGCACAGTGCTTTGCTCATGCTGAAGTAGAGAATCTGCCACCACACCACCCCCTTGCTGGGTGCCAAGACAGGCTGGGGAGAACCTTTTGGGAGAGCTGCTTCTTTCCTGTTGTTGCTGCACTGCAGCAAAACATAAAAAACCTGGCTTATAAAGCAAGCCTGGCCCTTTCAAAGATGCTAAGCTGGAACAAGGTGTTCAGAAAAACATCAGAATAATAGTCTGATAAGGACACACCCAGAGCTCTTTCCACTCAGGGTTCTAAGCCTGTTTGCTGTGCCTTGCAAGTTTACAGAGGTGAGTTCAAATCAAGTGCAGACATGCTGTCAGGTCACCAGCATTAGCTCAGAGGTAGCAGGAGCCCTCACTCTGTCCTGACAATTCCAGCAGGGCTCCAAAGAGGATTAACCATCGCCAAACACATCTCCCTCAGTTTCCTCAGCACTGCAGGGGTGTTTTGCAAGAGCCAGACACCCTAAAGTCCTCATGGCTAAATGTGTGGTAAAAAAATGGACTTTTATGGTGCCCTCTGGCACAGCTTGTACTGCAAGTTTCAGGTCCCCTTTAAATACCTGCTAGCATTGCCATCTCTGCAACAAAGCCAGGATTTCACTCCATGTTTCTGAAGTGTGATTCTTACCAGGCAGATCAATGTGACTAGGACAGTGGGAAGTTGTTTTACTTCTTTGTAAAAGTTTCTCTTCAGCACATAACATACATGCCTGCTAGGGCCACTTTCTTCCAGTGACATTGTAAATGGTGTTGGGCAGGACTTCCCACTTCCACTCTAGAGCCAAACATAAATGTGGACAAGTTCAAAACTATCATGTTCAGCCATGTGTAGCTTGCTGGGCATTCATCTCACTCAGCATTAGGAGTCTAAAAGTCAGACATCCCAGCAGAAGAGGGTCAGGCAAATTGCCCTCTGTGGATACCAGTCTGAAAAATGAGTTGAATTCTGCAAATGTCTATTTTTCTCTGAAGACAGTCCCAAGGGACACAGTTGAACTCGAGTACTCAGCTTTCCAGAAGCTGAGCTTAAGTGAGGGGAATTTCTTCTTACCCTTTAATTTGCAAGTAAGCAAGGAAATCAACTGTGTAAAATAATGCCCAGTGTGGGGAAAAGACTTTTAGTATTCATTTAAATCTTACTGAAAATCTGTGATCATCTACAGTTTTGTGTTCTATTTGGAGCATGACAAACCACAGTAAGGAGGTGGGAGCATTCAGCAGAGTATCAGGTTTTCGTGGAGCTTGAATCTGTGAACAAGTCATGTGTTTGCTGATCTTGGAATAGTGGCCAAGAAACACCAGATGTACCGAGCAGTATTATTTATGTTGCAGTTAATAAAAACACATCCATCACAGTCATCCCTGAGTGGGCAAACAATATTATGACCCACACAAGTACACTGGGCAAGTATCAACAGAATCAGCTCAGCTGCATTTTGCCTCCAGCTATGCAGAGTGCACTGCCTGTGGCAACACACTCTCCCAGCTCTTGGAGCAACCCTACATGGTGACTGAACCCCGAGGACAGCAAAGATAAATCTGGAAATGGTCATACCCCATTCTGTTTTTTTTATTGTTACCACACAGGTTTTGTGTACCGAAACTGTACAAGTGAGGGCTGGTCAGAGCCGTACCCGAGACCTGACATTGCTTGTGGCTACAATGTCAACGACACCACCAACGAGGCCAGAGTGAGTCTGAGTGCCCATGAGCACAGATCTGCTGCTCTGGGGCCCTGGGGAGAAACACTTTTAGGAGAGACTGATTGATGTTGTGATTTAACGCAGGTGGGGCTATAGCTATTGGTGGTTTTCAGCATGGATACTTCCCACAAATGATTGGAAGTGGTTGCTCAGGGTGAAATTTCAGTAGCTGATTTAGCTGATTTTACAAGAAAATGTATTCATTAAATAGGAGGAGGGATCTTTCTTTTGGTGTGGGCTGATGTCTGTGAGGCAGGCAAGGTAAAGGTGTGATTATATGTTCCCCTGCAGCGTTCCTATTTCATGACCCTGAAGACCATGTACACCATTGGATACTGCACCTCCCTCGTGACGTTGATGATAGCCTTGGTGGTCCTGGCCTCCTTTAGGTGAGGAGAACCATCTCTGGTTTGTGTTTGGTCAGGACTTCTGGTCATCTCAGCTGACAGAAATCCTTCTATTTACTTTCTAGGCAAGCTAAAAATTGAAGTATATCTGAAAACCTTTACAGAAATCAGTACAAAATTTATCTCTGAACCTGGTCTCCCAGAAAATGTCAGGGCTGCTCATTATATTGTGCTCCCCTTTTCTTTCCAAATAATAGCCGGATGCATGTTGCAAATGGCATTTGCACCAACTCCCTGATGAGATCTTCCCATGATTTCAGTGTCCTTTGGGCAGAGTGTCTTTCTCCCTGCTGCTCTTTTCCCCACTTGAGGCTGTGGCTAAAACTTTGTTCTAAGCGCCACTGCACTGACTTGTGGTAAAGTGTTTCAGGTTTCTATTAGCAATCTGACATGCAGCTTATCTTCACTCATCCCTGTAACCTGGAATTTGTACTGTGCTGCTTATTCAGTGAAATAATTTCCCTTACAGTAAATGTCAGGGCGGCACCTCTGGGCAAAAGGAAACCCAACTACTTTGCAAATTCATATTCAGGCTGCACAGCCTCTGGACACAGACTATGTGAAGATTTAATACAGAAAACACTGCAGGCACAAGTGCACTGTGCTGGCAGAATAAATAAATTCATCCAGGTGTGAATAAACACCTTGGGTTCATGTTACTACAGAAAGGAGGGAGGGAGGGATGCTAGAACAAGCATATTGGCATGAAATCACAATTTTCCTGGCAACATTCAGCTTGTTTTAGTACCTGAGTGGAGCAGATATGACTGTAGCTTTTTAAGGTCTTCTCTAGGATATCCCTCTTGGGAAATGCATTAGTCTTCCTTTCACAGACAGAACTACACTGTTCTTCATTTGTCAGTTTATCACTACTAAGGATTGAAACCTGTTGTTCACAGCCACAGGTTCCTTACATTGGTGAGGAATGTCACTTCACTGGATCTCTCTCTCTTTTTTTTTTTTTTTTTTTTTTTTTTTTTTTTTTTTGCAGAAGGCTTCGCTGCACAAGGAACTACATCCACATGCACCTCTTCACGTCGTTCATTTTGCGAGCCTCATCCAACTTCATCAAGGATGCCGTCCTGTTTTCCTCTGAGGACACAAATTACTGTGGGGCATACACGGTAACTCTCTGCTCACCAGCTTGTTCCACCCCTCAATTTCCCAGCAGGATCCTAGCAGGATTTAGTCTACAGGGAAGGAAATCTCCATCCCAGTTTTATGTTCATCATTAGGGATTATGGGAGAAGAGAGGTATGCTCTGCCCCTTCTCTGACAACACATTAAGTATTGTTGACTTACACTGCAGTGTGAGGCCTGATAATAAGATAAGGGCTTGCACTTAGACAGCCTAGGACCTCCCAAATTTTGAAATGCTTTTGCCTTTTTCTTCTTATTGGCCGCAAACTATTTTGAAAATTTGGGTGTGAGGAGGGGTGAAAAGCACTGGAGATGATGGTCAATGGTTTAAACTAAAAGGTAAGAATTAGGGAGAGGCACAAAAATAGGCTTGTTTTGTTTTGTTTTATCCCACTGGTTTTGCTGGATATTTGTTGCAGAAAAATAACTTTTTGAGAACATTTTAGATTGTATTTATCAACTACTTTTCTTGGGGGAAAAAAAAGGATTGACAATACATTCATATCCTTCTCTAAGGTGATAGTTGTGGTACTGGTACTAGGAAGGTAGTAATAGTGAAATTCCCCTGAGACAGTAACCTGAATCCAAGTGTCCATGACACATTCAGTTCTTCTAGTGAGGCAGTTGATTAATGCATTTAGGAGTGCCAGCTCTGCTTTCTTGTCATGTGAACCCCTGTCTCGAGGACACCCATTTAGTCCCCTAATTACTATAAAATCTCTATTTGCCAAGATTAATTTTCAGCTCTCTGTCTGCTAGAAGGTAGGAACAAACCCAGGCAGGAGCTAATTATCCTGTCTTTCCTCAGGCTGGCTGTAAGCTCACCATGGTCTTCTTTCAATATTGCATCATGTCTAACTACAGCTGGCTCCTCGTGGAAGGACTGTACCTCCACACTCTCCTGGTGATTTCCTTCTTCTCGGAAAGGAAGTTCCTCTGCTGGTTCATCGCCCTCGGATGGGGTACTGGTTCTCCCTTCAGTGAGGACAACTGGGTTTTTCCTACCTTTGGCATGGGCTTGTGAAGCAGTAACTGCTTTTTCCAATTGCAGGTGCCCCAATGGTCTTTGTGGCTGCATGGGCCACTGCTCGGCAGCTCCATGAAAATATTGGGTAAGTGGTGTGGAGTGGGGGAAGCTAGCATGCCAGGGGGAGCATGCAGCCCCTGTGCACGTTGTTCCATGGGGTCCTGCTCATTTCTAATTGCTGGGAGCAAGTAAATCAATCAACATCCTGCTGTGGTGGGAGCCTGGATCCTAGTGTGGGTGTGAGTAGAAGTACAGCTGAGCAACACGAGAAAAAGCTTCCAATTCCATTTGAGCATTTTCAAGGGTGGGAGGTAGCATTCAGGTATGAATTCAGACCACATGTTTTCAGTATCTGTATTTAACTTTCTGAACAGTGAAACTTTGTTTCTTTCTCTTTTCCCTTTCCAAATTTTGAGCAGTGTTTGTACTTTAAGGGAAGGACTTGTTTCTGTCCAGTGCAGGTGGGCAGTTTTCTGTCAGACACGTTGTACCACTCAGTGAGAACAGGAAATTAGTTTTGTAGAAAAGAGAATAGAGGCCTATCTAAGGTGCAAAACAGACTAAACCTGTTTGAAAAGATACCAATGTTTTGATAACTGACTGCACCTTCTACTTTTACAGGTGTTGGGACATTAACACTGATGCCAATACCTGGTGGATCATTAGAGGCCCCATAGTTGTGTCTATATTTGTAAGTCTTTTCTGGGACAAGCAGATTCAAACTGTATTTTCAAGTACTGTGAAGTCGCAGCTGATCTACTCAACATGCTTTAGAAGTGTGTTAATGAACTGATCTTAGGCATGTGTCTGAACTGGTGTTACCCATGAGTTACTGCTTAAGCAACTCTGTTCAGCAGGACTTAGTCAGTAACTAATGGCCCAAAGCTAAATTCACAAGAAAAGCCAGAGTGTCCTCCCAAGAAGCAAGTGCCTGAAGAAGATCAGGTTTCAACATCCTGTTGATTTCACATGAACTTGGCTGTTTTGTGGAAGCTTGTTTTGGACTGTTTCAAGGAAAGCTCCGGAGGAGAAATGAGTGGCTGTACATTTCAGTACAATTACTTTTTTGTCTGCTGGTCAATGCCTCTCTCAGCAAAGCCAAAACCAACTTGCCTTACATGACCACTGGCTTTTGTTTTCAGGAATGAAAACAGTTCACAGGCTGCACGCATCACATATTAGCGGACAGCACTGAGGCACTGCTCAGTGAATTAAGGCACAGGCATTGAAACTCAGTGTGAGCCTGCCCAGTGCAAGGCAGTAGTGACGACAAGAGCAGTTTGGTGTCTATGGTACTCAACACCTGTGTTTTGAGCATTTGCAGGTACTCTCCTTCAGAGCCTTAGGTACCAGGGGGCTGGAGCTGCTGCTTAGGATAGTTGTTCTGCCCGATGAAGATGCTCTGGGTCAGACCATGCTGCAATGACCTGTCTGAAACCCTAGCCCAGAAATGTGAACTGCTGGTTACTCTCAAGTAACCTACTGACACTCCAAGCGAAACCCCAAGGGCTGATTGAGGTTTTCACGTTTCCAGTAAGAACCATTTTTTTTGCACACTTCTCAGAAACCCAGGCAGCAGAGATGGTGGGTTAAAGTTCTGCTCCTATTGACCAGTGAGCAATCCTGCATCCCCACAAGACAAGCAGCAGACCACACAAGTGATTTAGGATCAACTTAACGAGGTCATGGCATTTATTTTTCTTTATGAAACAACCCTCATGCTAGGAGCCACTCAGCAATATATAAAAGCCAACAAGACCCAGGCAAGACAAAAAGCACAATCTTAGTTTATCTTTATCTTTTGGCGGCTCCCACCCGCTATCGCCTTCCAAGTGTCCTCAGGATGCTGATCCTGCCTTGTTTAGCTGCTGAAGGCAGAAGCTGCCTGCATGGCTCTGCAGGTTTTCCTCAAAAGAGGCTTTACTCAAGCCCATAACCAAACAAACAGCCAGATCTTAAGAACCCAGATCTAATCTCTGTATTCCTCACAGCCCTCAGCAGTTGAAAGGGCAGAAAATCAGCACCGGTAAACACCTTTGTGCTCCCAGGCTCTCCCTCATTCCTGCGCTGCCCGCGGGCAATTCCTCCGGGCAGGAATCCCACGGCTCCCCCTTCCCCTGTGGTTTTTATCAGTGAAAAGTCCTGCTCAACCTACACGGCTCCTCCCTGGCCTAATAGGTTAAAAATCCCAGCATACCCAGACCTGAACCTCCTTTGCTCCCCACCACCCCTGAATATTTCTTTCCTTCATGGTCTCCACCTCTATCTCTCCCCAGCTCTACTCCTTTCCTCCTCCCTCCCCAACTTCCCCAAACTCCCAGCCCTCTCCAGACTCCCTCAGCGGTCACAGCTGCTCCCTTTCCATCCGGTAACTTTAAAGAGCTCAGGGACTTGCTGTGTCTGTCCCATCTCCAGGAGACCCAGTTTTTTTAGGAAGACCCACACCCCCGAGCCCTGCTGCCATGCTCCCAGGCATGCTGGACCCCCCATGAGGAGGATGCACCTCTGCACTGGTGTTTCCCGGCTCAGGGAAGGGTTGGGGTCCAGCCACAGAGCAGGGTGCTGCAGAAGGGGTGCGGGTCTGCAGGCTGTGCAAGCCAAGGGCAGATCAGACCGCGGTCGCTCCCCACGGGGTGCGAGGCGCTGGCCGCGGGACAGACAGACAGACAGACACGCTCAGGCGGCTCTACCTCCCCTGCAACTCCCACTCTATGCCTGAGGGTCAAACGAGCAGAAACAGCTATTGCCTCATCTGCTCCCAAACTGAGCAGATCAGCATTTTTATCTGATATCTATCCACCCTTCCAGAGGGGGGAAATGCAAAAGGAGGAACTCCAGGGTCGACTCTCTCCTCTCCCCACTTTTAACTACTCTGCCTCGTGATCCCAAACCACACGGAGTGTTTTTAGCAGGGAACAAAGAGCACTCCTAGTCCCAGTCAGCAGGGCTGCCTCTTTGCTGGCATCCAAAGTGGGCCAGACTGTGCAGAGGCTGTCAGAGCCCCACAGCCAGGGGGACCAAACCCATGCTCCTGGTTTCCCTGCCCTTTGGTGATTTGCCTGGAAAACAAGCCCTGACCATCTCCATAACTAAAGCTGCAGCAAACCAGCAGGGAAAGCAGCCAGCATCCAAGCCCAGGGTGGCCAAGCAGACTGGAGCAGCAGGAACAGAGACTGGGATGGGAACATGGACTCAGGCAGGCCAGACCCAACCCCTCTATTCTTTCTGCTTGTTCCAAACCCCCCAAAGTGGCTCTGCTGATACCTACCAGTTACCTAAGTGGATACTGGGTCTGTTGTTTGGTGGGTTGCTTTTGTGTTCTTACTTTGTTTTGGTTTTGTTTGTTTTTTTTTTCTTTTTCAGATTAATTTCATTCTCTTTGTCAACATTTTAAGAATCCTAATGAGGAAGCTCAGCTCCCCTGAAAAACGGAGCAGTGATTTCAACCAATACAAGTATGTCCCTTACATCCCTTATAAGACATTCAAGGTCACCTGAGCATCTCTTGCTCCTTCTACACCTGCTTTTCCCTCTGTTTTCATTCTCAGGAGACTTGCAAAGTCAACACTCCTCCTCATCCCTCTCTTTGGGGTCCACTATATCATCTTTGCTTTTTTCCCTGAAGATGCAAGCAGCGGCACAATGGAAATTCAGCTGTTTTTTGAATTGGCTCTTGGATCATTCCAGGTAATATTTGACAAGCTATTATTTCTTTAAAATAAGAAAAAGAGGGAGAACATATAACTCTGCAAGAGACTTGAGTTTTCAATGGCAAAGCCAAGCTGTCTGATTTCCCTTGAGATGCCTCATCCCCATTCAAAAGCTGAAACTGCAATCCTGTGACCACGGTTCTTTTATCTTTTAGGGCTTTGTTGTGGCTGTACTTTATTGTTTTCTTAATGGTGAGGTGAGTTTCGTGTGTGTATAACATTCTTTTTTATTGCTGAAGCATGCCTCATTAATCAGTGGGATACATCCCCCAATGAATTACACATTTTGTCTGAGGGTTTTCTTCCCAGCTACCTAACATCACTCTTGAAATTCCTCCTAGATCAGGCAAGCCTAGGTAATTGTATGCCAGATGCAAACTTCACCTCTCAACTACCACAACCCTTTCATAAATCAGATAACATTATTACTGTCTGGGAACTGAGGGTGGGAGCACCATCCCTCACACAGTCACACTGACAGCTGACTGCTTCTGAGGTATGACACCATTATCTGCCACCCCATCCATGGCTGCTTTATTTACTCAATCCTTAGGAGGGAATTTATCAAAAGCTATACCCAGTCCAAGTTTATTAGGATTCTCATAAGGTAAAGCTTCTGGTAGAGGGATTGTTTCCATTGTAGTTGCATGACAACTCCCAGGCTTCTGGGCTAGAACTTGCACTCTGAAATGTTGCTGCTGGTAGAGGAGGGGGAAACACAAACCTGGAAGATGTAGAGCTAATTGGACGGGGGGAAAAAAAGCAAGCCAGCGCCTAAGAAAAAGTCACTTTAAAATAAAGGAGGGTTTTGAAATACTCTGATCTTTCAACAGGGTTCAGAGAAAATGGTTTTGAAAGGAACATTTGCTTTTTTTTTTTTTTTTTTTACCTTAGAGTGCCAAAATGTCCTGGTTTTATATTTAAAATGAAAATTCTGGAAAAATCTAAACCAAACCCTTCCTAAGGCCAGCTAGATTCTGTGAACAGTTTCACCTGCAATTAAATAGAAAGTTGGGTGGCTGAAAGAACAGCATCACTAGAAGTGTCAAGAAACAGGCCCTACCTTAACCCCTAAAACTGGGGTTTAAATAACTAAGCCCAACCCTTGCAAAGATAACCCACTCTCATTTTCCTGTTATGCTGCTCTCTGCAGTGCAGGGTTCCAACATAAACTAGCTGAACTAAGTATTTTGTGACCTTTCTACCTAGGTTCAGCTGGAAGTTCAGAGAAAATGGAGGCAGTGGCATTTAAGCAAGCACTGGCGACAGCATCTCAGCACGTCAGCGAGTAACGGAGGAAGCGGCTTGACCCAAGAGATGCAGATGGTGAGGTCCAGCCCAGCAGAGCACAGGAGAGGAACCCTCCAAAGGTCAAGTGTGCTTTAACTCTGTGCTCCTGAGGGTACCTCCATGCTCAGATACACGTGGCTGAGTCCCATGGACTGAGCTGGGAGTCCTGTGTCCATGTCCAAAGCGGGACTTGGCTGTGGATCAGCGGTTCTTGGAGCACATCTGTTCGTGTATATCCTGTGCAGCACCATGGTTATTTTGCAAAGCAAAATGGGCCAAAATATTATGGTCTTCCTTGAGTTTCTGCCCACAGTAATTTGTGTTTCTTTCCACACCTGCTGCTAGTTCTACCTTAAATGTGACCTTCCATTTTCCATGTGGCTCTCCAGCATGTTCCAGGCTAAGTCAGGCTGGTGTTTTTTTGATGTTCTTTATTTTTTCTGCTGCAGAAGCTGGGAGGACATTGAATTTTATATGATGAAGGTTACATGCCAGCTTCCATGGGTTTGAAATGCAAAATTAATTAATCCCTAGAATTTATCAAGGTTCAAAGCCTTTCTGTTGTGACATGGATGAATGGATGATGGACACTGAGAACATAAGGCACAGCTGAGCTCCAGTTTCCTCTCTGACTGCAGATCCATTGCACCAGTGACAGTGGCAGGCTCAGACAGGTTTTTTTGCCTTTGCCTCTTTTAGCAGCGGAGACCTTGGGAACAACAGTGGTCCAATTGGATAGTTGTATCATTTTGAAATGGTAACAAAGCTATTACAACATATTCCAAAGGTGACCAAAAAAACTTCAGTAAGATAGCTCATCCCTATTGTGTCTGTACCTCTGAGACTTGACCAGCTTGTATTTGAAGGGAAGAAATGAAAGCTCTTGAGACATCTAAAGGTCAATTGAACTGGACAGTAGAAACTACCTGGTGAAAAAGAGTACCATAGTGGCAACCAAAAATCTCTTTAGAGTCTACAGTTCTTCTGTGTACTAAAATCTGCAAGGCTGTGCACTGTAATACACTGTCAAAAAGTATCTGAGCTATCACAGCTTTTTGCTCTTAAGGACAGAATTAAGCAGATTTCCCTGTTTTGAGTGGGAAAGGGATAAAATAATTCATCTGACAAATGAAATCAAATCTCCTACATGATTTTGTATCCACATTTCCCTAGCTGGGGTGATTTTTGGCTGGGTTTCTTCAAGGGCAAAGACTTGAACTGAAAGCAAATGGTGTTTATCACTTCTCCCTCCTCCCGATCACCTACAAGACATTGGCAAAACATGCATGGCATGTCAAATGCTGCCTGAGCAGCATTCCCCAACCCCCTCTGCCAAAACTGCTCCAACGAGCTTTTAATCACACCAAATGCCTACATGGCAGGCTTTGGCCATTTTATCAGAAGACAAACATGCAGAGTAGTTCAAAGGATACATTCAAACTTAAATTACCTGTACTGAAGCAGGTTTTTGAGTGATGTTAGTTCTCTTTGAAACTCAGAGATTGAGGAAAAAAATGTTTTTTTCACTGGCAGTGCTGACAGTTATCCCACAGCCTCCCTGGTGCAGCAGGTGCTGCAGCAGCAGCACACAGAGGGCAGCCAGGAGAGGATGGGCACTCAGCAGCAGGGAGAGCTTGGTGGTTGCTCCAGCCTGCCCTGCCTGGTTGGCTTTCTTGGCTCATGCAGGTCACCCAGCAGTAGGTGAGTTGAACCTCTTTACAACCAGGAAAAAAACAACAAGATGTAAAGCTGTAAACTGGCTAGTGTTTCAAGGAATTACTTTAAACTTATATTTTTGGAAATAGCAAGCTTTCAAGTTGGCTTCGTCCTTTAAAAATCAGCCAAAACAAGTGGAAGGAAGAACAGGAGCAGGATCAGTCCTATGACTAAAGGAGAAGTGAAAGCCCCTCCCTGAAGGTTGGAATTAAAAATCTCCCTTTTTGCTGACTCACCCAAGCCAAGCAGACCCTCCAAACTTGTTAGGGGTTCACTCCGTCCCAGGGAATTTAGCAAGTCAGATACTTCCAAAAAAATGTAACCTTAATTTTCTCTCTGGCCTACGAATGAGACCAAGAAGGGTGAAACAACTTGTATGTTCCCTCTCTGAGAATTAAACATTCATCCTTCAAGCCAAAGCAGCTGTTTGTTTTAAATGCAAGTACCTCCGTCCAGCATAAATGAAGAAATACAGATTCAGAGATACAATAACATGCAATTAATTAGATCTGATGCAATTATTGGCTCTCACATGAGCCAGTCTAAGAGCTCAGCCTTGCAGCACATAGTTAGGACCAGCACAAGATTGGGAGGAACCCAGGCTGAGCATGATACCTATTTGTACAGGGGCCTGCCACATGCCCCAGAAAAAAATACTGCTGGTTTTTGTATTTAGAAACCCCCAGTTCTAGCATAAATTATCATTTTTACATGGCCATTTTGGTTTTATCTGAAATTACCAAGAAAAATGAATTATTCCCAGATTCTGTATAACGCGTTCTCTTCAGGCATCAAGCACAAGCCTTGGTTGTATGAAGAGCTGAGTAACTCCATAAAAACTTCTGTATGTCAGCTAGAATTTGGAGTCCTCAACTCTTGGGGAAGAGCACGTCCAATTGGGAAGATACCGGGAGCAGGCAGCCCCTGGAGCTAGGATGCTGTGACCTTGTCCTGGTTTCTGCTGGCAAGAAAACTTCTTCTGTCCTGGAAGCTGCTGCCAACCACCACCACAGGGGAATGGGTACTTACCTCCCCCATCTCCTGGGCAGGCACTACAAAGGCTCCCTGCACTGCTGGGGATCTTGCTTGTTTAGCTGTGCTGAAGGATGCCAGAGGAAAGAGCTGCTTAGCTCTGGGGACATCGACTTGTTTGTAAGCAGATGAAGAGGAGCAGGAAAGCAGCTCTCAGGGAGCAATGCAAAGGCAGGAGATGAAGGCACAGAGGGTGAACACAAACTCCATATTCATAGAGCCCACCCACTTTCCTTTCATTGCACTTGCTCCTGGATATTCAATGTAATATGGTGGCTTTACCAGTAAACAGGACTTGAGTACCACCTTTCACATAAGTAGTTGTCATTGTTCAGGGACACTGGTGACAGCCTCTGGCTATTCAACCCAGATGCCTTGAGGAGCCAGTTGTTCTGCAAGCCAGCAGGAGCATCAGCAGCCTAGGAGCTGATGAATTTAAGAGGAAGTCATTAATGGATTTTCTTTCCAACACTGGCAACAAGGAAGTTCCTAGCAAAACTGTCAGAAGCAAAAACCAATAGTTGTTCAGTGAATAATTACATTGTGCGATGCCTGAGTGCAGGGGAGCTGAAATGGGCTGTTTCAGAAGGGCTGGTACCAATTCAATGGGGTTGGGTCCAGTGAAGGTGAGAGGCCTCAGGAATTCAGGCAACACCCCTTCCAGGACACTGCCTGGGGCAGACCTTGTTTTCAGCCAGAAATGAGGCCCTTCTTGCATGTGCCAGCTGTCTTAGAAGGTTGAGAAGAAGGGCTATTATCAGCTTACCATCGGCCCCAGCAGAAGGAAAGAGAAAGCAGGTGAGGACAGTCATGTAATATATCTTTGTAATCACCTTCCTGTGGCTTGCAAAAGCAAACAAAGCTCAACGCCACTCCTGGTGTCCCTACAAGCACAGCTGATGAAGGTATTGGGGACTTAAGATCAAAATAACATGCTCTAGAGGACCCTGCTGGAGCAGGGAGGCTGGACTAGATGATCTCCAGTGCACCCTTCCAACCTCAACCATTCTGTGATTCTGGAAAACACAGTCCAGGCAGGAAATTTCCCTAGCTAGCATGCCCTGTATCAACATTTCCTTATTCTTATCCACAGGCAATGGCTTGTGTACAAGTGTCTAATTAAAGTTAGTAGCTAAGTCTAAACGGCTCATTAACAAGAAGTGATGTTCATTACCCTGCTTTTAAGAGATGTTAAACTGAGACAGGCCAACGACCTCTCCTGTTGGAAAGAGAACACCAGGTGCTAATTAACTTGAGATTACATAAACTAATTCAGTGGTGTGGCTGGGAAGCTCTTTTCCTGACACTTAACCAAGCCTGCTAATACAGTGAGCTCTGAGAAAAGCACATAAATACTTTTGTACTCAGATACCACTTCTTGCAGGCCAAACAATCAGAGCTGAGGAAAAGAGCAAGGATGCTTCAGACACGGGGTGTAGTGTGGGAACAGGAAGGTGAAGGACACAGGAAAGAGCTCTTTAGCTGGTAAACAGAGCACATGCAACAGTAGGAAGTCATTAAAGCGCCTACAAGGTTATCTCAAATTCCCACGAAGAAACACAGCTGACTGCCCTTCTTGTTTTGCAAGACAAGAAAGCAGTGCTGGCTTCTTGGGCTGGTGCAGACACTGGAGGGAAAAGGAGAGGGGAGTGTGTAGCAGCCTCAGTTCCCTTGGTCAGAGCTTGGCAGAGGGCCAAGCAGTCATTTCTTCATCAGTTTAGCTGGGTAAACACACAGAATGGTGCCTGGGAGATTATTTAAAACCTCCCTCATCCCCTTAAATCTGCACCCCAATATCAAAAGACAAAAAGAGTGAATTACAGTTCTTATTTCAAGTCAATTTATTTAACAAACTTCAGGAATATTGCTTGACACTTCCAAATGCTTCAGAAAATGAACAGTGACCCACTGCTGCACAAGTTGCTCTATATAAGAATCTCCGAGAAGTCAACTCTGTTTTGTAATATTTAACTGTCAAAATGCATCTTTTCCCAGCATAATTGAGCAGTATTATACAAAAAAACAGTTGGAAAAAAAAGTTACTCCATTTTCCCCAGACGATTCCCTACCCCCAACAAAAGGCCTCTTCTTCAGCTGGCAGAGGGCATCCTAAAAATCATTCACAATTGCACCACGTCTAGGGTGAACTCAATGGCCAATTGTCCAGTCTCCCTCTAACCCGAGCAGGAGGCACCAGCCTGGAACCCAGTCTGGCTGTGGCTGCCTTCCAAGGAAAGGGATGGAGGCACAGCCTCCTGCTAGCATGAGGGAATGTACACTCAGAAGTGATTTCCAAGTCTGGATGTCACCAAAGTGTCACTCTGAAGTTACATTCGTGTTTCTAGACAAGCCATAGACACCCTTACATGTAGGGGAACTGTCCTGCCTTACCTGGGCACCCCCAGGCACCACAGCTGAATCATTGGTTAGTTAAGGTACTCCTGGTACACCTGGTAACACCAAAGTGCAACAGTTTGGGACCAGAACTTGCAGGATCTCTTTGGCCTAAATGGCTCTGCTAAAGCCAACAGCACCAGCTCACACAAGCATGTGCAAGTTCAGCCCAGCAGCATGTCTTCAACAGTGCCATTCAGCAAACCAGAGGCACCTTCACAGACAGTCACAGTGAGGTTTTCCAGAGACACAGGCACAAGTCCTTGTCCTTGAGAATGGGCCAAGGAACCCCATCAAAGCCCCAAACATCACAAGAGCTTCAGGAGCTGTCTGGGTAGCACAGCTCTGCATCATGTTGACAGAAAGATGAGCAGACTCATGTGCAAAAATACAACTGGCACTGTCCAGAGCAAGCCAAGTCTGAACCTGCATTGCAAAATGGGCTTAGGAGTGTTGCCTTAAGAAGTTACAGAAGTCCAAGAAGGAATGGAGACTGTCCTGAAAGCAAGCACAGAAGCACATTCATCAGTGTGGTACATTCCAGCTCAGGCACAGCTTAAGAATCTTAGCTTTCAAAGACAAAGCTGTTTACTCATGGCTCACATACACAGGCTTTTTGACTTCTGTGCTATGATGCATTTGTTTCAGGTGAAAAACTGTGTCAAACTTGTTGCACATGAAACTAAAACCCTGCTCAACAGACAAGGTACAGGGATGAAACATGTAGAAACATTTGTTCTAAAACAAGGATATAAGCAGCTTTACCAGTGGATACAAAGCAAACAGTAAACCAGAAACCCTGAAATACTCTGAAGACATTTTTAACTGTGAGCAACTGAGTGCTGTGTGTTGGACAAGGAGAACACATGTAGGGCAATCTACTCTACAAATGAGGTCTTCTCTCCTTTTACATAAGACACCATGGAGAACTTCAAAGCTGTAGCAATTTTAGAGATCTTGACTCAGACATTGGCAGGAGGAAGGCCAGCCTTAGTAAAATAGTTTTGGCCAGGTCTCTCAACATTTCTATCAGTGGTGACAGATTCAAGCTGCACCCATCAGCCCCTCCTTAGGCAATCACAGGCTGCTTCTCCTCCCAGGCTCACTGTTAATCAGAGGAAGAAAGGGACCTGATCTGGTCAGGAGGATCTAGGGCTTTCTCCTCCCACAAGAAATGCTACAGGAGTCTCAGCTACAGGATAAGCACTGCCCCAGTGGAAACCATAACCAAAACACATCCCCGAAGCTGTGGCAGTCTTTGCATGGTCTGCCCAGCCACAACAGCCCATGAAGCCTCTGCAGAGCTTGTCCCTCTTGCCCCAAAAATCCCAAGAGCAATGCCCTGTTACTGTAAACTGTGCAAGGGTTGTGAGACAGCCAGTTTGGTTGACCGGTTGGCATATGTCCTTGAGGGGTGGCAGGAGAGTGGTGACACTGGGGAGAGGCCACAAACACAGGGATATGCACTGCTGCCTGAGGAAAGCAGCACATCCCTACCCTCTACACCTGCATCACCCAACACCTACCCCTGGCCCCAGGTCAGCTACTCTGTCTGAAGTGTCCCCAAAAAACTGACCAAGAACAGAACAGATAAAGGGAACATGCCTGAAGGAAACAAAACCTGTGACCAGATCAAGTTCTGTGCACCTTCTCTTTTGAAAGAAAAATAAAGAAGATCCTGTGAAGAGTTTAAATGCTCCACACCAGTGAACACGGCGAGGCAGAAATCATCTGTCCCTGAGCCAGAACAAACCCAACAAACCCATGAGACACACCAAAGCTGTATCACACTCTTCACAGGCTCCAGAATATGAGGAAAAGCACAGCAACACCAAATCCACAGCAGTACTGGTGTTGTGCAAGCCTCAGGTCAACATGTGGGATAGATTGCAGTCTTCCAAATCTCTGCATGTTTAGCAGGACACCCTCTGCTTTGATCCACTTCTCCAGAAAACCATATTGCAGTAGCAGCCAGTCCCAGTCTCTGCTTGGCTGGTGTTGCTCAGCTCTCCACACTGATCAGTGGGTGGGTATGTCTTCTACAGGCATCAAGACTGACTCACGCTTCCCGTCCTTACACACAAATTAAGACAGGGCATCCTTTTCAAACTTCATTAGACTCTCTTTCTTCCAGTCTAATTGGCAAAGCTGATTACACAAAGGCAGAGGTACATCCTTTGTGCCTAGATTTTTCCTACCCCACTCCTGAGGTGTGTGAGGCTGTTGATGTGAAGTCCACTGATTCCATTAAGGAAGAAGAGGAAGGCAGCGATGAACTCACACCAGTATGTCAGCGTGAAGCCTGTGAAGGTGAGGTGGTCCTTCAGCAGAATGGAGAAGCTCAGAACACCAGTGGCTGACAGCAAAAAAGAGATGAGGATGAGAACGGAACCCATTGCCCATTTCCGCCTTGCATTGGCATCATCGCAGACTTGGGACACCATCAGCAGCTCCAACCCAAATATGGCAACCACAACAGCAAAGGACACCATGCTCCTGATGGGAATCACTCCCACGCTCAGCCCCTCCACCTGGGCCAGGCTGAGGTCTGTGACACACTTCAGGACACTGTTGTTGCCAAGGGTGCAGAAGTGCCACAGTCCAAAGAGCTGCCCCCTCGCAAAGAGCCAGCGGCCATCGCAGATGGAGATGGACGACAAGACCACGGCTATGGCCACGCACAGGATGATCAGGCTCCTGATGAGTGTCTCAAAGAAGGATTTCTGTGGTCTCCGGTGTGCCAGCAGCTGCTGCATCTGAAAGAAGAGCATGAGGAAAAAATGTAACAGAGTTAACAGTGCTACTTCGGGGTGAAATGAAGTCAGAGGGACAAAGCTCTGGGATTCAGCATTTGAAAATATTTACTTGTGCACATCAAACTTCTTGCAGGGGAAGGCTGTACACAGGAGAAAGGAAGGGTGGATGAAGCTCTCACTGGCTGCACAAACAATGCTCCCACGTCAAGGCCTGGGACCGGGATCACAAAAGGTCTTGGCTGAACCAGGTCCCGGCCCCACGGTCTTGCGGCACAGCCTCCTGCTGTGGCAGGGCTGGAGGAAGCCATCAGCCCCTGGGAGGATGGAGGCCGGTGGCTGGGACGGGGGAGACGGCAGCAGCGGGCTGGGGGGGGCTCCTAGTTCCCAGCACTGCCCTCCTGAGCGGTAGCCAGCCGGTCTCTCCTCCTCCAGCCGGCAGCAGCAGCGGCCCGGACCTCGGTCCTCACCCCGCGGTCGCACGGCTCAGCTACCCCGGGGGCTGGGGAGGAGAGTGGGGGGAATCTTCGGCTGCAGCACCGCGGACCCGCGTGGGCAACGCACTTCCCCGCCTGACCGGCGCCCTCCAAGGGACCCCAGATGTGATGGAAAGTCGAGCCAAGAGCCCCCAGTCCCCCCGCAGAGCCACGTGCGGCGGGGAGGGGGGAGTCGCGGCCCCGGGGAGCTGCCGCCGGCCGGAGAAGGCGGGAAAGGGAATCCGGCCGGCTGCGCCCCACTGCTCCGGGCAGGGTCGGAGCGACCCCGGCCGCGCAGGGCCAGGCAGAGGCAGCAGCCCCGCGGCGGCAGAGAGCGGCGAACGTACCTGCGCCCCGATGGCCGTCATGCTGCCGGCGGCGCCGAGAGACGCGGGCGGGCTGCGGCCGCCGCTCTTTATCTCCCCGGAGGGCGGAGGGCAGCCCCCCCGCCCGCCACGCCCGCGGGGCCGGGGCGCCCTACGGCCCCCCCCCCCCCTCGCGGCTGAGTCAGCAGCGCGGCCCCGACGGGCGGAGCCGGGCTGGGCCGGGCCGAACCAAGCCGAACTGAGCTGAGTAGAATCGAGGGGAGCGGAGCGGAGCAAGGCTGCTCCCCCACAGCCCCGCACGGTGGGGACAGCGCTGCTCTGGCCGGGGCACGGACCTGCCTCAGCCCACTGTCGAGCACGTCCCTGGGCAGGAGGTGTGCCGGGCGGTGGCGATGCCTCTCGCCGCGCTGTAGCCTCAGCCCGTCCCGTGTCCCCGTGTCCCCGCATTTCACCCCTCGGAGGGCTCGCGGTGTGCTCTGCCCCCAGAACAGTCTGTGCTGTGGTGTAGTGCCGGGCGCTGGTGCACGGGGAGGCTGTCCCGGCCCTGCCCGCTCGCCCGGGACACCGCAGGAGCCCCCGGCAGCGTCTCTGGGGCTGCAGTGATGGGCTGCCGTGACACCCGGCCCCGGTCGCCTGTGGGCACAGGAGCAGCCCGTGCTGCCCTCGCTGCCCGGTCCCCGGGGGTGTTTGTTCCCGAAGCCGCTCGGCACCGGCTCCGGTGCAGCGATGGCCTCGCACCTTGGGCTGTGCGCGCGCTCTTATCTGCTCTACCTTACCTATCTTACCTGTACTGTCAGCAAAAACCTCTCTGCTCACAAAGTTTTACCCCTTAGCTCTTTTTCTCACTCATGTTTTGACATCCTCTAACGAATTACTGGCAACATTTTTTCTTTTTTTTTGGTCTGAAACAGCTTTTAAAAAGCCCAAGAAAGCTGGGTGTTGCTGTGTCATCAGAAACTCTTGTTTTACTGCCAAAATCTGATTTTGACTCCAGCAGAGAGTCTGAGGTCCAGTGGACAGGTCGTTGTTCTGAGCCTCCCTCATATTCACAGGGATCAGAATTTGGCCATTCCCTTTCTAGCCAAAAGGCATTGGAAGGATCTCCTTTTCCAATATGGAGTGGTAGAAGTTATTGTTACTTTACCCTTCTTGCAACTTCCATTTCTGAACTAATCATCTATCTATATAGATTGTCTTGTTATTTTAATCTCTATGCAACTTCATAAGGGTTTACTGTGCTTCCTTTAAAACACCATTTATGTCTGCTGTGGTGTTTTCTGTAACACCTTCTAGCAAGAGTGAGTGTTCTGAACAACACTAACTTTAGTTTTCATACTTTCAATTTTAGGGATAAATGCTGACCTTTTTATTTCTCTCCTCCTGCAGAATCTTTTGTTTAAATGTTTCTCTACAAAGTTGTATAAAATGTTAGATTATATTTCTATCAGACACAGAATTGAAATTTTCTCCTTTGCAACTCATGTCAAATCTTTGCAAGGTCTGTTGTCAAAACTCATTTTGTGGGCTTGTGGTCAACAACACACTTTGTTTTCTGAATGTGCTATCCAAGCAAGAAAACTTGATGCTTGCCACATCCCTTTCATCTTAAGTTCACCAGTTGATAGAAGATCTTTATGAACACTCCTAATTCCACATGTTAGCAGCATTTTGCATTGCATATGCAGACTGATTACATGCATTTGCTGTTATACCCTTCCACTTCAAAGTTCAAAATTCAAAAATATATATGGTTTTTTGGCTCAAAAAGCACAAACAGGTCTTGTTGTCTCATTTGTTGCATGAGCTGAATAAATGCTGCTTGCATGTAATCATGCTGAGCAAATGCAGACTCGGGCCTGACAAAATATACCAACTCTTATCTGGCAAAAACCTCACTAACTTATGCTTTCTGTAACATTGGCTCAGTGCTGCAAAGCATTACGCAATTTGGCCCACAATTAGCAAAATCATTAAGCACAGATCTGCATTTAAAACATCTGAGTCATCCTAATGACTTCAGCAGTTAAAAATCTTAACTTTTAACGGTGAGGGGTATTCTGCTGGGCAAGAGGTTTTTTTTCCTGTAAAAGCCCATGGTAAGGCTCACATGCATAAAAACCTTTGATGAATGAGGAAATTAAAGTGGTTACTTTTGGAACCAAAACTGCTCTCCTGTCATACTTGGATTCTTTAGTAAACATATAGTTATGTGCCAAGCCTGTTCTTTGAGGAAAAAGGGTGGTAGGGGATGGTACCTTTTCTACAAAAGGAGAAATTGCTTTAATGTTTTGTATTTAATTTAGTTTCCCCAAATATAAATGAGAATGAAACTGAACCTGGAATTTTAATGAGCATTGAACAGGCACTTTCAGAGTCACTTTCCTGAAGGCACCCCGGAGAGGATGGTTGCAGAGTGCTTCATTTCTGCCCTTGCCTGGCTGGAGATATCTTCTGGTAAAGCTGTCTGAGTTTAGAAAGCCTGTGAGAACTCTGCACCTTTTTAAAATGTAATGAGTTTATCTTAATTTCTCATTCCAAAACAAGCTAAACATACTATGTGACTTTAAAAGACCAAAAACAAAAAAGTGGGCAAATGCCTCTATGCTATTTTTGAAAATCATATGTGAAAATGGTATATTAGAATATAAAGAGCTCAGTGCTGTAAAATAAAAAACATTTTTTGTCTGAAAAATACATCACCTGTGTAATGACAACAAAAAATATGACCTTTAAGGCACTTTAGAAGTATTTTTGGTTGTGTTAATGTAGAGATCTTGGTATTCTGCCAGCTTCATTATTTTGTTTAGAAAGTCCCTTTTCTCTATTGTTTAACTAGGCATTTCACATCCTATCCCTGGAGAGAAAGTTTTCAGGGAAATGTGTTCATAAATAATGGAAATTACCAGAGACTGTTGTACAACACAGAAATAGGTTCATCTGGTTCATTTAAAACTATGCAAAGTTTAACACTGAAGAATCTGTTCCAGCTTTTCTCCTGCAGAAGCCTGGAGAAGGTTCAGGACCAAAATCTGAGCCTCACCAGGGGCTTAGGGAGCAATTGCCCAATTAAGTAAAATCACTTAGAGTTGAAGCAGAACACAAGTGACTGAGGCACCACCAGCCCAGCCTCATCTGACCTTGAAGCCAGTTACTTCTGTAAATGCATTTTACTATTTAATAAAATTCTTTCTGATCACATCTTTAATTCTTGGCATAGCAACTCACCTGATGAGGTATTTAAACCCTCATTTTTGTCAGATCCCTAGTTCAAGGTATCTCTGCAGAGAGATGTGGACCTGACCTTTGAAACAAATAGATCTTGAGTATCTTGAAGAGTGAGACTTCGGGAGGTGTCCAAGGTTTCTATAGGGGGAAAAACGTTACTTATTTTTTTGCATCTTCCCAAAGCAGTGAGCATGTAGAAAGTGTTATGTGAAAGAAGGAAGAGGCTAATTGTCTCCTGTCACTGTTCTCTTGCCTTCTCTTTTTCCTGGTAGTAGACTGGAAATCCAGGTTGAAGAAGCTGCATTCAGCTCAAGCTGGGTTCAGCCTAGCTGGGTTGGAACGGGGCAAAAAGTCAGCAAGTTGCTGGCGAGCTGCTCAAGCCCAGCAGCTTCTGGGAACTCAGGCAGTCATCCTAGGTGAACCATGCCCCAGGCAGCAGCATATATACCAAAAGGGGGTTTGGCTTGTGCCAAGGCCCACACAGCTCCGAGCAGCCCCTTATCACAACTACTTTACCTCAGGATTTTCCTCCCATCACTGCAAGTTATTGCAGCCAATTGGACAAACTCACCCTGGCATGCAAAAGCACTAAAGATGAGAAAGCTCCTGGGCCAGATGGTTTCACTTTGCCTCCTGCCTGGACACCTCTGCTGTGCCACAGGAAGGCAGACTGGCCACCAGACTGGGGCTACCACGTGTCCCTGCAGTCCAACTCACTGCTGGCTGTGCATGAGAGCCCTGGGCTGCTGCACAGGGTGATAATACCCAGTTATACCCAGCAGCCAGCTCTAGGTCCTACTGCCCACCCTCATCAAACAGTGCTTGCTGAGGGACTCAGAGCTGGGTTAGAAACATGCTGATTATATGGGACTCCATTACAGTGATTTTATCCCCTAGCTCAGTTAAGTCTAAGAAGAAGAGAGACTAAGTGGGACAGGCTTAAAGGAATAGATGTTATATTCCAGCAAGAATTGTGTTTTCACCTCTGTTCAGTTTTTAGACCTACCTCAGCATCACATTGCAGAGATCCAGCACTGGGTGCTCACACATTCTGCTTCAGAATCAGCCTTTTTCAGGGATCTCTGTTAATAGTTACACTGGCTTAGGAAATACCTCAAAATATTTGCATCTGACCATTCTGACAAATCTCCTTTGAAATATACATTCAATACAAAAACCCAACTAACCAAAAAAACCACAAAACCCCCAAAAACAACAACAACAAAAAAAAAAAAAACCCACAAAAAAAACACCCCAAAACAAAAACCCAACCCAATTTTAAGTCTTTAGCACTACTAGAAAAATTTGGGTCCATACTTCAATACTACATAAGTTGAGGGAAATAATTCAGTTTCTCAGCTGTCACACATTTTTTCTATCAGTAAAAAGTCATATCAGAAGATTTAAAAGTAGCAAGTACATTGAACTGGTTAGTCTGTCTCCCAAGTTCAGAACTTACTCAAAGGAGCAGTGTTTATTAGGAGGAGATGACATACCATTGTCTCAGCCTTTTGGGAAACACAAGTTGGTGCCTTGCACAGTTGGTGGGGACAAACAAGGTGTCTGCCTTGTTTGTCCCCACCAAACAAGGTGCTTGTTAATTACATTGGCTGCGTTGGCCAAGTAATGTAATTGTTTTTCTTTCCAGGGTGTAGAAAGAAAGTGGTGATGCTTCTTTTGATGCAGCCCATAAATGTATGTGTACTGGGAGTAGCTGGGAATGAAAGTTAAAAGATCACTGCAGACAAGCTCCACGTGAATTCTGTATTCTAAGGACAAAACATTTAAGCTGTGTTTAACTTTCACGGATACCCTGATTCTAACAGAAATACAAGCTCATTCTATCAATGATGAAGACCCATCTAAAATGGATTGATGGTATTTGTACTTTAAGTGAGCAGCTGATTGGCTAATTCATAGATGGGAAGGTACTTCATAGACTTGTGGGGGGAAGAAAAAAATTAGATTCTATTTTTTTTTCCATTAACTTTTACCCTTCTGAGTTTATTACTGTGAATGCACTCAAATGTCTTCCATCGATGTAGTACCGACCTGTCTTACTTCTACACAGCTTTGACAACTTGGAAGAGTGTGAAACCTACTTCTGGGGTGACAGCTGTGGTATTTAGAAAACTGTCCCAGCAAAAACACACTTTGTTTCCCTAATTTATAATCAATCTCACAAAATGGCTTAGATGGGTCAGTCACCCCAAAGTAGTATTGCCCAATACTGTTTGCTCTGAACACTTGGGGGAAGAGCAAATATTTTGAACAGCAGCAAATGCAATTGCCATTTATTTTTAGCAGTATCATCAGGGTCATATAAGTTCAAAGTTTAAAATGCTTCCATCATGAAACAGGATCATTCCAGATGAGTACTGAAGAATTTTGAGTTAGTTGCACACTGCAGTCAGCCTTGGAGAGCCTTTTAACCCAAGTGAAAAATTTACTTCACAGCGTTGAAAAACCTGTTATGGGCCTTAAGCAACACACCAATACTGATTTGTTAAATCTGTGCTGTGAGTGTTGCACCTCCACATGTTTGTTAAAAGCAAGCAAAACCCATCAGAAAGAGATTTCCAAGGAAAACATCATCCCCTTTCTTATCTCCATCTGCAGTGGGTGCCAACCAGCTCTGTGTTGCTCTGTGCAAGAGCTGATCATAGACGCGTGATAGAAGGAACACTGCCTTATCACACACAGAGTTAACATTTATTACTGCCATATCCAAAGTCCAGGTTCTGTCCTGCACACTGCAGACTCAGCAGAGCAGAGCTGAGTGTGTGTGTGCCAGCTGGCCTCTGACCTCCTGCCTGTTGGGCTGGCTTCAGCGCACGTCTCTGTCTCCGTCTCCCCTCCTTCCCAAGCTCTGCAAGCATCAGGATATTGCTGGCCTTTCTTTGATCTAATAAAGAGGAAATAGCAGCAACTCCCTGAGCGGGTGTCAGAACAATCCCCTGTTTGCAGCACTGCCCAGCCATCAAAAGCATCTGATCCTCCACCACAAGTACCTTGAGCAATGGCTCTGGATTATATTTTGGTTTGAGGCTTGCTGCTTCTGTTTCCAATCTCAGGCTGTATATGATAAAGGTTGTCTATTTTTACCACCTTATTAGTTTAATAAAAGCAATTACCTCTAACCTACAAATCTGTTTGCAGATGCCCTTAAACCACCACTGCCCTGGTGTCACTGCTGCCCAGGTGTTATCTATGCAGCCCAGGTGCCTCACACACCTTACCTGCAAGCACTAGGCGGTCACTAGGTCAGCAACGTTTTCAGGCAGCCCAGCATCCTTACACATTTACAGACATTCATCCTGCTGCCAGCCAACCACAACGAGCCCCTTAACTCAGCTCAGTCTATTTCAACAATCACTACCCATCCAGCCAAATTTTGTGTTGCTGCTTCTTGTCACAAACACTGTGCACAGCCACCACCAGTACCTTTGCTTCTGCCTTCGTGCCTTTTGTAGCCACTTACTGCAGAGCTATTGCCACATCTTGAAGTTTTCAGCTTGCTCCTGAAAGACAGTTGATTGTCAAAGGGCAAGCTAAATAGTAAGACCACTGATGTAACTTTCTCAAGGATGGTGAAGCTGCAAGCAGAAAGGTGTTACAACAGCAAAAAATTAAGTATCCAAATAAAGACATACAAGGTAGAATTCTCAGTCACTTGTATTTCTTGGCAAATAGCATTATTTGTAAGCCTGGCCAAGAGCAAACCCTCTCTGGGACAAGCACTGTGTACAAAGTGATGTTTTTCTAATGCTAGAGGTACGAGAAAGGAGAGCAGCACTGTAACAATTAATTGTCACAGGGGAAACGAATCCAAATGAGGCCTGGGATATAGAATTTGCTACCCCCAGCCCATCCTTTAGACCCAGCTCCACTACTTTAGCAGCCAAAACTCTGAGTACACCTGTTTTGACAGAAAACATGCTGGCAAAGCACAGTGTGCTCACAGAGCTTCAGCTCCCAGCAAAGGAGAGCAACGTGGGAGCACTTGCTGTGTGAGCTCTGTCCTGGTAAAGGCTGGCAGAATCCTTCAAAGGTAACCAGCTTCACAAAATACAGCTGCCAAGATGGAGCTGTAGAAGATGTGGAATTTAGGGCTAGAGAAGAGGTAAAAGTGTTTCTTATGGTGAACATCTGCTCTTACCCCTCTTTCGCAAAGTGAATTTAATTAAGACAATCTCAAGTAACAGAGGATACAAGAGCAGGTAAAAAAACCCCAAATGCTTATTTTACTTACCCAGAAAAACAAGGAGGAACAAGAATAAACTGTTTTTTTTTTTTTTCTCTTTATCCTAACACATTTTAAAGGACTAAAAGCAGCTCTAAGAGCATTTCCCATTAAAAGTACTAAAGGGGAAAGTTAAAATTTTTGAAAGCATGTGAAGTAATCACTAAATCTACTACTCACCATGTATAACTAGCTACAAAACTGTATTTACCTAGACAGATACATAATGATAGTTTTCATCCCTATGTAGTTCTGTAAATCAAATGCTTATCTGAAGAGTTCTTAAAGTCCTCACCTATTCAGATGCTAACCAGTACAGCAGGAATTATAATGCCTTATTTCTGCATAAGGTTGTGATTGCCTTCTCAAATGCTCTATGCTGGAATAGTTCAATGTCACATTTTGAAAGCAAAATCTTTCCATCATCAGCAGCTCCAAGAGACTATAGTAGGCAGACCAAAACCATGAGCCAACTAGAGACAGTCACAACGGTGTGTTTTGTAATTGAACTCCTGTTGATGATCACTAAGTCTCTTTGAGCAGTCTTGCCAGTGTTCAGCCAGTCTATAGGGACTCACCCCTCACTGCAGCCAACTGCATGGCAACATCAAATTGATTCTCTTGCTTTTACAGCATCAAGAGGATCAACTCCACCGCCTCTGGGATCTCTCCTTGCCCAGGGAAGGCTTTGTGTTCAGCATTTGCCTTTACTCTAGAAGCCCAACATTGTTGCTGGGAAATAAGATGTCCCAGAAGTGTTTTATGAAAGATGATTTGGCAGTTGTTGACTAAGTCTCTGAAGGCTCCAGGCAATAAGAATCAAGCACCTTGTTCCTAGCACACACAGCATTAGAGATAACCTTTTCCAGATAAGCTCAGGGGTGCTCCAGCTTCTGTGGGCTGTCACTCACCGGCCTGAGAGGAGTGGTTTGGACAGGAGCCGGCGGTGCCCGAACGTAGGGGACCGTCCCCCTCTAGCGGCACAAGGATGGGGGAGGTGGCTCGGCTCGGCAGCACTCACAGGATGAGCTCACCGCGAGCGCTAAGGGACCACCAGCACAACAGCTGAAGTACCAAATG
This sequence comes from Haemorhous mexicanus, assembly GCF_027477595.1. NCBI lineage: Eukaryota > Metazoa > Chordata > Aves > Passeriformes > Fringillidae > Haemorhous > Haemorhous mexicanus. The sequence continues at coordinate 8,986,236 of NC_082348.1, read as the reverse complement.
CACTTTAATGAGTTCCAGATTTTGTTCCCAGAAGGAATTTATACCGTGTCAGTACATTAGCCAGGTACATAATTTCTCCTGAACTACAGGCATGAGGAGAACTGACTATGATATACTAGGAATCTAAGGTTACTCTTAGAAACCAGTTTTCCACATTAGAAATAAGGCAGGTTTCAGGCGTGCATGTAGCTGATTTATCCAGTCCTCAGATGCCATATTTGCCCTTTAGTTCTTCCACTTTTGCTATGTAAGCTTTCATAGCATCTTCTTTGGACGTTCCTGAAGGACAGAACACAGGAAGCAGTCAGATACCTTTCACAGATTAAGAATTACCTTTTACAAGTCACAATTCCTTGCTCTAGTCTGTGCCACTGGAGAGCAAAGGAGCCAGGAAGATCACTTGGCTGTGAATCCACTGCTAAAGTTTTAAACAAATATGTTTTATCTGTCGTGAAAACACAGTGCTTCCAAGCAAAGTTGGTTTTGCACAGACAGCAACTAATCAGTGTATTTGTTCTATTAATGCCATTGACAGTTATCACAGGAAAGCTATTCCTTAAAAGACCAGAAAAAGCCCCATTGTCACAGATCAGACCACTTGTTTGGCTCCTCATTTAGAGCTGGGAGCTCAGTTGTGTCTTAAAAAGCTTTCCTAACTGGAAGATACATAACAGCTGGAGGGAGAGCTCAGTCTCTGGGGTACTAGGCTGGGACCAGGAAAACAACTTTCAATTTCAGCTGCTGTTATTGTTCTTCTTTATTTATTTAACATCTTAGGCCAGCTGGGCATTTTGCACCCCAATTCCCTTTCACACAGGCCATATTTTTCAGGATTACTTCTGCCTTGCAGAGGTAATTAAAATTTATTATCATGGCATTCTGAACTTCTAGAACTCTTGCATTAAAAGGCAACACAATCCTGTTTCCTGCTGAACTACACATGTCTTTCAGACTAGTTTGCCAGGAGTAGTTTTATTAATTTCTTTAATCAGACACTTACCTTTCAATGCACTCCAGGCATCCCACTTTGCTTTGCCTTTGAAGTCCAGCATACCAGGGCGCTCTGAGAAAGACAGGATAAAGCAGCAGGATTAGTTTGTGTGATCTGGCTGCAGGTAATACCCACTTGAAGGCTTAGCTGGCTCTTAGCTGTGACTAAATACAATGGCTCATCTCTGCAGCTGTTGCTTGCTAACCTGTAGCCAGGAGATCACCTCAGGGGAATATGTTACAACATGGCTGGTGACAACAGAAACAGACTCTCTTAAAAAGTCCCTTGAGACAGCAGCCTTTGAGCAGGAGAGCACTAACTACTGTCACTTGGTTTAGTTGTACTTTCTGAAGAGCCTGCTGTCACATAAGAGCTGTCCCATTAAAGTACACAGGCTGTAAAGTAAAGCAGAAACACCCTGAGGTCCGTTACAGGCAGAGACACAGACACAGACAGCTGTCTGTAGTAACATACAGCTTGGAACTCATTATCATCAAGTTAGTGGTGTGTTTCTAACCTATACTTCTGCATTTGAAAACCTTGGAAATTTAACTCACTTCACTGCAGGCTGTGGTGTGGGCAAGCAGAAAGTGAATGACGTGTATATGGTTAATCTTTGTGTAAAGTCCCCTTTGTGGCTTTACTTCCTCTCTCTCTCTCTCTCCTTAAAGATAATTCTTAGAGCTCACAAATAGACCTGGGCAGTATCCACAAATACCCTTGTGCAGCTCCCACGGCACAGTGACCTGTAGCTCCAGTTGGCAGCTCCAGTTGTCTGCAGCACAAACCCCACCAGTCACCCTCCCACAGGCTCCTCCTCGGGCCAACTCACGTTGGCTGCTGCTTCACAGGAGTGCAGACACTTGCAGGAATGGTGGCATATCCACAGCACTGCTGCACCCTGCCAAGCACTAATAATGCTGATGTCCAGCCACACCAAAAAGACCACATCTTAAACCCACAGTAAATTATTTTCTCCCTCACACTGCCAGCTTTGAAAAAAGGATATTAAATTACTTACCATTTCCTGTACCCTTCACTGCCAGCTTTTAAATCAATGGACGCTCAATAAACTTTGCCAGCTACTGGGTTAGGAGGCCAGCACTCCAAAGAAATGACCTTTTCCCTTTCTAATTCTAGCTACTCCAGCGTTACACAAGGTCGATAGTGACACGCTCCACTTAAATGTTATTCCAAAGACTGAGCTGCCATGGACAGCACTGTAGTGAGAGAAGAAGGCAGAAACATCCTACAGTGTGTACTTGAAGACTTATTTTTGGTACAGTCTTTCTGAAGTATATTTAATTGCAGCTCGTATAAAAGTTCTCTTATTCTTCTGGTTTTGCTTTCCAGTACTATTTTTAGCAGCCAATTCAGTCTAAATAAACTCAATGTGTCATCCCCTCCAGTACTGCAATTCCACCCTTGTATTGCAATTCCACCTTTTGTAACACTCGCCTTGCTGTTTAAGTCTGTATAGCCGACAAGTGTTTGCTTTAAAGCAGCACCCCTCGGCCTGAGCAGCTACTCACTAATAGAGGTCTCCAAAAAACCCAAACCCAATATTTGCACACAGCTAACACAAAGCATCCTCAGGCCCGCACTGCAAAGAACAGACGGCGGCAGCCGGGTTAATCTAAAAACCGGGAATTGCACAAAGCCTTATCGGGTCAGCCTGTGCCCTCCCGCACACAAATCCCTGCCAAGTCGGCTCTGAGGCACTTTCGCTGCGCCGCGGGATTGAGGGAAGCGCGAAGACGGAGAGGTTTTGCCTCCCGAGGCGTCCCCAGCGCCGCCGGGGCGGTGCCTACCGGTGTTCACGTCGCCCACCGTGGCCTGTTTGTAGTGGCTGTAGATGTCCAGCATCTCCTGGTCCGTGGGCTGCGACTTCAGCTGCTTCACCTCCTCGGCAGCCTTCTGGAACGCGGCCTGGGGGGAAGGCGGCAGGGGGTGAGTGAGGGGAAGGTACGCGGAGCCCCCCGGCTGCCCCCGGCTCCCCGCGCCCCTCGCACCTCGGTCATCGCGACGAACCCACACGGTCCCGGCCCCGCCGCTTCTGCCTCGTCGCCCCCGCCGCGCGTCCACCTCACCCCTCGCCAGACCGGCCGCCGGCCAATCGCAGCGCCGAGGGCCCCGCGGGCACCAATCAGCGCGGGCCAGGGGCGGGCGCAGGGCGGGCAAGGAGCCAATGCGGAGGCGGCGCGGGTGCCTCGCATTCATCAGCGCATGAGGAGACAACGGCGGCGCGAGGGGCGGGGCAGAGCCCTCTCAGCCAATTGCGCGTCTCGAGGGTACCACCGAAAGGATGCGATTGGCGGAGCTGGTGGGCGGGGCGGGACCCGGAAGCGCCGGCGGAGAGCGGTAATGGGCCCGGTCGGGCGGGCGGCGGTCCCGGTGTTACTGCGGGTCAGGGGAGGGCCCTCTCTCCCAGAGGAACGGGCCTCCAGCGCCTCCCACCTGCCTGCTTGTCCCCGTGGGGGCGCGGGGTAGTACGTGGTCCCAGCGCTCCGTGCGATCGGTTTGAGTAGTAAAAGTGAAAATTGGCGAATTCTGATTAAGCTCCCCATTCTGTGTTCCCACAGTGTTTCTTCATGCTGCTTAGGAGCAAGTGAGTTGAGTGCTGTGCCCTTTACTGCACCCGCCAAGTCACCAGCCCACGTGGAATAGCGCCAAGAAAACATCCGTCTTTGCTGTTTAGTATAAATCGAGTCATTTTCAGGTGCAAAGTACGCTTTTTTTGATTGGCATGTGTTGTTTGTGTGGTGTGTGATACGCACCCATTTAAAATGGAATTGGAACTCGGGGTTATTAGCCAAGGTGCTGCAAAATCAAGTTGCCATGTGTGGTGGAAGGTCTTTGTCCTCATTCTGCAGAGAGTGCTTGATGAAAATATTGGTGGTTTGCTTTGCCAGGCTATGGCTGGGGCAAATACAGCCAAGGTTGGGATGCACCTGCAGGATGGTGGGGCACTTAAATAACCCCAGAGCAAAAAAAAAAAAAAAAAGGGGAAAAAAATAGGCACACAAAAACCAACATCTGGGGATGAATGGGTCAAAGGTTGTCTCTCAGGAGTGGAGGTGGACTCTGAGATCCTGCTCAGGCATGGGAGGTGCAAAGGTCGTGCTGATGTTGGAGCACATGGGCTGCAGTCCTTGCCCGTTGCTGCAGCAGCTCTGGCACTTCAGCATGTGGCCAGGAAGCTGAGGGATGCCCAGCACCAAAGATAGAGATGTTTATCAAGGTAGAAAAGAGCTTATTTTCCTGTGGGGAGAAAAAACCCAATGGAACAATACACGGGCTTGTTTGACGAGGGTTTTGGGTTGCCAAGGCCGCTCTGTTTTAGGCTCTGCTCTCTAGTATAAGCCCACAGAGCCATTCTAGAGACTGACTATTATAAATTAAATCCCTTAATTATGCTGTAGTATACCAGGAAAATGATTTGCCTGTGTATGTGGGGGTGGTTTTTCACTTTTCCTGGGGAGGTAAAAATGAGCATTGTGTAGCAGCTTAGGCATTTTTCAGAGTATTACCCTCTCCAACACAAGTAGGTTAAAAAAGTCTTTGGGTTTGTTTGTTTTAGGACATTCTTCTAGCGCCCAGCAGGTGAAGTCTTCAGTCACTTAAAACCCACACAACACACTTGCATTTATCTATTGAAACAGGACAACCCCCATGGCAGGGAGGAATGATGGGGAGGACTCCATCTTATCAGAAGGCTAATTAATTACTTTATTATACGATATTATTCTATATTATATTCCACTATGTTACGTTACATCTAAACTGAACCTGCCAAGCACTGAACTGCAGAGAATTTTGTGACTGTCAGCCAGCAGTCCCGATACACAGACACACACACAGCCCTGACAGGCCAAGGAAACAAAACACCATCACTCTGGGTAAACAATCTCCATGTTGCATTCTACTTTTGCACAAACACAGGCACAGCAAATGATAAGAATTGTTCTTCCTTTCTCTGAGGTTCAGAGAATGTGAAACCCAATGAATATTCTTGGGAAGAATTGTGCCTTGCTTTTCTCTGTGAGGAGAAATGTGGCTATGTTTATCCAGAGCACTTTTGCATGTGTAATGGGGAGTCTGGTGAAGCATTGCACAGCACAGGTACTGGAGTGTGTGGTGTGCAGAATCTGTTTTGAGACCCTGTGGGAATCACAGCAGTGCAATCCTGAAGGGCACAATGCTGTTGGATTTCTCACGTTTTACTCTTTACAGGAGGCCTGCCTGCTCCTCCTTCTCCAGCTGTGCTCGTAGGCAGAGGAAAGGCAGTAATTCCCCCCGTTGGTGTTTCCCAGGTCATTCAGAACTCGTTCTGATGGCAGCAGAGGGCTCGACCGTCACGGTTCGCCTGGTGCGCTCCTTCGAGCACCGCAATTTCCGGCCCCTGGTGTTCCACGGCGTCCCCCTGGAGCAGACCGTGCGCGAGTTCATGGCCTTCGTGCGCCAGGGTAAGCCCTGCCTGCCTCCTCCACTTCACTCCCAAGTGCTGCTCCCAAGTGCCTCCACCTTCCTGTGGAGCGAGTGAATGGGAATGGCTCTGGTGGAGATGCCAAATTCGTGTCTGCATCCCCCCGTGTGCTGTCCTTCCTTAGGTGAAAGGTCTGGAGTTAATGAGAGCTTCCATGTGCCATGCTTGAATTTGGGTGGACTGCTCCCCTATGCCCAAATCCACATGTTTAGTCTGAAAGAAACAAGGGCATTGCTGCATTTAGCTCAGTGCCTCAGGCTCCTCCTCCTGACAAATATTCATAAATTTATTAAGTGAATAGAATTTAGAATGTCTTTGATCCTAACTACGCAAATATGTGGAATGTGGGAACACAAGGCTGTTTGCTATTTGTGAGGAAGGAAAATCTTGAAAATTTGTTTTTGACACTGTGTGGTCTCACAGTGCATGTTTGTTTCTGAGTTTCTGTCTCTGTCCTGAGCTTTGTGGTGCAGATTTACTCATCCGTGGGCTTTCTCTTTTATAAGCCTGGTTGAAAGTGACAGTGAATGTAAAAGTCAAGTACTGCAGACCAGCCCACACAGTGATTATTAGGGTGTTACCCTTAATCTTGCAGGTGTATTTCCACACACCTCAATGGAGACATTCAAAGGGTACAAAATAACATAATTTGTTTGGTTGGGTTTTTTTTGGTGGTTTTTTTTTTTTTTTTTTTTTGCATGAAGTAATCTTAAACAAGTCTTGAGCTGTTATAGTTGGTAACATTTGAGCAACTCCTAGGACATTGCCCTGGGACAATGGGTGTCTTGTGTTTGGCAATTTCCATACTTCCAGACAGTGATAGGCATGGCAAAGTCTTAGGATGATGTTGGAAAACTGCAAGCACTTTCAGAACATATGGCACAGCTGCTGCTATGAGCAAGAAAATAAAAACCAATGCTATGAAACTTGCTTTTGATGTGGGCAATATTGCAACTTGCTGTTATTTGAGACAAAGCCAGTGTTTTGAACAAGACTTAGAACCTCATTCCACAGGGGTGCAAAAGCCCTGTTCCTTCCTTTATAGTAATCTATTTTGAAGAGGCAGTTTAAGATAAATGGTTAAACTACTGAAGAAATCATGGCTTCAGCCACCTTGCTGCTGGGCACCCCGCTGGTGGCTGGGCCTTCTGAGTCCTGCTTAAGTCACAGGAACCAGGGAAAGTGTCAATGTTCCTGCAGTTACCTATGGGCTGTGTCCTGCAAGCAGCTAAAGAGTTAATTTTCTGCAGTTTGGCTTCCTTTTTGTGGCATATTTACCTAAGGATTCAGTTCTGGATGACAGTTGTCAGCTGTTTGTGTAAGGTAAAGAGAGATGCTGGGCAAACCATTTAAAGGATGTTCCTGGCAGATTTCTGAAGGATCAGTCTGCTGTGGTCATACCCTAATTGCACTGACTCACTGTCCTCCTGGGGTGTTTTGTTCAGAGAGACTTCATGCTCAGATGAACTTATTCACATATGGAGTCACTACAGAATCTGGGCCAAAGGCTGTGTTTTAGCATTTGATGCTCAAACAACTCTCCTATGTTGCAGATTTATTTTGACTTCAAGGCTGCCCAGGGGATGCATACATTGCACAATAATGGAAAATGAAGGATTGGGAATAATTAAGAAAGAGAACTTTGTTTTAACTTTGTGCTTTTATTTTAATAGATGTGTCTTCAAGATCAGGACTTCCTCCTCCTTTCAGAAATTACAAGTATGGTAGGTGGTTTTTATTTTTCTTGTTGTAATTACCATCAAATGACCACATGATATTTTACACCAGCATTTATACAACTTAAAAGATAATTGCTGTACAATACTATTGTTGGTGCCAGTGCCTGCCTACGTTTGCAACCGTGTCCAGCTCTTGTAGCTGGAGTTAGGCCACTGGGATCTTGTCTGCAGAACTTGACCATTACTGTGAAAATCTGTTTGAATCTTTGAATTAGGCTGCATGGTTTACATTATTTGCTATTGGGAACGGATGGGTTTTGATATTAATTTTTTATTACTTTTTTTAAAGTGCCTTTTAACTCTTTCTTTACCCTAATGAGCGGCTTGTGGTCTCAAAACACTTTGAAATTGTAGTTCTCTGTGTGCTTTTATACTTCAGTATCTATTTACTGATGGTGAAGCAGAAACTGAAGGCAAAAAGTAGAAAATGCTCAAGTCTTAAATAGCCTACACAATATAAGAGAAACAAAGGAACTTTGCTCATAGTAGATATACAAGCTGGTGGAATGAAATAGCATGATGTGAAATTTAAGCTGACTCTATCAAAGCTATGTTTATGTTTCCTTTTTGTGCAAATTGGCATGAACATGTCCAATTCATCTCTTTGGAATAGAGAAAACTTTTTAAATAGACTGAGTTACTTCCTTTCTTGGAGTTTGTAAACTCAGGTGTCAGTCACATATTTTCTCCTAAACTTGGCAATTCTCAGAGCTCCCATGGAGTTTTCCTGCAAGTGATCCTGTGTCCCATGTTCTTGGAGTTGACAAACTCCTTCCTCTATGGTCATTCAAAGAACTGAGTGAAAAATCTACATGTGAATTATAATACTTATGAAGGGTAATAATCTCTATTTGCCAACTTAAAAACTCCCAGAAAACAAAGGATTTAATTTTGTGCTCTTGCTGATGGTGAAACATTGCAAATTGAAGCTAGAAAAAGAGTTAGGGATTAAGATTGATGTTACATCAGTGGCAGGGACTTGAATGTTGTTATTATTTTTAATGTGTTACTTAAGGTCATAACATCTGGAAGTGTAAGTTTGAATTTGGAGGTGCCCTTCACCCCATTTGTGGCTTTGGCTGTTTGAGGAGTTCCTGTCCAGAACTGCTGCTCTCAGTTGTATCCCTGGTGCTTCTTTCATCACTTGGAGATCAGTTTAGCTTTTCCCAAGACATATCTGGTGGCTGAGGGCCTGATTGTGCCCTGTAGAACTGAGCATAACTTTAAAACCTGTTGCACCAGTTACTGGGAGCCTGCTCTTACTGTGATGGTGCTAACTGCAGGAAAATTTTCACACAGGAAATCAAAGCCAGGTTCCTCACCTTCCCCTCAGGCTGTGAATCATCCAGGTTCGTGGTTTTGGCATCTCTGCTATCTGTACAGTGCTCTGCTGTCTTTCCTATGTTTTTGTGAGGAAAGGCAGTGAGACTTCTGCAGCAAAAGCCAGACTTTTCCTCCTGTTTTGTTTGGCAGTGCCAGAAATCTCAGTTGTATCTGGTTGTCTCCCACCTTGACTGTTTCAGCTTCCTTCCCTGCAGAATTCAGCACCACTTTGTTTTAGCATCATATATAATGCCATCACGTTTTTAGTTTTGGCTCAGTGCTCCAGTTCACATCCCAAAGCTTCTGACTTCCATTTTCTCTTCATTTCTTTGTATGGATTATTCTGGTTCTTGGTCTACAACTCTTCTGAGTCAGTTTTATCTTAGCACCTTGTCATTGCCATCTTTTCACTGATGCTGGCAGTCTGGGTGCCAGCTTGTTCCATAAACTGCTTCTAAATTTTATTTCTTTCATCCATGAATGTGGAGCAGTATGGCAGGTAGTTCATAAAATCATTTAGAAAGTGGTATCTTACCAATTGCCATGATAGACCCATTATCAGAAAAGGCAAGATAAAACCTTGGCAGTATGATTGAGTGGGGATGAAATAGCAAAGGCCAGTCAGAGGACTTAGCTTATGGGAAGAGACTATAGTTTAATCCCTGTAACAGAGTTAAAGAAGCCATTTAATAGCTCAGATGAACCCATGGTAAACTGCTGGGTGCCAGTGGTGGAGCTCTGAGCAAGTAGAACTGAGACAATGCTTCAGGGCATGATGGACAAGGACTAGAGAAAAGGGAAGGTATCAAAGTAGACAGAGGAGCTTAAAACTAACAGGCACAGGCTGAGTTTATTTGCTGTAGTAGGTTTCATGATTGCAATATATTTTTTCTGTGATTGCTTGGTCTTTTTGTAATGTTTCTGTGCAAGATGGGTCCTGGTAATTGCAATTTGATGTCTGTCTTGCTTCTTATACCACAGTTATTACAACATGCCAGGGCTGCCTTCTCAGTGACCTCTGCAGTGAGAATACAGAGTACTTCTTACCTTATGTAATGTTTTAAATAGTGTTCAAAATGGGCCAGAATGGTATGGAGGCAAACTTCTGAGTGGGAATGTGATCTCTGTTATTCTGAACACCTGAATATTTGCTCCTGGTAATTTGAAAGTTGGATTAGCCAATAGTTAATTTTGCTGCATCCTTCTCTTAGCAGACTGTTGCAACATGTAATGTTCACTCAATGCACAAAACTAAACTAGAGCAGAAAATGAGCAGACAAGCAGAACTGGTTTTTCTTCTTTGCTGGGAAGGTATTGATGTGTTACTCCAGATTTGTTCAAACACAGTCTTCAATTTTTTTTTTTTTTAGTGTTGCGTAGCTTTAAGCTGTTCCCTCTGGATCTTTGCACTCATCCAGTTCCTTTAGTGACTGTCTTATTTTCCCCTGTTTTCCCTTCTGTTAAGGCCTGCCCTTGTTGCCAGGAGAAAGTGATACTTTTTTTTTTAATTTCTAAAAGCACTACACTACACAAACGTAAAATAAAAATTATTTAAGAGGGTGTAGCATTAAAGAGAAGAGGCTGTAGATGTTCATGTAAAATGAACTTGCTTAATGAAATTTCTTCTGTGGATGGTGGGTGTTGTATTCATGAGAAGGAAAATTTCAAGGGATGATCTGAAGTGATCAAGTTTACTGTGTCTTAATTACTTGCTGCCTATCAACTGAGCTGTAGCAGCTGACAGTGCATAAATGCTGTTGGTCCTGCCCCAATTGCATGTGTAAAATCTGTTAGGTTAAAGCACCCTAAGTGGCATTTAAATAGATGTGTTTTGACTGGCAATTGAGATGGTCATTAGTTGGTTGTTGCAGTTCAGCCAGCAGACAGAAGTCCAGTAGGATGTGGTACCTTAATGTTGCATTGACTGCTTTAAGGCTGTGGCCACAGAACTGTGAGATAAAGATGTTTTCTCCTCCTTCAGGTTGAATACACAAAATTGTAAATAACAAAAGATTTTGAAGCTTCTCCCTTTGTTTGTTTGTCTTTCCCCTAGTACAACTTTCAGTGTTGTGTGCTTATTAGGCCTTATTTTAGGAAAACACTGTGTTTTCTTTCAGATACAATGAAGATTATTCACCAAGCACACAAATCTAAGGTAAGATTATTAGCTGTGTTCTTCCCCTTTTGCATGCTTTGATGCAGACAGATCTCTGCACTGTCAAAGAAGACTGGAGCCCAGGAAATTCTTCTTATTTTTGTATTCTGGTTCTCTGATTTGTAGACTGGTGAGCTTGTAGTGAGTTTGGAAGATGATGACAAACTGATTTTGAAGGAAGACAGCACACTGAAAGCAGCTGGAGTAGGTAGGAGTACATTTGTATTGACTGAAGATGCTGTTCCTTGTGGTAGCATTAAACTGATAGCTGGCTGATTATGTTTGGACAGGCTGCTGAAAAGTAAATGCTATTTCTGATGCTCTTTACACGACTTGATAATTATTCAGGGAAGCATTATTCAAATCATTGGTCTGAGGGCAGCAGGTATCTGCACTCCAAATGTTCAGAATGCAAATTGTGATTTTTAGAGGGTATGCTTATAATTCTGCTGAGAGTAATTTTAAATGATTGACAGATAGGTTATTAGTACCGTGCCTGCTTGGTCTTATCAGTAACATTTAAACTGATGTTTTGGTTAGTAATGTAAGTAGTGGAACCAGCATGGAATAATGAAATAAGATTAGATTTGTTTAATGTGCAGCATACAGTGTCTGATAGCCAGATTGCTCAGGAAAGCTCGAGCAGTATCACTTAGAGAATGTGCTGAACATAGCAAACAGTTGAAACTTGACCTGATTTCTCACATTTTGACAGGAGACTACACACAGGGCATGTCTTTTGGTAATAATGTAAAGAAATGTCTGTCATGATAAAATTGATGGTCCCTGGATGTCCTTTGGGCTTCTCAGAAATGTGGCTGAATGACTTTGTGGCAGCAGGGTACTTAGGGGATCTGGTTACATTCCACCTTGATATGGACATTTGCTCATTTGAATCTGATTTGCCTGGCTGGAAAGCTTTAAGTGCCTGTGCTCTAAGTGCAGGGGCTTCACAGAGGAGGCTCCCTCCTGCTCCTGCTGCTCACTGATTGCTCCCCAGCTACAGAATGGGATTTCTTTCTCCTAGGTTACTTGGCTCTCCTGTTTCCTGTGATTTATTTTAATTTTTTTCTGGTTTTCTGGTTTTTCTTTTTTTCTGGTTTTAAGTGACTTGAGATGTCTTTTCAATGTTTTTCTCTGGTGTGAACTACAACTGGCACCAATATACCTTTCCTAAAGGTCTTTGAGTGTTCCTGTAATATGAATCATAGTTTTTACTACACACCAGGTCTTTTTGTCTGCAGGAAGGGAAAAAAAAAAAAAAAAAGAGGATTACTGGCACTCAAGCCTTGCAGATTTGTAATTTAGTTAGCAAAAGATTAATTTAATCATGATCTTTATCGGTGTAAGGAATAAGAGACAGTGCAGTTCAGGAGAGGGACTGATGACATTGCCAAATGTTGAATTAGAAATAACAAAGCTGTCTTCTTTCAAAAAGGTGTGGATGAGTATTTGTATACATTTTCTGTCTTTGAAACTGGGTTTGTAAGTACAGCAGTGAAACAGTTGGATGTGATCTCAAAAAAGGTGTCAAAACATCAGTCTAAATGTTACACTGAAAGGAAACAGGAATGCAGCAGCCTGTTCTCAGTCTCTGTACAAAGGGAGGCGTGGTTCATTTAGGGCAGAAAATGATTTAAAGTTGCTTTTTTTTTTCTTTTTTTTCTGAATAACAGCAGTTATTAGTCATTAGTGTATAGAGGATATTTGTGATAGGAGAGGAAAACCCATTCTTTGGAAAATGCAATGTGCCATTGTGTCATTTTGAATTTGGATATGTTCCAGTGTATCTTGACGTGAAAATTACCTAAGTTAGGAGTGAGGTTTTTGTAGTAAAATATTGAAGATTTTACTTTTTTCCTTCAACAAGAAGTAGAAAAGAGTAAGACAAGGAAGTGATATCATGTATCATGTACCACTGGTCCTCATTTTGTACAAAACAATAAATTTTGTACATTTTCTTTAAATCAGTAGGAAGATTTGAAATCTCCTATTGAGATATTTTTTTTCAACATCTAATCTGGACAAGACTAGATGTTGAAAAAAAAAATACTAGAATAAAACAATCAGAATCACCATTAGAAAATCTGGGAAATTCTGCTACATGCAGAACAGTTTTCCTAAGCTGCAGTTGATTGCCCTTGGCACTATCCAGGGTTGGGCTAGAGAGTTATAAATTATGAGGACATTAGATAAGTATCCTCAGGAAAGCCTCTGTAGTAGTGATTATTATTACAGTTATTATCCAGTCAGCAAAGTTAATGCTTGCATTTTTTTAAAAAAGCAGGGTGTATGTTAATAAAGTGTTCAGTATTCATTACAAATAGTCGTGTCTGTTTTCTAGTTGAGATTCTATAATCCCTTCTGCTCTTTTTTATTTCTTTTTTTTTTTTTTTTTACAAGACGGGCAGAGTTCATTAACTTGGTTTAATTTAAAAAATGAATGTGGAATTTATTGGCTCAGCACCTTAAAGAATTTCATGTTTAATAATTGTGAAGGCATTCCATCAGATTTGTCTCTGTTCTGAATTAGTAATGTTGCTGACTTATTGTTTTAGAAGAGGAAGTCCTTGACCTACTGGGTTGAAAGAATTGTGACTGTTCTGAACCTTTGTGGGTCCTTTAGCTCTGCCATATCCCCTGTGAATAATTAGAGGTATTTGAAGGTATTGCTGGAGAAGCCAATTTGTGTCTTTCACTTTGCATATTGTCGAAGCCTCATGAATTAATCATCAGCAGGGCAAAAAATTAACTTCTTCAGACACATATTTTGATGGGTCATGAGGGAGAATGTAAAGTGATCTGTAAAATATTCTACTGATCCTCTAAGTATTAAATTATTATACCTACAGGCTAATTTAATGGGAAAAAGAAGTTTCTTTCTCCCTTTCCTAACAGAAAAATGCACAAAAAAAGAATGTGTCACGCTTCATTACTTTCCTGGCATTTGAAGGTGTTAGAAATGCCATCACCTAATTTGCTGAATGCTTTTGCAAACAATTCTGAAGACTGTGTTAAACAAATCTTGAGGGGTCTTTTGTACATATTTACTTCTATACATTCATGTTCTTGGTGATTTTGTTTGTTTGGGATGTTTTTAATGAAATTTAACGACATCTTTAATACTGGCAACCTTTTTCAAAAATATTTCAAAAAAAGCGGGTGGTGATTTATAATTGTCTTTGACCATAAAGTTGCTAATTGTCTTCTAAGATTCTAAATAGCTGGCTGCTGGTTCATTTACTGGTGTGCTAAATATTAATTTTTTATTCCTTCTAGAAAATGAGACGGAATTAGCATTCTTCTGTGAGGAAGATTACAGAAACTACAGAGCTAATCCTGTTTCGGCCTGGTGAAGATCCCAAGAGATTGTTTTGTTTTCCCATACCTGTTGTAAATTTTCCTTATTCTGCTTAATGAGATTTTTCTTAAAGATCAATAAATCCTAGAGGATTTCTTTGCAAACAGTGCAATTCCCTTCCTATAGAAATTAATTTCTGTCAATATGCTAAGGCTGAGAGAAGAAAAACTGGGGGACATAAATGACTTTTTTTCTTCCTCCCTTTTCTTTTTGCTGTGCTTGGCTTTTGAGCCTCAGGCAGTGCCATCCCTGACCTGGGACACATGTTCTTGGTGTGATCCCACAGCACACAGTAACTGCATGTGGAAATTATAGAGTGCACAGGATGATCCCATCACAGTACTAACTTCTAATGAAAATGAAGTGAGACCTCCTTCAAATGAAATGAAATATTTTATGACCAAATCACTGGGTGTTTTAAAGAACTTGAGAAGAGAATCTCCCTGTTTCAAGTCACAGCTTTACTTCTCTCATTTTGTTTGGTCTCTTTTGTTTAAATAGTGCAGACTGGCCAGTGTTTCATGCTTTTCAGTGGTGAATGCTCTCCATTATCCTCTCTTCCATTAGCATGCTGAAAGGGACAAATGTCTGTTGGGAGGCTTTTGTGTCCACAGACCAGCTCGCCTGTTTCTAGCTTCACTTCATGGAGCCACCTTCACACCAGGCTAGCAGCTCGAGTTCTGCCAGGACATCAGTGTGCCTAAGGAGGGATTGGGCATTTTTCCAAGTGGAGTGAAAGCTCATGGTTCAGTTTTAAGAATAAAACCTGAATGATTGCATTTTTTGCAAGGAGAGGCCCAGCCTGTGAGCCACATGTCTTCAAGACTGGAATTGATTCTTTTGTGCTTTCCATGAGCCAAATACTCTGTTGCTATGTGTTTGTTCTTGGTAATGCTGGCCTTTCCTACTACATGGACCAAATTAGGAATAATAGAAAATAATCATGCATCCAATAAAGTACCTTTAGGTAGACATCACTTATGAAATGCTTTTTAGTGGGTACCAGCATGGGGCACTGTGCCTTTAAGCCTCCCCTCACTGAAATAGGAGTGATGCTGGCTCTCTGCCTGAGCAGGATTTTTGGGCTCTGCTGAATTGAATGAGGCCTCACGTGCAATTGCTTTAGACCTACACATCTATGCTGAGCTCTGGGAGAGGGCTGACAATGCTATAGCCATGAGACTTCCTGGAGGAGTAACCCTGCCATTTCCTAGGCTTTGATTATTGTTTTTATTGACATGTGTGGTTTCCAAAGTATCTAAGTAAAATTTCCCTTTGTTTTAGATGTAGGGCCAAAGAACCCTCTGTGTATTGTTCCCACCTCGTTTTCTTCATCCTTCCTGACAACTTTAGGCTGTTTTGTTCACCAACAGCTTTGCTTCAGAGTTTTATTCTCTAGTGGAAGACCTCTACTACTTTCTCAACTGGGATTAAATTATTGTATCTTTATCTTGTAAGGAGAATTCCTGTGCCACTGAAGCCACCTATGTTCTCCTGGGATGTAGATGCCATTATGCAGGCCCTGATGAATTTATGAGGAGAATTTACCTCTTGCCTTCTCTTTCTGTCCAGGCAGCCTCTCTGTTGCTGGTGCCTGCTCCCAAACACGGGCCCACGTTCAGTGCTCTTACAGTCTCCCATGTCTGCAGATTTATGTGGTTAATACAAGCTTGTGCTCATCTTCTCAGACAGTTCAGGCTGATGCATTGCACTCCAGACTATCTCATCTTTGTTCAGCCAAATTTACAATAAGGAAGGAAACTTTGTAAGAACAGATAGTGTACCAGAGACATCAGTGTGTCAGGCTGGCCTGCCAAGGCATCTAAATGGTGTCTGTCAGCACATGCAGGCTCTCAGACTGAGCATGACTGAGTTTGGTCTCCAGCCCTTCCAGACAGATTTGGATAAGTTTTGTGATCCCTTTTCTCTAAAGCATTTGTGTTTGAAAGAGTCACCACATTTTAACAATTGTCCTTTCTGGGCTTCTACAGTTCCGAACTTGCAGTGTCACACCAAGTGTGGTACAGTGGAAGAGCAATTCTAGAGCATCAGGGAGAAAAACTGTAAGTGTTCTACTGCAAATAGTCAAGAATGATGTGACTGGCACTCCAGATTAATTTCTCTTTCCAAGGGAAGAGTTAAACTACTGCTTTGTGAGCTCAGTTCACTCTGGCAATGGCACTTCATTGGCTTCTTTCTCCAGCAGCACAGTGAAGCCTTTTGTAATGCTCTCAATGGCCATACTTGTAAACTGGTTTCTTCCTGAAGTGTTTTTCTACAGTGTTTATTTATTTATTTAGTTTATTAAAAAAAAAAAAAAAAAAAAAAGTTGTGAGCTTCAGTAATGCTTCTTTCTAGTAAATACCACAAACCCACAGATAATAACTGAAAACTTGTTAGGAAAGATGTTCCACCCTTTTTTTGGTGGGATATGGTACAGCCTTGTATCCAAGTATGTTTGGTTCCAGGATTGTTGAGTACTGAATGAAATCTCTGAACACTGGTTAATAAATTAGTAAAGACTGAGATGTCTTTGCCCATGTTGTTTTGAAATCCTCTTTCTGTTGAAGGAAATCACAGGGCTAGTACTGTGGTTTGTTATCCTGGCAGAAATCATGAAGTGCATTGGTTTACAGCTGCTTTTGATCAGAGCTGCAGTGGGGTAAGTCATACTGCTTTGCCAGTGGTCTTAGGCATTGTGGGGTTAATAAGGATTCCTGTTACACTGGGGTGTTCTTGGAACCACTCACCATTTTTTTTGTTAAACAGAAGAGCAATATCCAGAGAGGACTCTGAAATAAGATAAAATTTATCCTGGGTTGTAACACTGCAGTAGGGAAAGGCAGTCAAACTGGAACCCTGGGGTGGTGTGTCTGGCTTGGCTGTTTCTTGGAGAAAAAATCACCCCAGAGAGACTGGAGTTTTGATTAGGAGGTGTGAAAACTGAAGAAGAAGAGAGGAAGTTTTGAAAGGAATTATCATAAACAGGAAGAAGACATAACAGTGTAAGTAAATAAACAGCAAAATTTGCATGTGCAATGCTCTTGGTGCAGAGATGCCAGAGCAGTGCTGCTTTCTGTAGAACTAAAGGTATAAAAATGGTGCTTTTTCATAAATTTGGAACTGTATTAATGAACTGCTCCAATAGGCATCTTGATTTTTTCTGGCTTTGTCACATTATACTTTCTGCATCCACAGTTTTAATGATTTTTTTCTGCCCAGAGGTAGTTAAGTTGCCTTTTGAAGAAGCAAGGGTTAAGAAAAATCTGCTGACATGGACAGCTGAGCTGACCAATGGCATAAAGGAGAACTCAAAGATCTGATAAGCACCACTTTTACAGTTAACTGCTTTATCTGATGTAAACATTGTGAATAAAGGTGATCCAGAAATATATTGTAAGCTGTGGTGTTTCTCTTTCACTCTCTGGCAGTATTTAACACCCCCTGACAGATCACTTACTTGCTTAAAAATGAGCCTGCAAGTAGCAGTCCAAGAGTTCCCACAGCCATGATGGGACATCCATGGCCTGCCCTTGGAAAAAAATAGCCACGGAAATTCAGTGTCCAAAGATCAAGAAGCTAAATCCAGAGCATAGGATGCTCATTCTTGGTCTCCTGTGACTGTCAGGATCCCAGATACAGAGTGGGCAGATGACTGGAGGCGTCACAAAAGCCTGAGACAAATGCACACTTTTGTTTGTTGAACAGCTTGGACTGAGCTCCTACTTCCTGGCTGGCAACAGATCCCCCTTCCATTGCTTCCTTTCCATAGAATTGCTTGGCGCAGATTTACAAGCGATTAATGAGTCAAGAAACGCCCAGTAGACAACTTTTGTTGCTTTTCATTTTATCAGGATATTGCCTTCTCTCTACTCCCCATTTCCTATTGAGTCAGAGACACAGACGCAGCTTCAAACGTTTCCCCAATCACTTCCCTTTGCTTCTTGCTGCCACTTCTGGTTTGCCTTAATGCTGAGGTTTGCACCTCATCTGATATGCAATAGCAGCGTTTCCTGCGGCAGGGAATGCACACTTTTAACAATTTGTTCATGAGAAAATATGCTTTGATATGGAGACTTTGTCTACAATATGATTAACAGTGACCAACAAAGGCTCTTTTCTTGCTCTGCAGCAAGACTTGCACAGGACAGCATGGTCCCCCAGTCAGTGAAAACAAAAATGGTTTTATCATAATGGTTTGAATCTTGTAAGGAAATGAAGGAGTTACATCAGGAAAGAAAAAAAAAAGGGCAGTGAAAAGCCAAGACCTATTGCCATGAACTCTTTGCCTGCAGAGAAAGCCACCAGATGTCAGCACAGCCTGTTCTTTGCTTCTCCAGAACCTCTGTAAGCCGAGAGATGTGTCATGTTTATGGAAAGGACTTATCTGTGAACTGCTTTAGTCTGTGAAGTCTGTGCTAGGGTTCTGGTGATGAAAGCTGAGTCTTTCCTTGCAGAAAGTATTTCTTTTCATATTAAAATCAAAAAGCGGCAAATTGAACTGGTTTCAGTGCCTAAATTCCTCTTGTTAGAGAGCATCCTTTGCAGAGCCATTTCCCAGCATATCTAAATCTCTGCATGCAGTGAAGAGGCATTTGCAGAACATTCATTTGAGGAATTGTCTGGAAAAGATCAGTGTTAATTTGCTGAGGTTTTGTAAAGTCGATTTTAAGTATGCCTATTTCTTTTAAACACAAGGAAAACCATCTGGAACAGGCACACATGCAAAGCCGAGCAAAACATCTTTAGCAACACAGCTTAAACACACAACAAATGTATCCTCCATGCTTCTGACCCTAAGTTCCCACTATTTCCTCCTTGTAGTGCAAGGGCTAAGGAGAAGCTGGTACTGCATTCTCCAGGCTGTGCCTCCTGAGCTGCCATGAGCTGAGGTGGGATGTGAGTTTTGGAGCCCAAACCCAAGCACTGTGCACAGCTTTATGCTGCCAGTGATTAGAGCGTGCATAGATGCTGCCTGGTTAAAAGGCTAAATTTGAATTTTTGCAGAGGGACAAGGTGTGACAGAGCTTTCTGCACAGATTCCCATCACTTTTCTTGCAGCAGCTTGCAGGTGCCAGGGAGGTGTCAAAGAGAGGGAAGTTAAAGTGGCAGCTAGAGCCTGGGTGATGTAAATATTCCTTCCTCCTGTTTTGGGCTGCTCGTAAAGTCCCTTTCTTCCAGCCTCATCACACTGGTGTCGTGTTTGGGGTTTGCCACAGCTTGCTGTGTATGGGAACTACTCAATTCCAAACTCTCACTAGAACCCTCAAACACTGCTCACATTCTGGAGGTGATGCAAGAGAAATTGCAGCTGTGCAGTCTTGGGCTGCGTGCAGGGGAAGCCTGGGGTGTGCATGGGTGCAGCCAGTGTGGGGTGCAGGTTGTCTGGGAGGTGTTTCTCTTGCTTCTGTCCCTTCTGCACAGCACCCAGTTCTGCTTTGCTGGGGACCAGGACCTGGTCTGGAAGCTTGGCACACGTGGCAGATAGGTGAGAGGGAGCTGGGTGTTTAGGTGTTCTATGTGCCTGTACATGTGGTGTTCTTGATCAGGTATGGATTGTAACTTCTGTTTGTTATCATCCTCTCTCTCTGATACCAACAGATTGATTCCTTTGTAGTGGGACAGGAGCAGCTAGCCAGAAGTTCAGCTGGTAGTAAATACATTAAAGGGCTCAGTGTGACAGATTAATGTAAGAATTTACCTTTGTCTGTCCATCCCTGCTCTCTGGCAGGTGACTTACAGTGTTGTGTACCAGGAATGTCAGTGAGAACGGCTGCTGTCTGCTCTCATTGCACACCTGAGAAGGTTTAATTCTGCTTCTAACCTAAAGCCAATGGAACATATTCTTTAAGAACAGTTTGGGAAGCTCCTTTTCTTCAGTGAACTGGGGTTTTTAAAATGGAAGGCATGGTGTTGGTCTGATTTCAACACTACTTTGAAATCACATCTTTGTCTCTCTGCTTGTGTTTGGGTGTTGGTCGCTTCCTTCAAGTTACCAGTGACAGGACAAGAGGAAATGTCCTCAAGTTGTGTCAGAGGAGGTTTAGATTAGATATTTGGAAAGATTTATTCACCAAAAGTGTTGTGAAGCATTGGAAGAGGCTGTCCTGGGAAATGGAGTCACCAGCTCTGGAGACTTGTAGGTGTGGTGGCACTTGGATTGAGTGATGGGCTTGGCATTGCTGGGATAACAGCTGGACTGGATGACATTAAAGGTGTTTTTCTGTGCTTCTGTGATTATGTCCATCCAATTGGAGGGCATCAGCTGGCTTTAGAGTCAAAGAGCAGCCTAGCCATGAAAGCTTTATATCCCAGCAGTTACCATCCTGGCCATTTCTTCGCAACTATTCCCCTGGCCCAGCCCTCCCAAATCAAATACAACTGGTTTTGCAGAACACAGACTTGAATCTTGCACAGCAACTTTGTTTTCTAGAGTGCTGAACAAGACAGCTACTTGAAAGCAGACATCTGGCTGCAGACAGCTCTTTAAGGAAGCAGGCTGGCATGCAGCAGCTGAAGGTAGCTAATTGCAGATCAGATATGGGAAACAGGTAACAAGAGTAACTAACCACTGAACAGCAGCTGTAGTGCATCCTCCAGTGCTGGGATTTCTAAATCTAAAGCAGATTATCTTTCTAGGAGGATGCACTCGTGCCACTTTAAGTCTTTGAAAGGTTTCAGTAATACCATGGCTTGTGATATGTGATCCTCCTGACTGGCCCCAGACAATGCTTATTTTTAGTCTTTGATTATGAAGGTCCTGTACATGCTCTGCTAACAAGAGCTGTCCCTAATCGTAGGTGGTATCTGTGGATTCTGTGCTCAGCTTTAAAATGTGTGTGGTTCTCACAAACACAAAAAAAACCCTTGTGCAGAAATTCTGCAAAACTGATGCTGCTTATTAAGGCACAATAAATAGATAAAAGAAAACTGTCCAAGTGTAACAAATCTCATTCCTCAACTCTCATTCCTCAAGGTACAGTCTGCAAATCCAGCTAGCTCAGTGTGGGAAATTCAGAGCTCAAGAATAACACCAGGTTTTGTTGCTGATTGTAGCTGTGCAGGCCATCTTGGAGAGACTGGAGGAAATATATTGCACAGAGGTGCTGAAGCAGGTGCATCCCCCTGAACATTCAACTATAGTTTGATATATCACTTTGTGAGTAAATCCCTGAAGAGCAAGAAACCAATTGCACTGTTTAAAGCTTTGTATTATAAAACTGAAGGAGTGAGAGAACTGTACCTGCAGAGGTTAATCTTCAGCTCAGGAATTTAAATGTACTCATTAAAATCAACTTACAAATTAGCTCATTAAAATGCAACGCTGCAGATCCAGAAGTTGGTTGATCTAGCATGCCACTTGTATGAAGAAGTGACTTAAGAAACAGAGAACAAATTTATAGTACTAAAACTCCATCTTTCTTTGCAGTCCCCCATCTGGAACTCCTTCCTGAACTCTGCATCAACAGCACTTTCTATTTAGTGAATTAATCTTGTTTGATCCTGTGCTGCAAGAGCTGTGTAGTATCAGTAGCCCCCTGTAACGAAATATATGTCTGCACACACTTGTGCCCTCTCACACTCATAGGAATTCTGTAATTGAGCCCTGGCACCATGGGTCACAGCAATGATCATTTTATTACCTTGATAATGAGATTCTACAAGCTGCTGGCTGTAGTGGGTTTTATTTCTTAGTGGTTAAATTCCAGATAATCACACTACTTTACCACTGCCATTAAAGTAATGGTTTTGTTTGGGGGGAGGCAGGAAAAAAGACTCACACGAGCTCTGATATAATTATGTAGATCTGTTCAGAACATCTTTATATAACTACAGAGGCCAGAGATTAAAACTGGCCTTACTCTTACAGCTCTTCATTTGGTTCTTACATATCCCAGAGGCACATAGTAGGCAGTACAGAAAATAAAAATACAAAGATTTTTACATTCAAGCTATATATTCTGCAATAAGATACATATATTTATGTGTGTGTGTGTACATATATACAGAAAGAGAGAAAAACTTCAAGTACAAAACCAGTTAAATGGTAAATTTTAAGCCAATCTCACTGAATGTCCTATGCACATCAAAAATGCTTGGGGAAAAGATAACTGAAAAATCCCTTACTTTCATTTTCAGCATTCCAGAATCAGAAGAAACGACTCAAACTGTTGTGTCCTATGTTTTCAGGACCAGATGCATACAGAGGGCATAATGTGAAATGCTGCTCTGCATTTTTAAGGATTGATTTTGGTTTTCAAAAAGGATAGTGGCTGGCTGGCCAGTCTGTGGGCACAGGCATTACCTGGAGACACTTGACCAACTTTTTTCTTTAGATGCTGTAGAGCTGCAGTAGCTCTGGGGATTTTGAGCTGGCTTGTTTGTCCCTTTGGGCTTGTGTCCATCTGAAAAGCACCATGCTGACTCACTGACTGCCCCTCTGCTCATGGAAACTGTCCCTTTGCCATGGGAAAGGGTTTGTAGGTATGGAAGTCTTGTAAACAAAGTGAGGGAGCAAACGTTCTGCTGGGCAGAAAGGTGAGTCTTTAACCTTGCAGTGACTCAAAATAAAATAAATCATTCTTTTCCCCCTGATGACAAAGCCTGCCATCCTGTATAATGCTCTTTCTCTGCTTCCTGATCTTTTTTGGCTACCAGACAGTGGTCTTGCCTGACCTAAAGATATGAAAAGAAACCTAGATGGGAAAAAAGGCATTGGAATACACCATAAAGGGTGTAAACTGGTGCTTTTATCTTGTCTTTGCCTGATGATGAAATGGAAAGGATGACTTAAAAACCAGGCTTCCTGAATCCAGTCTTCCCTCAAGGATGAGTTAAATCAGAGTAGATGGAATTATATTCAGATGAAACTGTCTCAAATCTATGTGGAAACTTATCACCTAGCCAGAAATAAATAGTGTTGGGTCATCAGTCTGCTTGGAGAGTGATTTGGTCAGGTGCCAATCTGGGCTAAGTTCTGGAGGTGGATGGGGAAACGTAACAAACTCAGCTTGCTGAGAGGGACAGTGGTAAATAATGGTACTTTGACCACGTCGTCCAAACCCCATGAAACAGCAAAAAAATCCCCTTTTTATGAAATCTAGGCTTTCCCCTCAAGAAGCAGCATTTGGAGACTTTACTGTAAGTGTTAGGCAAGAACTAACAGTCAATATCATCACTGGCCACATGAGCAATATTTGGAGAATATTACTCACTGTAGTTACTTGAGGCTAAAAAGGGAATTCTTATGAGTCTCTGTCTGTGTAGAACTCTTCCAGGTTATGGGAGCAACGTTGGTTTGTGGAAGGGTTTATGTGCCCCAAAGCTGATCATTCCCCCTGCCCTTTGTATTAACTGGTCTGGTAACAAGTACTTCCTTGTCCCATAAGCTGTACCTCATTTGGTGCTGACAGCTCTTGTTTCTCAAAGCAACACTGAACACTGAGTGTCTTTTCCTTCACTGTAGGAAAATGAGGCTGTTCCAGGCATGTCCTTGTACCTGACCTTCCTGAGGTAGTCTTCTTGTGTCATCCTGATTGCTTGCTTTTAAATGAGCTGTAGTGAATGGCTGTCCATTCGCTGCTTGGTGATTTGGATGTCCAAAACCTAAAGAATTATTCTGATAAAGAGTAAGAATTTCATAGAAAGCAACAGGTGAAACATGAAATTAGGACAGAAATCTTTGCCCTGTGCTCTGTCCACAGTGGGTGTGAAGTCAGAAGAGCATTTCATACCTGCTTTGTGATCTAGCAAGGGACTTTTTAAGGTGTAAGGCAATGAAGGACTGTGCCCAAAATGTACAACATGTTTTCATGTTGTGGTCAAAACTTGATGATCCCTTTGCATGACTGTTCAAAGATCTTATTATTGCTAGTGAAACCAGTGGGTTTAGAGCTGCTGTTTTGTTTGCTTAAATGGGAATGTTCAGGTGACAGCCATTTCTAAAAGCTTCACCCTATTATTTGATGTAAGGCCAGCTGGAAGGCCTTGGTTTTCTCCATGTAATTTTGTGAAGCAGCAGGCCATTCCAATAATTATCCTCGCCCTATTTCAATCAAATACTGCTTGGAACTTTGGCTCAGTGTAACAGAGAACATGCAGCAGCAGCTGTCATCTCAGAGCCAGCAGTGCAGACCAGACGTCTGGTATTGGGGATGTCTCTCTCTCAAATGCTTTTACACTCCTGGATAAGGTGCTTTATTTCCTCAGCTTATAAACATGTATCAGGCACTGCTTCCAGGACCAGAAGTGCTGTCTGTATTTGAGACAACAGGGATACTGGACTTGCTGTCAGATTTGATGATTTTTTTAGTAAAATCTGCTGTCACAGTAACATGAATATAGCTGTACTGACTTGTCCACAGAGTTCATTGAGGAGAACAAAACCAGAGGCAATTGATCTTTCTAAACCTCACTGCCTTGACTGATCCATACACTCAAGAGGTGTGGTATCTTTGCTGTCATAAACTCCAGAAAATCTGTGCAACATCATATTAAAAAATAAAGGCATTGAATTTTATGAGAGCAGCTAGGAAAGCAACTGAGAAGTACTGGTTTGGGGAGCTGCCAGGCAGCACCTCAAGTGACTGATCTGACTAACAGAGTCCATCAGTTTCCATGTATATTAGTGCTGCTAGCTCAGCTCTCACAGTCACTTTTAAGGCAAAAATTGTCCTAGCAAATCAGCAATATAATTTAACTGCTACTGTCTAACCTAGTTTGATGGCCATCCATTTTCTAAAGTCACCAAATTTTATTTTTTTTATCAACAATACCATTATACCAAAACATACATATATTTAAGAAAAAGAAACACCTTTGAACTTAGAAATGTTGATAGTGCTTTGAAATCCTCAGAGCTGGGGCTGTTAGACATTACTGGAGGTCTCCCCACTTGAGAATTCCCCCGTTGCGCTGGGCAGAACAAATTTGACGTATCTGCCCTTCTCCCAGCCCCTCCTGATTCTCAGAAGTCTGTGCTGGATGCAGGGCAAACTGAAGATGACTTTGGCTATGATCACAGTGCATGGTACCAGCAGGGTGAGGGTGTAGGTTGGGGGCAGGTAGAATTTGTACTGGTTCTCATCGAAGGCCCTCGACCAGCCGTACGTGAGCGTGTGCAGAGTGCTGATCACCAAGGCAATAAATCCAAGGGAGGACTGAAAGGAAAAGAAACACACATCAGTTAGCAGAGTGCCTTGTGCCTGGCTGTCTTCCTGTATTTTTGACATTATTTTCTAAGTCTACCTGACACAGAGGAAGCCATGTGTATTCCTGTGTTTCAATAAAACATGGCTGGAACCCTTTCCTGGGGAGTGTGCCAGACTGTGCTTTTCTTTGTCTAATCAGAGGTTAAGTGTGACATTAGAAGCTCAGCAGGAATTTCCCAGAAGGTGCTGCCAACTCAGCAGAGAGGAGGGCTCCTGCATCCTGTGAAGCAGCAGCCCCCAGCCCCTGCTGGGCAGGGGAGCACAGGCAGCTCCCAAGGGCTCCTCCTGAGCTGCAGCTGCCAGCTCTGCTCTGCCAGCTCTGCCCTGCCAGACCCTGGCTGGCTGAGGCATCTGACCAGCAGGATGAAGCATCAGTGATGTGGCTCTGGACCACAGCTGGCACTGCAGGAAGTGGGTGAGGCCACAGCTCCACAGAGAACAGAGATCTTCAGGTGTCATTTACAGAAAAAATGAGATTGTGAAGGAAGAAGTGCTCTGTTCTGAGGTGAGCAACAGCCCTCAAGTGTCTCCACCTCTGTCTTAGAGATCTGTGTTGGTTCAAAGGCTGTGAGAAGAGCCCTTTATCCACTCAGGGAGGCAGCAAGAATGCAGCCCCTGTTCTACAGGCAATAACTTCTCCCATTTTCAGCTGAGATCATGCTCCCAAGCACCCACAGGGACAACATCTCTTGAGTAATTCCAGCTCCCTCTGAGGGTTGCTCTCAAAGATAGGTTTTAAACTCTTTCCCTCACTGAGGGCTTCCTGCCAGCATCAGAGGTGGTGTCTCCAGAGCCTGCCAGCTCCCACTGCCTGCTGGCACTCAGCAGCCCTGGGCACTCGCTGTGTTCTCCTTTGTGCAGGCCTTTGCTACTGTATTTTCACAGAAAAGTGCAGGTGGAGCATCTTGCTCTGCTGCCCTACTTTGAATGCTTGGTCTAAGCCTGAAATAACAACCAAATTTCAAGTTGCCTAGACAGTGAAAATTTTGCTGCTTATGTCCCTAACTTAGGGAAGAAAGCCTTTCAAAGCTAAAATATCTGTCTTGGTGCAGAGATCAGCAAGAAAGAGTCTTCCTGAAGATATGTCCAGGAAAGAGGACATGGCAGGGAAATGAGGAACCAGGACAAGATGGGAGGAAGGACTCATCATCTTTTGAAAAAAAAAGTTTCATCCAAAGAACTACTCAATTCATAGATTCCCCTTCTATTTTTGATTGCTGAGAAACAATTTAAAAACCCAGACAACTTTTAAAAATGTACCACGTTGTTACCAAAAACCAGACCAAGACTCCTCTAAACTTCAGAGCTAATCTTTTAAGCAGTTGAGGGGACTGGGGAAGGGAGGGAAGGAGAGCTATAAATCTGCTACCAGATCTAGGTACTTCACTTTTACAGTATGTATCTGGCAGTCACGTGGGTGTCACTGAGTCCTGCCAAGGCAGGGAAGAACTCTCTGTGTTACAGCTGAGCATTACTCAAGGTCATGCCAGGAACTGGGAACAGAGCTGGAAACTGAGCCTTAGTCCTGTGTGCAAGCCCATACTTATCCTTTCTTTCATGTCCTTCTTACCAGAAGCTGTGTCCATGTCCTAAACCAAAGTGGTAACAAGCAGCAAACTCAACAGGGTCAAGATTCGTTGCATTTGGAAAATTAAGGAGGAGTTTGCTGAAATATGCCATGGTCACAGTTGAACCTAACAGCAGGACCTGACCCACAGATCATCCAGCAATTACAGGTTAAGATTCTCTCCAACAGGCAAAAACCCCCAGAGTGGCAAAAGGTTTGAAGTACCAGATTAGGACTCATCTTGCAAAGCAGGGCAGGGAAAAGGGGACAGAGTGAATCCAAGAGCAAAAGCTTTCTGCCCTGGGCAGGGGGTGCATTCAGTCAGCCCAAGCAGGGCTCTGTGCATGGCAGGGATGTCAGAGCTGGAGATAATTACCTTGTGCCTCCAGCTGCTGGCACTGGGGGAGAGCAGGAGAGGAAATTAAAAGGACAAAAGGTGACAAACCATCACAGGCACTCAGCAACTGACCCACCTTTGTGTGTGGATGGGGGGATGAAACAAAGAGTCTAATTGGCTACAAACACATGGCAACAAGCACATGGCTAAACGGCTGCGGCTGGAGCCAGGGCTGGCAGATCCTCTGGCAGCAGCAATGGGCTGATCCACTTTTGGCACAAACGAGGAGCTGATGGGGGGAGCAGAGGGGGTCCCAGTGCTGATGCTGGCTGAAGGAGCCATGGCTGCACCCGCCAGGCAGCTGGATACAGCAGGTCTGTAAGTGCACAGAACCCAAAAGTTTTGCTGATTGGAGCTTGGCTCAGTGTTTACAGCTCAATATACACTCAGTGTAGCACAATGCAGAGCTTGCTGAGCACCCCAGGGGCTGATCTGCCAAAGTGCTTAGCTCTGATACCACTCTTGAGCTCTCATTGATCCTCTCTATGCAGTTCCTAGCTATGAAGTCTTTCGGGGTTTTGTTTTCAACAGTGGCAGAGGCTTTTTTTGTACTGTCACAACACGTGGGGCATGCAGCCCTGTAGGGTATTAAAGCTCTCTGAAAGGTGCTATATGAAGACAGTATCTTCCTGGTGCAGGTTTTGCATGCATTTTCTATTCTGCATTAACTCTTCCCACCTCCCCCACTTCCTTAGTGCCTGCAGGCTCCCTGTAACACCTCAGCAAAGGTGATCCAGTCACATGTGGCTCATTTAGAAATGCTTGGGCAGCACTGAAAGCAAAGATTCCCTTCCTGACCCAGATAAGTTTCTGACTTGTGCAGCCATCAGTACTGTGAAATTATTAGCTCAATGAAAGCAGCTCTGGCCCCTTGCACTGCCTCGACAGGAGGGTTAGAAAAGGTCTGATTACAGATTCTTTACATCTTATGCTACATGAACTATGAAAGAAACCAGGTCAATTCAACCTTCAAATTCCAGGAGGGCTTCTCAGGATATGAAGGTAAAGGCAATCATACACATTTTTACTTCTCAGGCAATTAGAGTTGATTTGTAAATCACTGGGGAATGTTAAAAATGTCTCCTATAAGTTGAATTACATATAAATCATTCCTGTTAGCCAGAGTTTCAATCCTGTACATTTTCTGTTAAAACTGGACACACAGGGGAACTGTGTATCCAATTTAACCATATTTAATTGAAATTTGAGTATGTGCAGGAGCTACTGTGAAAATGAACCTTTTTTCCTATAACTTTGGCAACAATACAAATGGGATTTTCGACCTGTCAGGCTACAGATGTGTATTTTAATACTGTGGCAGTATATGGCACTAATTCATATGACACATAATTCATGGTACACACTGGCTGCTGGAGAATGTCAGACTTGGGAAGCTCTGGGTATGGAGGGGAATAAAGTGACTCCTGAATCTGCCTCACATGTGGCTTTTGGTGCAGCATCTCTCAAACACCATCCAGTTCAACTGAGATGGGAACAAATTGCTGCACTTTCTGGAAGGCATCTGGCTGGGGTGTCTGCACTCTGCATTTCACCTCTTTTATGCTGTAGAAGTGCTAGAAATCCCAAATATTTGAGAAAGCAGCCTCATGCTTCACCCATTGTATTTGCACTGTGCCACTGTGCATTAATTCAGGGAGGCTCACTCTGAGCTATGTGAATGTAACCTCTGGAGCCTGGAACCAGTAGCTGTAGCTGCTCTTTTAATTTCCTCAAGAAAGGCACTACCAACTTATTGAGGAGTAAGTAATTAAAAAATCCCTCATTTACAAAAAAAGGTAATATGGAAGCTAACATGCCAGGAGATCTGTAACCTGCTCTTTTTACATGGTATTTCCACAAAGAGGCACAATACCAGCCGTGCCTCTCCTGCCTGTGATCAGCTGGGAGCTCGTGTCACACTGTCACACTTTATTCCATGCAGACAGAAATAGGTGTGAGTATCTTTCCATGAACTAAGCCAGCCAGTTCCCATGTGGGGCAGCCAAGAGCTATTTTGGAACTGACCATCATGAATTTGTCTGGTCCCAGTGCTGACATACCCTTGGAAAGGCTGGGAAGGGGTCCCAAAGGGCAGATGGAACAGTCGTGTTACACGCACGACCTGCCACGACAATGTTTGTGTTACATGACACAACACCAGCACCCTCCAGGACAGCTGCCAGGCTGCCTGGGGAGCCAAAGGGAAATGCAGGGGGTTTCAAAACCTCCTTCCAGGCTGCAAGGAGATACTTCCCTTCGTCTGGGATTCCTGGTATGAGGTGTACAAGTCAGGACTGATTTATCTGGTGTCCCAGCAGCTGCAGCCCTCCCCTGAGACATGGTGGTGAGAATTAATATGCTCCCATTGTCCAGTCTGAAACAGAGGTTTAAAGCCAGTCTCCCTTCTCCTTGAGGGATGATCTCTTGGGGTCAAGATCTCCTAGTGCAGCCCTTCTACTCAGTGTAAATAATTACTGGCTAGCCCACAGCAAGAGGGGAAAGAAGACAAACTGGATTGCTCGTGTGGTGATCAGGGCACTTGTGGGAGAAGCAGGGGAGCAGACTTCAAAACTCCTGCTCTAATGAATATTGAATTATTTATATACCACTGGAGAGCTTCAGCAGAGCTTAACAGTGGCTGGATGATAGATATTCACCTCTGCATCCCTGAGCCCTGCCCTCCCCTTTGGAAGGGTTAGGTGGTGCAAAGGGAGGCTCCACAGGGGAGCTGCAGGGGAACGGGGGTCCTGGGGGGGCTCACACACCTTGGGTGCCACAGGGGTTACAAAGCCTGGTGCATGCTAAGCAGCCCTGCTGTAGGAGGCACAAGTGAAAAGGACTTTTAGGGCTGTGGGGTATGACTGTGACACAGTGAGTGGAATCTGGCCTCAAAATCAGCTTTAATGTGCAGAGGATAGTTGAAAGGTTCATTCTCTGCTATCTCTGTTAATGAGCCCTTAGCCTGGCTCCAAATGCATCCCTGAAAAAGCTGCAGCCAGTGAATACTGTGTCTGTGAAAATCCCAGGGGGTAGACTCAGGTCACCAAGGGAATTTGGCCCTTGAGGGCTTGGCCATCACTGCAAGTGGGAGGAAGGCTCCTAAACCACTGGGGAAAAACGAAAGTTTTCTGCAGGTTTTAGAATCAGACATGGCCTTTTAATTGAAATCATACCCAGTTCTCTGTGCTGTGTGGGCTCTGGCAGCTTACAAACTACTCTAAACCTTTTTGTCTATTGAACACTTGGGTGCATGCAGGCTCTGTCAAACCTGTCTTTCCCCTGCACTGTCCTCCCAGGCTCTTTCCTCTTCAGCAGCTCACTCCCCCTGAACAGCAAGGGCAGATCTCCATGCTGTAGCCAGCTGTGCCCACAGTGAGTTCCCTGCCTGCCCTCCACAGCCTGGTGCTCCCCACAGCAGCTCTGCTGCTGCTGATCTACATGTGGATGTCCATGACACCTTGCATTCTCCCTTCTCCTGAGAAAAGCACCTTCCCTAGACAGGACAAGCCCTCTGTGAGAGCAGCATGGCCCCAGGACAGACCACTCTGCCCCTCTCCTACTCTGGGTCTCCCCTCCTGGAAAAGGGGTCTGTGGCTCTGGGGTGCATGGGGATGTTTTGCTGCTGACACCAATGCACAGCTGCCCTGCCAGAGCAGGATGTGCTGGGAAAGCAGGTCAAGCCCTGCCCTGTCTGTGTGAGGGCCTGACTCTGATTCTGCAGAATCCCTCTCTGGCATCAGCAAATATCAACTTTACCTGAATGAAACTGAATTCCCTCCAGTTGAGAGAGTTTGCGATGGATGGAAGTGAAGTGATGGCAAGTAACGACAGCAAGCCCAGGGCAATTATTCCAACAGAGATATAAATCTCCATCCTCCAGACTTCCTCCTCTACCCAGACTGTCATCTTCTTCTCCACAGCCTGGCATGACAATGAAGGTTTGTTAAAATTGGGCACTTAGGGACAGAGGAACTGAGTTTTATCTGTTTTGGTTTTGGAAGCAGGTTTCCTGGATGAGGTCCTGTTCACACCTCCAGCACTATTTGCCTGTTTGGGAGATGTAGTAATGCTCTCTTATCCCAAAGCCATTTGGCCAAAGCTAGACCTGATTTGAAGCCTGCTGGGAAGAACTGCTGAATGCTCTCAGCTCCCATGCCTGTAACCACAGCAGCAAGCCCCAAAGTCACATTTGGAAAGATAATTACAATGAGAACTCAGTTTCAAGCCATGAAAACAAATACAGATGCTTGAATATGCAGTAGTCTCCTAATAACCTTTGTTTTAAGTGCATTTAGGGGGGAAATTGTTCATGCTAATGGAAGGGAAGATGGGTTTTATACTGCATGGCAAAGAGGAACATTTAGAACTGTCCTCTTTAGCCCATTAAATGGGTTTAATTTACTAAACAAAGATGTTGCTAGAAAACAGGAGGTAGAGGGGAAATGAATATAGGATGCTTGCCTGAGATTAATGTGCAACTGTGGCACTTGAGAACAACCTGCTCAAGGCGGGAGCTGAGAGGCTGGGAATGGTGTTTGATGGATGCTCTGAACAGCCACTGCTGCCCAAACCAGCCATCCTGCTCCCCTCAGCCCCCACAGCCCCTTCCCTCCTTTTTGGGACACATATTTGGAATCACTCAGCCAAACAGCCCAGCACAGAAAGCAGAGGGGTTGTGGGGTAATCCCTTGATCACATACCCCCCTCAGCTGCATGCAGCCTGTGCCATCCCAGGAGGGAGCAGTGAGGAGCACTGAGGAGCCAGGGGCAGGAAAGAGCAAATCCCATCCTCCTATGGTACTACAGAGCTGGCTGAACTGCCTGAAGGCAGCAATCTCACACTGGATAAACACTGCTGAGTGTGTCCATAAAGCAATTAAGTCCCTTTCCATTTCCTTGTTCTTATATAACTGGTTCTTCACCGCCATTTTGTTAAACTCCTGCAGGCACAGGGTGATGAGGACACACAACCCTCTCTGGGTTATGACTTGGTTACTCCAGCAGGCACAATTATGAACATCAGTGTGAACAAACAGAGATCTCTCAAGATTTTGGGAGCTGAAGGGAACTCTGCTCCCCTTACCACTGGATTCCCTCTCCTAGCATTTTTCCTGCCTCTGACCTAGTCTCAGACACACCAGTGCCAGGCAAGGCTGGTTTCAAAGGCTCGTCATTGTTTCTGGGGAGCAGTGGCATGGGAGGGTTGACCCTAGCCCTGGCTGTCACTGCAGAGGGAGCTGTGTATCCAGGGAGGTGGCAGCTCCTCAGCACAGACAGGCGAGTGCTCAGTCTGTGCTGTGCGGCTCACCTGTGGGGGAAGCGCTCCTAGAGAGCTTTTTCCCACTGTCCCACAGCTTTGGAAAATGATGAAAACCCCACGATATTAGGCCCACCACCCAAGATGTGCATGAGTTCAGCAGACCCCTGCAGGTGCTGACCTGAGGAGCACCCCCATTACCTGCTTGACGGCCGTCTCGATTAACAGGTAGCGGTGGGAGCGGCGCATGGGCAGGCACAGGCTGTACACAGCATGCAGGGCTGCACAGAAGAAGCTGAGGAGACCAATCTGCTTCCTATGCTGCAGCCACTGGTCCAGCCAATCTGGGAAGCGCCTGTACTTAGTGCCATAGTAGAGCTGGGAGCAGGCTGCCAGCACCCCAGGCAGGTAGACCAGAGACAGCATGACGTAGGAGACGCACGGCAGTGTGGTGTTGACCACCTCGATGGGGATCTTGTACAGCTTGTTCTTCTGCTCCCTGATGTAAGGGTGGATGACTTGCCGGATCAGGTTGTAGGTGAAGAAGCAAAGAAAAAGCCCCAGAGCCAAAAAAATGGGGATTTTCCAGGCTGGCAGGAGGCGCAGGGGAATGTTCTCGATCTCACAGGCTGATGACATGCAGCCCATGTCCACAGGGGTGAATCCCATGACTTGAGCAATTTCTGCAATGGTGCGCTTGGCTTCTTGGTTATTTGAGCAGATCAGAACCTGCAACGAACAGAAATACACACATAGGGCAAAGAAATCAGGCTGCTGGGATCGAGTGCATCCAGAGGGATTCTGTGTCACAGGGAGCCTATGTTATTCCACTCAGCATTACAATTCCTGGCAGGCTTTTTAACAGGGATTTACCATGGCTGCCAAAGACCTCTCTCCTGGACAGGTTTCCTTTCATGCATGTACCGCCAGTTTGTTTCACTGGCTCTGTTTGGATAAACAGATAACTGAACAATACTTTTCACTTAAGCAGATGCTCCAAGGACTACAAAGTGTGAACGGAGTGAAGGTAGTTCATTTCTGAACAAAGAAATGCAGAAGCTAAGGGGTGGTCTCTGGATGCCACAGCCAGCACTCAAGACTCCTTCTCCTGGAGCCTAAGGCCATTTGCTGATGCTGACAGACCTGAGCTGCTGGAACAGCTGGGATTTGGGATTCTTCCCCTGCTGGAAGAAAACAATACCTGCTTATTTCCATCCCTGGCACCCGACTGCAGCGTCCACGCAGAAACCACATTAAAGGCCTTTACCACGGTGCAGGCTGGGAACAAGGAGGCCAAGTACTCTGCGTTGGATTCCTTGTGATGGTTGATCTCCGTGTTGTTGCTGACATCCACCAGGATTTTGCCCACAAGCACATCAGCCAGGTCACAGAGGGTGGAGTAATGCTCCCTGAAAATGGCCACGAAGATGACATCCGCCTTCTTCACGGCCTCGGCCTGGAAGGTGACCTCTGCTGCAGCAGGGAACAGGCTGGCTTTCCGCTTGGGGTTGCGGCTGCCCACCACCACCCTGAAGCCGGAGCGCACCAGGCGCACGGCCAAGGAGCGCGCGAAGTCCCCGCTGCCCAGCACGCCCACGGTGCGCCCGGCTGGCACCGGCGGCGGGCTGCGCTCGCCTGCCGTGCTCCCGTGGCCCAGCAGAGGTTTGGCCATGTCTCCTCTGGACATCCTGGCAGGAAAAACAAGGAGAAATGCAAATTCACTGTGGAGCTCTCACAGAGACCCAGACCACGTCTGGGGTCATGGGGAAAAATGTCACTTAGGCCGCTCGAACATGGTTTTGGTCCCAGTGGCCCAGGGCCTGTTTGCCAAACCCATCAGGAAATGTGCAGTAATGTTCAGGCACCACTGGAGGGGCACAAAACACCAGGCTGGGTTGGAAGGTGAAGGTTTTTATGGAGGTTTCTCAGGGTTGTGTGATCCAACACCTTGTGGATGCACTCATCCATCCTCTGGTGTCCTTCACGCTGGCATCTCACACTGCAAAGCCAGGCCAACGCTGACAGCAATCAGGACCAGAAACTCTGAGATTCCCATGGAGCTACCAGATACCTCCTAAAGAAGGGGTCCATGAAGATCCCTGGGACTACATCTGGAAAAGCTGGAGGGGTGCTTCTGATTTGCCAGAGCAGAATCAAGGCAGAAAGTCAAATTGAAATGAAAGTGTCCTAAAAGTGGTAAATGAAGAGAGTTTCAGCCCTTGTCTGTCCCAATATTTGGGTCTGGCAAGTGCTGTTTGCTTCAGCTCTTTAATGAGTAATGAGAACTTACTCGTGACATTTAAAAAAATATATTAAAACATGATGGGATTTGCTCATGAAAGATCTTGATGAGCTTTACAAACGTTAATGAATTTTGCCCTGTAACAGATTAGATATTGAGGGCATGGAGAGGTTTTAAGCAGACCAGTGAATTCATAGTCAGCACAGCAGCTGAACCTGGAGGTCAGAAAAAACTTGGGCAGGGAACTGCTAGACTGCTCATGGGCTGTGTCAGTGGCTCAAATGTGCCTCCCAACTTAAGGAACAGCAAATTTACCCTTAAGAATGGCAAATTCCTGAGGGTGAGATTTTAAGAGGGCTCACAAGGCAGCCCATGGACTTAGAACACCAGGACATCTGGCTTTTGTACTGGCACACTGCTAAAGATTATAATAAAGACCATAATTAACAGAGTTGTGATATACTGGGGATGGAGAAAATTGGCTTTGGTGGAGTGCAGTCTTGCCTTGTACCTGGTCAAGTTCTCTCAAAGTGAAGGTGACCATTTGGATGGGGTGACCTAGTCCCTGGCACTGGTGTGTGTTTCATAGGCTTTTGGAAATGTCCTTCACCCAAGGCTCTTCTGGGATTGGCACAGTAGTGGTGCAAAGGGGAAGGGCACTTTGGCATGAATAGTTACCAATGGGAAACAAAGGGTGAGAAGAAATAAATTATTTTCATAATGGGAATAGGTTGCCAAGGGATTTCCCTGAGGATTTATGCTATTCAACATGCTCATAATTGATCTAGGAAAGGGAGTGAATATTGACAAGATGGAACTCATGCGTAGTGATCACAGAATAGTTCGGGTTGAAAGGGACTATAAGATCATCTACTTCCAGCCCCTTGCCATGGGCAGGGACACCTTCTACTAGACCAGGCTGCTCAAAGTCCCATCCAACCTGGTCCTGAACACCTGCAAGGATGGGGCATCCACTGGATCTCTTCCATGGAATCTCTGCCCGGATTCCATGGCAACCTCTTCCCATGCCTCGCCACCCTTATACTAAAGCATTTCTTCCTAGTATTTACTCAAAATCATTTAGGATGAATCTTTGTTGTGAAGAATCTGCAAAAGGATCTCCCTATTCAAAGTGCCTGAACACCAAAATTCACTACAGAAGCTAGAGAGACATGGCAAGAGCTGCCTGTGGGCAAAAACTCCTCTAATCATATATACACTTCAAAGAGCTGTAAATTTGTTAAAACCACTCAGAAAAATGATCAAAGGGTCACGTTACTATGAAAACACCAACCTGGAGGTCCCTGGCAGACAAACATCAATCACACCCAAGTTACCAGAGGAGATCTCTCACACAGCAGCCAGATCTCAATCCTGCTCCTCACTGAAAACCTGCAAAACACCTTCAGCAGATGGACTTTGAAACCAAAATTCACTGTCCTGGGTACAAACTCATCATGGTTTCAGTGACAATACTGTTTCTAGGGCAGAGGTCTGTCCTCTCCTTGCCTCTCACCAAGCACCACCTTATCCTGGAGACCCAAAGGTGCTCCTGGAAGAAGTGCTAGCAGGGGAAAACAAGTACCAAAGAAGTGCATGGTGACTTCTTCCCCTTCAAAACTCATGTCCACTGCATAAATACAGAGATCGAACTGCATACTGCAGTTCTGCTTATTTCTCTGAAAAAAAAAAAGGGGGGGGGGGGGGAATAAACACAGAAAGGGGCCACAGGGATGACTTATTGATCTCTGCAAAGATGCAGGGTTTTTTTTTCCTGGTCCCTTCTTATCAGAAGCCTTATCACACACTCACTGCTTTACTTTTTAGAAACCTTACTGCTTCACCTAAATGTACTCATGTCCAGAACTATTTGTTCTAGGACAATTCTATTGTTCAGAATAATTAGCTTGCTCTCCCCTACTCCCCTCCCCCTCTCCCCTTTTCCACCCCCTGTGCACACAAAATATTACCCCAAAATAAAGAAACACATCTCTGTCTCTCAGCCATGGGGGGAGACATCAGCATTCAGGATGACAAAGTGATTGTTACCCACAGACTCATTTCATAATCAACTTAAGGCACCTCAAAAGTTCTCTCTGTGGTCCCACTGGGATGTAAATGTTACTGCAAGCAATTTTTTTTTTTTATACTGTGCTTCCTCTGTCCTGCAGCTGCCACTGAACATGTAGAGAGATGTCAGCAATGTTTGGAGATAAACATCTTTGCTGTCTCCAGTTATTTTGATTAAAAGGGATGACAGAATTAAACAGCCTTTGAAGTCAGCAGGATAGTTACAAAGTAAGACAACTCAAAATGTTTTCTGTGAATTTTGGTGTGATTATTTCAGTCATGCTCTGACTGGTGGGGCTTTGGAGCAGGACTCATCCCTGCTGCCAGCCCATGGTGGCACGGTCCCTGGAGCTGGCTGCTGCCTGTAGCTGTCATTGCCATGCACTGAAATCCTCCTGAGAAAGGAGGGGAGCATCTCTCTTTCACCATGAACACATTTCACTGAGACAAACGCTGTGGTCTCTGCCTAACAGATGCCTGGCAATGGACTGTCTGATTAGGCAACAGCTTTTCTTCACTTCTGTATCTCTGGGGAGCACACAGACCCCCCCCCCCCCCCCCCACCTCCTGCCACCACCCCGACTTACCACTTACCGAGTCCACGCTGCATTTCTGCACCTATGGACATGTCACCTGCTTGAAACTCTCCCACCCAAAGCTAATTCACCACAGCAAGGCCAATCCATCCAGAGTGGGTGCAAAGCACCATGGCCAGGATGCTGCAGAGGAGGCCAGGAGTGAATATCATGGTGCTTAGACATCTTTAGCACCTCCAGACTTAGATAAACCCCATTTATTGATCTTCCTTGTCAAGCAAACTGCATCCCTACTGAGTTATAGCACGTGCAATCCAAGGAGATCAGTTTCTTACCAAGGAAGCTCCAAGATGATTTAAAGCACAGCCCAGTGGGGATAAACAAGCTCCAATTCTAACTGGGCAGCAGTTCCCTAACTAAAATACTGAATTCAATGTACAGCTGCCCTTCAGCTCAGCTGCTAATGACACCCTTACATCACTGCTGTGTCCACTGCAGCACACTTGTACCCCTGTGCAGTTCAATGACTGCACTGCCACTGCTGCTGTTAATTGCAGGGCAATAGCAGTGATGGGCAGTGAGCAAGATGGGGAGCTCCCCTCTGCTGGGCACTCTACAAAAACTGTCCAGAAGGCAACTCCTGCCCCAAGGAGTGGGATCAGACAGACAGGAGCTGCATGAAACGAAGCAGTCAAAACTCTGTTGCCCAGGCAGAGGGAGGGAGGGGTTCTCACAGGAGACACACAGGGATAATTCTACATATTTTGCACCTGAGGCTTGGCAAAAGCTGTTAGCTTAGGCTCAGTGCCAGGCAAACAAGGTTTTTCTGCCTCTCTGCCCACACTGAAAGGCCTCACTCCAATTTTGCAGCAGGACAGCCATCCTGGATGGAGCTGGGCTGCAGGAGCCCACCCACTCACGTATCCCTGGGCTTACAGCAGAGGCAATCTGCTGAGCAAATCATCCCCCACAGCT
Source organism: Haemorhous mexicanus (assembly GCF_027477595.1). Taxonomy (NCBI): domain Eukaryota; kingdom Metazoa; phylum Chordata; class Aves; order Passeriformes; family Fringillidae; genus Haemorhous; species Haemorhous mexicanus. The sequence continues at coordinate 8,947,927 of NC_082348.1, read as the reverse complement.
ACTGGGGAACAGGCCCACTTGTTATCCTCTTTCAACAGACGTGGGGGAAGGAGATACTAACAATGATGGGATTCCAGCAAGTTTGTCTGGAATGACCCAGATATCTTTAACGAAACCATCTTTTGGGGCCCCTTTCACATCTTCTGCTGCAGGAGGATAGCCTAGTTGGTTCCTGTAATTAGCAGTCAGAGGTGTTCGAGTTGTACACCCTGAAGAAGGATGGACCTGTGGTGGCAAGGCATGAGCTTTGCTTCAGGCTCCGGACAAAAAAAAAAAAAAATCAAGATTCATTTCAATGCCTTGGTATTCAGATTTATCAGATAAAAGACAAGTTAGTTTTACCCTAACTCTAAAAAAAAGGCAGTGTTTTAAACATATCAAACTGTGCTGAAGAATATGGCAGCAATCTCATACAGAGCTCCAAGTGTCCTGTCCAGTGAAACCAAACTGGTTCCTGTTTGCACAGAAACTCATCTTTGAGCTCAGCCTCACATACTCAGTCTGCACCACCTTGGCTAAAAACACTGCTTTTCTGTCTTCCCCCAAAGTCAGTGTTTGTTTAGACTGACCACAACTGAGTCTCCATAAGCTGTGGATTCAACCCGTGCAGGTCATCAAAGAGCCTGCTCAGTGCTTCTGTTTGGGTGCCACTCGAGATAAAGCACATGATTATTACACACATTCCCTAATGAGCGCATGGGTTGAAAGACCAGCAAGGCTCATGAGGAATCAAAGGATGCAGCAGAGTCTTTGGTCAGGTCACTGCAGAGGAGTTACATGATTTCTGCACTGGGAAGGTGCCTTTGGGCCCTGCCAGCCGTGGCTGGCACCAGCTCAGTCCCACAAACACACACTCCAGAGACAGGGGTGATCTCTGTCCCCAGGGGACTTCCAGTCTGCATGGAGAGACCTTTGAATCATGAAGCCAAAGCCCTTCAGCCTCTGTTTGCAGAGCATCTCTTGCTGTGTTAACCTCCAAAAGCCCCAGCTGGAGAAGAGCATTCAGAGCTGAAGCTTTCCACTCAGGTCTTGCTCTGAGCAGAAATACTTGGGGGTTTTTTTTTGGTTTTTTTTTTTTTTTTTTTTTTTTTTTCTACCACCATTTTATTTCCAGAGAAAATCAAATGTTTAAGTCTCTTTTCCACACACAGAGCATCTCTCCCAGGAGCACAGCAAGAGCCATGAACCTGAACCTGTTGGAACTGGAACAGATTTAAGTAATAAAAGAGCTTATCCAAAGCTGCTTTAATCTCAGCTCTGGTGCACATTTCTGGAGAGCTTGCAGTCCTGCCCAGGCTGACTGGAAATGACTTCCCCAGCTCTGCCTGCAAGAGAAAGAGTCAGGGAAACCAAGCCTGCTGCCTTTTTGCTTGCCCCTTTTCTTCTTTCTCCTTCCAAAGCAGAGTTATTTCCCAAATGGTGCAAACCAGGAACTGGCAAAGGATGGAAATCACTCTTCCAGAAAAGCCATATTGCAAACCCAGCTGGGCTGCCAGCCACAACATGAGAATGAGGAAATGCTGGGAGCTGGGCTGTCCCTGCTGCTGTCATTCAGCCCACATGCACACGGGACACGGGCTGTGCTCCCTGTGCCTCTGCTGCTGGGGTGGGGAGGAGGGACAGGGACAGGGCAGGGCAGCTGGTCCTGAGGTGGCATCACTGCGTGCTGAGCATGGCACTGCGGGGCAGGGGAACAGACTGCGGTGGGCTCAGGGCCTGCCGTGACTCCCCACCTGCTGTGGGCTCCAAGGCCTGCTGTGACCCCAGGCCTGCTGTGGGCTCAGGGACTGCTGTGACTCCCCACCTGCTGTGGGCTCCAAGGCCTGCTGTGACCCCAGGCCTGCTGTGGGCTCCAAGGCCTGCTGTGACCCCACACTTGGTGTGGGCTCAAGGCCTGCTGTGACCCCACACTTGCTGTGGGCTTAGGGACTGCTGTGACCCCAGACCTGCTGTGACCCCAGACCTGCTGTGACCCCAGGCCTGCTGTGACTCCACACCTGCTGTGGGCTCCAAGGCCTGCTGTGACCCCAGGCCTGCTGTGGGCTCCAAGGCCTGCTGTGACCCCACACTTGGTGTGGGCTCAAGGCCTGCTGTGACCCCACACTTGCTGTGGGCTTAGGGACTGCTGTGACCCCAGACCTGCTGTGGGCTCAAGGCCTGCTGTGACCCCACACTTGCTGTGGGCTCCAAGGCCTGCTGTGACCCCAGGCCTGCTGTGGGCTCAGGGACTGCTGTGACTCCCCACCTGCTGTGGGCTCAAGGCCTGCTGTGACCCCACACTTGGTGTGGGCTCAAGGCCTGCCGTGACCCCACACTTGGTGTGGGCTCAAGGCCTGCTGTGACCCCACACTTGGTGTGGGCTCAAGGCCTGCTGTGACCCGACACTTGCTGTGGGCTCAAGGCCTGCTGTGACCCCAGACCTGCTGTGGGCTCAAGGCCTGCTGTGACCCCACACTTGGTGTGGGCTCCAAGGCCTGCTGTGACCCCACACTTGGTGTGGGCTCAGGGACTGCTGTGACCCCAGGCCTGCTGTGGGCTTAGGGACTGCTGTGACCCCAGGCCTGCTGTGGGGCTCCAGGAGTTGCCACATGTCCCCCTACAATTGTTCTCTACCCTGATGCACTCTGCAATCACAGGTCCTCATCCCTCCTTCTGCCCCAGGGCAGCTCTTTATCTGATTACCTCATTATCAGGTATTTATCTGCTAAAACCACTTCCATAAGCTCCTGCAGAGCCCCGCTTTCTCTCCTCTTTATCTCTCAATCCAGTTAAACTTATCCCTTCCTCTTTTACCCCCAAAGGACGTGGCAAATGATTTGCTTTCTCCTCTGCAGACACATTCTGTATTTGGAGTACAGGTTTCTCATCTCCATTTGGTTTTTCCTGCACGAGTGAAACCCAACTCTTTCATCAGAGCCATTATTTACCGAATGTCCAACAACTCAGCCTCTGTTCCTTGCTCTCATTTTTCTTGGAGGATGCCCAGAACTGCATTTTCCAACTGAGCCCCTAAAAGGCACCACCTGGAGCAGAGATGCTGCTTCCCCAGTGCACTTCTCTTTATCCATATCCCAAGAGGACTGTTTGCTTTTGCACAACTGTGTGCCCCTGTTAACCCATGGGGCACAGTGTCCCTGTCCTCTGGCTCCTGTGACCACTGGCTGGCTGGTCGCTCACCTGGTGTCCGGCCGGTCAGTCAGTCCTACCACACAGGACAGAACGTGTGCCCTGTTTTTTTAAACCAGCTCTCACAATCTTCAATTCTTAGTCTCTTCTCTAAAATGTTTCCAGTCCCTTCTAGCTCAGTGTCACCCACAAATTCAGTATCTGCCTCCCCACTCCATCACACACAAATGAAAACATGGGCTGACAGGCACTGACCCTCCCAACTCCATATACCCTCTGGTTTATACACTGAAAAAAAAAAATTAGAATGTTGTTTTTGGAAGCCAGCAGTGAAGCCTAAGGCATGTCCATGTCCTGACCACAAGATGTTCCTCACCAGAACCAAAATTCAAAAATAGCTTTCAGAACAGGGGAAAGTAGAGGAGAAAGGGCTACCAGAATTGCCCACAGGGACAAAATGACCTCTTTTTCCCACACAAGCTTAGACATTTTGGCTACAGTTCTCCTATAGAACTACACCAGCTTGTGATCACTTGGCAGGGACAGTTTCTCTCTCCAAGAATAAACCCTGCATTTTAATGCTGAGCAGGAAAACTACCTATCTATGATGAACAACTGGAAAAAAAACCTTTGCCCTGGTTTCATCCAAATGATGTATTTTAAAGCAGTTACCAACAGGTTCTGCCATAGAGATCTTCAAACTTTTCTCCCCCAAATCTGCCTCCATTTGCAGTGCCACTTCTCTGTAGCAAAGCCCTTGTTTGAAGAACTTCCTCTGCTCTTCTGCAAGAACATCTTGATCTCTGTGCCCACTGTGTTGAGAGAATAATGAGAAGCCTGAGAAAGACCTACCCTGTAGTAAAACATCATGAAATGGGAATCTGAAAGTCTGGGAAATCCTGAGGTTTCACTGTAAGACCGTGGAAGGCACAGACCTGAAGCAAGATGGAGTTTGCTAGAGCAGTGCTGATGCTGACACAGCACACACGAGCTTATCTGACTGATGTGACTCTGAATGAGTTATTTTCTCAGCTTAGCATCTCACAGTTCTTAAGTGACATAAAAGGACAATTTATAACAAGTTTAGGCGCTATACTTAAGTCTTGTATAGCTTCTCTTGCTTTTTTGGGGAGTTTTCATTCTCTTGCTTCTCTTACAAGTTAACAACTGACTCACCCATTTCTGAGCCTTCCCCTCCTCAAGGGCAAGAAGAGCATGAAAGCCACCCAAAGGTGGAAGTTTCTAAGGTAGATCTAGTAACTCCCTGCAGCTAGACATGATGGGTGGAGGTGTTCCTGCCTAAAATGAGCTGGGGCTTCCACCCTTCTCCAGGCCGACAGAGGTCAGGCAGGACCAGACTTCAGCAGTCACCACAGGGAGCTGGCAGGCTCCAGCTCTCTCTTTAAAATCTCTTTGTTTCTTTCCAGGAAAAGCATGAGGAATTGTGCTGAGCATGCAGGGAAATATTTGTACTGGCTATTTCCGTGCCACAGTGCCTGTTAGAAGGGTCTCCAAGATCAGCACGCTCTTGCCTTTCTGACTTTGCTTCACCCAGTCACTCAGAAGATGCACGGGACCACATGGGGAGAAGATGCCTGGGAGGCAGTGTGGGGTGGAAGGAAGACACAGCATATGGCAGAGGGCCAGCCCATCTCCTGCTGATCTGATTTTCCCCCTCCACAGGACACAGGCATGACACACAGTATAGAGGTAGCTCTGAGCCAGCCCTGAATAAGCACAGTGGAGAAAACAGGAAAGGTAACCAATGCAGGGCCATGTACTGCCTCTTCTGATTTTCCCAACAGCTCCTGGGAAGCTCCTGGGAGAGAGGCAAACACAACTGGCTGAACAGGTGGTTATCTTTGAAGACACAGATGGGTAAGAGAAAGATGCTCTTTCTTGAAGTCAACTCACTGCCCTGCCTTCCCCTTTCTCTCGCACCAATTGCCTTCAGTCCAGCATCCTGCACAGCAGATCTAGCTTGCTTTCTCCTGCACTGGCAGGGGTCTTGCAGGTGAGCCCAGAGAGACAAATACATGCAGTGTGAACAATATGCCTCCCCCCAGGACCCCAATCCTGAGCAAGACCCAGATGTGCTGGACAGGTACAAACAGCATGTATTTCACCACTGAAATACATGCTGTTTGTACCTGTGCCAAGCTGCACTGGCACAGGTTCTGTCCTGTATCTAACCCCAGCATAAGAAGGATGTGGACCTGCTGGAGTGAGTCCAAAGAAGGGTCACTCCAGCAGGTCCACATCCTCAAGAGATGCTCAAGGAGGATGAAGCCCCTCTCTTATTAAGACAGGCTGTGAGAGTTGGAGTTGCTCAGCCTGGAGAAGACCCCAGGAAGACCTCAGAGCAACTTTCAGTTGAAGAGAGCTGGAGAGGGACTTTTTACAGAGTAGTGTAGTGGTAGGACAATGGGGAATGTCCTTGCAGTGACAGAGGGCAGGTTTATATCAGATATAAGGAAGAAATTCTTCAGTATGAAGGTGGCACAGATTGCACAGCAAAGCTGTGGATGACCCATCCCTGGAAGTGATCAGGATCAGGTTGGACTGAGTTTAGAGCAACATGGTCTAGTGGAAGGTGCTCCTGACGATGGTGAGAGCTGGAATGAGATGATCTTTAAGGTCCTTTCCAACGCGAAGCACTCTGTAGCTCTATGAGCTATTAGTGCTTGCACATGATCTGCAGTTGGTATCAGGCTCCTTCGGTGGTGGACATGTTATCTACAGACCCTGACTCTTGAAGCCTACATCCCGTGGGGAGCTCTTAGGACATTTTTTCCAAAGACTATAGTGGTGAATTCATACTAAAGGAAATGCACACATTGCCACAACAAAGACTTTAGAGAGACTCACTGAAAATCTGAGAACCTGGAAAAGGGATGGGAGGAATTTCTGCGTCAGTACCTTAAACACCATGAAAAATTTCAAAATGTTTAGGCCCCAGAGTAAGTAAAGGCTTTTGGAAGCTCCCATGTCACTGACATATTTTCAGAAGCTTTTTACTTTCAATTAAGTGACAGTTCACTTAAACTTAGATGAAGATGGGAAGCTGCTTAATCCACTGTAGGTCTGCATAAGAAAACATACGAAGAAGCAGTAAATTCAAATTTGAAAAGAGCATTTTCTTCCATTACGATGTTGACAAAAAACTCACTCTAATCAGTGATGGTAAACTTACAGATAACAAATTGGTGTGTTTTAATTCCTGGTGTGTGACATTTCTTATCACAGCTGCCACTGCCTTTCCCACCTCTCAAGAGAGCTGGCATGGCTGGCCTACTTCTTCCATCATCGGAAAAAATGTGTTTCCCCTGAATCTAAACCTGCTTCTATTTATGGGTGTGATGTTACAAGGTCATAGTCAAAGCATAGTTCTTAACAATAAAAAGCAAACCAACCCCAAAACAAAAATAAAGAGCAAAATAAACAACAAAAGAATTATGCTGTCAAAGAGCACGTTTTCCTGGGGTTTGATGTGGTTTTGTTAAACACAGACTTGTTGAGTCATCAGCATTTTCTCCTTTACAATCACAGAGGAAATCAAATATGTGCAGTGACTGCAGCATCTTATATTACTGTACATTTGTTTCATAGCAAATGTGATTTTAGAAGAAAACAAAAGCTTGATGCAGTATTTAAATCTTATTAGTCCTGCATTTCCTCAGCCCACAGGAGTATTGATGCTGTAGGCAACAGCCTTCCTCTCCTGCTGTCTCTCAGTTTTGGTTTCTCGCCACAGCAGGCAATTCTCTGCGTTAGTTTTATTTAGACTACTCTGATTGAGATGATCTGGGGTTCTCTATACCCCTCTGCCCAGCTCAGGCATTAGGAACACAAACACTCCCCCAAGCTCCCTGGTGTCCATCTGTCATGGGCAGATGTCACATCCTGGACAGGATCACAGGACAGGGCCAGTCCACCCCAGCTTCCATCACCTGTGGGATGTTCCTACTACAAAGTCACCTCTACAATTCCTTCACAGCTCTCGTCCCTCTTTACTCTTACATGGATCAAATGCTGAAGCCCCCCTCAAAAAGCATCCAACCTTTGCAGCTTTTACAAGTCCTAGAGTGGTTCAGAAACCCCACAGCTGCTCCCTGCTCGCCTCTGAGGGATCCTGGGCCCTGGCCAAGATTTTCCCCAAGTTTTTTTTTTAATATCTCAGTGCTGATTTCTCCGTGGCTGGAAAGAGCCACTCATCTCCTCGAAGTATTTAGCGAGCTGAGAATGAGAAGTGAAACCTAAGTGCCAAGTGCTGCTCTCTGAGGAGCACAGCCTGAAAGTGCATGCATGCATGCATGCATCCATCCCCACTGCGCTCACAAGGACCGCACCACTCGGAACCGGGAACCCGACGCGTTCCGGGGGCTTTGTGCCCGATTGGTGCCAGGGACAGGGAGCTTCCCGCAGCCGCACGGATGTGTCCAGCAGCCAGGGAAGGACAGCGCTTCCCGCGGGCAGCCCGCACCGCAGTCCGGCGGACCTGCACCCCACCGAGCTCTGCCGGTGACCGCCCGGACCGAGACACACCGGCCCCCGCAGACATCTCCGCCCGGGACCCGGCTGCAGCCCCAACACCAACCCTCGCACGGAGGGGTCCGAAAGCGCCCGGGACCCTGCCCAAGCGCAGGGCAGAGCGGGCCGCGGGCAGGGAACAGCCCCGCTCTCAGCCCCGCCGCGGGGATCCCGGGCCGGGGTGCGACGGAACGGGGCTCCAGCACCCGCGCTCGGCGGCGGGGGAGCCCCCGCTGACCCGGAACGTTCCCGCCGGGCAGGGCAGCCCCGGCGGCACCGAGCCGAGCCAAGCCGAGCCGAGCCTCCCCCGCCCTGCACGCCCGGCGCGGGCGGCTCGAGCCCCGCTCCGGTTGCTCGCCGTGCTGGCGGTGCCCGAGCCCCGCCATGCCCGTCCCCCCGCGCTCCTCACCTCTGCGCGGCGGCGGGAGGGCGAGCAGCGCCGTCCGGCAGCGCGGAGCCGAGCCGCGATGTCAGGCGGCGGGCTCCGCCCTCTGCCCATGTGCCCGCCGGGGCCGGGCGCCGCTCGGCTCCGCTCGGCTCCGCTCGGCACAGACCGGCCCAGCACGGCTCGGCACGGCCCGGCTCAGCGCCTAGCCCGGCCCGGCACAGCGCGGCTCAGGGTGAGGGACCCCCAGCCCCGTCCCCGCAGGGCTGCGCGGGCGTCACTGCCGTGCTCCGGTTAAACACACGCGGGCAGGAGGGCATCGCTGCCGGGGCAGCGGGGCCGCGGTGTCCATTACAGACAGGAGTCGAAGGCTAACCTGAATTCTCTATTTATAAACGCATTTCAGAGCCAGCCCGTGTCTCATTTTAATGGGCGGGTGCGGCTTGTTGCGCCTCTGCCCCTGCTATCAGGGGCCGCGCACTTGTTCTGGAAAGCGGTGCCGGGAGGCGTGGAGCAGATAATGAATGGTTCTGCACCCTAAGAGCTGTCCTGCTGCGAGCACCCCAGCACTGCTGCACGGCCCCCTCCGATGGACCGGGGCAGCACGCTCCCAAAGCTGCCGGGAGCTGGCATCAGAGGGAGAGTCTGCAGGCAAAAAGCACTGGGGCAAACCCGCGGGGACTTGAATCCCTCTGGAGCTTTGGTTTGCTCACTCAGTGGAGGAGAGGAGGGAAGGGACCTGAACGGGTTGTCTCATCCGCCCCAGCCGTGGGGAGGTGGGTGCAGTGTGTGTTTGAAACCCGGGCAGAGGATGTGCAGCCCCTTTGAGCCCAACCTGAAGTGCTACACCGCCCCTGCAGTCAGGAGGGTTTTCCAAATCTTTGCCAACTGCCATCCCCTCTGTGTCCTCCTTATACATGGGATATGTCTTCCTGGGATGAAACAAGCCCCACTTTTTTTGTCTCTCCCCAGCAGGGAGTGATTCTAACTATTTCAGCCCATTCTCACTGCTGTCCTGTGCAGATGTTCCCTTTCTCCAGTCTCTGTGCTGCCTGCAAACGGGCCCAGATGCCGGCTAGGACTGCCCCAGCTTGCAAGGGTACTTGCCACCTCTCACATCCATGGGGTGAGAGATACAGAAACCTGCAGATATGGGGAGGCTTCAGCAAAGATGTGGGATTGCTGGGGAAAGTTCCCGTTGGTGACTCCCAGTGGCTGGATGCTGGATAAGACAGAGCTCCAGAGGCTTGGGATGCTCATGCAGTAAACTTTGAGATTCTGTGAGTTCCCTGGGTATTGGACAATACTGAAGAGGTGTGAAAACCTATTGACATGGTTAGGAGAAGGAGAATCATTGGGATAGCTGTACTTCATCACCCCTCTGCAAAGGTCATCTGTGACAAAATGCATCTGGCAGAATGAGATTACTCCTTAGCCCCTTCCTGCCTGTAGTGGCCCCTGCCTCCTCATGCCTATCATGGTGATCATTTAAATGCCATGATCAGCTCTTTGTGGAGAGTGAAGGACAGAAATCATTGAACTCTCCTGCACCTGCTATATGTTGTTACCTGCTCTCCCACATTATGTAAAGGACAAATTTTGCCTTTAAATTTATTTACAGAATCCATAGTCATTTCCTTGTTTGCCTTGGTCATTGCAATTCATCCTACAGATTTGTCTTTGCTCTCTCAGGTCTCTGAACCATGCAGGTCTCTCCCTGTTCTTGTTTCCCTGCATGGGGCAAGGCTGCTGCCAGGGCAGTGTGATCAGTTCCCTGGGTAATGACCAACCCTCTGGAAGTGCTGAAATCTACTTCTCCTTTTTTAGATAACACTTCCTTTTTTGTAAATTAGCAAACTTTTCACTGAAACACCCTCTGCTTTCCCACCTTTATATCACAGAGAAGAATGAATACCAATTTTATACCTGTTTTCCTCTTCTCAAGCCTCTGGCTAGTCCTGTCCACTTGTTTGCTGGACAATTTGAGTCCTGCAGCCCCATTTTTTCTGCAGTCATCTCAGTAGGCAGCTAGGGCCTCCCCAGCTCCCAGACCTTGACTGGCTTTATTGGTTGCTCAAAAGATTCCCTTGGGATCTGTTTTTCTGATGAGAGATCTGATGTGGGCTTGCAAGTTGGCTTAATTTCTCTTCTACCCAGAGAGACCCAATGTGCCAGGATTATGCTGAACTTGGCCAGTGTTTCTGGGTGTATTTCTGGGTTTTTCCCCCCCCTTTTTCCTTGCTGGTCCCGAGAAAGAACTTTTCTCTGTCATCTGGACTGTTCTTCTCCAGCAATCCTCTTTCCTGGCCCATCACTCGCTGGTCAGAGCTGCAGCTCTCTGGCAGCACCATCTGCGTCCCTGTGCCCAGCTGGCTGTGTCCTGCTGTCCCCTTAGCCGTGATGCCACCTGCAACCCCTCCTCCTTGTCCTTCCACTCCATGGGGACAGGGAGTTGCCTTGGATCTGCTCAGGGCTGGGGCTGCCAGGCTCCTCCAGTGCCCGTGTGCTGGCACAGCATGGCACCGGTGAGCAGATGAACCTCGACAGCTCCTGGCTGCCCAGCCAGGGAGCCAGGGGGAGTTCCCACCTCCCACACTGTTTTGGGGGCCTGGAGCCATCCAAGGTGACAGTGTGGAGGGGTTCACCAGGCCAGCTCAGCTGCTGCCCCACACCCAATCAATAAGGGGGTGACCCAAGGATTTACTGCAGTAAGACACAAAGGCAGTGGTCCCTGAGCCTCCCTGTGCCCCTTGTCCCCTGCCAGCTCCCTTGGGTTCATCAGGTGCCAGCCCAAGTGCTGCTGTGTACCCGGAGGCCATGGGGATGCAGAAGTGCTGGGCAGCAGCGGCTGCACCTGAGCAGATGCTGTGACAAAAGCAGAGTTTGGGGACACCACCTCACCTGCCACTCACAATGTCATAGCCAGGGAATGGCTCAGCTTCCCCCTGAAATCCAGGGGCAAAAATGGCAAACTTACCACTGGAAAACCAGACCTGTTTGGTGGGGCAGTCAGTACACGTTGCTCTTCCTCTGGCCGACCCAAAGCTGTGGTCTGGGCTGGAATCTGCTGTCTTGGGCCCGCTGGTACCGTTTGGGTTGGGAAATTGGGTTATCAGCACAACAGGGTTCTGTCTGCTCTGGACTGGCAAATGGCCCGGGGCTGCTGAAAATGCCAAGCTCAGAAAGGAGCTGAGAGGCTGGGACATGTGCAATGTACATGTACAACAGAGGTGGAGTGTGGAGATAACATGGTTAATTATTGCCAGAGAGTTAGTTTGGCACTGTTGTGAAACAGAGAGCTCGTGTAGGGGAATGATCTGGGGACTGCAAAGGTGGGATATGGGGAGCTGTGATGGCTGTGAAGCCAGAACTGGGCACACAGTGTCTTTGTTGGGTGAAGAAGTGGTAGTTCATGCTTGTCACTCGACCTCTCTGGGGTTACCCAGAAGGACTGGGAGTGATGCTGACACCTGACAGCTCTGGCTGAATCCTCATGGAAGTGCCAGGAGGGAGCAGGCAGAGGGAAGCAGCCTGGGGGCATGACAAAGCACTGCTGTGTCCCTCCCAGAGTAGAGAGCCCGCAGCCCTTCTCCCAGCTGAGAGCTGTGTGGGGCCCATGGTGGCTGGGTGGTGCTGAGTCTGGTCTGTAGCCACACCAGTCACACCATCGGTTGCATGTCCCCTGCTGGAGATCCAGAAATGCCAATGAAATGCCTGTTTTTTGGACTAGGCTTTTGAGGTGAGCTGTGGCTGAGTGTGGGTGACTGCACAGCTGTGCCACACACTTTAGCCCTCAGCACCCTCCTTGCCACAGCCGTGCTTGCCAGGGTGCTCAGCGGGATGTCTGGGCTGGAAGTGCCCATACAGGGCTTGTGCACACCTGGGCTACGCTGGATGCAGCTCCTGCATGGCCCCCATTATCCCCCTCCCTCCTGGGGTCTGGCAGCGCCCCTGGGGAAGCACAGTTAACGTGGTGCTACCCGAAAACGGATTCCTGCTACTAATCAACTCCCGGCAGGTTCTCGCCTTCTCAACTGCCTGGCTTTTCGGGGAACAGTGTCATTTATCGGCCCTTCACGGAGGAAACCTGTTAGAGATGCTCCCCGCTGGGGCTCGTCTCCGCCTGTCGTGCAGGCGCCACCTAGTAGGAAAAGGAGAAAACGGACCAAAAGTCAAGGAAGGTGGATGTAGAAGTTCAGTTTCTCTCTGGGAAAACTGTTTAATCCAACACAGTGCTGCTCCGGGGCTCTGCTCTAGGGCTGAGCCCGTGGTTTGGGTACTTGCAGCAGAATTCTCTGCAGGGAAATGATAAGTGTGGAGATGCCCCAAACTGGAGCACAGCTTGTCCAGGATGGGTCTGGATTTATTTGATCTAAACATAGACTTTGACATATAGAATAATTTTCAGGCAGCTCCTTGATAACATTGTTGGGGCTAGATTTGATTAATTAACTGTATGGGTTAATTGCATTATGCTACCTTCTGCTCTGGTGGGTGACAGATGCTCCTGTTTAGAGCACTGAGGTCATCCCAAAAGTTGGAGGCTTTACTTACAGCTGGAAACCTCTCTCTGCCATCCTTGCATGTACAGTTCACATTCACGGAGGCATTCATGGCTTTACCACAAATCCCATACTACTGTTGTCATCTTCTAAGAGTCACATGGATTTTCAGTGTGATTTCCCAGCCCTAGAAAACCTCCCAAAATCAACCCTCCCCATGGTGGAATAAAAGGGGCCTATAACAATAATTTCCTTTGAACAGAAAAAAAAAAATCATGATTTTGTACCAATCTTGTGATTTTTGCACAGCTTGACTCCCCTTTCCCATGTGGGGAGGTGATAAATGCTGGTGTCTGTTATCTGCTGAATTCCTGCAGGCAGGCTGTGTGTCCCCTGCCATGGATCTACAGCTGCACACGCCTGTGCAGCAGCTCTCTCCTGATATGTGCATGCTGTGGTGAGTCCTGCTCGAGGCATGTCACCCTCTGGTCTTTCCCCTTCATCCCCCAAAATATCAAGAACCAGAGGCCAGGGATGCTGCAGTTGTCACCCAGGTACTGGGGGTCCAGTGGCTTCACCCTGCCAGGGACTGCACAAGCATCATTGCCCTTTGCCTAGAGCAGAACCTTAATTCATCTCCACTTTTACAGATAAAAGCTTGGATTAATTAAAGAAGAGAATAGAAACCACTTTGATTTCAGAACACCGGAAACTCCTAATTATCACAGCTCCCAAAAGCGCTGCTATAATTAAGGGGCTCTCACTGTTGTCACTGCAGACCCAATTTTTGCAGGGATTTACAAGTGGCACCTGTATTTTTTTGCTTTGGGTGAAGTACAGCAACTAAAGGCATGAATTCTGGCTCCAGGTGCATCCCTTAAATCAGCCAGAACACCACTGAAACAGCATCCAATTCCCTCATGGATTTCTTATTAGAAAACCAGAGTCCCCAATGGCAGTGTGTTACAGACAGCGTCTGCTCTCCAATTATAGTCTGATTATACAAAATAATAAAACTGGGGGCCTTTTTTTCTTTGCCTGCTGTCTTTCTGTCTTCAAAAGACACTTGGGGGCTGTTTCTGGCTTTTTTACCATAACCAGCATTTATTAGTATTTTATTAGTATTTAAAAAAGGCAGTGGAAACGGAATTTCTCACCTGATCTCTGGTCCTCTGGTTCCTGTAACCTTTCCAGAAGCATTGAAAGCATCATGATGACACTGATGGTGAAACAGCCAGACTTTGCTATAGCATGAAAGCAGCAAAACACCCCTAAAGCAATAATTGAATAAATCTCACAGGAGCATTTTCCCTGCAAAGGCCAGGTCTTGTGCTGCTGGGCAGGACAGGAGTGCCTTTTGCCCTCTTGTGTCAGAGAACTGGCCAGGTAGAGATGTAGCTGATAATACACATCACCTCCATGTTTATCCCTGGGCTGCTGCTGCTTTCCTGTCTTTATCCTGAAATGAGGTAGGTTTGGATTAGGTATTGGGAAGAAATTCTTTTCTGTGAGGGTGTTGAGGCACTGGAACAGATTGCCTGGAGAAGCTGTAGATGCTCTATCACTGGGAGTGTTCAAGGCAGGCTGGATGGGGCTCTGAGCCAGCTGGTCTAGTGGAAGGTGTCCCTGCCCATGGCAAGGGGATTGGAACAATATCATCTTCAAAGTCCCATCCAACCCAAACCATTCTGTGATTTTTTCTTCTATGACCTCTTTACCAAGTGTTGTCAGAAGTCTGCCCGCTGCCAACAGTTTTCTTGATGACTGTCAGCTTCACCACCAGGGTGGTTCTTCTGCTCCCTGGGTGCTTCATAGATGTGCATGAAACTGTCCTAAAAATTCTCCTTCCTTTTGTCAGCTGCTTTCCCTGTCTGTTGAATGGCCCTGGTGTTGCCCAGGTCTCCCCATCCTGTCCAGGAGGTACTGTCTGACTGCAGAAGCCTGATGGGACTGTAGAGCTGGTGCATGTCTTGCAGGAAGGGTGGGTTTGGGTCCACTATTAGGGCAGTGAGCACAGTGGGGTGCTGAGCTGCAATGCCCTGAATATCAGACACGAAATCAGCAGTCTGACTTGCTCTGAGCTCTCCCAGGTACTTGTAACCCATGTTTTTAACACCATGCTTTCCATAGAACACTGCCTCTTCTCCCTTTGGAAGCAGTAAATGCATAAAGGCTGGGTTTTGAAGGGATACTTAAAAAAGCAGAGGGATGCTCCTGGACCTCTAACCACAAGGTTTTCCATCTCCACCTGCTGATACAGGAGTCTGTCCCAGGCTTGCTGCCCTGTGACTCTGAGTTTCCTCCCTGACCATGGGGAGCATGAGCATCCTGACATCAAGCAGAGGCAGGTGACCTGTAAAAAACATGTTTTCCCTCCCAGCAGTGTTGTTTTAGTAGCCATCACTTGTGTATGGGCAATGTAAACATGATCAGACCAAACCATGGCTCTGCTCTGATCCCATTGCTGGAAATTGGTTTTGTTAAGCAAAATGCTACCAGCTTGAAAAAAAAAATAAAAAAGGGAAAGTAAAAGGAACAAATGCAAAATTTGCCTGTATTAGAGATGCAGGGAAGCATTGGAAGTTAGGGAGATCACAGACAATTGAATTTAATTGAAAAAATATGATTAACTAGAATGAGACTTGAATAAGAAGATCTAATTTGAATTAAAGAAACAAGCTGATTGCCTGAAGAAAAAAGTTGGAGGATTAAAATTATTTTGTATAATATGGGTTCCAGTATAATGGGTTTCAGCACTGCTTATATAGGATAGCTCATAAAAAAATCCCCAACTCCACCCTCAAAGTGGTTTTACCATCAAAATTACAGGTTTTTTGAGATGGTCACAGGGAAATGGGGCTCTTGCTTGATCTCATGGGCTTAGGGGAGTTTTGAGCTCTGGATGATAAATGGGAAAGTTTGATCCAAGACTTAGAGCTTCCCAGCATCATCTCAGGTCTGGTAGCAAGGCTTACAGCTCCCACCCTACAGGGAGGGGAGCAAAACACAAGCCCTGGGAGCAAACCAGGGGCCAGTGACAAGTGGACCCTTTCATCAGGAAGGGCAATGAAAGGAACATTTCCAGATTGTCAAAGCCTGGTGCAAATGGCTCTGAGCAGAAGCCCCAGGGGCAGGCAATGCTGGCAGCTCACACTCACTGCTCATGTCCAGGCTCTGCTCCCACACCAACACCTGGAAGCAAAATCAGCAAGAAAATAGTTTTAGGGAGAATGAATAGTCTGTATTCACAGCACAAACAGGAAAATTATATACCAGCAAGTAGCACAAATGGGAAAAATAAGAGCTTAATTTACAGTAATTTTGTAGAGTTATAAGCATCTTTATTCCAAGGGAGTTCTCCTCAACGCAGCAGAATGGTTTAGTGCATCCCCCTGCAGCTTTTTTAATTTCCACTTGGCTGCTGCATCCTCTGCCACAGCATTTCCACCCACCAGCATCCTCCTCCTCACTGAACAGTCCCACTGGCCATGGTGACACTGCTATGGCTGTATCCCCCTGCTCCCCACAGGCAGGCAGGATCTGTCCTCTGTGGGAGGGGGCATCTGGGAGCCCATGGGAGGCCTCTGCCTGGCTCTGTGCTGAGAGCAGCTGGGCGTGTTGGGCACTATGGATGAGCCAGCAAAGGTCACTTCCATGTCACCCTGTGGCATGGCTGGCCAGGACAGAGCTGCGGGCACACTGGCTGGCACAGAGCCTGGCCAAGGGGCTATCAGAGCCTTCATCCTGGGGGTGGGCATGGGGATGGAGGACAGGGAGGGGCTTCAGGAGGATGGAGAATTTGTTGGACTCTTTCCAGATGATAATTTTGACATTTTGTTGTCTCTTGAGGATATTGAAATAGGAATAAATGCAGCGTCAGTGCTCATTTGTACTGACTGTCACTGCCAGACTGGGGGCTGACCTGAGTGTGCTTTTAATGCATATTTAATGGGTACAGTGGTCTCTTGGCCCCATCTTTAGCTGCTGCACACCTGCACTTTGACACCACACACCTGAGCCCATCACAGTGCACCCACTGCCTGCCCCTCCTCACCCAACCCTGCCGTGTGCTTCATTCCCAGCCTCCCTCACCTCCCCCAGTCCCTGCTCCACCAGCATCCATCCCAAGGAAACACAGACAGAGATGCATTTCCTCCAGTGCTCCGTGGAAGAACATGAGCAGGGTAGTGCCCTTCCTGCAAGCTGGTCTGGTAGTACATCCCAGAGCAGGTGATAACCTGCCCCACACCCCAGGGATTACCCCAGATATCCTCTGCCCTAATATTGTGTGAGGATCTCATTTCTGAGCAAAATCCAGCTGTGGTTTCATTAAAGAGGCTCTTGCTCCTTGTGCTGAATATTTAATTTGTGTGCGTGTTGAGTTCAGGGTGTTGATTAAGCATGACTTGAGATAGAGGGAAATTAGTAATATGGGAAAGTGCAGTCAGTATTTCATGGCAAAGAGTAATTGAGCTAACAATTGACATATGGAGTTGTGTGGGCAAACTAATTAAATTTTACATCTTCCCAAGCATTTGTGAGTTTTATAAGTGTTTGATTTATATATTAATTAAACCTCAGAGTGAAATAAAGAGGGCACAACTATTTATACTAAAAATGTGTCCATCAAGAGGAAGGGCTTTAATGTATTTTCAAGCAGATGCTGAAGTACCTCTGTGAGTCCCCAGCTCAGCTCACTGGTGACATCCCCTATGGTATCTCTTCCTCCTCTTCCTCCTCTTCATTATCAGGAAAAAGCTATCTGCTTTTTGGTACCTTCCTGATGGCTGCAGACCACAGGTTTCCCACTGATGTGGATTCTTTGCAGGTAGCTAGTGAGAAATCCAACACATTATTTAAATATTTTTCTGACCCATTAGTAAGGCACCAGAGGTAGGTATGGCATGTCCTGGGATGATCTTGCTGAGGTTTTCTGGAGTTGTCTTATTTGCTTCTTGTCATATTTAAAGAGAACTTGCATTGTGTTTATTTGTAGGTGAACAGAAGGACATGTGGAGCATTCATGGTGGTCAGCATCATTTTCAGCCTAGTTGATGCTCTGTGGAATGGAGTTCCTGAAGTTATAACATCAGTTGTGCTCCTGGGATCTTGGGCATGGAGCTAGAAGATAGATAGTATTTGTGTTCAGTGACAGTGAGGAGTCCTACAACGTGCAGCCCTGGCCCTGATTTTTCTTTTAGGCTGTTGTGCACTCCCCACCACTGACACGTCTCTCTGAAGGCCAGCACACATCTCACAGGTCTGTTTGGGTAAGCGAGGAGGCCAGTGCTGGGCTGGTGTTGGGGCAGTCCTGGGAGGTGCAGGGCTGGCTGGGGGCTTCTGGCTGTGCTGGGATGAGCTCAGAGCCTTTGTAGAGCAGTTTAGTTTATTTGAGTGACTTTGTGTGAGTTTAGTTCCAGGGCTGAGTTCCAGAGCTTGGGCTGCTCCTGCCCAGGGCAGTCTGGCTTATTGTTTCAGTGAGTGTCCCTGCTCTTCTCCAGAGCTACTCCTGCTAAACTGCCCTTGCTGCCTTGTACATTTTAATCCTGTGGGTCAGTATGCCTGTAAACCCCCCTGATTCCAAAATAAATAAAATAAGGAAGTGTTTCTATTCTGCTCTGCAATGATGCTTCCCCAGCACCACAGGTGATGGGGCCATGCCAGAGAACCTTCATCCATTTCTATATCCTGGCTCTGAAATCCTGATCATGCTAAAAAATAAATTTACCTTTTATATTTGCTATTATTGGATATTATTATATTGGCTATATAATTGGCTATTATTTTTTTCTTCTTTTGAATGGAGAAACCGGAGCTGTTTTTGTCAGCAGTGATATAGGATTCAGAAGACATTAGGTTTTGATAGGATAGTGGAATTACAGCTAAAACATGGGTATTAAAACTCCCTTAAATTTAGTAAATTATTCAGGTATGTAGCATATTATAATCCACAAATGCTGTGAAATAGATGGCAGCTATGTTAAGAGTTATTCTGTGTGCCACCCACTGTCCCACCTGGCCTCTGTGGACTCCATCAACCTTGTGATGGCCAATGATCCCTGTTCACAGTGTCAGTGATTAATATATTTGCTCATTGGAGAGGAGGAATTACAAAAACTTGGTGTATGTGTGCAGTTAGAAGCTGTGGGGACAGGAGCAACTGAGACCAGGTAGGAATGAAAATGGGAGAAAAGGAAAGGCTGGTGCTCAGCATCAACTACTAAGAACTGGTGCTTTGTAGAGCATCTTTCCCAGAAACCTTGAGAGAAGGAATATGCAAAAGGCTCCTGCCACATGGCATAGAGGGTCATGGTGCCTCCTGCAATGCTGCATTGCAACATCTCAAACTCTGGAAAAATGCAGTCCACTGCCAAGTATAACCTGCAGGACTAAACAGGGGAAGCAGCGTAAAATCTAAGCAGCCTCTGTCCTCTGCCACCACTGATGTTGAACAGGCACATGCAAGGCTGCTCTTGGATGTCCTGCATAAGTGCTGTTTGTCCTGCTGGAGCAGGTACCCAGAGCTGCAGCCCTGCCCAGGACTGTGGCTCTGAAGGAGGTGGGGATGCCCATGCTGGAGCCTCTCTGCTCCTCAGCATCCCTCAGCACTGGTGGCATTGCTTGACTTTCTCTGCATAGTCCCTATGCCCCTAGCTGCTTTCAGAGCAGAGAGGACTGGAAGAGTTGCTCCAAAATAGCATAAAAAATAGGAAGTGAAAGGTCAAGACTTCCCACAGAGTAATTTTGCCCAGAGCATCAGAAAACATAAGGGATGAGGACTCATGTGGTGATCAGCCCCTGATCAGCTCCAGGTAGTGCAGCCCTGGCCCTGGGCAGCCTTCTGGTTTCTGTTTCCTCTCTGGTTTTTGCAAACTGCCCTGTCAGACCTCACTTACTGAGAAGACCCATGTGCAGTTTTTAAGATGCCGTTAGCTGCTCCCTGTTCCTCCTCCATCCTAATGTGAAATCTGTCATTGCACTCCATCAGGGTGCCTTTCTGCCTGCGTCCTGTGTGAGCTCCAGATTGCTATTGATAGGTGGGAGAGCCACGACAATCTTGAGGAAATTTGTGATCCGGTCCTGGCATATTTGACAGATAACACTCCAAATACAAATGTCAAAACGCATTTAGATTTTTTCCCTTTTCTAACTTGCCCTGAAGAAAATGCAAACACTTCTTGACAGAATCAGTTCAGGAGCCTCCTCTAAGCCAGGCCTTGAGTGTTAGAAGAATCTGCCTCTTAAAGCCATATAGATCCACTGCTGCTGTATAAAAAAATATTCTTTACCCTGAGGCAGAATGACTTAAGAAAATCCTGACGTGATTAGACACCACTCTCTTCTGAGAAAAGAGTAACCATACTATTAAAGGATAACTGAGATGCTGCATAAACTGACAGTATTTAAATTACTCAATGTCTCAGTTCTGAAACATCATTTGGCATGAGGGCACAAGGAAAGACTTGAATATTTTCTGGCTACCACTGTGCAGCTATTCTGTAACCTGAATGTGATCTGCTGGAAGCACTTGCAGGTGCTGTCACTGCCCTCCACCTGCTGACATGAGGTATATTTAGGCTCTGGTTTTGTAAAATTTATAAATGCAGGCTTGAACAATGTATAACAATTAATAAATAAGTAACTTGCAATTTTTGCATATGCTTTAGCATGCAGGAATTCCTCTTGCCTTAAATCAGTGTAATGATGTCAGTTAAACAATTATCTTACTTGTAGTGCCTAAGAGCCTGGCTCCACCACTCTGTTCAGTGACACACAGTTTAAACACAAAGCCAGGGTCTACATTTATATGCAAATATCATCAAGCTCAAGCTTAAATCACAATATTTTTGAAGTCAAGATTGTGTGTTAAATAATACTCCATGCATGTATGCAATTATATATCAGTGGTGTAAAACCCTTCAGACTTCAACCCTAAACCACAGCAGGCAGAACGGCTGAGCCCAGAGCACGTGGATAACCACCCCCCCCCCCCCCCCCCCCGGCTTGTGTAGATTTTGGGGGGCAGGATGAGTGTTTTGTGTTAGCTCAGAGCTCTGATCCAACCAGCTTTGATAGCTCTTGGGAATATGTGTGATTAACCAGCCCAGCCACAATATGTCACCAGCACTCCACACAAACAGCTCTGCTACTTCTGGAGAGCAGGCAGAGGGAAAACATCACATCCAGCAGCCAGGGGAGGGAAAAATAACATGAAGGGACAGGGAAGAAACTTGAGAAGAAGGTGATAATGGACAAAATGGACATTCCTGGAAAAATTATCATAGGAAAGGTGAGTTCAGCAGCAGGTTAGGTGGAGCTGCATGAGTCCTGGTCCCTGGGATATGCTGGCACCCCAGCATTGGGGTTTACAGGCTGTAAGTTAGAAGCACTCATTCCTTTAACTTTGCTTTCCATTTTGAAGGATTGTTTTTCCTCCTAATTGTATTAAGCCTCGCCTGTTGCGAACCGAAACTACTCAGTACACTAATTCCCATTCCCAGTGGTC
The DNA here is from genome assembly GCF_027477595.1 of Haemorhous mexicanus. Lineage (NCBI taxonomy): Eukaryota > Metazoa > Chordata > Aves > Passeriformes > Fringillidae > Haemorhous > Haemorhous mexicanus. The sequence continues at coordinate 8,926,878 of NC_082348.1, read as the reverse complement.
CTGTCCTGTCCTGTCCTGTCCTGTCCTCTCCTCTCCAGCACCAAGCACTGGGTATTACCAACAAAAAAGCTGTGTCAGAAATAAAATGCATGAAAATAATGGAGCTTCAGCAGCTCCATGCAAGTGTAAAGAAAACACATCCTGATGCAATGAGCGTAGAGCCCGGGTAGAGCGTGACCTTTGTCAGGGGCTAGTAATCATTCCTGGCAGTGTTTGCTCATGAGGATTGGGAAATGTGGGCAGCCCATTAACCTGTGCCACTCAGGATCCCCATGGCTGAGCATCACGAGCATGGAGTGACTGAAACAGCCCTTACAGCTCTCTGCTCCCTGTGCTGGGTCTCACAGCACGGACAGGGACCAGGGGATTCACTCGAGGTCTCGTGTGTTTGGAATGGAAGGGATGAAATGCAGCCCTATCCAGGGCTGTAGGGCAGTTCCTTCCTTCCCTTCATGGCTGTGACAAACTCATCAGGCCATGCTGCTGCTTGGCCAAGTGGCAGGGGAGTCAGTCAGTCCTTCTGCAGAAACCTGGAGCTTTGGGGAGCCCAGCTCTGTGTGTTTGCATGAGCACTGTACATGCTGATACCACTGGAAACACAGCTGGGGTGATTACCATAATATATTCAGAAACAGAAAAGAGAATGCATCTCTTCATGGATTTGCTGTCTTTTAGCTACTGGGATAGAATTTAAGAATCTTTAATTCCCAATTTATAGGGTAATATGCAGTTCACCTATAGGTGTGCTTTAGTGTGTTTCAAATATACCACTTTGTGTCTTTATATGGAGAGCAAAGCTGCCTCCTCCAGGGAGGGAGGAGGAAACCATTTCAGTCAGACTTAAAGGCTTAAATCAGCTTGCCTGGCACTGTATGGGTTTGGGGATGCTGAGGAAGTGGAGGTGAGATGTCAAAGTACAGTATTCAGCACGTGTTATACCAGGGGAGTCTCACTGGGGAGTGACAACCCTGTCAGCCCACCCCAGCTGGGATGCAGTTTCTCTGGTCAAACCCCAGGAAACCCAGGAGTAAGGCTGGGGTCTCTGTAGCTGGAGGTGGAGGTTCAGCCAGCCAAATTTATCATGCAGTATAGCCTGAGATGTGTTCTGGCTCTATTTTTGTATAAAAGTTTTTTCTTTAGTATGAGCTACATAGTAAAATTATTTACTGAATAACAAAGCAGCCGGACACAGGAAATAAAACCATACAGAATATTCATGCTGTGTGATGCTAAGCACCTAATTTAAAGCTTTGGTGTCTGACTCTCTCTACAAGTGACTGAGAAAGATGTTCCCCCAGAGCACAGCAGTGTTGTGGGTGCTCTGAATTATCCTCCTTTTCTCTCTCACTCTGCAAAGACACTGGTTGCATGTGATCCCTGCAGGGAGGAAGGTCGCTTCCTTGGTATCCAGGTGGATGCCCTGGTTTCATTGTTTCTGGACTATTTTTAGTTGTGTGCACTCATGCTAATACCCAGCCCTGCAGGCTGCCTGCTGTGCTGGCTGGGTTGGTGGGAGTGTGATGGGGTGTCTGATATGGGCTCGGGGGGGCTCCGTGCTGCAGAGTGGGGATGTCAGCCCGGGAGCAAAGCCAGCTTCTGGCTGACCCTGCCAGAGAGGTAAAACCAGAGCTTTATGCAATGGTGTGTGCAGCACACCCGGGCCAATTAACTCGGAAAAGGATTACTGGTATGCCACTGGGATGCATCTGTGACAAGTTCAACCTCCGATGGCCACTGCGTAAGGCAGTACTGGTGCTAATATGCAAAGAGTCCCAAATTGTCATGAATTAATAAAACTAGGAGCAGGAACTCCTTAAGGGTGATTAAAACATTTAAGTTAGCATTTATTTAAGGCTGACAACTCTTATGGGCACTAGAGAGAAGGAGAGGAGGATTTGGGGCCAGGATCCCTGCAGTGGGGACATGGGGTGGGAACGGGAGGCACAGCTTCCCAGGGAGGTTTATCAGGAGACCCTGGAGGATATTGCAGTGCTACAGCAAAGCGCAAGGCAGAGATGAAGAAAAGGCAATGACAAATGTGAAGTGCTTTGTTTCTGTTTTTGTGTCTGTGTTGAGGACGGGTTGTGCAGCTCAGCTCTCACTGCAGAGCTGTCGCTCAGAGGGAGCCTGGAGCGGCTCCGTGTGCGGGCGGTGACGTGCGGCCGGTGCTGCTGCCAGCCTCCGGACACGTCACGCTCTCCTGAGCAGCCATACAGGGCTTTTGCTTGCTTAAAACCGTGTTCAAGTCCAGGAGAGCTTCTCCAGTGCTGCCTCCACAGCAGGATTCTGTCTTTCTGTGGCATGTTGCAAGCGCTGCTGGTGGATTGTGTTTACCTGTGCCCAGCTCCCTCCCACCTGCGGCAGCGTTTTGTGTGCTCCTTGCTCCTCAGTCCCCTCACTGACAGACAGTGTGCCAGGAGGCAAAAATACCATAAATTTGGACCATAAAACTTTTGGACCTTTCCTCCTGAGGGTCCCCCTGTCAGTTTTGTTCCAGCTGTGTCTGACTGAGTGTGGGGCTGAGCATGACCTCATGGAACTAAAGTGGCCAATGAAGTGTCACGGTCCCTGCCTTAACTGAGGCAGGTCCCTGCCTTGGCTTTGTGTCCTGTCAAACACTGCCTAAGTCTCAAACTCTGTGTGATGAATAACAAGGATGGTACTGAAACCAGGCAAGAGGTCTCCACACTCCACCTGGGTGTCAGCAAGCAGGCAAGACTTCAAATGAGTCTGGGAGCAGAGCAGCAGGGACAAGATGGAATTGACGTGAGGACCTGATCTCACATCCTTGTAACAGCTGAACTTCAATTTTACACCGTGTTGTACACAACTGCTCTGTCAGATCAACAAGAAAAGCCCACTATATCCTTTCAGCATCTTCGTTCTACATATTTTGCTGTTAATGGGGAGAGGAATTGAGGTGGGATTTCCTGGTGGCTCTGCAGGCTCAGCAATGCTGCATCTGCAGCAAAAAGCCCCTTCCATCCCCATGTGGGGCTGTACCACCGTGCCAGCTGCAATCCACAAGCAATTAAAAATGCTTAGTAAGGCAGACAAATCACTTATTACATTTTCCACCTTCTTCTTTTCCATTTTTATATCTGTTGAGCAGGCAAACACAGCTTTTGCAGAAGTCCTGAAGGGGAATTTTTAAAGCCATCCTGCCCTCCCATTTGTTTGTGTTTGTAGTGAGATTCTGCCAGTGCTGGCAGACTCAGAGGATGAGAATCCTCCCGGGATTTTCCCTAAATGACACTCTCAAAGTCAGATCTGCATATGCACTGCATCAAACACCATTTAGAGAGTACATGTAAGATCCCAGTTAAAAGAATCACATTTGCTAATATTTTCCCTCTGTTTATTCTGGGTCAGTGTGCATTACAGAAGAGGCAGAGATGACCATGTTGCAGAGTTTGATAGGATGCTGGCAAAGGGAGAACAGACGAGTTCAGAGAGATGGGAGATGCTGATGCAGTTTTGTAGGACAAGGTAGGATTTGCAGAGCGTCATTCAAAATAATTGTGAAAAGTATAACTGAAATGGTGGAAGCAGAACAAATCTGAATGTGCCTTTTTTTGTGGCAAAGCACTATTTTCAGCTAACATTGATTTGATTTGAAAGGGAGTTTCAGTGGAGTGAAGAATAAATGAAGTATGAACATAGTTTTCAGATTTCTCTGTGATATAGAGTGATGTAGAAATTAACCTTACCCTGTTCTAAGTAATACAGACTGAGATGTCTAGTTAAGATGTCTAAACATAAGATTAAGCTTTTTAACTTAACGAAACATAAACTAAAGTTTTATAACTTTACTAAACTTAGCTCTTTCAATTGAAGTTTTTCAGCCTGGGGTTGGTACAAACATGGTAATTTTATATTTGCTTACGGGTATCAATGCAAATTTTCAGCTCAGAGAATATAGTTATTCTTGGGGATAAATTTAGAGAAATGCAGGTAATTAATCCACATTATAGAAGTTGCTATGGATGTTTGGCCTAGAAGAAACTCCATGGTTTGGAGGGGAAGCTCCAAGTTTGGTAGCAGGGATGCTCTCCAGGTGGTATCACCCTCATTTACAACCCCAGACTGGGTGAAGTGATAAGCCTGAAAAATCTCAGTCACACGAACATCACAGAGAGACAGGATCCCAGTGGTTCCCTTCTCAAGGGCTTCTGCCAGCACGCAGCAGAGCTTCTGAGTGCTGAGGGTGATGGGAGACACCTTTACTGACCAGGCTTTCCCTGTTCCTGCCCATCCCATGGGGATGCTGGGTACAGCCTGGGGAGTGTCTCCTGGGGCCCTTCGTGTTCCCAGGGTGAGGGCTGGACCTTGCTGGGCTGCTGTAGGGAGCTGTGTGGAGTGCAGTGTTTAAGGTGTTAAATGAGAGATGGGTGTTAGATTTGGTGTAGGTGACAGACCTCAGAGAGAGGCAGAAGCACTGACAAAGCCTGAACCAGCCTGAACCAGGGCTGGTTCTCCAGCAGGATGCACTGCATTTAGCTCATCATCATCCAGAGTGACAAAATCTGGGCTCAAGAACTCCAATTCCCCTGCCTGAGATCTGCCCCCATCCTGAACTCTCCCTGACCCATGGAACTAAGACAGTTCCTCATCAGGATGATTTAAAAACCCTTGGCTTTTAAAAACCAGAAGAAAAGACACAGTGCTTCACTTCAAACTCATTTCCAGGGGCAAGGTCTCCAAAGGCCAGAGACTCTCTGCCTGGTGCCATCTGATTTCCTCCTGCATTAGCATTACACACTGGGATTTGGGCTGATGTGCAAGTTTCTTTTCCAAGATGCCAGCCTTGGTGCTGTTTTGCCTGATTTGGGGATGCAGGCTGGGAAGCCAGGGGCAGTTCAGGCAGCCTCAGCTCTTCTCTGCCAGCCTTGCAGCAATGACTTTGGGGAGACTTTGAAGCAGATTGAGGTGGTGCTGGAAACCAGCAGAGCAAGGTTTGCTGGAGCTCATTTATTGTCACCTCCAGTTCATAACCCCAGCTGACCTCAGGGGGTGTTTTGAAGTTGCATTCGTTAGTGTCTGTAAGAAATTAAGATGCTTCAGTGCTACAGCTGTGGAAAAGTACAGGATGAAATTTGCGCGGGATTTACATGCACTGAGTAAGATGTGTAGACTGATGAAGAACAGAAGCCTTTTTTCCAATGGATTTGTACATTTTTCTCCCTCCTTCCTCTTCACTGCAAACACCACCCTGTGTGTGACACTCCTCGTGGGTGAAAGTGGCCTCCTTGGTTGGCCTGTCCTGCCAGAGGTGGTGTAACCCTTGGAACCCTTGGGGACATTCTGTCTCCTCTCACCAGAGCACGGATTTGTGCCTCTCTGATTTCCATGACACTTGTAGGAATGTAATTTTTGAAAGGCATTGCCACAGTTTAGTTGAAGTTGTGATATGGGCCTTACCCACTGATGGAGAGACAGTGTGGTTACTCAAGTGCCACCTCCTTTTTAGTAACCTGGATAAATGTCCTCCTCACCATCAAGCAGTAAAAACCATCCTTGTCCTGGGGGGCTCAGGGAGGCCTCAGGAGCCCTGCATATTCCTCCTTGCAGGCAGGCAAGGATGGAAGAGTGTTACTTTGATGTATATTTAATGTAACACATACAACAAGGGTAAGTAGGAAAATTGCAAATTTTTAATGTCCTTAATTACATTTTTAGCTTCCCTTTGGGGTCAACTGATACCACCACAGAGCTGGTGCCCATTCAACAGAGTCATGCAGGTGATTTGGGATTGGGCCCAGTGACTTAAAATAATTTTATTCCTGATGTAAACAAGAGCAGAATAGACCTGTGAAAGTTTATAAATAACAAGAGCTGGATTTTGACTAAATCTATAGAATTTTTTTCTGGCATTCACCTTGCATGTATTAAGGCATTTCCATAAATAAAAAGGAAACTTAATAAGCCTCAGAAAGGTTAGACTGTTTCATTGGATTTTATGCCTGTTACATAAATCCTACCCAAGTAATTCCATACTTTGTGTGGACATAATTTTTTTACAGTATAAATTCCATTAACACATTCATGCCATATGTGCCATATATTAAAACAAGCAGCCTCCTGCACTCCCAGTAAATCACTAGCATCCATGCCTGCTTCCCAATTCCATCAGCATGGATCTGCTTGGGCAGTGTGGTGGTGAGAGATCCTGTATGGAGCCTCTGGGTTGCAAAACCAGCCTGTCTGGGCTACATCCCTGCCTGTAGTGAGGCTTTTCCATGATAAAAGATAATATCCTTGCTCGGATCCCATGATAAAGAGGATAAGCCCATTGTCCCTTTCTCTTCTCTTCTCTCTTCTCTTCTCTTCTCTTCTCTTCTCTTCTCTTCTCTTCTCTTCTCTTCTCTTCTCTTCTCTTCTCTTCTCTTCTCTTCTCTTCTCTTCTCTTCTCTTCTCTTCTCTTCTCTTCTCTTCTCTTCTCTTCTCTTCTCTTCTCTTCTCTTCTCTTCTCTTCTCTTCTCTTCTCTTCTCTTCTCTTCTCTTCTCTTCTCTTCTCTTCTCTTCTCTTCTCTTCTCTTCTCTTCTCTTCTCTTCTCTTCTCTTCTCTTCTCTTCTCTTCTCTTCTCTTCTCTTCTCTTCTCTTCTCTTCTCTCTCTTCTCTTCTCTTCTCTTCTCATGTTGAAGTTGACACTAATAACCTGGGATGCAACGAATTGCTTTAATTTCCAGATGTTCTGAATATCCTGAGAATTTGTAAAAGAAAATTATCCTCTTTATCCTAATCAAAAGCAATTAAAAGTACACTTAAATAGAGCACAGATCTGTGCTTAATTCCAAATGTTTTGCACGTACAAACAACAGGAGTTGTTACTAACTCTTCAGCTCCAGAAGCAACAGCAGAGCGCCCTTTTTGCTGTCACAGGTGCTTTGCAAATTCAGTCAGATTTTCTGGCTGGAATACTTTACTTTGGTAATGGCCTGTGCAGATCAAAACTCCATCAAATAAGATGAAGTTTCATTGCTTGCCACAACCAGTGCCATGATTTAGCACTTCTAAAAGTTGTTTTACTCAGCACAACTGGAGCGGTGCAAAATGCCACGTTCTCAGTTACTTTGCCTTGCAGCCTTGGAGTTGATGCATTTTACTCATTCATTTCACATAACTATGTCCTTGCCATTTTCCCTTCCTTTGGACAGAGCTCTTGGCTTTCAGACAATTCCTGCAGACCCTGCAGCAGTTGTGTCACCATAAGATGTGTCACTCAGACTGGGAGCAGTCAGGTTTGAAAACCCAGGAGTTGCCTGACTCGCATCCGAGGTGGAGCAGGCAGTGAGTGAGCAGACAGCAAGAGGGATGCAGAAAGACAAAGTCTTTCAGACTTAAGCAAGGCTTAATGCAATTAAAACCAAGCCTTAGATGTGGCTCTTGACAATGCTGGTAATAACTACCTTTTTGGGACTTCTAGAAAGAAGTGGTCATCTCATTTTGTGATAAAACAGGTGTGCAGAATGAATGGTCTCATTTTCCCAGATACAAAGTGTGATAAGAAAGGAGTTGGCATATCCCTTTAGGGTAAAAAAAAAATTAATTGGATTGTTAACTTCTTGGGACAGGATCCATCTTTCATTTCTGATTTTGCCTAGCACTCTGCAAAAAAGGGTGCCCATGCATCACAAGCTTCCTGGCAGCTACCAAACCATGCAACACTCATGTGGTACAGGGATAAGTGACAGCCAGCACATGCATCTGGGTCTGGTACTACTTAGATCACTAGTAAAGGCACTGATGATGGGATAGGGAACACTTATTAAACTTAAAAGTACATGGTGACAGCTGGCAGGCTGAAGGAGAAACTGAGAAGTTCAAATAGTGGCAAATCCTGAATTGCATGAGTAGACCAGAATGTCATTCAGATCAGAAAAGATGTGAACCATAAGAGGAAGTCCAAGGGGAGCAGTGGGAATGAACAGAACTCTAGAGGAAAAAAGTGGTGAAGAAATGTGGAATAGACTGTGCATCTGGAGTGTGGACTGACCAGGGAAGCAAGGTGGCAACTGTGTCAAGTGGGTGAAAGGCTGTCACAGAAAGGGAAGGAATCACCTGCTTTCTCTGTCCATGGTGGATAAGACAAGGAATTGGAGGCTTAAAGTGCAGCAGAGAAATTAAGGTCAGATCCTTATGAAAATTTTTTTGTGTATGGTAGAGATTATGAAGAATTGCAACAGATTTCTTGAGGAGGTTTAGATGTTTCTATCCCTGGAGAGATTTCCATGTGTTAAACATTGATCATACCCAAAGGCAGAGAAAGTGGTGGAGTTCTCATCTTCTGGAGATGCCATTGACCTTCTGCTACTGGGAATTATAAGAAGCTGACCTTGCAATCAAGGCAGTGCGAAAAAAAAAAATTTAAAAAAAAAAAAATTTCAGGTTTAGAACTCAGATGTGGAAGATTGCTTTTGTGAAACTACCCAGAGAGACAGTAGTGTCTCAGAAGTTACCTGAACCTAGGAGTCTGCTTTCAAGGTGGCTTGTTTCAGTATTCTAGGAATTCTTGGATTTGTAGAGAAATTAGTGTCTGCTGTCACTGTTTGAGGTTATCATTGAGGACCCATTCTCAGAGCAGAATTTTGGGTGTCATGTGGAATCAGATCCATAACAGCAAACTTCATATTGATGACAATATGTGGCCAGACATCTGTGATATTACCTTTTCTGTCTAGCAGGAACCAAAAGAGATGGATTGAATATTTACTCCATCTACAGCTTTGTCTACAGAACACAGTTACAAGAGTCAGTGGGCTTCATACCTACCACACAGGGCGGACACTTCTGGCTTGCAGAAGTCCATTAACTCACCCCAGGCTTTTATTCCACACCACGTGAGGCATGGAGAAGGGCTTGCAACCCTGCTGCCCTTGGAGGGAGGTGACCAGCCCTTCCTTCTGTCATTGCCTCTCCTTCTCCTGTGTCCCTGTGGTCTGCAGTTGGCCCTGCCTGCTCAGGAAGAGATGGCTGGAGGTGAGCACTTTGGGAGGGCTCTCCTCCTCCTTCCACCTGCTTTTCATTCCTTGACTCACTGGCACTCAGCCGTAAGCAGTGACGTGACAGCTGAGTCACGGACACACCACCTGGATGCTGTCAGCATCAATCTCTCTTATAAGGATCATAGAAGAACAAATAGAGAAGACTCTTAGGGCTTCTCATTCGTCTTCCTGCCAGCGGGGCACCGAGCCCCGCAGTGCAGTCTCTGCTTTGCCCAACCTCGCTCTCAAAATCCCAAGCAATGGGATTCCACTGCCCTTCCCCAGGAGCTGCTCTGCGGTTCAATAAACATCATTACCAAGGAGAGAACTGTTTTTCCATTATTATTATTATTATTTACCCCAAGTATTCCTAATGTGAGCAAATAGCTTCTTACTGATATCCACACTGGAGGGTATTTTGTTTTCTTGTGAAAAAATTCAGTAAAGTTGCAAAATCAGAGATGAAATGTTTTATTTGTGCTCTGTTTAACAGTTTTAAGCATGTCCCTGCTGCATGCATTGTTGTACACAGTGGATGAGAAAGCCCAGAGATGCAGCCCTATGCCCTGAAGAGCTTACACTTTTCATTTAAGCAAGATACAGTGACTGAGAATGACAAGTAACAAGAAGGCAGGACAAGAGTCATACGAGAAAGGTCAGGGTGTTTCTAAATAAAACCTATTGTCATGCTTTTAATTGGGTTTATATTGAAGACATCATACATGACTACATATTTTTGAGACAATTTCACTGTGATTTAATGAAACATTTTTAATCTCAGAAAGTCATCTTGCCTGCTTTGGTTTGGAGCTTATTTAAAGCTTCATTTTTACAGAAATTTATGTTTTTCTCTCACAGTTACTTTTTCAGCTTGGTGGGGCTTTTGCAAAAACAGTTGTCACAGTTAGTCTGGTTATTAATTCCCTGGGTGTCTCAGAGGTACAGGAGGTTTCCTGGCTGATCCATGCCACTGGACTGCTTCTCCTCGACCTTTGTCTCCAGTTCTCTGTCTCTTCTCTTCAACACCCCAAATTGCCCTTACTCCAGAGGTGGCAGTCAAACCTCTTCATCTGTTTGCCTGAGAGTAACAAAGCACCTTCTCTCTGCACAGACCTTACAGCTCCTCAGAGCAGCAGTGACTTCTCTCCTGGGCACCAATAAACCAGAGCAGAGCATCACAGAGCCAAACCATCTGCACCACCTCCTCCATATGCCCTCTCCAGCTTTTACACCCCACTCACTGTGTGTTTCCTACAGCTGATGGAGGTGTAAAGCCAATTCCTGCCATCCTTAGCTTTGGGTTTCCAATCCACACATCTTCCTCTTCACGCTACTTGATTAGCAGAGGAGCACATTTAATTTTGGGGGATGCAGGGTAAAAGTCTATCATGATAACTCAATGTTATTCCAACAGATGTCCATTCAATGCCATCTGTCCCACCTGTGGCTTTGGCTATTATTTCTTACTAATTTTAATCTTGTCTTTGCCTTAAGGGGACAAATTCTTTCTGGTACCTGACTGCAGGTTTAGCAAACTCCCCAAGGGAAGCCCAAATGCATTTCAAAAGCATTTTTAATGTGTGTCTTTCATCCTGGTGAAACCAGCTGTCCATGCACATCAATTCCCCGCAGCAATTTTTCCTTTCATGGAATGGAAATATTCAGCCTCGTGGTTGGGTATGGAAATTTTGCTGATTTGAGACAAAGGGTCTGCTTAAATGGACTGAATTTAGTACTCTGACTTTCCAGCCTCCCTCTTAACTCTTCTGAAGGAAGTCAGGAAGGTTTGAGAGCTGAGTCCTGCTGGGAATTTCAGAGAGCTTGGAACAGAGATGGGTGATTTTCACCTGGAGAACCTGCAAGGGGTTTGGTTTTATGCACACACACTTTGCTGAGCATCTTAGCCAAGTGCACATCTTGTACTCAGAAGGCAAGGGGAGGATCTCTTTCTTCTACTAGACCTCCCAAATCAAGTTAAAAAATATGCTAAACTATGACTTAATTGTTTGTATTTCGTGTGGAAGACCCTAGCTCCATTAAAAAAAGCAGATGCTTATTTGTATAGATAGTGCAGAGTAATTGCAGCAGTCACACATTGGAAAGCATTTGTTATCTAAGGAGACGAATTGAACAAGACAAATCTAGGGCCAACCTGTTTCTCCTCAAGCAGTTTGTAAACACATGCTGAGAAGCAGAGAAATAGGAAAGGAGAGTTGAACTTGCGCTTGCTATGACCCAAATGCAGCTGGTTAAGGGCAAGCTTCATTTTAATTTACTGTTTCTAAGCAAGACATCATTCAAAGCTGATGTTTGACAGGTGGTGATGCTCATATCCTGCTGTTTCTTCAGGACAGTTTTGTTTCCCTCTAAACCTACCCTACATCCAACTGAAGACCTGCTCTGGGAGCAGGGAGCTCCCAAACAGCTTGGAGCTCCTCTGTGTTTCTTACATGGCTTTGGCTGCCAGGGTCAGGTATCAGCTGCTGCTCCCAATCGAGTTCCTAACAATTTCCTGGGCACAGGAGCAGCCAAGGATGCTGGGACCAGGCATCTTCAGCACCAGCTTTAGCCATGGCCTGAGGTTGCTCTGTTCTCACAGAACTCATCTAATCTTTGATGCATTAACTTCAGGGTGTGATCCTGCAGTGAGAGAAGGCAAGGACAAAAGTCCCAGTGGGGCAAAAGTGGGAAGCAAGGTTCAGTTGCTATGACTGATTATTTTTTCTAGAAAATACAGGCTGATTTCTTTTGAGTTTGGTGAGCAGTACCTATTTTGGGAATATGAAGGCATTTGGCTCTCACTGATCCTCTCCACACCTTTTGGTATTTCTCCAAGCAGTGCCCTGAAGGCAGCTCTGGGGTTTGTAAACTGCTCTCCTGTAAACACTCAAAGGTATTTGTCCAACAGAGGGAGAGCCAGCTTCCCTGTACAGCAGGTGGATGTGGCAAAATGCAAATAGCAGCAGTTCACAGGGATCGATACCCCCAACGAAGCCCAGGCAGCTGCAGTGTCTGTTTGGATGGTGTGCAGGCTTCTCCTTGAGCAGGCTCTCTAATGCACACTGTGCTGCTACAGGGGGATGATTCTGGCTGTATGGACAGAAATTTATGCATTGTTACAGCAGCTCAAGTGCCTGTGGGCTATTGCAACTCTGCCTTACAGACAAACAGATAAGAGCCAGCTCCCCTCCTTGCTGTATGTCATAAAATGCTTTTGCTGCTGTGCAGGACCTCATGTACTCATGGGGTCCATCAAATGGGAGTAAATGGAGCTTTGTGCTCTTAAGACAAGTCCTGTTGGAAACCCTGGCATAGGTCATAAAGAAGTGCACAATACTTGTGGGGAATGATGGCTGCTAATACAATAAACCTAAACATTTCTAAACTTCTCCCTCCATTAAGCAAAAATAATCAGTGCCATTACATTTTATATTTTGTGAATGAAAACAATAGTATATGCATTCTGAACATTAACAGAGCTGAATGTGCTTGTAGTAAGAAATGTGAACATTTTAGTATAATGACTATATGTATTATGTTTTACTAGCTGTTGAATACACGAGGTTCCAGACAGCTAATTTTGGAAATGAGAAATATCTCATGATGTGATAAAGGCAATGAATGAAGCACTTCAGAGGATCAAAATGTAATGTTATCCATAGCTTCCATTAATTAGGACAAAAGATAGCAAAACAAAGCTACACACTGGGATGGATGAGGTACTGATCTAAGGGTACTGTGCCTTTACTCAAAGTAATCTTGATTTCAGCTTCTTAGAAGTATTTTACCATGGCTCAGGAAGTCCTTAAGCCATGGATTGATGGAGATTAAGAGAAAATACCAGGAAACTATGAGCATAGACTTACTTTGATCTTGACATTTTTGCTAAATAGGGTATCTGAGCTGGTATGGCTCTTACATTTTCAAGTTAATGGCCAAATCTGAAAAGTTGCTAAAAGAAGGAATTAAAGCAGAATATAAATATCTAAATCCAGCACTGAAATCAAAAGGCTCTCTCAGCTCCAGTCCAATCCTAGAAGCACCTAACTTAGGAGGTACCTACCTTCAGTCTCCAAGAACTTCAGATGTACAACAGTCACCTTGAACCTGTGCCTGGAACCTCCACCTCCTCAGTGGGTCTGAATCCTGCTGTATCCTGCCAGGGTTACAGATGGTTCAGCACTTGTTGGACTTGGAACAAACCACATGCTTGAGTTCATGAGCTCAGTTTGTGATAAGGATGTGCATGCAGCTGAGAAGGTGAAAAAAGAAAAGTAAACCTGAAAGAAAAGAGAGCAATTGCAGAGGAGTCTTTAGTTCAGCAGTTGGGATTGGTCTTTCAGGGACAGGAATTGTATCCTCCTGGCTGGAATTCACAATCAGCTTCTGGAGGAAGACTGAAACTCCAGATCAGGTAGGTGCTCTCACCTCTAAACTAAAAATTATACTCACCTTTGATCTTCCTCTTATAGCCCAATAAATCTTTAATTCTTTTTATGCAAAGAAGAACAGGTTCAGCATAAGGGCATACAGTGCTCTCCTCTGCTCTCCCTATCTTCCGTGGATATCCTGCATCCTGGAAGATTTTTGCAGCTCTTCAGGGAGCACAGGTTGGTATTTCTCAGGCAGCAAATCAAGCTGAACCCAGATCTCCTCCTTGTCGCCCTGCTGACAACCTCCCTGAGAAATAAGATGGCCAGCTGCAGCCTGCAGGAGTGTCCTGTGTTTGCCTCCAGATGGACAGACTGCCCATGTCCTGAAAGGTGGCTCAGCCCCAGTGACAGGCATGGTTTGAAAGCTCATCCCTGAGCTCCTTCAGTCATCTGATTGCTTTCTTTCTGTCTCTTGGGAGAGGGCATTTTACAGCAGAATAGATCCTAGAGAACAAGCTGGAGAAAATCCAACTCACAACTCCCAGCATCTGGAAGTCTGACACTACTCTCCTGGAAGACTGGAAAGAGTTTTAAAAGCATGTTCCAAACCTGGTAAATGGTGAAACACTGGAAGAAACATCCAACCTCCCAGGCTGGTGTCCTCACCACTGCCTTGTATGTATGTAAGTGCATGCAATAGTTGTGAGATCCCAATCCAGCAGACACCCTGGAATGACTGTGGAAAGTGGATCTGATGGAGCACAACATCTCTTGAAGGTTACTAGCAACCTGAGGTGGGTGGGTGACTGTCCCTTGAAGCAGAAATTAAGGAATGGAAATTCTTGTCCTCCTGGAATTTTGGAGCTTCAATGCAAACTGCGTTCTTTGCCTGTCCAAATTTGGGAATTGACTGAACTGTGTGAACAAGTGTTTTCCTGATCAGTCAGGTTCCCATGTCCTTACAAGATCTGAAAAAGAAGTTTCAGGTTGGATCCATACAAGCTTTTAGGGGCTTAAGAACTGCTTTGGTCAACAGCAGCAATCACCAAAGCTCCTGCTCAGCCAGTGTCTAATGCTGAGGTCTGACAGCCTTTGTGTTTCACCAGGGATGCCCTGTGGGTACCTTATCCCTCTTTGGACACACCCAGAGGCACCTGAGTCTTGCCAGCCCTCAGCAGCCAGCCCTGGAGCACCAGCCTGACTCACTTTTGGAAAGAGATGAAGTGCCTGAATCTAAGAGGGGCCTTGATACTTGTCACCCCAGCTGAAGAAAGGTACCTCCCTGCAGGGCTGGCAGTACCTCAGACACTGCCTCATGAGCTGATTTGGTAATTCACTGCTGTGGTACATCCCAGTGCACATGGAAAGCAGGCTCCCAGCAGTGCAGTAGCAGCCTGTACCAAAATTGTAACCTAAGTGTTCCCAGGTACCTTTTTGTGCCTATATTCCAAATTACTAGTGTAGGTTCAGTAAATGGCACCAGCGTCCTCAAGGATCACAAGTGCTGCGTCTTGGGGCACAAGATGCATTGCATCAGTCAGGCAAGAGCTCCAGGTCTCCAGGAATATGGATCCTACTGGAATTATACATTAAAGTCACATTGTGTTTACCTTAAAGCAATCTGACAAGGGATTAACTAGGTGATCAGTCCATCTCACCACATCACAGAGGAGTAATTAAATTTTTCCCAAACAAAATTGCTAGAATTTGACACCTAATCTAACTGCTTATATCTCTGTAATCTTTTCTTCCTACTTGTTCAAATGCCCAACCCTCCTTATTAAGATCAGTGCCGATTTTGTCCTGCAGAAAGTTAGAATATATTTCTTCTTCTTCATCTGTCCTTGTTGATCTATGGGAATAAAAGACCCCATGACAGAAAATTATTCTGGCTTTGCAGAAGGGGCTGGTGAGCCTCTATTTGGAATATAGTACCCAGTACCAGTCACCTTATTATAGAAGCGAGTTGCTACAAATTGGGACGTCGCAACAGAGTCTAAACGATTCAAAAAGTTAATTATTCAGAAAAGGTTTAGAAAAGCTACGGTGTGGCTTGCTGCCTTTGGAAAACAGGAGATTAAAAAGACACTTTAGGGGGGTTTGCAGAGCTCTGGGGGAATAGCAAGGATTCACATACACGGGAAGAACAGAGCGAGTGACAAATACCAGAACAAAAGGGAAATTAACAGAAGCTTAAGTAGGGATGAGCAGCAAAGCAGTGTAATTTATTTGTGAATTTATTTGTATTTAGCACAGTTAATATATGGAAAATTATACTAAAGCTGGAACAGAAACAACTATTAGAAATCATTTTACAAGGCTTTAGACACGTGTGGGAGCTTAAAATAACTCTGTGGGGTGCAACTCTTAATACAGTAGAGAGGAGAAGGACTTACGTCTTCCTTACAATCTCTTAAAACATTTAGCTCCATTGTGCTAAGAAATAGACATAGTTACTTTAATCTATCCATACAATTCTCAGGGAAAGGTTTTCATTTACAAAATTAATTTTCCTTCCAGCTTCAAGTATATAAGTGTGGGTGAAAATAATCAGAGACACTCGAAAGGACAGGGCTGAACCCTGATCTCAGGAACAACAGAGCAAAGCCCGAATAACTCCAAGAAATTCTGGATGCACGCAGGGATGTAACTGAGATTAGATCTAGTCCTGAAGTGCTGCACTCCAGACAGAAAAACCTTGATGTCCTCTCCTTAAATTTAAAGAAAAACTATCAAAAGAGTCCCAAGTCCTTTTGGGGCATTTCCACTGTTCTCGGAAGAAGCCTGTATGTCCCTATTTGCATATGATGCCTCCAGGCCATCAGCTTCAGCAGGCGTTGGATCAGACTGGGCGGCTCGCTCCTTCGACCCGCAGCTGTGCCTGCTGTAAGACCAAACAGACTGCCTTCAGCTCCGGCGAGCCCGCTGGGAATTCACCCTTCTAACGCACCGGGGGAGCGTGGGACAGCGGCATGTTGCCCTGAGGCAATCTGTGTAATCCCTGTATCGCTCTTTTCTTTCCTCCCAGGTCGGGTGCTGAACCCGCCGCTCGGAGACACGTGGGTGAGATCCCAACTTTCTCTCCAGGGGAGATCTCCGCAGGCAGTTTACGATGCCAGAGCTCCCGCTGTGCTACCAGCGTTTACTCGCAAAATCACAGGCAATTAATCACACTTTTCTCGGGGGAAAACCCACTTGGTTTGGACCCGTCATTACGCAGGGAAACTACAGAACACCGTGCTGTAACCTAACCTGAACTCTGCTAAAGGCATTTCTTCCTAGGGCTCCCTTTTCACTCGGCAAGCCCTGCCTGCCTTTGGAAAACCGGGACGGGTGTAATGGACCCTGGTTACATTTGGATGTGTTGAGGAGGAAGATGCACTCCCGATGTTGTCCCGCTCATCTTTGGGCCGCCGAGGCAGGACGCGGGGAGCCTGAGGAAGCAGCGGAGAACGCTCTGAGGTGACCTGCTGCCTGGGGGGACTTCGCAGAAAACTGTGCGTGTCGGCGGCGGCAGGGAGCTCACCCCGGCGGGACCGGGGCTCCAGCCGCCGTCCGGGCATCGCGCAGGGGCCGTCCCGCTGCGGGCAGAGGGATGGAGGGACGAAGGGATGGAGAGATGCAGGGAGGAAGCACTTCAGGCGGCAGGTGAAGGGGACAACGCGATGCGTGCCCGACCGTCCAGGTCTCAGCGGGGCGCAGTTTGGGCGGCACCCGCAGCGACTCCGCCAGTGACGGCGGGGCGGGCGCGGTCTCCCCCCGCAGCCGGAGTGCCCGGGGACGTGCGGGACGCCCCGCAGCCTCTCCCCTCCCCTTTGCCCGCCCCGCCCGGGGGGCCGCGCCGCCACCGGCGCTCGGCGCGGCGAGCGGGCGGGCGGCGGCGGACGGGCGCCCCGCGAACCGCAACGACGGCGGCGCCCCGGAGCCCCCCAGGCGGCTCCGCCCCGGCCCCCCGCAGGTGGGTCCGCCCTGCCCGCGCCCCCCACGTCGGGGCGGTGACGGGGGCGGGCGAGCCCGTCCCCCACGCGGGACCGAGGGCTGGAGCCGGGCGCCCGCTCGCCGAGGCGACGCCCCCCGCGCCCGCCCAGCCCCGCCGGGCGCTCGGGGCGCCGCGTCCCCTCGGAGCGGAGCGGAGCGGGGCGGCTCTCGGCATGGCGGGGCTCCCGGCCGGCCGGCGGGCGGGCTGAGGCGGGGGCCGGGCGGGGAGGCGCCGGCGGCGGGGTCTCACCGCCTCTTCTTGCCGTCCCCCGCAGGGAGCGGCCGGCCCCCCGCGCCACCATTGCCTCTCACGGCAAGGAGGACCTGCTCGCCGCCGCCGCCCGGCTCTGGCAGCGGAGGAGGCGGCTGCTGGCCGCCGCCGGGCTCGCCCTGGCCATGGCCGTCGCGCTGCTGGTCGCCGTGCCCCTGCTGCTGCTGCAAGCGCCCGCCGACACCGGCGCCCACTACGAGATGATGGGCACCTGCCGCATGATCTGCGACCCGTACAGCGGCGGGCGGCCGCCCGGGCCCGGCAGCACCGCCGCCGTGGAGGCCCTGCAGGACCTGGGCGCCAACCCCCCGCCGCCCTTCGTGCAGGGACCCAAGGGGGAGCCGGGCCGGCCGGGCAAGCCGGGCCCCCGCGGGCCGCCCGGGGAGCCGGGCCCGCCGGGTCCGCGGGGCCCGCCGGGGGAGCGGGGCGACGCGGGGAAGCCGGGGCTGCCCGGGCTGGCGCTGGCGGGCGCGGGCGGCGGCGGGAGCGGCGGCGGGGCGGCGGCGGGCGGCGAGTCGGCGGGCGGGCTGAGCGCCGCCTTCAGCGGGCCGCGCATCGCCTTCTATGTGGGGCTCAAGAGCCCCCACGAGGGCTATGAGGTCCTCAAGTTCGACGACGTGGTGACCAACCTGGGCAACCATTACGACCCGGCCAGCGGCAAGTTCACCTGCCAGGTGCGCGGCATCTACTTCTTCACCTACCACATCCTCATGCGCGGCGGCGACGGCACCAGCATGTGGGCCGACCTCTGCAAGAACGGCCAGGTGGGTTCCGCCGCCCCCCAGCGCGTCCTCCCCGCCCGGGGTCCCCCGGTCGTTCCCCTCCCACCGTTCCCGTCCCGCGGGCGCGGCACCGGCCGCCGCCGCTCCTGGGAAAAGAGCCAGCGGGAGCATCCTTCGCGCCGTCGGGGCGGGGGTGCACCTCTAGAGCCGCCACGAATTCCGAACTCCCGGCTTGCAAACTTTTCTGCCGGGCTGGGGAGAAGGAGAAGCGAGGACACAAGGTAGTGGAGGGGTTGGGAAAGAAGGACTCGGGGCATTGATGATGCGGGCTGGGGGGACTGATGGAGGGGCCGGAAAAGAGGTACGTGGAGGACTGATGGGGAGGCTGCGGAGGAGTGACTCGGAGGGCTAATAGAGGTGCTGGGCAAGAGGGGCAGCGGGGCTGATGTGCCCAGCGGCTGTGTTGGCAGGTGCGGGCCAGTGCCATCGCCCAGGACGCAGACCAGAACTACGACTATGCCAGCAACAGCGTGGTGCTGCACCTGGACTCTGGCGACGAAGTGTATGTCAAGCTGGATGGAGGCAAAGCACACGGAGGCAACAACAATAAGTACAGCACTTTCTCTGGCTTTCTTTTATACCCTGATTAACACAAAAGTGACACGACACAACTGGCCCCGCCACTGATGCACATGAGGCTGTTTGGCAATTCCATACCCCATTGTGCTGCTGTTCCTGCTGGTGTCCACTGTCTCCGCAGGTCACTTTAGCTTCATTATCAGTTTGTATGTTTTTATTTTCACCCTTGTGGAAACGAAATAGAAATGAAACAAAGTGAACCCCTTCCTTACTCTCCCGCATTTCTTCTGACCCCCACTCTCCCTTTGTCTGCCTGAGTGTTTCGTGTGTCACATGAGGAACGTGGCAGCTTGAAACTCTGAATGGTTCCAGGAGGGTTTAAAAGAGCCCAGAGTTTGGACTGTGTCACACACGGAGTTTGAACAGGTCACATTTTTTCATCAATTAGTATAAATGACGATGATGAATTTTCAGATTGACTATTCACAAAGTGGGACTGGATCATAACTGTTTTTTCCTCTGCTGCTTTGTATGGGGTCAAGTGTAAACTTTTCTTTCTGTGCAATGCAATGCTCGTGTGGATGATGGTGTCATTAACGTCAAACCTGTTTCTGTCTGCAAAAAAATTTGGTCATTGACCACAGCCACCCAAATACCACATTAAATTATGTTTTTAGACAATGCCTTCTTGCTTTTTGTGTCTTCCAGTGCTACAAAGCAGCACTGTGGTGGTGCCACAGGAGGGTGGGGAGTAAAGGAGGGGGTCACTTCAGTCCCTTATGTTTATAGTCATATTTAAAGTTAGGATGGGGTTCCTTGCCCATCCTGGGTCTTGAATATGGTGCAAGGGGGCTGGGAAGAAGGTGAGAGAGAGGATAAAAGCTTCACCGTTATGCAGTTTTGTGAAAAGAAGGCACACAGTTATCAAGAGGTGAAAGTGGGGGTGTGGAGTGAATCTCCTGAACAGATTTACTGGGTTAAAACCTGATCCAGAGGTTAGCAAGTACAGGAAAAGGAGTTTAATCAGTTATTATGGAAAGCCATGTTCTGTAACATGCTTGACAAATGTTATGAAGGCAGCAGGGGACAGAGTTTGTCTAAACCCTTGCACTTGCAGTGTGTGTATGGGTTGGAAAGCACACCTGACTGGACATGGGTCTGTGCAGTGCCTGAGAAGGGCTGAGTGAGAAAACTTGCTCAAGACTGATGGACTCAGACCATTTAGCAGGGTTTTCTCCTGATGGTCCTCTGTAAATCCCAGTCACCCTCAGTCTTTTTTCAAAATGCTCAGGTGTAGTGCATTGGTATGCATCAGTAATGCATGTGGTTCTGAGCCTTTGGTGGAGGAGGTGCATTTGTCATCATCACCCCAGTAGGTAACCTCCTCAGTTTGGGTAAATTGGGACTGCTCTGCTGAAGCTAGGAGAGGTAAATTGATTTACAAAAGCACTTACTTTCATTGTACTGTCTTGTCATTTCATTTTTCCCTCCTGAAAGTCTTACCTCCCTATCAGCTCTCTGCCCTTCCCAGTGTTAGTGCAGTTTCACAGACGAGAGAGACAGGGGCTGGTCTGAAATAGCTCTGCCCAGGCTGGAGCTTTGCCCCTGCCCTGATGTTGCAGGAGGAAAGGGAGCCACGGTCAGACGCACTTGTTCCAGCCCCACTTTGGGGCAGCCCTATGATGACCAAGTTCTTAGAGTCACTCCTGTCTCCTACCTAGTCCTTGGAGGGTATTGTCTTCTCCTTGGATGGAAGGGGAGGGTCAAAGGGAGAAAGCAATTCCTCCATCCTGTCCTCAAACATCCCCTGCAGGGGCAAGCAGAGTTCATAACCGGGTACACGTGTTAGACACTTATCAATCTCTTATGTCTTGTCGATTTGTACTATTTAGAATATGATTAAATCCAGTGTCTGAGACCATCCAAATGAAGTATAATTGCTATGGATCCTCAATTCCCACCAGATCCGTAATCCTTTTTGACTATTCCTCCTCCCTCCTTCAATGAAATGGAG
This sequence comes from Haemorhous mexicanus, assembly GCF_027477595.1. Lineage (NCBI taxonomy): Eukaryota > Metazoa > Chordata > Aves > Passeriformes > Fringillidae > Haemorhous > Haemorhous mexicanus. Next base: position 8,905,956 of record NC_082348.1, on the reverse strand, counting down.
CTTAGACACAAAGCCCTTGGTTTAAATTTCAAAAAATTAAAATTGACATGCAGCAGCATTAGCGGGAGCCAGGAGGAATTCTAAGGAGGTGCCTGGGCTCTGCTTTATCCTTTGCATTAAGAAGCAATTTGTACTTCTAACAAAGACCCAACTGTTCCCCCTTGGCAAAAGGGCAATGAAGATGCCTTGCAAGGGAATTGCTGTTCACAATACTTAAACAAATTTGAATCTTAGATTTTTAAATCTGTATTCCCTGGTGGAGCCTGCTCCTCTCAATTCAAATGCAGGGCTGGTGGTGTGTGCCTGCCAAGGTGTCAGTAGCTAAGCGGATGATGGATTGATGAGGCAATGGGAAGACACAGGCTCACAGTGGCAGTTTGCCCCGACAGTGATCTATGTATCTGCACATTATCAATGTCATGAGGAGGCTTGAACCACCCTCGCTAGATGTCTCATTTTCCACTTATCTCTTATGTACTAATTATCAGGCTGGATTATTCCCCAGGACAGAAACAAAAAAAAATTGCTCATCGCCCCTCCACTGACAGTTTACACAATCGATAGAATGAACGTCTCCCTCAGCTGCTCACAGGGTTTTTTGTTTCCTCTCCTCATTGCAGGGTCTTTCGAGATTGCCTTTGTGGGGGGTTGATAGCTCTCACCCAGCATCTGCTTGGACAGGCTCCTCTGTCCCAGTCATCTTGGTGGTAGCTCAGTGTGTGGGTTGTGGGTTTTTTTTCCTGAAGTAACACAGGGAAAAGCAATTGGGAGATGAAAAACTTCAGTGCTCAGTGCAGTTATCCAGAAAAGCAGAGGCAGCGCTGCTGATGGGGGACGGTGGTGCCTGGCTGTCCGTGGCTGTGGGTGACAGCAGGGTCACACAGAGTCCAGCAAACAGCCTGAGGTGGCCTTGTAACCCTCTGGGCTTCAACTTGAGCTTCAAGTGAGTCTTCCTGCCCTTGGGAGTGGTCTGTGGGTTCTGCATGTTTCATGTCACAAAGGTAAGGGCTTGTTTGTGAGGGGGATACCCCGATCCCCTAGTTTGGGTGGGAAGAGGACGATTAAAGTGTACTCAAGGGGCTGGCTTCAGCTTTCTCTGGGACTGGCTTTCCCAAATGATACTGCATCTCAAATATTAGCTAGTGTCTGCTCTGGAGGTTTGACCCCTCAGAGGTGTTATTTACTTGATGAGTTAAGCAAATGTGCTTTTAAGAACTGGGACGTGGTCAGGTGTGATGTGAATAGGGAAAGCCCCCCAGAAAAGAGTGGAATACTGGAATTTTAGACGATGCTCTCTGTTTCTGAGCCCAGCCATGTGCTTAAGTTAAAATCATAATACAAAACTTAAATTTAAAAAAAAAAAAAAAGACAGGTGTTTGTGCTGTCAAAGTTGCTTAGATACTGCACCAGCAAATCCTTGATCTTTGTGCTACCAGTGTGAAACTTTGACCCCTTACCCTGTGCCTGGTCAGCACTGGCAGTGGAAGAGATCCCTGGAGGAGAGGTGAGCAGGGAGATGTTGAAGCACACAAACATCGTGAAAGGGGAAATGGGGATGCTGCTGAGAGCCCTGAGGGGTTGCCAGCCACCCAGCCTGTGGTTGTCCCCTGGAGGAAGGTGTTCAGCTTACTCTGCTCTACACAAGCGAGTGGATTTGTGGCTGGCCACTTGTTTTCTTCTTGACCTTCAGTTTGGGAAACTCCTGGCAGGTCTCTAGGGAGGTGGTGAGGAAATCCTGCTTTGTCTAGGGTGAAGAGGGTGAGCTGCAAGTGCTGAGTTTTCTCCAGCCAGGGTACAGAGTTGAGGAATCCATGCTGTGAGAGCAGCTGGTGTCGGGTGTCCTGTGCCAAGTCTGGTGCCTCTGTGTTTTCCAGGATCTCAGCTTGCAGATTTCCTCCTTGATGCTCATTCCCTTGTGGAACAGGGCCTGGGTCAGTGAGGCTCCCTGTCTTGCAGCAGCAAGAACAGTCCCATATTGGGTTCTCCTTGTTCCCTTTTGCTGTAAGAAAAGCAAAGTGTTGCTTTTTGTGCCTCCTGTCTTTACACACATGCATTGAGCCACGCATTGGTCTTCGTCTTGCTGCTTTTGAAACTCACTCTGGGCATTTTTCTTGGTGATTTAAAGCTTGTTTATCTCTTTGCTTGCCTTCTTCAGTGGCTCACAGTGCCTGGACAGGTTTAATTTGTGAACTCAAAAAGTATGGAGGATGGGTTTTGGTGGATACTTGTGTTCTTTCTCTGTTTATGCAACAGGCTAATTATACTAAGTGGTCTGTGACAATAGAGGCAAAATGGCATAAAAATCTCTTTCAAATCTGTGTTAAATACTTTTTTTTTTGTAACATGCTATTTTTTTTTTTTCTTTTTGTGATTAGACTGAACTGTGGGAAAAAAAATCCTGGTAAAATCATGTGTCTTATTGTCTCTGGGATAAAGAAGCCTGTCAGAATAAAATAAAGACTAACTGAATCTTCACTGACTTTGAGACTGCAAGAAGTTTGGTCGTTTTTACTGTGAAAACCTACATGATGCAGAGACCTGGAAGATTAATTACAGACAAGAGAGGTAAATTGTTACTGTGTGCACACCCTGTCAGTTTTGGGTGAGAGCCTGCTCTCAGCTGGTTTCACATTTAATGGCAGAAAGAGGTTCAGCTTGTTTATAACTGCAGGTAACATGCAAGTGGGGACCCATTTCTCTAGACCAAGCTCGTGCCAGTTCAGAAGTGAATGCCTTGGTCACAGAGCAGATGCCACAGCAGCAGTGCAGGAGATAAATTACTATTTCTTACTATTTCTTGAGCCCACTCACTCTTGAATAAGCTTCAATTTTGAAGGTTGTGGGGGCATTGCAGCAGGGGCATTAAAGACTAAAGGGGCTGAGCTGATGGTTCCTCTGTTTTTAGGACCAGTTTGTTAATTTCCTCAATGGTAAGTTACAAAGAGGCCAGCTAAGGGCAAGGCTTGTTCCCTGGATCAGCCAGGGGAACAAGGGCATTCCCTCCTGACAGGCTGAGGCTGGGGTAGGACTTGGTGTTCTAGGCTTGGATATACATTGGAATTCCCCTTCTTTCCCCCTGCATTTCAGGCTGAAGCCTTGAGAGCTGGTGGTTTCAGGTGAAAATGTGAAGGGTGCCAAGCCACTGTTGTGTCCTGGCCCCTGCCACAAAGTGCTCAGCAGGAGCTCTCAAGGTTTTGCAGAGCAAAATTCAGAGGGAGCTATGAGTGATGATCCTGTTTCCTTGCAGAAAAAGCCCCAAATGCCCACAAATTGGGTCCTTCCAATTGTAAAATAGCCTGAATTAACCATTCAGCTGTGTGGCACAGCTCTCTCTATATCCTGATAAATGGGAGTAGATTTTCTTCACAGGGGCTTACGACATATCCCTCTCTGTGCATTTGCTCCCATTTTGGTTTTATTTGGCACGAACTAGGGTAGAAACAGAAAAGGCTTGCTTGATCTCTATGATCTGCTGCCCTATTAATTCAGGATTATTTCCTCCAGTGCTCTGTGAGCACGGTGACACAGAGAGCATGGCTTGCCTGCAGCCTTTGACTGTGCTCCTCCCAGCGAGGGCACATTCACATGATCCTGGCTCTCTGTTTTGCTTGCAGCTGCCAGATCATGTCTAGAAAAGCAAACAAACAAAAAGTATCCAGCCCCAGTCTTGAATGCAGCTGAAATGTTTTCTTGGTGACATTTCTCTTTGTCAACAAATTGCTTATCACTTAAGTGTTGTATTGTGATCCCCATCCCAAAGAAGAGAGATCTACTGCTGAGAATGGCGGGGGAGATGCCCAGGAGAATAACTTGTTTGAAGATGTGAGCCCAGGCTTTATGAATGATGACTCTTTGTTGGATCTTAGCTCTAAGGTGCAATTTCAGTGGTATGATAATGCAGAAAATGTTTTAAGTCCTTGGGGAGGAAGCTGCTTTTCAGGTGGTGTCTTGCTCTTCCCATTATTGTAATGCTGTTCCTGAAGCTTTGTGTCAGTTGTGCTGTGCTGCAGCATGTGAATGCTGGGGGTGAAGGAGATCACATCCAGGTGGATCTCTCTGTTTTGTTTTGGTATACAGTTGAATTCTTGACATTTGCTTCCAATTCTTCTAGCACCTTATTTTTCACAGGGCTGTGCTGCTTGGGAGCCCAAGGGCCAAAGTTTGCTTCCAGGTACACTTATCTGATTCTTTTCACACTTAGTTTTCTTCACACTGGAGTCAGAATCAATCCTTAAGTACATTGCACGTGTATGTTCCCTCAGATTGCTTGTGAGGGAACTGGTTAAGTAGCATTTGGGGATGTAAGATGAATCTCAGTTTTTGTACCCTAGAGGTGGAAATGGTTCAGGTCCATTTTTTTGCCCTGCCCAGTAAGTGTCACTATGTAAATGCTTTTCAGAAAAAACACACTGAGAGGGCAGGACAGCTCCTTTTGCTGAATTCTAGCAACCTGCTGAGGAAGGAGAGGTGTCAAATACCTTTGAAGCTCAGCTTCTCCAAGCCCCTGCTGAGGGCATCACTGCAGCTGAGAGAGCTTGGATTGTAAACTTCAGCCTCCCCTCTCAAAAGGCAAAGCATCCTTGAGGAGTAACACTGCTGCTATTTATCAATTTGTGTGAGAATGAAGCCTGAATACTATTAGAGCTGAAACACTAATTAAGCCAATAAATTCCTTTGTCTTTTTGGGTGTGTTTGCAATTAATATGCAAAATCCCATTGATTCCAGCAACTCCATAATTCAAGATGCAGTGTTATTACATATTGACATGGTACCCTGTGAAACATCCAAAAGACACTGCTGTGCATAGTAAGGATCCTGCTGTGCTCCCAGTTAAACTGTTACAGCCTGGGTGAGTCACAGAGCTCCACCAGGTTCTTCCAAAAGCTTGGCTGTCAGTGGAGGGGGTAGGAAGACCACACAGAAATGTGTCTCTGCTGGGCATACACTGTGTCTCAAGGGCTATTTGCACTTTATATTGCTTTCAGAATTACAGTGGAAAAAAAAAAGGGAAAGATGTTCCAGCTGATCTTAAAAAAAAGGTTGAAACTGATGCAAATAGAAACAGATTGTAAAGGAAATATGTATTTGGATCAAAGCAAGGCAGTTCTTAAAAGCTGCCTTAGCTTTAATTTGCATCTGATGGGGCAATCTAAATAATCTTTCCTCAAGGTTTGTTCAAAGCTATGAGAAGGGAGACAGGACAGGAAAGCTTCTGAGAGATGGAGCACTTTCTCTCTTCCAGAGGAACATTGTTTTGGCATCCTAGGACAGAACAAGAGTCCTTGACCACTGAACCCTGAGGTGACTCTCTGCCGAGAACTGCTTTTGCAGCATCAGAATAAGTTCTGCCCAAATATTTTTCAGCATCCTTCCCTAAAGCAGCAATATCAGGAGGACACTGCAAGGAATGATTGGCTCTTACTCTCAGAATATTTAATTGAGAGGGCTGCCTATATGAGGCTTTGTTGCTGTTTTTTCTTACATTGGGACTCCTTTGTGTCCCCAGGTCTGTGGCAGCTCTGCTCTCAAGCTGGAAGGGCTCAAGAGAAGGGGTGGGGTTGGTAGAGTAGAAATTTTTCATGGGGTTGGTCTGATCCCCATCATCCCCAGGCTTTGGTGAAGCAGGAGCCAGGTTAAGCTTAATCTTGGGCTAGGGTTTTGTGGTGGTGATCTTTTCTGTTGCTGTTTTCATTTCTCAGGAAATTATTCGATTTGGTCTTGGCATAATCAATAAACCTCTGTATTGATATGTGCAGCCTCTGGAGCAGAGCATGGTATGGATGTGCTTTTAGTTCAAAACAGCACAAATCAAATACACAGTTGTTGAATTAATTTGTGGTTGGTGTTTTCTGATAACTGCAATTCGGATTTGCTCTTCCTGTTCCCTCTGCCATTCTTCTAAAGGCAAAAAAAAAAAGAAAAAAAAAGGCAGTCAGGCTAGAACTGAAGCAATTGTAGATGCATTTGATCCCCATGTATGCAGAGGCTGCATGACAGCTTTAGAGAATGGAAGATGAACAATATACAGGATGCTATCTCTGATTTCAAAGACAGCATGTTTGATTTCAGGCACAACGATAAAGCAGAATTCTTGATAGCTTGTCCAAGCTAATTTTCTTCTGAGTTAGTGCACTAACTACCTACCTAACCATAAGCTGTCCTTTTCCTTTTTCTTTTCTATTAGTGAACTAATAGGACTGCCAAGCTTTACTTTCTAGATGGGTCTTAAATGGGAAGCAGTTTGTTTCATGGAAGAAAGATGTTTGGGGAATCAATTTATGCCAGCTTGTAGCCACCAGAAACCTCTGTACTTCAGCAGACTTTAAATTGAAAAATGGAGCTTGCTCTTCATACTAGATTTCTCAAACTACTTACTCCAAGCAATAGAAAGGCAAACTTGTCAGATAGGCAGGGATTTTTTGAGGTATCTGTATGTGTTTATCACTTGGTTCACTTCTGGAAATCTCCAAGTGAAATACGGCAGCCTGAATTGCTTGAGAAGGTCAAACAAGGTGAATACAACACTCCCCTCTGGCCTAAAAAAATCCATTAATTGTGCTGTCAAATAGAAGTTTGGACAATGGCAGAGCTGACTTCTTAAAAATTTGTCTTAGCTCTTACAAGCTGGTGGTGGGAGGGAGTAAAAGTGAGAAGAGTAAAATGGTTTTGGGGTAGGATTGAGCAATCACCTATGTCTGCAAAATGAGGTCTATTTCTGTCCTCAGACCTTTCTACAAGGCACAAATATAAGGGCAAGTCTTCTAGGGGCAGAGTGGTCTGGTGATTTCTCATGTGTTTCCCTGTAGGCTTCTCTGTGGGTGGCAATTCCTTAGGCAGGCATCAGAGCTCACATAAGTAATGCAGAGAAAACCGTGGATTTAACAGATATCAATCTGTCTTCTTCCTTTCTCTCTTTTATTCCTCATAAATAAGAAAATTACCTGCAATTGTAGCAAATTACTTTCAAAACAACTGTGGAAATATTATAAACATTGATCATATGATTTGGTTGAATACAGTGAATTCACAGCCTGCTGGGTGTTGTACCAGGAGACCAGTTATGGATGGTACATTGCCAGGAGGAACAGTGTTGTGTGTGTCCTGGGCTCTGCTCTGCTCAGTGCCATTGTTGGTGCTGGGACTCATTCAGCAGAAGACCTGTCTGTTAAATTTGCAGATGGCATAAAGGCAGAGAAAATTATTAACTTCAAAGTGGCTCTGACAAAACAGAGGAAATAGATGTAAAAATACCAGGAGAGAATTAGAGATGCAAGTTACCTCTAACCTGGAGGCAGTCCATGGCATGGACATGAGTTGGAAAGTCAGAAGGGGTGGTCCTGAAGGACAAGAGAGGAAGGAAAATGTGTTTTTGACATAATTTTGGATAGGAAAGAGTGAGGGCCTTGAGATGTAGTAGTGAGGTCAAACAGAATGGGAAATTTTTGGATGGTGGGGCATGGGAGCAGGTTGCCTGGGAAGGCTGTGGCTCTCTGGCACAGTAGGACTCTTAGAGTGCACCAGACATCCATCAGATCTAGCTGTAACATAGCTGTGTTGGGGTGGGGAGCTGAGCCAGACTCCTCAGACCATATGCACTATTGATTTTCCATCACCCTTCCTTTCTCCGTGGATCTGCAGAGATATATGCACCCATCTGCCTGCCTGTAATAGAGCCCTCAAAAAATGAGTTTGGTGTGTTTCTGTGCCCACAGCAACTCTCGGCACACCAGAGTGACTCCATCTCTGTTAAGTCCATTTTGGAAGGGCAGGTGGAGGTTTCATGGGGTGATGGCATGTTGGCAAGGCGATGCTGGTGGAAGGACTCTTGCAGGGAGTGAGTTCCTAGAGCTAAGCCCTGTTATCCATTGCTCCAGACTGCAGGAGCTCACGATGTCCAGTTTCCCCCCAAATCCTGCTGAGTGACTGTGCAGAGGTGTTCTCACCACACCGGGTGCTCCTTTGGCATAGCTTCTACAAATCTGAGCAGATTGTTTCTGCATCTGAGCATTTTGGCTTTGCATCTGTGGTAAGAAGATGGACATATGGACCATATAGAAATATGGATCAGCAGGCATCTAACACTCAGATGCCTTTGAAGTTCATGAATAAGAGAAACTGAAATACCTCGGAGCTCCAGGAGTGCTATGTGTATGTACCTGATGCACCAACACCCAGCTCCATTCACCCCAAGCAGAACTGAACACTCCGTGTTTTCATCATAGCATCCCACACCAAGTGAGAATGCCTCTGAATTTTTTACTGGTTTTTTTTAATCTCTATAATCTGCAGATTATATGTTTAAAAACATTTGTCATAACCTCAAGTATTTTCCTATGTAACTTGCCATTGGGAACTGTGTGAGTTACCTGCAGAGGTTTATCTGAAACTGCAGAGGTTTATCTCAAAGCTCTGTATCCCTGCCGCTTAATTTTCCTCTTCCTGTAGCCCCTTTGTCCAGCATCTTTAGCTTTCTGGGGGCTTTCTGAGGTCTCCTCTTCAGGTCCTAATGCACTTCCAGGTGTGTCAGTCCTACATGTGGAAAATATAGTGTTCATTGAAAGAAAACTTTGATTTATAAAAGGAAAGTGGACAGCATAGTCTGGGCATCCTGCTTGTGGACTTTTTTGTTTTTCCCTCCTATCAGTTCAGATTATCAAATGAAACAATTATAATATTTTTTTTTCAAAGGAAAAAGAAACCCCACTGTAAAAACATCCTCGCTTTTCAAGTCTTAGCTTGAGTTTGCTTTGACTCCATTCACAAGGATCTGACTAGCCTTGTTTCCATCCCGGGCCAGAGCTGCTCTATTTAAGCCTCCTCAGGACAGGGTTTACAGTGGCGGTGCTGACTCACACTTCATTGAGAGTCACAAACTGTGACTCCTGTGATGCATCAGCCGCCGCCAGACCCAGACCCCGCGTCCCTCGTCCCTCGCAGCCGAGCAGGGCTGAGCCCGCCGCAGGAGGGTGTGGTGCAGGAGGGTGTGGATGTGGTACAGAAGGATGTGCAGGAGGATGTGGTGCAGGGGGATGTGGTGCAGGAGGATGTGCAGGGGGATGTGGTGCAGGGGGATGTGGTGCAGGAGGATGTGGAGGAGGATGTGGTGCCATCAGCCACCGCTGCCCTGGCCTTTGGCTGAGCCAGCATCACACGGTGGGGCAGCATGGGATGTGTGGCAGTGACTGAGATGAGGTCATTGGGAAGTGAAATCAGATTCAATTGCATTAGAAATTCTTGTCAGATAAAGCCAGCAGAGGTACTGCGGAACTATACATACATCTGCTTAATATATTTATTACATATCCCTCCCAGATTGATTCTGGGTTTACATTAAAAAGAAAAAAAAGTTTATTTTTCTTCTTCTCTGTTACCCATCTGGTAGTTTTGTAATACTTAGCTCTTCCTCACTGTTTGATTGGATTTGTGAACTTCCCATTTGTGTCAATAAAGTAATCAACAGAGAGATGGAGTTATACTTGGCACAGGGAAGGACATATCAAAATTGAGGCAAACCAGTGTAATCTGGAGAGATTAGAGCTGTGAGGGTCTGTGATCTGCAAAAAATCAGAGTGCAAAGCAAACAACAGTCTGTGTGTGAGGAACACTAACAAAAATATGTGGGGATGGGGAAGAAGACTGCATCAGGCATTAGCTGCTGATGCAGACACCCAGCAGGCTTGCTCATGTAGTGGTTTGTGCACACACTGACTGGGCTCAATGGTTTTGCCCCCAACTGCTGTCTCAGAGGAAATCTTCATGCTGCCTCTGCCAAAGCTTGGTGGACAAAAACTTGTGGAGGAATGATGCATGGTCAGTGTGAGTGCAAAGAATGTTATATTATATTCTACTTCTCGTTCTACCTACACCTGAATGTTAATTTTTGCTTTCTCTTCAAGGGAAGCTGCTAAATGCAAATTACCTCTCCAGCACCAGAGAAGCTGATAAGGTGATGATAAAAGATATACAGAATAAATGATGCTAAGCACTGCATTATTCTAGAGAGAGCAGAGGAAGGCACAGGGCACTGTAAATATCCTTTATGTACATTCCTATTTAATCCCAGTGGTGCAGTGCAGGAGAGGGCACAGAGGCTTGGGGTTCACCCATGCACTTATATAAAATAAGATGCAGCAGTGTGTGTTAGAGCTAAGCCATAATTAAACACCCCCAGGTAGTTTAAATGAGACGTGCACATTTAGAAGATAGTTTTTAGTGGATCCTGTCATCATCTGACTGGCAGAGAAAACAAACAGCTGTGGCATGTACTTCCAGCACTGTTTGCACAATGAGCATTGAGGGTGCATAGGCTGTGGGTCCAGAAGTGTGTTGTGCTTGTGCAAGGATGTCAGAGGGTTTCAAGCTGGTGCCTTCCACTCTCCTTTGTGTCCTGGTGGGTGTAACTCACCCCATGCCCTCCCTCCACCAGGGCAGGGGGACAGAGAGCATCTGGGGCTGTGGTCCAGAGCACCTTTACTCACTGGCCACGTTCCTCTCCTGAGGGGGGTTGACACCTGGCAAAGAGCAGCCAAAGCCTGAAACTGCAGATGCTCTCACTGTCATGGCAAGGATGCTGGAGCTGATGGTTGAGGTGCCACTGCCTAATGGAGGTCAGGGCTTGGCAATTGTGAGCGACCAAGCCAGGGTGTTCTAGAAAGCAGCTGTCCCATCAGCTGGGAGTTCACCCCTCATGAGTGGGGCTATTGAACTGAAAAGGCAAATGTGTTAGCTTGAACCTCCAGGAAGGTGGTTTCCTCAAGGCTGAGTCACTGGAGCCCGTTGGAGCCAGACTTTGAATTGTTACAGCAAAGACAGGATTTGCACATGGTTACCACCCATCATGTGTGAAGAAGAAACTTCCAGCTGAAGGAGCAGCTGCCTTCCTGCCCAGCTTGTCAAAGCTGTTAAATTGCTCCAGCTTAATCATGGGGAACTCCTTGAGCATTTCCAAGGACAGAGTATCTGATGAGAATGTGCATAAGGCTCTGGAATTCAATTTCAAGCCAAAAACGAGGAAAGAAAAGTTTACCTACAGCAGTATAAGCTCCTGGTAAGACTCAAAATGGCTAAACACCATGTGGAAGTGCTGGTAGCCTGTTCCAAACATATTGAAGCCTGCCTTTTTGCTCCATCAGGAACAGGAGACCATCCCCTGTGCACAATTGGGGTGCTGACCTGCTGGGACCTCACAGAGTTTGGGACAATAGGCTTTGGCAGGGTTATGCTCATTATTTTTACAGCCTTGAAGAAATTAGCAATTCCTCTGTAGGATCATTGTGTTTTCCTCATCCAGTTTTCTGCAGAGCCCCTACAATAGAAACCTGCAGAACAAGAAGCACGCCTTGATGTCCCCTGGCCTCTTGTTCTGCAGCTTTCTGCTGCAGGGACTCTGCAGAAGGTGGGATGGGGAAAAGGCAGGATCTGTCCAGCAGTCAGCTGTCTGATGTGGCAGCAGTACCCTTGGTGCTGGGGGAGCACTGTCCTTGCCTGCGGAGACAGGAGGGAAAAAAGCCTCAGCTCCCGGCGGCAGTGCTGGAGATGCCGGCCAGAGTTAGGACTGGCTTGATGGCTCCTGATGGGAGCAGGACAGGAGCCTGGAGCTGGTTTAACTGTGTCTCTGCCATCACCATGGTGGGTTCTTTGTGTTCTTGGGGATGTTGTGAATTAAGGGGCACTGTTACGATGCCAGGTGGGGTGGTCTGGTGAGATCATTGCATTGCAGCCCTGTGACTGCAGGGGATGTGCCTCCCTGCCTTGGAGCTTTGCTTCAATATTTACAGAACACATTGACACATGTTTAAAAAGCTTCAGCTGGAATGAGCAAGACCAAACACTGCTGTGGAATGTCACCGTGTTCCTTTTTAGACACTGTGTGGGGGGCTGGCTGTGGGGCACAGAGCTCTTTTGGCAGGACAGTGGTTTGAAGGGAAGCTGAGCCTGTAGCAATGGATCAGCTTTTGCATAGGGCAGAGGTGGGAGATATGAGAAGGAAGGGATGCTCAGGTCTGTGGTATTAGTGTGAAATATGAAGCCAAAACCCAGCTTGAAAGACTTTGTAAGAGATGTCCCAAAGAAGACAAAGACCAGTTTGGGATAGAAAATGAAATGGCTTTGGGTCTTCCAAGGAGCCTTTAGAGATACAGCAGTGCACTCTGACTGGGAATAGCCCTGTCCTTCCCGAGGGAATTATCCAAGGGAACCCTCAGAGCCACCTTGCAATAACTCCTTGGTCCCAAAACACTTGGTCCCAGCATAATCATTGTCATGTTGTTCCGTGCTGGGAAAGCTTGATTTTCCTAGGCATTAAACAGACAGATCAGTAAAGGGTGGTGTTAGCTAAACACTTCCAAAAGTTGTTATGGGTATTTTAATGTTGCTGTAGAGCTGTTTTTCAGCTTTCTCTAAAAACCAGCTTGGGGTGCATACAGATGCACAGTGTTGAGCTTAGTGTCTCTTCAGAGAGAGAAAGGGACCAGAGCATCACTTTGCTATTCATTTCCAAGGGCAGGATGTACAAACAATATCAATATTTATTAAACAGCTTTGTTTATCCCAGGTTTGTAACAAAGAAAGTGACTTAGATTGTGGTGTTTGTCCTCTTTTCAGTGTCCTATTCCCCACCTGGGTTTGCAAGTTTTTCTTACTGCATGTATTATTTCCCTGTTTTGAAGACAGCTGTATCCCAAATATCTTAAAAAGGGAAAGTGGCACTTGGTTTTTGGTTTCCTCAGTGGTTATATCGTTTCTGCTTTTAAGAGTCCCTGTCTGTGATAGACAGCAGCTCTCACTACCCAGGCTTACAACAGAAGCTTTGTTGTCTGATTTTGCCCTTCCACTCTTCCTTCCTTCCCCTCAGCTGCTTTAAATAAACAGGGAAGTTTTAAGTTCAATGAGACCAGTAAATTTACAAAATCTACTCCTGTGAATGGCTTATTTTTTTCACTTCAGCCTAAATATGATTTCAAGTGACAACAAGAAGAAGAAAAATATTCAAAAACCCCCAAAGCCCACTTACAGCATTGTGAAAGTGCCCAGCCAGCAGTTTCCACAGCAGCAGCTTTGCTGGAGGCTGTTTGCTGTGCTCCTTGCTGATGAGTACATGAAGAGTGCAGAAAGGAATTTTTAGACATCTCCTGCACTACAGAGGTGAGAATTTAGATATTTACTCTTTTTTAAAGATGCAAAAGGTCACTCCCATGCATGGGGACTCTGCCACAGCTTGTTGCATCTTTACACAAGACAGAAACACACTGTGAGGCACAGTGCTGCTGCCTCTGAAAGACCAGGACTGTTACCAGCTGCTCCCTTTAAATTAATTTTCCCAAAGTCAGTCACAACATGAGCAGAGAGATGATCCTGATGACACTTCCCAAACAATTAGCACCGGGAGCGAGGAGCACCAGAGGACTCATGCCATGTTCTGTGCTGCATGTCTTTGGAAAAAATAGCCTGGCTGGAGGATCTTTTGCCCAAAATTATGATGAAAGGATGATTTTATGTTAATTCAACATGTCAGTTGTGTTTGAAACCAGGGACACCAGAGCTTTCTGCTCTGCTTTGATCAGGAACACTGGACTGATTAAACTAAACATGGGGCAACAGGAGGGTTGTTCACAGGTGCCTGATGGGCATGAGGGCTCATGGGGTGGGCAGTGTTGGGCAGGTAGATCCAATGTACTTCACAAACTGTCTGCTGTGTCTTCATGTGTGAGGAAAGGCCATGCTCTGCATGTGTGGATGCAGCCAGGATAAGGAGCACTCCTTTGGATCCAAGTGACCTTGTGGTGAGGCACCGAAGGAGACCCAGGGCTGTCATATCAGGAAAGGTCCAGGATGACCCACCAGCCAGGTGGGTTGAAAGAGCTCAGCAACAGCCTGGCTCTGGCTGTAACTGCTGACAAGCCCAGCAGTGGCTGTGGTTTGCTGAGTTTGATCTCCAGGTGCTTTGCAGGCAGCCACAGTGACCTGCTGCTGGTCCTAGAGGAACTGCGTTTGCAAGAGGACACTTGGCCATCACAGATCTCATTCCTGCACTGCCTTCCACAGGCAGAAGTCTGTGGGAAGGATGTAAAGCCCTTGGGATGGAAAATACTACTTACAGTGCCAGGAGTTTGTTGAGTCCTTGGCAGAGGTATGGTCCTTTCTACATAAGAAATAGTACCCAGCCAAAATTACTCAGACTAAAACTCTTTCAGAAAGTCCCTTAGTGGATGGTTTTATACTTGTTCCCTTTCTGTGTTTTGACCAGCTGTGGGCCAGTGGAAGGAGAGAAAGTGTGTAAACCAGGGGGAACATCACCGTGCCCAAGGCAACGTGCTGAAAAAACTTCAGAGGAGGCACTGAGAAAAGTGCCAAAAATTGCATGGGCAGAGATCCACAGTGATTTGTATTAATTAGGTAATGAGCAGTCTGTTGGAGACACCCAGACTTGCAGACCCCTCAGCCTTTACCTCATAGAAAGACCAGTTGCAGTGTTGAGGTCAAGTGTCAGGGCCCACCCTAAGTGGTGGCAGCCTGTGAAGTACTTGGAGAAGGATCCCAAAGATTGAAAAAGACTGATAGGAAAGGCTGGTGAAAAGGCAGCCCTCACCTGCTTGCCAGGCCTGTGGAGTTTTTGCTTGAATCACTCCAGTAAGGAGAACATGTATGAATGTGGAAATTGGCTGTGGTGTGTTGGAGCTCAACTCTTCCCATCAATGGGGGCTCCTGGCTCATGCTTTTAAAGCATCTGGTCCCTCCAGCTCATCTTTTCAACTTTAATAAGAGATGTGCATGTGCTTCCCCTTCCCCGCAATGCGTTACATTTTCAGATCAATTTTAAAAGTAACCTCTTTAATATTGAATTATTCCTGATCTCTATTGTCACTTCAAGCTGATTAGTTTAAGGACTGTGCTTGGTTTGTTTAATAACCTCTTGACACTAAACAAACAATCCTGAAAAGGGAACAATTTGCAAAACAGAAGGAAAACAAATAACCTACAAGGGCATCCTCTTCAAAATAGAAAGACTGATTACATTAAAATGGCAAAATAATTCTGGACATTAAAAGAATGCATATAGATATTGGCTTATCTATATTCAAGGAAGATTTGAAAACACCGCAAAGTTAAAGTTTTCATTAGCAGTACAGTGAAATCTCTCAATTAGAATTCCTGAAGCATATTAAATGGTATTTAGTTTCTAACTCAATGCATCATTTTCTGTTAAATAATTGATCGTGGTGCAGAGATTGTGTTTGTGTAGTTTAAGAAAGCGATTAGACCAAAGAACATTTGGTAGGAAAGTTGCATTGATAACTGCGACACTACTCCAGCCGTGCTCTGGAGGTGCTCTCACAGCAGGGTTGGCCACTGAGGCGGGCAGCTGCTGGGCCTGAAGGGACTTGGGGCAATAAAAGCTGTACTGGACCACAAGGAACTTGTCTTGAACACAGTGAGGAGAGCCTGGTGCTGTCAGGGAACCAAACTGCCCAGGGATGAGACGCAGATGGGAGGAGGGAGACCCCCTCACCCCAAAACCACAGCAATGAACAGAGTAAAGGGCAAAAGGCTGAAACTCCAGAGATGCTGAGAGAAGACCTAGTAAGGAGCAATAGGAGTTCTGGCAAAAGCCAGGTGTAATGAGGTTAGCCTGGAGGAAAAAAACAGCACTAGGCTCTGGCACCTCTGTGACCAGTGCCTGAACCTCAGGGTTGTTATTTTTCTATGTGACATTAATTTACCCTCTCCCCACTCGGTGCCTGCAGTAGAGGAATACTGTGATGTTACACCTCTCTGTTGCCACAACTCAAAAGACTCTGTCTTCAGAGGTGTGCACTTAAATAATATTTGAAATGCTTATTTCAGCCTATCCCTCAGCCGTGTTTGGACTAGGAAGGGTTTAATTTTCCTTTGTGGCTCTGCCATGCCTGGCATGGTGCAATTGCATTCACATGGAAGGTTCTGGTGGAATTCCCACTTGTCTGAGGTTAAACCCAAGGTTTCTGTTGTGCCTTTTATGTGGACAGATCTCCTTGGAAACTTGCTGCCTAGGTGAGCAAAGCCATCTTCTGGGCTGCCCAAACACCACCCAGTTCTTCAGGGCTTCACCCCATTTTACGAGGTATTTAGGCTGATTGAATGGCACAACACAAAGCCCATAATGTCTAACCACCAAGACTTTGGGTAGCTTCTCCCCCCGCTCAAGTTTTTAATTTTGATTTGCTGATATTCTTTAATGAGACGCAATTACAGTTTCAGTGTAGTAGGTAGGAGACTTTATATTTGTACCGCTTTGTAGTAAAGACATAATTACTGCGTTTATGAATCAAGTCCCTTTATGTATCATAAATACTTATTAAAACAGCCACTGGCAATTTTACCTCAACATGTTTCTTCATGAAGTAGGATTTATTGCCTATATAAAAATGCCAGTCTTCCCTGGATCTCCCTCCCCTGCAATTGCTTGGCTTGCAGAATCCCCGTGCCTGGTTCAGAGCGGTTCAGAAGGTGAGACATCCTACGGAGCCCTTAAATAGCCGTGTGCGTGCGTGCACAGCTCGCGTGCCCTGAAGACACCTCTGTGATTACCGCTTGTGCCCCAGTGATATCTCCTGTCTGTCTTGCTCAGAGTGCTAGGAGCAGACTGTAGATGTCATCTTCATCTCAGCCAAGTTTGGGGCTGACTTGGCTGTAGCCTCTGCTGTACCACCTCAGCCAAAGCAGAAGTGTTTGCCCAGTTTATTCTGTGCAGTGAGCAGGGACAAGGGGATTGATGCCTCAGAGGAAACGTCTCCCTGAGTCTTTAAATTATTCAGTTTTGTGCAAAAAGTGGGTTTCACGAAACTGAAGAAAGTTTCCATGCAAATACAATTTTTTTTCCAAGTTCAAGTGTTGTTTCACATTCTCTTCTTCTTAACCTCTGACTGGTTAAGTGGAGTGTCAGCCCCATCTTTAGCAGGGGGGAAAAAAGCTGGGGTGGGAGGTGGGAACACAAAGAGTAGGAATCTGGGAAAGACTTGAACATGGTGAGTTGTTTGACACTTCAGAGGCTGCTGTCAGAAGGAAGATTTGATTAATGGACTATTCAAACTGTAGGGAAAGGCAGCTTTGATTTCTGTAGACAAAGGTTCAGAGTCCCAAACAGTTTAAAAGGAAGGCTGGCAAGGCAAATCCTGCAAGGTGTTGCCAGGAAGTTCGTGCCAGATTACCCTGATTTGTGTCTCCTTGGCTAAGCTAACAAACACCCTCAACATAAGGGCAGTAAATCTCCTCCCTGAAAATGCAGTCTTGAGAAAGTACTTTGCAAGAAGTCATTGGTGAAACTAGAAAAGTTGTTTCCCAACAGATGAACAAATAAAGTTCATAGGGAATTCATTTACAGGCAGACAGCAGCAAGCAAGGAACTTAATAAACATTTTTCTCACAGGTAGGTCTTGGGATAGATTTTTTTTAAGGACATAGGGACATTTCTTTAATGGTCCAAAAAGACAACATTTTATTTATTTCATTAGCCATTGTGACAATTTCAGGAGATCTGGTCAGTGGAGAGCAGAATCACAGAGGGTTTTTTGTTTTGTTTTGTTTTGTTTTATTTGGTTTGGTTTTTTTCCGAGAAGGAGCAGAAATGGAATGAAATGTTGTGAGAAGTGCAAAATCCTATGTTTGGACACTGGAGACCATCCTGGGAGGTTGTGGTACACACTGGGGTCTGGGAGCTAGCGAGGACACCTGCCCTCTTTGGTCCAGTTATCAAAAGGCAGCAGGGTAACTTGCTGAGACAGGCTGATGGCAGAGACTTTCCCCAGATACAGTAAAATGAGATATCATTGCCAGCACACAAGGTCTGTCCAAGTCCTTGCCTGGAATACTGCATATGTGGGTCACACATCCTCAAGAAAGATGAATTTACCCTGGAATTCAGAGACAGACTGATAGAAAGAGAGCAGAGGGGAGAGCTTATCCTGCAGAGGAGGCTGGGAGTGCTCAGTGAGCAGGGACAGGAGTTCTTGTCTTTGGGTGCTCTCTCTGACAAAGACACGGGGGTGCAGAAGGAACTGAGTTAAAGGACAATGCTGGGTAAGAAAAAAGATGGATATAACATCATATAACTATACATGAAGAATGAGGGGGGTCCCTTCCAGCAAAGAGCTGGGTCAGCTGAAAGGACGTGAGGAAGGGCACAAAGAGCTCCTGGCTTACCACAGAAACATCTAATAGCAGGGGACGGTAATCCTGGGTATCCCTTTGGTCATCAAGTCACTGTTAATGAGCCCCTTTATGCTCAGTCCTTCAGAGCTAACACATGCAATTTAGGCACACTGAGAAGGTCCTAACGTGCCTGCCCTAATTTATCCGATGGCTGTTATTCCTTTTTCATCAATAAGGAATAATGACACAATGAGGCCCTGTAGTTGGATCATTAATTAGAAGAGTTTTCACCTTTCAATTAACAAAAGCCAAACAAAAGCCTCCTGGATCCTTTTGCTGCAGTCCCGGGGGAAGGGAAAGGCAATCACCCCACACAGGTAGGGCAGCAGGAGAGTTTCATTGAGCAACAAGAGGTGCAGTCTCCGGAGCTGATGGATTGGCCCAGGAAGCTCGTTTAACCTGATATCTATCTTCAGGACTAATCAGGCGCGATGAATAAAAAAGAAGGCGTCAAGCTCCTTAGTAAGAGAAGGCTGGCGGCTGATAAACAGATAATTACACAAAGCAAAGCTGTCACAACAATAAATGTGCTTTGGCAAGAAGTGACCTCAGATGTGGGAAGCACAGAAGAGATGAAACCTCACCAGGAGTGAGGGGAATGAAGGTAGATTTGCCACATGGCAAACGGTGCTGGCATTTGTCACAGGAGATGTGCAGAATCTCTGGACACTGCTTTGGCAAGCCCCAGTGCAGCAGGTAGGTGGTTGTTGCTCAGGCATCTGATATGCAGTTTGTTTTTTTCTGGTTTGGGGGGGAAGAGACCTTGAAAATCATCTCATTCCAATCCCCCTTTCACAGGCAGGAATACCACCTGCTAGATCATATTGCTCAGGGTCCCATCCAGCTTGGCCTTGAACACTTCCAGGCATGAGGCCTCCAAACCTCCTCTGGGCAACCTGTTCCTGGGCCGCAGCACCCTCACACTGAAAATTTCTTCCTCGTATTTAATCTAAAACTTTCTCCCCCTGACCTAACACTGTCTGCCTATGTAAAAGCTGCTCTCCCTTTCTATAACAGCCCCCTTTAGGTACTGGAAGGTGTTCTAAGGCCTGCCTGCTTCTGCAGGCTGAACACACCAGCTGTCTCAGCCAGTCTCTGGTGGTGCAGCCCTCTGGGCATCTCCACGGCCTCCCTGGCTTCAGTCCAACAGATCCGTGTCTTTCCTGGGCTCAGGACCCAGACCTGGATGCGGTGCTCGGGGTGGATGTCTCATGGGACCCAGCAAAGCCTGGAGTCATCGGACAGACCCGGCCGGGACGGCTGCAAAGGGCAGAGCTGCACCTCTCCCGAGAGCTGGCACATTCCGGCTTTCACCCGTGCTGTTCCCAGGGAGCACGGGAAAACCTCGGGGCCTCAGGGGATATTCCTTCGGGCAACCTTCGGGGAAACGAGAGCCAGGGCAGGCAGAGGCTGCTGGAGCTGCTGGCTGAGGGGCTGCCTCACGTTTCCGGAGCCGGGCTCTGCAGGGGCCGGGGCCCGGCCGGGGTGAGCTCCAGCCCAGGGCTCCCGAGGGGAGCCGGGCAGTGCCGGGAGCCGCACCCAGCCGAGCTGTCCGCTGCCCTCCTCTCTCCACAGGGTGGCAATGCTGCCTTCGGCTCCAGAGCCCGGCCCGCCGCCGCTCACAGCGCCCGCGGAGCCGCCGCGGCCCGGCCGGGGTTCCCTGCGCACCCCGGCACAGCCCTGGGGACAGCGACACGGGGCAAGAGGTGCTGCTGGCCCACCCTGGCACCTCCGCTGCCTTTTCGGCATCATGGGGTGCTCCTCGCCCATATCTGCACCTTAGGGTGGCTTTTAGTCTCGTCCCTGGCCGTGCTCCCCTCCTTCAGTGCCCATCTCCCCGGGGTTCCAGCAGCGCACACCGGGTGGAAGATGTCCATAGCTGAGATATCTCTGGGGTGGTCCAAGACCTGTGCAAAACCTTCATCACACACTTGAAGGGCAGCACGATACTGGTGTTTAATTGGGCTTTTTAAATATGCGTGTGGCTCTAATTCCAGAGCCTGCAGAAGCTGCGAGCGACAACAGAAGGAGCTGCTGAATAGCAGGCATTAAGTAGATAAATATTAAAATTGAGATGTAAAGGCAAGCACTGGAAAGGCAGGTTCTAAGAAGAGGAGCAGCTCGGGGAAAGAATTGAAATGAATTCCTCTGAAGCAGCTGCAACCATTTGTTTATTCCAAACCATGTATCTCCATACACATGAGAGGATGATGTGGCCAAGCACAAGCTCACACCACTCCCATGGCCGAAGGGGAAGCCCTAAGACAGGCAGGAGCCCTTTGTGAGCTGAGCAGAGCACTCTCCCCTGATGAACAGCTGGAGCCCATGTGAGTGAGCAGGGCTGGGACCCCTCAGTGCTCCTGTCCTCATGACTCGGGAGCAGCTGCGCCCTGGGAAGGCATCGCCCAGGGTGCTCTTTTTTATAACTGGGTATTTGCAATATGCCAGCCCAAACAGCAGAGACAGGTGTTGTATTTTAAGGCATGCAGGAGGCTGAGTAAGTTGTGTACATAATTGTTCTCAAGACTGAAGTAAAAAGTCAACCCCATCTCCATTTCTGCCACAACAGAAGAGCCCAGATATGTCCTCTAACGATGTCATGTGTCAGAATTTCTTAATGACATTTTCCCCTCTGATTTCTGTTTAATTTGCCCCCTCTATTTCTGAAGATGACTCTCTTTTTCCATCCCTCCAAATAAAGAGTGTTTAGTTAGCGGGGAAGGAAAGATTGCCATTGAAGAACTAAGAAAAGCACTGGATTAATTCTCTGCCTGGAGCTAAACTGAGAGTTCATCTCCTAATAGGCCATTTCAAAGCAGTTAGATTTACTCTTTTAGACTAACCATACTGTCTGAACAATATTTTATGCCTGTGTTAAAATATAATAGGCTAGAGAGACAACTCAAATGTCAAGAGTAGATAGTGCTGTCAAAGTAATTTGTCTTGGGTAATGGATAGAGTGACATGACTTTGAAACATTCTCAGAAAGAAATCATTCTACATTTGAATGGATTGTTTCTTTCCCTTTAAAAAAGCCAAGACTGTATTATTTAAATCATGTCTATCAGGAAGTCTTTATTTTCTGTGAAAATAACATTGGTATTTCCAGTGGTGGGGACATGGCACAATGGGACTTTGCAGTGTTTGACAGGGGAATTAGGCTATGCCAGCACAGTGCTCCCAGAGCATCCTCAGACCACCCCTCATGGAACCTTGGGTACTTGGGGGAGTTTGGCAGTGGGTTAAAAAATTAAACCCAGTGCTCAGGGAGGCAGCAACAGTGCAACTGAGTTCAGGGGAGATGCCATTCAGCTAAGATGTTTCGAGGTCCCCTAAAGAGTGTGAGTGACACTGACAGTTTTTCTTCTCCAGCATTAACCATTTAGATCAAAAATGCTAATAAGCTGCAGGGGTAATTGTTTGTCACAGGTGTCCCCATGGCAGAAATGTTATTCTTACTGCTTATAGATTTTTAAAGCTTTCATCAGCTTCCTCACAGGCAGTCAGTGAATGCATTTATACTTAAGGGATATAGACGACCTGTTATCTAGTCTTGTCATTTGTCCAAATGTTCTGGAAGAAAGGCATAAGTTAGTTCTTTGCTAAGAAAGTCTGTGTGAGGACTTAGAGAAAGTCAGAAAACTCTTAAGAGAATTCATTGTCTTGTGTTAAAAAGATAAAAAGGAAGTTGGTAGGGTCTTATTTAGCAGAATACAGACTAAGTAAGATTTTCAGTGTTTATTTAGTCCCTTCACACCACTGTGCCAGGTAAAAGAATGATTGAGAAAGGAGCCAAGAACATTTATGTTCCCTTTAAAGTCTATTTCTACTGCAGGAATAAATATAACCAGTTAGCACAGCTGACAATCACCTTGTTTGGCATCTTCACTAGTACTTCATTGTGCTCTCCTGGGCTCATGCTGAGCTGTCTCGAGGCTGAGGGGGTTCTGCTGGGGCAAGGGTAAGGTCAGGGTATTATCCATCCATGGGGTTGGGGATTGGTCCTGCCCTGGGATCAGAGTCTGGGGCCATCTCAGTCATGCCCAGGATGGGAAACCTCTTTAAAGGCACATAAAAGCCTGCAGGTCATAACAAAATAATCACATGATGTGTAAACACTTCCTTTAGCAGAAAAAGAGGCATCTCATTTGGAAATGGGCCCATACAAACTCAGTGTTGAATGTTATAGAAAAGCACTTGTCATTGCAACTTTCCTGATGGCAGCGTGGTGTTTCGATGGTGACCAGCTTCCCCAGACAGGGAGGTGTCCACAGGGCTGAGCTCCCATCCAGTGGTGCCTCCCCCTTGGCAAAGTGTTTGCCAAGCATCCAACACTAACAGCACATTTTATTCCCCACCTCCCACACACACAGGTGTAAATGACCACCAAAAACCATGGGGCTGTAACAATAAATGTCCCAGTTTGAAGGTTTCCCAGGAACTTTCCATAGGAATGTAGTCAGGCAGTGTTGTCATCTTTGTTTTATGGAGGGGCAGACTGAAGCCTGGAGAAAGACTTGCCCTGTTGGATTTAGAGGCAGTCTGTGGAAACAGGGTGTAGGTGTAGCTAGGGAGTCTCATGTTTTAGTGACAGCACTGACACTTGTGGGCAAAATGTCCCTTTTCAATTGCTATTTTACTGTCACTTGCAGTCATTTCTATTCAAGGCATGTTATTAGCAAATCTTTGGGGAACCCCTTGAGATTTTTGGTTGATAACTAAAAGAAACTCCTTTATGTTCATAATGATAAAACAAAGCATCAAGTCATTCGAGTTGATTTTACCCAAGACATTTCCTGAATTATTGCTCTTTCACAGCTGTCATGGGCTTGAAGCTTTCAGAAGCCCATTTTGTTTCTGCTCGTAGCCCTTTCATCGTCAAAGGCTGGTGCTGTACCCCTGGGTTTGCCTGTGCAGCTCAAAGAGGAGAGAGCTCCTCAAAGTTAAACAAAAATTCCTCATGGTTAATGAACTTGTCTAATTTTATGCAGAAAATGCTAGCATCTCTCCTTTTAAAACTCACTCCAAATTCCAGGTTGATACCAATGGGGATAGTTTAAAAAGCATCTCAGACTTGGATGCAACTCCCTTTGACTTTCAGCCAGACCTATACACTCTTACACATTTTTAGGGGGGAAGATTTTCAGCTGTCAAAGTCTTTTAGGCAGCATCACAAACCCACCTGGCTTCTCTTCAGCACTGTGGCCAGCCAGGAAAAATCAATGACTCCCTACTTAGCTGTGTAAATCCAATTTACTGTAATTACCCATGTAAGAAAAAGATACGGCTCTACTTTAAAGTTCTCCAAAGTTGCTTTATGATCTTCCTGCAGTATTTTATCAATGTTGTACTGTTTTTTTCCCCTACGCCTTGAACAGTGAGTGAATAAAAAACCCAGCAAATAGCCCATATACAAAAAGACAAATAACGTCCCTAAAATGATTAAATTTGTTTGCAGGTGACTGTGTAGAAATGCTCTTGCCTTGTCTGAAATCAAGTTGACCTAAATTATACAGTATAGATTATTGCATTTAGAATAATAATGGTGTGCTGTATGTAGTGGAGTGATTTTAAACCAAGGGCATACAGCCTTTGCTGAGATCCAGATGGGTTTCTTAATCTGATTTATGATGCAAAATTTAGGTCAGGTGGATTGATTCCTAATAGAGATATAATGAATCAAAATTTCTAGAATGGCTTTATTTTGCACAGAGGTGTCAACATGCTGTACTTCTCTATTTGTGCACTTGGCGTGTAATGATTCTCTTGCAAAAATCATAATCCATCAAGTCTTCCATTCAAGAATATCAATCAGTGCCAGGAACAAGACTATTTTAGCCAGGAGTTCTCAGTCATTTTGTTTTCCTCTTCATGAACACATAAGGTGCTGTGATATTTAAATTGTGCTTTGACATGTAATCATTAAATGTTTGAAAATGTCTCATTCTGTTTTTGTTGTCTCATCCATTTGTTTACACTGAGTCCTTGTTGTGCCATTGTTCCTGGGGTTTTTAGCATACAATTCTCATATTGTTGCCTTTAACAGCTGGAGGCAGAGCCATCTCAGTTTTCTTAAAAGAAATTTGGTTTTAGTATTAGAAGGCTAAAATTAAAATTAATATGTATTGGTTCCTGCTTTAACAGAAATTAAAACAAACCATTCCAAACCTTTCTCTTAACATACCTGTCTTTGACATAACAAGCCAACATCAAGATAATCATCATAAAACTTGTGATGTAAACATGAATGTAGATCTGTGGGATCTTGCTGAGATTTATGTTCTATGTGGTTTTTTTTTGGGCAGAGTGAAAGCAAAGTTACATGTTTGGGCCACTGTAATTTGTAATCTTCTGACAGTGTTCATCTGCTGGGCAGCTTTCTGGCTACATGTGAGGATCTGGTACCAGGGTTTGGGTTGGAAATACAGCAAAATCCCTTACACTCAATAGCAGTTCTGGGCAGGGCTGGGTGAGACGAGGTATAGTTACATACCATAAATAGCTGTACAGGCATGGCATTTTATTTATTATGGTTGAAATTAATTGCTATAAACAATAACAGAAACTTCTTTTTATTTTTGCTGAAACAATGTGAAATGTTTAAGCCAAGACAACTGCCTGGTGAGGCAAGGAGCTATGGAGTCACCCATGGAGAACCGAAGCCTTCCCTAAAGAGCAGGACTAAGCATCCACATTATTTTTTGATTTGGTTATGGAGTTATGAAAATCAATTTAAAAGAAGATGTTTAAGGTGGAGGCTTCTAGACCTCTTGAACTGGGGTCTGGAAATGGCACTAATACTTACTGTGCTCCTGAGAGTGTGCTGCTGTTAAAAAAAACCCCACTAATGGTATGGCAAAGGTTGTTCACATGCTAGTTTCAGCCAAAATTCAGCTCAGTGGCGTGATCACTAATGTCCTGCTTCCACAGGCTACTGCCATCAGCCTCTTCCCTGAAGCATCCTCTGGCATTACACAGATGGCCAGGGACTAAGTGGAGGTGATCTTCATATCTCTTTTCCCTGCATGAGAAAATTGCTGTTTGCAGAATGATTGGAGACCCTGGGGTACAGGAGAGCCCCGTCTCCATTTCCCTGTGTGGAATCATCGGTGGAAGTGCAGCTTTCCCCACTGTACCCTGCCATTTAAACAGGCTGAAAACAATGGGCTGCTGTACTAAGTGCTATTTGCCATGCTGGCAAATGGCAGCTATGGGTGGCTTTAAACTGTTTCTATCTTTATTGCAACCCCCACACAAATGAAACTGCCCAGCCTTGCAAACAAGCTCAGACCTATCCCCCTCCAGCACATGGCAGGCTGAGATGCTGCTCGCCTCCAACCTTCCTTCAGATCATGGGGGGTTTTTTTCCCCTCTATCTCTTATGATTCTGGTGTGCAACTGAGAAAATTATACCTCATTTCTTCCTTGGTGTAAATTGATGCAGCTGCCTTGGAGTCAGAGGGGCTGTGCCAGATTGTACCAGCCGCGAGCTTGGCCGGGAGCCAGCGCTTGGCACAAACTTGCTGAAAGCTGTGTACAAACAAGGCTTGTCACTATGTATGTTATTGCCCTTTTGTTTAGGATATAAATATGTCCCATATATGCCAGCAAGCCTCTCATTTGCTATTTCAATGGAGAATCCTGTAAAACAGCTGTCATGCTGTCTCCTGTCAAATCAGTTACAGATGCATGTGTCCTTCCCCATAATAAACAGGTATGAAATTGTCTTTATGCACTGTGCCAGTCCTTGTCACCAGGAATGCAAATGAGGGAAGCTTGGAAAAAAAGAATAGCCCTGAAACCTAGTGCTCTGATGGAGCACCATGAAAGTTACTTAGACCTCTTCAAAGAGACTTACAAGCAGAAAATTTTGGGGCATGAAGTAATGAACTAATGCTGATGAGTGTAGAAAAATGGGGTGAAGTCTTTGCTAGTCCACAAGGTTGCCTTTCTGCACTAGTTGTAGGTGCATAGTGACAAAGCAGCCCTTGTCCTGGCCCAGGCTGCAGTGAAATACTGGGGAATGCTCCTTCCTGCCTCCATTGAGATGCAGCATGCTTTGAGAATAACTGCCTGTGCGAGAATGTTCCACTCTGTAGAGGAAGGAAAGGAGATGGGCAGGATTTCAGCAGTGTTATGTCTTTTATGACTCCTGGACCCATAACATATGTTTTTATTGTGAGAGGTAGCTGCTAATTTTTTACTGTTTTTGTCACTGGGTGACTTTGTGTGAGAACAGGCCATCAGACCTCCAGCTCTGAGGAACATCAACTATGTTGGTATTCAAGGGACCCAAAACATCTGCCCCACCCTGTCCTCGCCACAGGCCAGTATCAGTTTGGGAAGACTTGAGCAAGCACAGGTCATGTGTCTGAGTGCCCAGCTCTTCCCTCAGCTGCTTGATAAAAAACCCCAATATGACACATGTCAAAAGCCACTCAAGCACTCACTTGCTCTTACACTCAGTGCTACCCACGGGAGAGTTGGTCTTCAATATGAATGGGAAATTAAGCTCAGTTTATAATTTCTGAACACTTAAATCCTACCTTTTACACCAAGTGTTTTGGGGCAAACCTTCTGGTTTTGATGAAGTGCTTCTTTCCCAGTGGCTGACATTGGTCCTTCACATGAATTAAGTGTCAGACTGAAAATCTCTCATGCACAAATAGAGATAATGAGGCAGATTTGCAGAGATGAGGATCTGGCCATACATTTTATTCACGTTTTCTTAGGCCATGTCTCTGAGGTGGATAATCATGAAGCTGACAGCACCAAATAAATTGCCTATTAGCTATTAGTGTCTTGTTTCATGCAATAACAGTCAAATCTGCTTACATCTGACAGCAGCGTGCCAAGGTTTGGTAAGTTTGGGGTATCCATCAGGGATATTTTTTTGCAAAGACTCAGTAGGTCAAAACCAAGTTGTTGGGGTCACACAACAACTGGGGTGAGGAGCCTCTCAAGACAAGGCTTGAATGCTGACGTTGTTCTTCACGCTGAGCATGAGGAGAGCACTGTCTTACAGCTTAGAGATTCTGCAGCTGATGAATTACCCATCTCCTGCCCACTTCAGCAATGTGCTGTTAAAATCAAAAGACTCTTATGAAATTGTGTTTGCACCTGAGCCAAGGATGTTGAAACTGTGATCTACTACCAGGACCACTGGTCATACAGCAATTAGTGAATGCTCCTGGGCATGGCTTACCACATGCAAGTCAAACCTTTGAGATAGGATTTTGAACAGGAATGCTGAAAACACAAGTCCGAGGATAAGCCAGAGCAAGAATGACTGTTCTGGAGAATATTTCTAAGATTTATTACAGGAAAAGACAGGTTTGAAGACATTTTATTGAGGACTGAAATGTCATTGGGAATCATAGAATTACAGAATGGTTTGGATTGGAAAAGACCTTAAGGATCATCCAGTTCCAAGCCCCCCCGCCCTGGGTAGGGACACTTTCCATGAGACCAGGTTGTTCAAAGCCCCATCCAACCTTGCCTTGAACATTTTCAGGGATGGAGCATCCCCAGCTTCTCTGGGAAATATGATCCAGTGCCTCACCACCATCACAGCAAAGAATTTCCCCCTGATATCTAACCTAACCTGCCCCCTTTCAGTTTAAAGCCATGGCCCCCTGTCCTATCACTACAATGCCTTATAAAAAGCCCCCTTGCCGGTTTTCTTGTAGCCTATTTAGGTACTGAAAGTTTATAAGTTCTCCCTTAAACCTTCTCTTCTGCAGGCTGACCAACCCCAACTCTCCCAGCCTGTCTCCGTAGCAGAGATGCTCCAGCTCTTTGAGCATCTTCGGGGTCTTCTCTGGACTCACTCCAGCAGGTCCACATCCTTTCTGTGCTGAACAAGAGGTGTTTTGTTTTGGACTCTAGTGATTGATGGTTTTAAAGAAGTTGTTACAACTCTTTAGTGAGGTGTATGGTGGGTTAGATGTGACCTCAAAAAATCAGTGGGTATTGATTTATTGGTGTGGCTGACCAGAAGAGTGCTGGTTGCTGAACAGACCAGAGTCTTAAGCTGTACAGGGAGGAGAAACTACAGTGCCTGCATTTTTGACATTCCTAGTGGATGTTTGGTTGCCAGCTCAAGCCCTTTGCATCCAGGCTGTGCCTATGCCCTACGTGCAGTTTCTGTGCAGCAGCTACAAGCAACCACCTCTCCATCACCCTCTGGTGTTGCATTATTCCTCCAGCTTCCCCTGCACCCACCTTTCCTCCTTGCCAGACAAATGCAGCTTGATGAGCCACCATGGAGTTTCCTTTTTCAGTTGTTGGTGGCCATCTCTTGCCCTCTGTAAATCTCTCTGTTCCTTCATGTTCTTCAGTACCTCCTTCTTCAGATGGTCTCATTCCAAAATAATCACTTGATGGTGACCCAATGTTGTGGAATCATTGAATTATAAAATTGTAAAATACCTCTAAATCACCAAGTCCACCCATCAACCTCACCCTGCCATCACTGAGTGCTGGGTGCTTCAGCCCTTGCTCTCACCCTGCTTGTCTGCAGCTGTCTCTGGCCTTGTGCTGGAAATCTCTTTTTAGTCAGTGCTTGCTGACAGTCTGGCATGGGAGGCTCCTCATTTCTGAGCTAAAACTAACACATCAAACTACAGCTTTGATTGCAAGTGTAAAAATACCCCTCCTCTGCCCCAAGAGCAAAGGGTTGGTCTGCATGTTTCCCAGCAGGTGAAAGGGGGTAAAATAATCCTTTTTTACGCAATTTGGGGTGTGTGAGTGCAGCAGAGGAGCTGCTGAGCATCACCATGTCCCTCCCAACTGCTGCCAGGTTTGCTCTCAGGCTTGGGAAGCTCCAGCAAGGCAGGTCCACACCTGTACCTCACCCCCAGAGTGAACAGAGGGGATTTAATCCATCACTGGCTGGGCTGAGGAAAGAAGAGGAATTCAGGGAAGGAATCAGAAGGCACAACAGCTTCCAAACATGTTTTGGAAATTTGCAGGAGTTTGATGCTTTTTTAAGAGTATTTTCATTTTGTGCAGACTGCTAGGATAGGATAATTAGCTAATTAGCTAAACATAATGTCTAAGCCTTTTTTTCATCTTTATGCCAACTTTATTTTTAAACTGCCTCCCCTCTAGCCAAAAATCCAGCTGTTTCTCAAAATCATGTTGTGATTAATCTTGGTCCTCATTGTAATCAAGAACAAAAATCCCCTTCATTACACTGTGGCCAAGGTTTCTGCTAAGAGGATTTTGGTCAATGTTTTTTCAAATTGCACATTTAAATAAACATGAGGTTTTATTTTAAAAAGCAATTTGGGCAAAAAGTAATCCTATTTAAAATATTATTTCTGTAGATGTACCATTTACAAAACCCTTTGTGGAAGGGTCACTCTTGATTAAAAAAAAATAAAATCATTCTGATTTAAACAAAAGAGCCTGGAGAGAAACTGGAATTTTACTGCAAATGTTTTATATAAAACAAAGACTTGCCCTCACCAAATGCTTCCAAACTTAAACAAAGCAAGCTCAAAATTCAGCACAAAAATAGGTTTTTGCTCCTGTTTGTTTTGACTCTCTTTCTGGTTGATTTATTACCCTCGGCACCCCGCAGCACCATCTGAGCAGTCTTTCATTACTCTCCTCTTTTCTCTCGGACATGATGAAACTTTCTGGCTCCTAGCTGTCCTCCCAGCAGTGATGAACATGGAGCAGGCTCCCAGCTCTGCTGCCAAACACCCACCTTCAGTGCTTGTGCTTGCTCTCATCCCGCTTCTGCCAGCAATTTGGGTTGCGCTGGTGTGTGCCTGGGAGGATGGGAGATGGCCAGGAGGGAAAAAAAATAATGAAAGGCAATCAATTAAGTCAATTAAACAATTAAAAATTAGTCCATGCACCCGGCCTTTCCTTCTGCTTACACACCAGTTTATTAAAAAAAAAAAAAAAAAAAAAAGAAAAAAGAGATGGTTTCTAGGTGCAGTGGTCACTGAAGCATGGAGTTGTTTGGGTCTTAGGTGAGCCCAGCCTGCTTTTAATCATATATCTATGTTGTATTCACCCCAGCTGGTGATTTCCACCTTCATTTTTCACCTCTCACCCAGGAGTTGCAGACTCTGAATCCAAGGTAGTCTATTATGTCATTCTAGAACACCAAACCCCATGGTTTTTGGTTTTTTGTCCAGTTTTGTGGTGATTGTTTTGTCGCATCTTGTCAGTTCAAAGCTGCTGGAGCTGTACCAGGTGACCTGCTGCAGCACCAGAGGTGTGCCCACGCAAGGCTGATGTGTTTGCTGAGCCTTGGGGGTGAGCTCTGGGTGGGGGACAGCTGGGGGTGGCCTACGTGTGGGAAATGAGAAAAACAGGCTCAGGCATATTTGTGTAAGCACACTCCTGATGTCTGGATGGGTCCTTCATGTGACAGCCACAGGTGTTCCAGCCTGGAAGTGCCACAGGTCATATAATCTGAGGCATTTCCCAGTTTTTCCTTTGTGGCAGCCTGATTTTGCCAATGGCTCAGTACAGTCGATTCTCCCATTAATGAGGCTATAATTAGGCAGGGCTAGTTGGGAAATGTGTTTTCCAGTCCATCAAACATACTGAGATCTTAAGCATTGCCCCATCCAGCAGTGGCTTAAACAGGGGAGGTTGCAAATTTGGTTTAATTTGCTTTTTTTGGGGTGTTTTAAAAAATTTTTATGGTGGCAGTCCCACCTCAGACACCAGAAAATGCCCACAGCTATGATGTCTGCCAAAGGAGACCCTGGGCAAGGCAGAGGCAGACAGGAGTGGCTGCAGAGAAGATTCTGCAGCAAAACCCTCATCATAGGTTGAGTCACCATGAGATGATGAGACACTGGCAAAAAGAGCAGCTAATCCAAAACGCCTGGAAACGTGAGCTCAGCAGACTGCACAGGCTCAGAAACCACAGATTAAAAATCTCTCTCCCAGAAGAACATTTCCCCTGTACGTGTTTTCTGGAGGCAGGATGACATCTAACCTGATTTTGGAATGCTTTGTTTTGGCAATATGAGGTCTCATTTCCACCATTAGCAGCCAACATTTGAATATGTAAATTACAGGGTATAAATTAAATTAGTATTGTGAAGTTCAAAGGCTTGTATTGGCTATTGCATCAGCTAATACTGAGATCCTTCAAGCTATCAAGTGATCCTGATAACTGAGTCCATGCAAAGGCTGTGTTTTTGTAGCCTGCAGTGACCCAACCAGTACTTTTTCTAATCCAGCTCAATGTCACTGAAATTATGAGACTGCATGTGGCTTGAAAAAATTAAAACCCACACATGAAACCAACAAACTTTTAACTGCAATCCCAACTTCATGCTTCTACTGATTCCAGTGAAGCCAATAGTGTAATTCATCCATCAGGAGAGACACAGAGAAGGGTAAGGGATGACCAAGGGCATGCAAGAGTTTCCAAATGACAAACACTAAACAGACTGGGAATTTTCCTCTTGGGAAATAAATGACTCTGAGGGAGATGAGCTAGAAGCTGTGATATCTTGAAGGTGATGGATAGAGTGACCAGGGGATTATTCACCGTGTTGTTGAACACAAGTATTCACCGGTGAGCAGCAGGTTCAAAAGAAACACAAAAAATGCTTCCTAGTGCTTTCTCACCTGATTCCCAATTACACTGAGCCCCCTGTCTGCCTCCATGGAAACTTTTGTGTCTCAAGTGGTCAGTCAAGTATTTTTTCTGTTGTTTTCAGAGTGAATAGAAGGAGCTGCTCTGTGACGGGAGAGGTCGACAAGAACACGTTGCATAATGGGTACTTAAAAATATTTAAGCCACCAAAATCTTCATCTTCTGGCTGTGCCCCTCACTAATCTGTAAGCCCAAAAAAGAAGGTGGGCAGCTCTAGCACACCAGAAAGCAGCAATACCTGATACCTTTCACTGTGTCACTTGCCAGTCTGGAGCAATCAGTCAACTGCTTAATAAGCAAAACACTGGGAACCTTTGGAGGTATTTTTCTTTGTTGTTATGAAAAGGTGACACACACAGCTAAGCAGCACTGACTCGCATCGTGCTGCTTTATATGAATGCACATAACCACCTGCGACCTGCCAGCCCCTCGTTTGTCAATGGGGAGCAATCATTCAGCCACTTAGCAATTGCCAGCAGAAATGCTCTGAAGCTTTCCAACTGAAAATTAAAGAACAGCACTTTGGTGAGTGATTGCAATCCCCTGACAAAGCATCCTGGAATCTTAAAAAAAACTGTGATTTTTTGTATATATCTGTAAATAATTGTCGGTTGGTTTCTTCCATTTTTCAGCAAGCCGGGTTAATTCTTTAATTAATGGTCATTAGGGATTTAGAAGACAAATGAGTCATTCATTAGCTCAGTGTCCAAACTAATGAGCAATAAATGCTTATGAAAGACATGATTTATTTAGCATTCAGAATCTGTGTCATTATATGGTACCTGATGAAGATGCTAAGAAGCGAGGCTGACCCGTGCCTCGCAGCCTGCTCTGTGGGACCACACAGATGCTGAGTTTTGGGAGCCCCAGGAAGTCTGCAGCCTTCCTATTACTAACAAGGTTTAGCTTAGACAGCTGGGACTGTTTTATCCTAATGTGGGGTGTTTTCCTAGAGGCTGAGTCCAGGAGGATGGTTCCTGCCTATGTCAGGTCACATATCTGAGATCTTCAATTCACATATGGCACTACCATGGGCTGTGTGTCCTTGTCCCAAACCCATTTTTGGACTTTTCTTTGGTACTGTCCAGACAAGCAGCCCAACATCTGAGGAGAGAGCCTGGCTGTGCTGCTGCCCCCATTGCCATTCTGTTTTGTCTGTGATCTTTCAAGGAGGCTTTCCACCCAGCCAGCCTTTCTTTCCCACAGCTGAGAGGAGTTGCAATAGCACAGAACAAAGCTAACACACCAAAATGTCAGAAGTAGTGAGGAAAAAGAATCACAGAAGTGCATAAGTTACAGCTGGTCCTGAGAAAAATTTACTTTGCATCCATTCTGATGCAGGCCAGGAGACACAAGCTGGGTGGCTACTACACATACCACAGGGGCAGTAGTTGTAACACTAGCAGGTTCTGAAGGTAGGTAAAGCTGGATTGCAGATGGCCCCAGTCACCAGTCCAGGCTTATAAAACCTGTGGAGGGTGGCTGTCCCCCACAGGAGAGGATTTGTGGTCAGGAAGCAGTACATGTCGTGGGTGCTTATTTTGGAAAAGAAGCTCCTGACGTGGTGTGTGTTGGTGCTTACTAATGAACCTTGTGGAGTTGCTCTCAGGTGGCTCCTCTGGTCTCAAGCAAACATTTTGTGGACCAGACAGATCAACTTCTTTTCTTAAAAAAGAAAAGATCATCAACCCCCTTGGTGTCTGGTCGGATAAGAGTCAGTGCATCTGCCCTGTGACACTTCCACTGCTACCCTTCAAAGTTCTAAAAGCTGGGCTTTTAATTAGGGCATTTTTAAAAAATAGATGTCATTGAAGTGTGTTGAAGGAGACAATTAAAATATCTGAAAATGAATTCAAAATAAAAGGAACTCTTCAGATGTATGATTTTTGGCCCAGGAGTCATCCGGGGCACAACTAATTACTGCAGAGACCAGAGGCAAGACCGAGGTGAATTCATTTTACTCCCCAACAAGCTCCACTGTGTCCCTGATGAGAACAGGGAGTCCTCAGGCATGTGCTGCACATCACTGGTGCTGCCCAGGGCTGGGAATGGAGATGGGAAACAGCCTCACCTTGTCTTTGTAGCACTACCACACCTGTGAGGAGTTTGGAGTTGCCAACAGAAACAAGGTAGAGAGGTGACATCTGTGTCACCTCTGTGAGGCTGCCTGCAGCCCCCAGGCAGGGTTTGGGGGATCTGGTGTGGTCAGGAGTTTGTGGCTGCCCATTGGCCTTCATTTGCTCGGGCAGAGCGGGCACACAGTGGCTTCTCCAAGCTCCAGTGTCTCGAGAAGGATCATTGAAGAGGCCAAAGGTCCTTCTGGCTTGGTCATGTCAAATCTCAACTTCTGGAGACTCACATCATTGGGTCATAAGTGGCAGAGTACTGTATGTGTGGGATAGAGTGATGTGTCCCTGCACACATGCTTTAACCAGCCCAATGAGCTGTGCTGGGCTCTCTGAGCTGGCCCTTCCCTCTTCAGAGATGTTGAGTTAATCTTGTCTGTCATGGTGGAGTGGCTCAGATCCCATCCAGGAGCAAACAGCCTGACATTTAAATAAGATAACCAATTTGTGCCATTGTGAAACATCAGCACAGCTCAATTTATGCCGTTTAAGAAAGGCATTTATTGTTTCCTTGAATAAGCAGCAGCAGCAGAGGTAATGCATTCTCCCTTGCTGTTTTTTGAAGGAGGTTGTAGCCCTCCTTAATGTGTGACCTTCAAGCTCCACAGAAAACTTGCAAATGAAAAGCTCCTGTGAGTAATCCTGTTTGTAGTCAATATAGCTGCATTCTGCAGAGGTTGGGTATAAGTTTCTCACCTCAGAATAGCAGGTAATAAACTAAGGGTGGGTTTTTGACTTTTAATTAATGGATTATTTGGCATTCAAAAATCCTCCCTTAAGCCTAGGCTCTGAATTACACTATTGCAAGAAATGTTTTTAATTTAATTGGAGAGTGGTTCTTAAAAACTTGGCTCTGGCCATGGTGGGTGCCTTTTGTCACAAAGCCAGACCTTGGTGGTGCTGTTTACCTGTGAGGTTACGTGGGAGGGGGAAACCCAGTGTGCAGCGTGGGCTGCAGTGCCTGTGTCCTTTGCAAATGCTTCCCATTAATTTACCAATGAATGAGAAAGTGGGGGGAGAATGGGCATTTTTCATGTCTTCCTGCTGCTTCAGTCAACTCTCCTTGTAAGAAAATCTCTTTCCTGGCAGCTTGTAGAAGTTCATAAAAAATAAGTGTCAGAAAAGCAAGTTTTGTGGCAGAGGCTGCAGCTGCTCAGTCTTGACAGGTGACCTCCAAGGGCTCAGCAGGACATTTGCCCCCCTCAGCCCTGGGTGAGCACCCAGACAAGGCCAGGCTGCTGGGGTGATCACAGATAATTAAAGAGGTGTCCAGGTCTCTTGGTGATTAAAGAGGATTTCTCTATTTGCCTGCCAGAGCATTGATTCCAAACTTTGTCCTCTCTCTGGACAAAAGGGTTAGAAGATCTGTTGCTTTTCATGTGTTTTTTTTTAATGTGGGGGGAGGGGGGATCGTGAGCTGACCCAGCCTGCTCACTCTGCAATATGAAAGTACAAAAAAACCTCTTATTTCCTCTAGCAAACAGTCATTGCAACTTTAGCATCTGCACAGTCAAAGCAGCTGGGGGCAGACAGATGAATCCTGGCAGGGGAATGGGTCTCCTTGATGAGTGTAGCTGGGTGCTCCTGTGAAAACTGGGACTGATTTGGCTGAGTTATGAGCCTTGGAGTGCTACAATTTATTCATGTGTTGAGTATGACTGTACACCCACCCAGAGGAGAGGCTGGCTGTCCTGTGCCCACATAGGGGCTGAGGGAGACTCCTACAGGGACACGACTCATCACTGACAGAGCTTCCAAAATCTCTGTGTCAGTCAAGCAGTGGCTGCAGCCTGGTGCACTGATCTGCCTGTAAAGGGATGAAACAAATTCAGCCTTCCTTTTGTTTTGGAGAGAACTTCGACCAAACATAAGCTTCCTTCTGGCCTGACATCTTAACACAGAGAAGACTTCACCTCCACTGATGACTGTAAGCAGTGCTGCTCTGGGAGGTATTCCTGCCCTCAGTGGGAGACTGCCCCAGGACATCCTGATCCAGTACCATTGACATTAATGAGCCTTGACACTACTTCCAAACTCTTAGGGCCAAATCCTGCTGCCCACAAGGCTGGGACTTTGTGACATGCTTCCCTTGCCTTGGGACCCATGACCAATTTCACTGCAGGCATGTTAGAAATACCCAGCATGAAGGCACAGATCCTCTGTTTCTTTGAAAGATGTCATATATATTTATTTAGCCGTGGCATCCTCCTGGTGCCATTGCAGTGATTGCAATGCACTGTGGGGTATTCACATGATCTCAGCACCCCAAGAGCCCTGCTGATCCCACAGACAGAAGCTGGGCTATTTCACCCCAAATAAGAGAGAAGACCTGCCCCAAGCTTTGTGATTGCCCCTGGATGCCTGTGACACAATTAAAATATCCTTATTGCCAGGGTGGTCCTCTTGGCACAGGAATGTGGTCCGAATTCCTCCTCTGAAAGTGCTGGGTTTATCACTTCTCCCCCATCCATGGCACATTTAATTTGTTAATATGAGACACAAACAAAATGAAAGCCAGCTATTCACCCATCTGAGGCAGGAGGAAGCCTGGATTCCTGAACTTAACAGACACTGAAAGTGGGGAAATTGGCTTTCCTGTGAATCTTTCCCCAAAAAAGCCAGCATGAGGCTCAAAACTCACCCACAGGTGGGACCTCCCAGGTTCCAGAAGACTCTGTTTAAAGG
The DNA here is from genome assembly GCF_027477595.1 of Haemorhous mexicanus. Classification (NCBI taxonomy): domain Eukaryota; kingdom Metazoa; phylum Chordata; class Aves; order Passeriformes; family Fringillidae; genus Haemorhous; species Haemorhous mexicanus. The sequence goes on along the minus strand of NC_082348.1, from coordinate 8,869,319 downwards.
AGGGAGGTGATTCTGGAGCTATGGTGGGATTACAAACACCTAAGCCTGATCTTCCTTCACAAACTGTCCTTTGGGCTGCCCAAAGCCCATTGAAGCAGCTTCTGCAAAAAGCAGAGCAGGTGGGAAGGAAAGACAAAGGCTTTTTCCTTCCTTCAGGAAGGAAAGACAAAGCCTTGAAGTTGTATTTACCTTGGCAGGCCTTGAAATACAGCCCTTGCTTTGTACTGTTTTCTTTTGTTTTGTTTTTTGATGGTTTTGGAGTTTTGGGGGGGGGTGGTTTGGTGGGTTTTTGGGGGTTTTTTTGGTGGCTCTTCAACTGGTGTTTATTTAAAAAGAGACTACTTTTGAAACTTGAAAGACCTTTTTCCAAATTGCCATATTTTTTCTCATCCTCCAAAAACTTGAGCTTTTTCTTGACTCGAGTTTTCCATAAATAAAGACCCTATGCAACTTTGAAAACTACTTTGATTCAAAGTTTTAATAAAAACCTTTGAGGCATCTTACTGTCCTTGCCTAGAGGGGACAATACTTGTTTTCTTGTTGGCAGGGTGGAAAATGCTGACAGCAATGGTAGCTCCAGGAAAAATTAATTTTTGGGCAATGTAGTGGGGTTTTTTTTTGTCCTAGCAATTTGAAAGATTTGTTGCATAGGGGTTTATACCTTCAACTGTAGAAATATTAAAGCATTTGCTAAATTAAAGCTATTAAAAGATTTCAATGCTGTCAAGAATCAATCTGATAATTTTCTGTTCTCACCTCCCTTTTCAAGATGGGATGACTTTGCACTCTGGAGTCATGCTGTTCACTTCAAGATTGACCTGTTATAGGACAGGTGAAACAATCCCAGCTGCAGTGTGATTTTAATCAAACCAAACATTCTGAAAACAACAAAAATAAACCAATCACTTTTTTTCTAATGTAAAACTGCACATCCTGAGCAGAGAGACTGCTGGTTTAGCCACTGCTGATGGGCACCATTTTGCATGTTTGGTTTTGTTTGCTTCATTGATTGTTGGGTTGGTTTTAAGGATAGATCAAAATGATCTATCACATCTTGCCCATCACAGATCAATAACCCAACCTGTTCTTGCCTGTGTTCTGTCCTCCTACCTTCTAACCACTGAACTAGAACAAGCATTAAAGGACTCTGAAATCACTCCAGGCCCAAGAAATATGCAGTAGACAGAGATCTTGCTCTGGGCCAAGTTGCAGAAGCACATTTTGTTGTCTGTGCTCCAGACCCCCCAAGAAAACATCCTGAAAACCAATCTTCAAAATGTTCTGCAACTTAGCCTGAAATGCTGAACACAATTGAGGCAACCTCAGCCTTTAGGAGTTGCTTCATGGCTCAGTACTGAAAACAGTACTCCTGTTTTCTCAGTATTTGCTCCTATTTTATGACTGTGCACCAGGGACAGCTGGTCTAGTGATCAGGTGAGAGATGAAGAGTATTCCTAATTCATAAATGTAAATAGAGGGATGATAATTATTTAGGTCTGTGGTTTAATAGAAAAAGTTATTTCCTTGCAATTGAAGCCTGGTCTCTCCAAAACAAAAAGAAGGCTGAATTTGTTTCATCCCTTTACAGGCAGATCAGTGCACCAGGCTGCAGCCACGGCTTGACTGACACAGAGATTTTGGAAGCTCTGTCAGTGATGAGTCATGTCCCTGTAGGAGTCTCCCTCAGCCCCTATGTGGGCACAGGACAGCCAGCCTCTCCTCTGGGTGGGTGTACAGTCATACTCAACACATGAATAAATTGTAGCACTCCAAGGCTCATAACTCAATCACTGCAATGGCACCAGGAGGATGCCACGGCTAAATAAATATATATGACATCTTTCAAAGAAACAGAGGATCTGTGCCTTCATGCTGGGTACTTCTAACATGCCTGCAGTGAAATTGGTCATGGGTCCCAAGGCAAGGGAAGCATGTCACAAAGTCCCAGCCTTGTGGGCAGCAGGATTTGGCCCTAAGAGTTTGGAAGTAGTGTCAAGGCTCAATAATGTCAATGGTACTGGATCAGGATGTCCTGGGGCAGTCTCCCACTGAGGGCAGGAATACCTCCCAGAGCAGCACTGCTTACAGTCATCAGTGGAGGTGAAATCTTCTCTGTGTTAAGATGTCAGGCCAGAAGGAAGCTTATGTTTGGTCGAAGTTCAGCCAAAATATTCTTGGTACAGGTAAAACTTAAGTAAAAATAAATTCAGGCATTACCTGCTTAAAACTTGCACAAGGCAACAACCCGGTCAATATTAATCAATGGGTAGGTGTTAATTAGTGTCTTGTTTCCCATGCCAAACACCATCAAGTTGGTAAACCCCTTTTAACCTCCCTTCCAGGTAAATGATGTTTGGTTGCCCTTTTACCCGCTGTGCTTTGGGTATAAATGAGCAGCAGCTCCCGGCAGACTCCAGCGAAAGGTTAGAGCCGCGCTCAGCATCCGGGATGAGCGCTCGGCACCGGCTCCGCACAGACAGCGCGGCAGCAAGGAACACTGGCTCTGATTAATTGGGACAAATCCTACTTTGATGGGAGCCCGAAAGGCACAGGGGCAAAAGCAGTTGTTAATCACTGTGTCTGCAGCTCGGTGTTGTGTAGTCCAGCGTGGGAAATATTGTTATGGCATCAATATGCATCTCTGGGATGGATGAGGCGTAATTCGTGTGATGCTTAAAGATACCCAGGAGAAAGTGGGAGAGTAACAAGGGGCCAGACCCTCATTTAAAATCTTTTCAGGCTGTGGATTGTCAAAATATCTCGGAAGGATTTTGGCAGCTTTGTCACTTCCCCTCCCCTGGTGCTCAGCTGTTATTTAATTATTAACGTGCGTGGCTCGAGGTTGTCTCGGCAGGTGGAAGAAAAGTCTCTGTTAAAAGTGATGGGAGTAGACTTGGAAATCTCAGCCTTATGGTTGTCTTGTAGGACCTTTTGGAATAGTATGAGAAGATAAAATGTCATGAAAAGCCAGATCCAAAGTCTGTCAAAGTTGGTGAAGTATTTCCATCACTTTGGTTAACTCCAGGCTGATCCCCCAAGAGGCGTGATGAAAGAGGGGAGTGGAGAGATGTGGGAGCAATCCCAGCCAGCCTCCACTCCTGTGGATCATGTTCATTGCCCTACTAATTGCAAATTTGCCTTCATGCTTTTTGCCCCACTCTGGGGGACTCGCTGGCCCCTGTGTCTGCTTCAGCAATGCTACAGAGCCTTCCCAAGCCACAGCCTCCAGCCAGAGGCTGCCCCTTGCCAGAGACTTCTCCTGCTGCAGTAATGCCTCTCAGGCTGTGATTTTTAATGACATTTTGATGCTAGAGGAGCAGCAGTATATGGATTCACACCAGCCACGGAGCGTGTCTTCCTTCACTGGGGGAATGGGAAAGACTTTTTTCAGCAGAGGATACATCTGCCTTCAGAAGTGCCAGCAAATTCTTATTACTGCAGACAAGGTCTGGGGAGAGGTTCCCTCCCTGGATGACATTTTTGGCAGTTCTCTGAATATTTTCCCCTTCTGCAATGAACATGGCATTGGAGATGTCTCGACCATCAGCATTTCAAACAGGAATCTCTCATTGTGATTGGCGCACTTTAAAATCTTCTCATCTGTAAAACATTTTCCCCTCTAATTTTGGAAGCAGAACTGCTGAGGCAATTAAGTCCCCCCATTTAACTTTTCCAGGAGGTTTCTGTGCTCTTTCTGTTTTATCTTAGTCTCAGCAGAAGGTGCTGTATTCCAACAAACAAGGCAGAAGGAGCTCGTTAGGTGTGTTTGAGCACCGGGCAATGTATTTGTTAGAAAAAGCAGTTTATGCTTCTAAGGATAACAGAGATGCATCTGTGCATTCATCCAGCAGCAGCATAAGCATGCATCTCACGTGCAATAATGGTGGCAATTGAGCAGTAAGGGAGGGATAGCAGACCCCAGGGGAAATTCCCCAAAATTTTACATTTATGCCCTATTATTAGTCTTTTCACTTGCCTTTTTTCCCCACTGATGTGGCAAGGGTAAAAAAAATCCCCAACAAACCAACTGAGGAGAACACTGCAAAATTTCCTGCTCTTCCTTTAATTTCAAAACAATGTCCTCATTGTGTTTACATCTGTACTCAGTGAGATATGTTGCCAGTTTTCCAGTATTCTCTGCCAGTCTGTCACTAATCCCCCTTCTAGTGTTTTCCCAATGACAGATGGTTACCATTGACGAAGTTTCTAGAAATTAGCTGGGATGCTCAGAAGTGCTTATTGGCAGAGTGGGTATGGGGACATTAGGATTAAATTGGTTTTAGTGTGGCACAAACACAGAGCTGGGTGAGCTGAACTCCTCTTTTTGGCCACTTCTGCCTGGGATAGATAAGGCTGCTTTCCTCACTGTTGGGATCACCTCTAAATTACTGTGGATTGATTATATGCAAACTTGGTAAAATCTTTAACAGTCACTTTCCCTAGAAATGGTAATATTTTTGCTTTTAGTTTTGGTAAGGAAAAAAAAATGCATTGTGGCTAAATCTCAAGGTTTTGGTTTTTCTTTAAGCTCGTAAAAAGAGTCTCTTACTGCTCCAGTTCTCATATCTGCTGTGCCAAGATTTTTTTAGACTTGATATTGTTGGAAAAGATACCAAGTTCAAAAATTTTTTTATATAAATTTAGTCAGGAGTTTTGTTTTCCTTTGCCCCTGGGCAAAAGGAATTTTAGGTTTCTTTTCAAAAGACTGTTCCATCACTCAAGGCTGATGAGCTTAACATCTCAACAGACTGGGAGTAACGCAGAAGATAACACAAAAGATAATGACCATCAGCTCCAAACATAACCCCTGTCATGGTCAGGGGCACCTGGTCTGGGAAAAGAGAGATGGGAGAACCAAGAATGAGAACCTAATTAACATCGAAGATCAATAACCAACAGGAAACCAAATACTAAGAACTGTGTAACTTGGGACCAATGAACATTGAACCAACATGTTTCTCTGGGCTTTGACTCTATAAGTATCTGAAAAATCTGGTAAAATTCATGTGTCATTTAATGATTTTCTCTGACAACCTGGGCTATGTGTGGGTGAAATTACTTCTGTTGCACATCCTGGACAGAATAAAGTAATGCCTTGATTCTTTAACACTAAAAATGTTCTTGGACAGTTTTTGTTTTTCCCATAGTTTCAGTGACAATATGAAGTTTCTTTTTTCCTCAAATTTGACTTATTTATGGTTACAAATACTTCTGAAGCCCAAACTCTAATTTCTAATCTCTAACTCCCTGAAAATATCACTTTGTTTTCATAATAATGTGGGATTTTGATATTCTGTTAGAGGTTCCCTGCATTTCTGCTCTTTACTATGGGGTCAGTTTAGACTTTCTTTTCCTCTGACCATTTTGAAATGGATGTTCCTCTCATCTAGGCTTCTCTACTTTCCATGCCAGGTAACTCTCTCAGCAACCCTCAAAGGACAGATGGGATGGCTCAGACCCAGTATTTACATATTTGACTTTTTCCAGTTTACCTGAAATGCTGCTGCCAGGACAAACTCTCTTCTGCTGCATCAAGAACATGAAGGAAGAAAAGTGTCTATGTCCACTTTCAGCTATATCCACTTCACCTGTACTTTTAATGGAGAAGAACATAATATTCTTTGATTTGCAGCCTTTTTTCCCTTGACAGCTTACAATAACTTGTGTGGTCCTCTTTCAGACTGCTCATTCCTCCCGATTTTAGGGAGAATTGTAGCGCTCAAGCTTGCTGAAAATGACAAAGTAAGGGATTTTACATGTTCACCTCATTCAGGAAAAATAACTGTGGGTATAAACGGTTTTGACCTCACAGAGTTCAAACAGAGTTGAGTTTATTTACACCAGCTGAGCACCTGACTGAGCCTATCCAAACCTGACAATGATCTCTTCCTTTCTCAGCTGTGATTAAAATATTTTCTGTCTTAACCAACCTTAAAGGCCTTAGAGGCCTGCTTTCTGCTCCATGCCTCAATGTGTCAACATTGCATTAGTTGTTTGTCATGCAAGACAGACGAGTTTGGGTTTCTTTCAATTCAACAAGACTTTTGCTGATTAGCAGTATCAGTGTTTTCAGATACTGCCAGCTACCATGGTCTTGTTTGAAAAAGGCTGAGTATTTGGAAACTAAATGTCAGAAATATGAACAGAGCAGTACATACAGGTCTGAAAACAGATTAAGAGTTAAAGCCTTTGAAACAGTACATGAGTTTTCCTCCTTAATGTGAAAATGATGGCTATCATCTGGTTTGTAAATTCATATCAGATGAACATCTTGGAACAGTTAGAGCTAAAGAGCAGAAGATGTACAACTGAATAAAAGGGAAAAATTAAAACTACCCTCTAAAGATAAGGGAAGGGACTCACAAATACTTCAATAGATAGGGAAGGGATCCGCATATACTTCATTAGATAGGTTGTGGTACTTGCTGTTAGCTGGGGAGCAAGCCCTTCTATATTGGGGAAGGAGTTTCTCCTCTCCAAATGTGGGCACCATGATCTAAGAAGGATGTTGAACTGTTAGAGAGTATCCAAAGGAGGGCAACAAGGATGGTGAAGGGCTTTGAGGGGAAGCCACATGAGAAGCAGCTGAGGTCACTTGGTCTGTTCAGCCTGGAGAGGAGGAGGCTGAGGAGAGATCTCATCACAGTCTGCAAGAGAGCATTGTGAGGGAAAGGAGAGGGGCAGGCACTGATGTCTGCTTTGTGGTGACCAGTGACAGGACCTGAGGGAGTGACATGAAACTGTGTCAGAAGGGCTTAGGTTGGATATTAGGAAAAGGCTCTTTTTCCAGAGGGTGCTTGGGTTCTGGAAGCACCAAGGCTGTCAGAGCTCAAGAAGCACTTGGATAATGCTCTCAGACATATGGTATGAACCTTGGGGTGGTCCTGTGCAGGGCCAGCAGCTGGACTTCGATGAGCCCTGTGGGTCTCTTCGAACTTCAGGATATTCTATGATTCTATGAAATATGTCTCTTTAAAGTAATTTGGATGAAAGCTCTACACAACTCACTTCTGTGCTTATACTTCAACAGAATTTCAGCTTTCTGACTTTGCATCTCTGTTGCCAGAATCCATTTCATCACTTCACATTAAGTGAAGGAATCAGGATCCTTGAGAGCTTAATGGCACAGAGAAGAAGGATGGCTTGGGACTTCATCCATCATAACAGGGCAAGCAGCAATAATTAGGGTTAAACTGCAGAAGTGTCAAGGTGGGAGAAAGCTGGAACCAGAGGCGTTGATGAAATGCTGTTGTCGGCAGTTTTATAATGCCTTTGTGGCATGTGATTGAAAATTACTGCGCTTTCTAATAATCAGTGCAGCTCGATTTAGAATGCCTTGTTTAAATAACCATTTTGGAAAGAGTCCCTACTGTTTTCTGCACTAGAAAACTTCAGGATTCCTAGCCTTAGGCATGCTTTTCCTGGTTTGAGGAAGGACTCACTATTGCTGCCGGGTCTCTCACCTTCCTCCCAGGCTGCTGGGCAGCACACACAACCCACCTGCAAGCCCAAGAGTAGACTCACCAGGAGCTAAGCAGTGTTTTAGAGAGCTGGGCAAAATAAAAGAAATTATCTAAATAGGGCTGAATTATCAGCAGGAACAAATCCATGTATTTCCCCAGTTATCAACAGAGCGATATTGATTTATACCAGCTGCAGATGTGACCTAGGTCACAACTCTCTGCTTCATCTCCTGTGCTGGGTGATGCTTGGAGCTCTTTTGCTGAAGTCTCATGGCTCAGGACCCCTCACTGAGCTGGACCCCATATGTTTACTGAGGACTGTACATTTTACCCTCACATCCTCAGTGTGCTGAGCCTGTCCCACAGAGTCACAGCATGTCTCCCCCAGCAGGTCACAGCTGACATGCTGGCCAGTAATGGGAAGTGGCACTGTGCATCCGGGAGCAACAAAAAGAAAATGTTGGAAAAGTGACTTTTTTTCACATTTCCCAGTCTGTGATGTGTAAAGTCAGAGTGTGCCAGAACACTGTGTCCAGAAAAGAGCTGCTTCTGCCCTCTTCATGCCAGATTGCACTGGGGCACTCAAAAAGGCTTCTAAAGCAAATAAACTGGAAGCAGGGGACTTCCCCACTCTTAATCTTACTGTTTTGAAGTAAAAAGAATGGAGAAGCAAAAGGTGTTCTTCCTTCTCTCATCTACCCCTTAACCACAGCCAGATCCATTTATAGTCTTGTGCAGCTCTTTCAGTCTGGTTGAAATAAGTGGATTTTCAGAGACAGGGTATTTCCCTTCCCTGCAGCATTGCTGTAGGAGTCTGTCCCTGCTTGTTACTGGAGAAATTTTATAGCCCTGCAAGTTGAGTCAACAATCTTTACCCATGTGTGGAAAAAAACACCCTTGTTCTTTTAGCCCTGGGATCCTCATCTCTCAGCCCTGGGTAATTTGGATTAGTTGTTACTCATGCAAACAGTGCCACTTTAGTTTAGTTTGATCTCATTTCCACCCAGAAAAGAGTTTGAGGGCCTCAGAAGTGTGCTGAGAGCCTTCTACTCCCAAGGAGCTCCTTCTATCTGTAAAGTCAAACATCTCCTTTAAAATCAGAGCAAAAGCAGAGTCCCAGTGTTCCTATGAGCCACAGTTATTATGGCAAAAGCCTTCCAGAAATACCCTTTCAGATGCTGAGCAGAAGTAAAACTATCAAGGTCACCTCTGGCTTGATCTTGGCATGTGCTGCACATTCCTCATTTCTCTAAACTCTGGCAAGGGCATTTGCATCCCTTTAGAGCTGTGCTGCTTGCTTGAAACTGTAAGCAGCTCTTCCAAAACCTGGTTGTGGGCTTGTCCCAGCCAGGTGAAGTTAGTTGTGCTAAGGAAAACTTATTTTATCTCTTAAGCCTTTTCTGAGCAGACTTCAGGCAACAACACTCGGTGGCTCAAGGATCTCAGCTGTCCCAGCACGGGTTAGGACTGGAGTCACTGGGAGAGAGCTGGAATATTAATTAATAAGGCAAGGATAAGGTGGTTTCTTAAGGAATACAAAGCTTTCTCTGCTTTCAGAAAACTTTCAACCAAGGTAAGGCACCTTCCTGGAAAACAAGCTGTATTTTCCAAATGATGTAGAAATCCCTGGGGGAGTTTTTCTGCCCTGCACCATGCAGAAGATCAGATGGGATTATTACAGTGATCCTGCTGGCTTCAACATCTGTGAAAGTTTGTTGCAGCTCCTTTGAATAGTTACTCTGCTTAGTAGGAGGTGACTTATTTTTTTTTTCTTGTTGGCATGTTATCAGAGGAGATCACACTAATTGTGGATTTATCTAGAATTACAGTTATGAATCTGCTCTAATAAGGCAGTAATTCATATCTTGAGTGATTTATGGCCTGAGCCTGAAAGCACTCTGAATCCCTTGACTCCACTGGGATTTCCTAAGGCAAGGTCATTGCAGAATTGTGCTTCTTTTTCTGCTGATACCCTGATGGTGTGGAACCAGCACCTTCACAGCGCCACTTATTTGTTAGCATTTATACAAAACATCACAAGCAGACCCAGAATAAATGCAATTTGTATACTATTTTCTTATTCACATCCTTTAACTGCTCCCAAAGTCCTCTCCTGCCTTCCTCTGCTGGGGTGTTTTGGTGACTTGGGAGGAGTTTTAGGAGGCAATTCTTCTTCACTCTGGAACCTCTGTGGTTAAAATTCATTTAGCTCCAACAAAGGAGAGTAAAAAGGAGTGTTTATAGTCCCTGTGAAATAATTTTAACCTAGGACTCAAAAGACAAAGACTATTGTTGAATAGCAATGTTTATTTAGCATTTTAGCATTTATATCTTTCTCTGTTTGGATGTGTCTTTCCTTTTGAACTGGAAGCATAAGTTTCACTGTTTGCCTGCAAAACTCTTTTTTTTTCATCTCACACCGAATCCCCAGAAAATCCTCAAATATTCTTGTAAATCTCAAAGATACTAAGGAGTTAGCCCCCCTTCCTCCCCATTTAGACCTTTGAAGGCTGGTGTGACTAGAATGATTTTGGAGTTATAGTTCAGAGTCGGAATAAAAAATGAAGGGAAGCATTTTGCAATACCGTGGCTTGTACAATAACTAATTACTTATAGATTTTAGGTCACATTTGAAAAAGACAAATACTGAAATAAATGGATAATCACTTGGAGCCACCATTAACAGTTTGTTTAAGCACTTTGGGTTAAAATCAGCAGAGCAGCTGCCTGCATCAGTGCATGGTTGTGCCAGTACCTGTGAGAGCCAAACTGGCTCCTCTGCAGGATCAGAAACACTTGGAGCTCGGGCTTGTGCACTGCACTGGGTGCTTGGTTGGGCCTTTGCTGGACCATGCTGGTGGGAAGAGTTAACCAAGCAAAACCTGACCAGTTCTGACACCAAGTGAGACAGAAAAAAGTCTTAGGGTTTTGAGGCCAGATGCTGCCCTCCACTGTGATGTTTAACAGAAAAAATGAGGAAATGTGCTGGCAGATTTGTGGTGATGTGATCTAAAACATCAGAAGACTTCAGAAGAGAGGGATGAAAATACAATTAGTGTCCTATATATGAATTGATGAGTTTAAGCTTTAGATGTAGCCTGCATGTGTGTAAAAGTGGTTACCTGTCTGTTATATGAATGTAATAGAGAAAACTAATTCCTTTATTGCATATTTTAATACAATGTCTTAAACACATTAAATTGCCTTTTTTACCTCTGCAGCTGGAACCATCAATAATGTTGCTAAGGAGGTGTATTATGATGCATTCAGCATAAACTTCATGAACTTGGAACCCTGGAGAACTGGCTTTTAGCTGGTATACATTTTGCTCTTCAGCTTCTCTCCCTTCCTGTGGGGCTTGAGATGGGAAACCTCACTTCAGTTGCTTCCCTGTGAATTTTGAAAAATCCTTCCAGCCACACACATATCCCACAGTGTCTGGCTGTTCCGCATTCCTTCAGAGATGACAGAAGTCTCAGTTTTCTTCCCAAAAGGAGAAAACTCTCAGCTTGGCACCAGATAGCCTCTCTGAAATGTTCATCTTCTTGGAAAGGTAGTGTCAGATACCTCGGAAATGCTGTTTTTAGGGCTTCAGAAAAGATTTGTGTCCTCAAGGGTCATTGCTAACTTACCTCATAAATACATGTGAGCCAGCAAGATGGGACAAAACTACCCAAAAGACCCCAATTCATCCCAAACATCTTCAGATCACGAGGAATGGTCAGGGACAGGGATGGGAGCATCTGGAAATAACATCATTCCTAAGGGAAAGTGTTCCATTTTAATTAATTGTATCCCTTTTATCCATGACAGTGTAATTGCATTTTGCTTAACTAAGTCTTTTTAATTGGTGCTTGGCATGAATGATAAGCAAAGCTGTGCCACTCCTAGTTAGCTGTCACAGGCAGCTCTTTCAGAGCAGTGCAGGGTGCTTGGGAGTCTGAAGCTGGGGTGGAACAGCTGGACCTGGTCATTTGGGAGGGAGGGGGTGTGGACCTACAAACCTCAGGGCCACCCTTTCTGTAGATGCAAAAGGATTTTTTGTTGCTCACCAACCATCCCATGGGGATTGGAGGCACTCTTCCTGCTCCAGTGGAAATTCTCCTAGGCTGGAGAAGTGAACCTGTGGGGCACGAGTGCCCTCCAAACCTGCTGCACAGGGATCCCAGTGCTGAGCTTCAGGCTCCAAATGCCACTGCTGGCACTTGTGTCCTGCCCCCACAGGGGTAAGGCTGGGGATGAGCTGTGCAGCTGTCCCTCCTCTGTCCCTCCAAGGGGACACAGCTGGTAAAATCTGAGGGTTTGCCTTAAAAATTGTGTTTCTGGCTATTAAGGAGTGGGGAGCAAGACCTGTACAAGTGTCACAGCTGCCCAGCAGTCTCTGACAAACCATCAGGTACAAAGGGCTGCATCACAGTGACTTAAACCCACCTGCTCTTATTTTGCGAAATCCCTTTCTTGGATGACTGGTTGATCCCTGCTGCAGTTACAGAGGACTGAAACCACCACAGCCTGCCTCATTCCCTCAAACCAAGCACCTCACTCAGGTTTTTGTCTCACTGTGTGTGCTGTCTGTTGTTCCACAGGATAAAACACATTTTAGTCCTTTCCTATGACACAGGTGGGACATCACAGGCACCCTCTGGATGTATCTCCAGGCCTGTGTGGCCGCCACTGCCCTCCCACTCCTGGGATCATGGAATCATAGAATGTTTTGACTTGGAAAAGACCTTAAAGGTCATCTAATTTCAAATCCCTGGGCAGGGACGACTTTTACTAGACCAGGATGTTCAAAGCCCCATCCAATATGGCCTTGAGCACTTCCAGGGATGGGGCATCCACGGCTGGTGTGGGCAGCCTGTGCCAGTGGCTCACCACCCTCCCAGTAAAGAATTTTCCCCTGACAGATAATCTACACCTAATCTCTTTTAGTTTAAGGCTATTCGCCCTTGTCCTATCACTACATGCCCTTGACAAAAATCCCTCTCCAGCTCTCCTGCAGGTACTTGGAAACTACTCTAAGAGCTCACTCTTCTCCACATTGAACAGCCTCGACTCTCTCAGCCTGTCTTCCTAGGAGAGGTGCTCCATCCCCTCCGGCTCGCTCCAGCAGGTCGGTGTCGCTCCTGTGCCGGGGTCTGAAGGGAGCGGAGCAGAGAGGGATGCGCAGGATGCCCGGCTGTCCGCGGGGGAAGGCAGCGGGGAGCGGGGCCGGGGCAGCCTCGGGGCCGATGCCGCTGCTCTCCGCAGCGGCTTCGCGGAGCGGCGGCGGCCCTTGAGCTCCCCTTAGTGCTGGGAAGGAGCATTCGAGAGCAGCGGCTCCGCTGCGGGGACGGGCAGGGTGCCGGGAGGTGCTGATGGGTCCCGGCGGTGCCCGCGGCTCAGCCCGCAGGTCCCACCGCCTCCCGGCGGGATGGGTCCGGCGCTTGTCCGCGCAGGGACACCTTTATTTATCCAAAGTAAATTGCACCAATCGCTTGGGATACAGGAAAGCCCAGTTCAATATTTTATCCCCTATATCTACAGGTGTGTGTGTGTATAATTTTAATTCTTTGTATATTCGAGCATTTATTCACTTATTTATTTATTTATTTATATTTAACACCAATTGATAGCTTATTCATGCTTTGCTGTATTTTTTATTTGTCATAATTTTGCTTCACTGGAGCATCTAACATCTAAAGGCGTGAAAAGCTTAGCTTTATACACCAGATAAGTAAGGGGTATTGCTCCTGGAGACAGGTTAGGAAACGCTGACAGAGAAGGCAAAGGACTTAGCTAAGGTCAAAAACAAGTGCTGTGCTAAAGCAGGGTAGTGTGGCACCTAGATCCCAGGCACTTTTTTTAGCACTTTAATAGGTGACCAGCATAGTTTCTGTACAATATTTATATTTGCATGCCAGAGAGATCGTCTGATGATTTTTGAGCATCTGCTGTCTTGGGTGTATGCACTTCTCTGGGGGTTTTAAGCTCAGGTTTACAACTGTAGCATGATGAAGATGGACTATCCAGCTCAGCTGCAGTAAGTGCAGGTTTCTGCACACTGATCCTATTCTCTTACTGCACTAAGCTAATGTGGACCATCCCCTCCCCTGTGGACTTAGAGGTCACACACGTGTGAGCTCCTGCAGATGAGCTGATGTCAGGTAGCTGGAAAAGCTGTGAACTGGCTCACATGCCTGAGCTCCAATTGTTTTGTGACAGCTGGGATGTTTCAGGTTACCTGTGGGTCTTGCAACTGTTACTGATTTGTGAAAAATTCAACTTTCTTTGTTAATATTTCTATGACCTGGTAAAGAGGCACAGAAGCACAGCCTGATGAAATTGGGTTTGCATCATGAAGAAGAGCTCCATGGAGAGCAGAGGCAGCAGCAGCTCCCAGGACAGACTTGGTGTCCCATCAAGCACACTCCACCCCAACATCCTCACTGTGGCTGCAGTTGTTTTCACCCCAGGTGCGCTTGCTACAGTCTGTAATTGAAACTTCACTCCCAGTGCAACTCACATCATCAAGCCAAATTTGTCCGGTACCTTTGGAAGATTAAACAAACAAACAAACAAACAAAAAACTGTTGGATGGGATGGGAGAGGGAGGAATATGCCTTTTTTCCTAAAGGGAGCCCTGTGGACAGAGGGTGTGTGTTGGGTTGTGCGGTTGGTTTGTTGGAAATCAAGCATTTGGGCACAGTTCAAGCAGCACATGACATGCAGCTGCCTCACCCCAAGAGGAACGAGGAGATCACTGGCTGCTGGGGCAGGTGGCCTTGCTGTGGTGCTTTCTGTGTGTGTAACCCCCATGCCAGGCCTGGCCTGGAGGGGTGTGAGCTGCTGTGGACTCACCTGGTGGGGCTGTGAAGAAGGAGACGGCCCGGCTGAATCCCAGCATGCGGCAGACGACGCCGGCCTCTCGCGTGGACCAGCCGTCGTCACAGATGGTTCCCCAGGACCCTCTGTAGAAGATTTCCACACGGCCCCTCCTGTCTCCTCCCACGATCCGTACATAATTACCAGGGCCAGCTGAGAATTCAGAGGAGAAGAAAACTCTATGGGTCATACAGGTGCAAGGAAAAAGATTGACAGACAGAAGCAGTGACCACCAAAACACAGGGATGTTCCCATCTCCAGGGTAGGACCAGAGGTTTCTGGTAGCTCAAATCCCAACAATTCAAAAGCCTTCCTGCATTTGATGACACCAGGCTGCAGCTCAGAGCACAGACTCCTTGGCTCTGTTAGCTGTGCTGTGGGCTAACCAGCGTGAGCAGAGGGGTAGGGTCCTGATCTCAGGTAGCTCTGATACCTGAAGGCAAGTGAGAGAAGAAGTAAAAGTCCAGTACCTTCTCCTTTTTCACCTTTGCTCCCTTTCAGTCCTGAGGAACCTGTTTCAAATTAGAAAAGCAAACATTTGACAGTTGCTTGTGGAAAAATCTGGTTATTATCTAGTTCTTAATACTTGTGTGAGTTAGAGAAGTCCAGACACCTCCCCTTGTAGAAAATGAACACCCTGAAGTGACCAAGGGTATGTAAAAGAAACATGGCAGGAAAAGTAGGATAACATACAGCAAAATATTCCCAACGTGTGACCCAAGAAAAGGGCCACTTTCAAAATCCCCTATATTCATTCACTTGTGGGAAATGTATCTCATTCCCACTGTTACCTGTGAAATGACTTCTCTGATAGGCTTTGGGATCTCCAGAAGCAGGCATGGTATCTCCCAAAGTACTTGCAGGAAGACCTGCATCCTGGGATTTGATCTTCAGAGAGAGCAGAAAGGTGCTCTCAGCAGTCCTCCACATTTCTGTGAAGCATCTTTGTCTTGAGGGTAGGGGTGTTTGAAAGAACCCAGAGAGCTCTTTCCCCAAAGCTACCTCCAGAAAGCACTCATTGCTGTCTCCTTCTGGGGACCAGGAGATGGGATGCACCCAGACCATGGAGCCAGCCCAGTTACACTTCTTCCATCTTCCAGCTGCAAAGCTCCAGAGGAGCAGTGCATGGAGCAGCCCCACACAGAATCTAGTTTATTTTATTTCTGAGGATTCTGTGTGAAAAATTAAAAGAAAAAAGCATCTGGAGCCCTGTTTGCTTCCCATGGGCTATTGTAACAACTGTTTGCTTTTTTATTTTAGCTTTTTTTTTACTACAAGTTTTATGTTTTTTTGAAACATTCTGTGATTGGAAGGGAGGGGGCTTAAGGATGGAGAGTGGCTGTAATGTTGGCCCTTTTGAACAACTTTTGTGTCCTACAAGCAAGATGTAGTTAAATAGCCTCACTGTCAAGTGTTTCCAATAGCTTCAGTATTGCATGTTCCTGAGTGCCATGTTTACATGGGATTTATCCCAGGCACAGGGTGTCTCTGATGTCTCTGAACAAAGCAAGGAGGAACGTGGGTTGTTCCAGTTTTCTGTGAAATCAGGGATTTGAGAAAATCTAATGCCCCTGTGTACTTGCCTTTTAACACACCTCCCAGGTGTACAGCTGACACCCTGCACATGCCTTTGCTAGGAAGGCTGATCTGCAGTCCCAAACCCAAATGTGCCATCAGCTCCACAGACCTGTGGCAAAGAGCCTTACCAGTAAATCCAATCTCTCCTTTGGCTCCTTTTAGTCCTGGTTCTCCTTTCAGACCCTTAGGGCCATAATCCCCCTTGGCTCCTTTTTGACCAACTGGGCCTGGGGTGCCTGGGTGGAAAGCAAAAAGTCATTGCCTTTGACCCTTCCCAGGGAAAGGACATGACAAACATGACATTTCACATTGATGCAGAACAGTGGAATGTGGCACCTGAAGTTCTTTGTATCATCATCTTTGTATTAGAGTAAATCATGCTGTAAGAGTTTACCTGCTGGGCCCTGGTCTCCCTTTGCTCCCTTTTGCCCTGGAGGTCCTGAGGTCATAAAAAACAAACAAACAAACATTTATAAGACTGATGTTTATACATTTATAAAAGCTTATGCAAAGCAGTATTTACAATTGATTTTAACTCATCTAGTTTTGGTGTCCACACTATAAGCATCTATTTCTGAATCAGGTGTCTTATTTCATATCATAATTGGTGCAGACCATGTCCAACAAGAAAATACAGGCAGTAGAGAAACAACTTTTCCTGAAGTTCATCCTTAACTGCTTCTTTGTTGGTGCATTTTCAATTTATACCAAAATCCAGGCCCCATCACCCCTCACACATATTACAGAGGGCAGAACCAACCAGTCAGCCCCCAGCAGCCTGGAAGAGCCCCAGGAGCGCCATGGCATCCTGGGATGCACTGGGAGTCCAAGAAGAACACTCAAGAGGTCTGCTCTTGGTGGTGCAGCTCCCTTTCTGGTGTCTGCTTGATGTGTGTTGTTGACCCAAAACCTGTTTTATTCTCCTTTACCTGCTATTCCTTGTTCTCCCTTTACACCTTTGAGTCCAGCAATGCCTTGTGCTCCTAAAATCAAAGAGAAATCAGTAAGGGTGAACCTATCACACAAAGTGAGGTCAGAGTAGGAGGTCAATGAGTTACAGGTTTGAGCAGGGCTGTACCTGGGCTACCTTTGGGACCCTGGTCCCCCTTCTCCCCTTTCTGACCAGGTCTGCCTTCAGGGCCAGGACTCCCAGGAGGTCCAGGTTGTCCAGTTGCACCTTGAGGTTGAGTGAAAGCAGCACAATATGAAATGTCACACAACACATGAAGGAGATCAAAAGACAGACAGCTCAATCACCAGCCCTTGCACACTGAGCTGAGCTTGTGAAGGCAAAACAAACACTGGCTGTCTCCAAATTGCAATCCTGGCAGTGCTAATCTTAGCAATGCAGTCAGGGGTGATCTGGAGTGAAAGGCTGCATGGAACCAGGTCCTGGCTGACTGCCAGCCCTGAAATGCACAAGTTCTTCCCAAAAGAGCAGCCAATCTCTGCCCCTGTGTGTGCACAGGTGCCAGGAAGGAGGCCATGGCCCTTCTTTCCCTCTCAGTCTCCTGCACAGTGAGTGGGGCCCAGAAGAGACAGCCAAGGCTGCTGGATGAGTTTGGATGACATTGAAATGTTGGCATGGTTTCTTCATCTAATCATCATCTTCTCTTACCCATGCTGGGATCTAGACCAGCTGCAGCTTTCCTTGTCATGAAACACCACATTAAAGAGATCAGCCTTTTGCCTCCACAAGAATTTGCACCTTCTGCACAGCTTACCTGCCTCTCCTTTCTGCCCAGGAGGTCCAGGATTCCCCGGGCTCCCTGTAATGACACCCTGGCATCAGTGCAGAGCAGGCTCAGCCCAGCCCCTCGGTGGGGCAGCCCTGCACCCTGTCCCACTGTGCCCTCTGCACTTACCCTGGTAACCTGGCACTCCTGGGAATCCAGGCTCACCCTTAAGACCCATGGCTCCTGGGACCCCAGGGCCTCCCTTATGGCCCATGTCACCTTTCTGTCCTTGGGGACCTATCAAAGAGCACAGCACACACATGTAAATTAAAAAAAACCCCAGATTTGTTGTCTCTGCAGCCTGTGGAACACCTCTGTCTGGCCACACCAGCAGCAAGGTTTGGCCTCACACCTGCATTTGCCATTCAGTGACATTGTCACCATAAAGCTGGAGGAGGACAGAGCTGGCCTGTCTGATCCAGCTCTGGCTCTGTCAGCCTCCCCTGGCCAGATGTTTGTCTGGCCTGCTGTTAAAGGCTTGCAGTGGTGCCATGACACCTCTCCAATCTATTCCCCAAACTATCCCTCCTACTGGAATGTTTTCTCTATTTAAATATCCCTTACTGCATCTGAATTCTTCCCTTCTGCCAGACACAGTGGAGATACAGAGCAGCACATTCCACTCCTGCTCTTCCAGAGAGTTCTGTCATCTCCCCTTAACCTTGTCTTCTCTGAACGGGTGATCAGCATGCTCCAAAGGAGCTGAATTTCTTGAAAGTGCCTCATTTGAGGACTTCTCCTTCATCTTTCTGCTCTAGAATTATCCCACAATGACTCTTCTCTCCTGGAGCATCCTGTGCTAATGAGAGCATTGGGGCATTCAGGAGCTGATAGAAGATCTGAGGAAGCTCTTACCAACCTGTCCAACTGTCTCCCTGCTCTGCACCACACACACATCACCTGCTTCCTTTTCCTCTCCTGTTTTCAGCCCATGTAAGACCCCTGAGGAACAGCTATCCATAATTCATGCTGCATGGGACAAACACGTGGCATAGCCCTTCTACTTCAGGTGTGCAAAGCCAGGCTTATGTAAGTTGCTCATAAAGCTCTCAGAAAGAGGTTCCACTAAAATGAGGATTAATACCCACATGCTTGTGCATATAAATTATATGGTATTATTTTATACCATAGAAATCCTACTGCAAACATCACTGCTTTAATCTGGGGTAGGCTGATAATTGAATATCTGTGGCTTTCATTAGACACAGGTCACTCTGTAAAGAGACTTCCATGGTGCAGAATCAACATTTTGCATGGCCCCTTGCCCCAGCCCTCCTTTGGGAGATTTGCTGAAGCATTACATGAAATTAAACCCCTTCAGATCAGGTCAGGTGTCCTGTTTACCCAGCTCCCTCACTGACTGGCAAACCATGCTCAGGGCTGCTTGGATTTTTTATGAATACTGACCTATGAAAACTTCTTCTGGTGTTTTATGTAGAATGAGTTTAAGAAGAAATATGTGTAAGAACATTCAAAATATTAAGATAGTGAAGAAGTCTTACCTGCAAGCCCCATGTCTCCTTTTTCTCCTTTCACTCCTGGGCCACCACTTGGGCCAGCAGGACCGGGAGCTCCTTTGCTCCCCTTGTCCCCCTGGGGTCCACGTGTGCCTGCAAGGACAACACCACTTTTCTGATGCTTCCTGGGGTGCCATGTGTAGTCAGTGCCAGCAGCAGGACACCCACCACAGCTGTGAGCCTGAGCCAAACTCCACTCTCTGTGCACTTGAGAGTGGTGCTGGTGACAGCAGGAAATTGGCCCCCAGTGGCTGTTGCACACTGACTTTTAAAATAAGATTTTTTTCCAGCTAAGTTTTGCTTTTGCTCACATTAGCTTTACATAGGCTTATTTCTTTCAGCTCCAATGACATTCTTACTCACTTGCACCTTGGCTGAGAACGAGATTGCTCATAAAACCATCCATAAAGCTACTTTATGTTCATCCACAGAAGTAATTCAGGTGTCAAAAAAGCCTTACCTTGGTCTCCCTTTGTCCCTGGTGGTCCCTGTAACCCTGGGATGTAAAATACATATATCAGCTGACACACATCATCTATTCACAGTAATGGCTAAGAAGAAGAGACGAATTTTTAATCATCCTTTGCTCGTACAATTTCAGTCACCAGTGAGGCCAATCTTCAGCTGGCAGGGACCAGAACAACCACTTGAGTAAAGTCCTTGGAGCTCAGCTGAGTGCTCAGCTGGGCAGGGGCCAGCTTGTCTTCCTGCCAAGCCCAGCTCATGGGGACCATTGGGGAGATCTTTCATGAAATGCACTGAACAATTGGGCTCTGATGTGTAATAACACTGCTTGGCAGGAGGTGCTGTTTCAACGTCCTAAGTGCAGCCAGGAACATATGAAAACACAATTTTAAAATTTTTTTTCCTTCAGAAAATCTCGTCAGTGTAGCCAAGAAGTAAGGATGGATGAGTTACAGGCCTGCATCTTAGATCATCATCACAGGATCATAGAAACTGTTGCCTGGCCCAACCTCTGCTCAGAGTGGAGCCAGCGTTAGATCAGGACCTGCTGAATCCTCACAGTCTGGAGATATTCATCTCCTGTGGCAGGGGCAGTTCTACCCAAACCCCCAGGCACCCAGGGCAGCAGCTTGTGCATGGCTGTGGAGTGCAGAACTTGCACCCACCTCATTCCTGAGTCTGTGCCAATGCTTTCCTAGGGACAGGGTGGGCATCGACCTCTGTGGGAGCAGGTGGGCAAGCCAAGGCTCCTGGAGGATCAGTGAAAAGCCTCCACACAGGCTTTACACCTGCTTTTTACAGCAGGTCACCTCATGACCAGGGTGTTGGGTGTCTGCACACTGGGTAGGGTCTGGGTCTGGAGACCCAAATCCTCACTTAAGGTATCTTAGATGAAATGAAGAAGAAGAGGAAAAGAGAAGTTGTGGCTTAGTTACCAACATACCTGGCAGACCAGGATCTCCTTTGCGTCCAGGAGGCCCTGAAATAAATATTTAATGGGTATTTTTCAGCAGTCAGCAGTCAGTGAGGAGCACAGCAGTGTGGGATTGAGATGTGGGCTGGAGACACAACCCTTCTGGAGGGCACCTAGAATCCAAATCTACAAGTCACAGAAGGGAAGACAAGCCCAGAGCTGCATGTGAAGCTGCAAGGGGATCTGGGGGCTTGCACAGGGCAGTGCTCCAGCTCCTATAGGTGCTCCCTGGTCTGGAGTTGACTCCCATCCTGGGCATGGGGACAGAACTAACAGGGAGATTGAATCTTGCCCTAGTTAAACTAAACTGGGTTTTCAGCCCCACTAGGGATGCAGAGGAGCCAGGTCTCCCCACCGCAGAGCCAGCATGGAGAGCCATACCTGCAACCAGGGTGATGTTGTTCATCCTCATCATCAGGTTTGCATTGTTGCTTTTAATTATGGTGATTTCCTCTTCTAAGCTTCTCCTCCAGTTTTCTTCTTGTCCCATGAGAAAGCCCTTCCAAGCAGAGCTTCTCGACAAGGCCAGATGGTTGGCAGAGAAGTGCTGCAGAATCTCTTCTGTATAGGAGGCATTTTGCTCTTGAAGTTTCCATATCTCTCTCTGCATCTTAAACACTGAGGAAACAAAAAGCCCATGCAGTGAATATTCACGGCCCGCTCTGGCTGGGAAATGGGTGTTTGGCAGAGCAGTTCCCAGCACCTGGGGGGGACACCGGGGGATAAAGACCACCCCTGTCTGACCCGGGGAGATGGTTTTCATGTGCCAGTCCTCGCTGCAGCCGGGAGCGCAGCTGGGAGCGCTTTTGCGAATGCAAAGCACACGCACGGGGCGGGGGAATCGTTCCTGCAGCCGCTGCTTGGCCCGGCGGAGGGCGGGGGAGCCTCTCCGCTCCCTCGGAGGTGTCAGACCCGGCGCTCATTCCCGCTTGACCCGGGAGCTCCCAGCAGAGCTCCCCTTTGATGCCCAGCCCACGGCGAGGTTGTGGCGTTACCTTTGTACATCAGCAGCCCCTGGCCGGCCGTCAGCAGCAGCAGGTAGATGCTGAGGGCTGCCCGAGTACAGCATGTGGATGCCTTTTTGTGGCTCCGAGGCTCTAAAAACCAAGAGAGGAAGGGTAGACACTCTCCCGCATTTCTCCCCTACAAGCTCTGCGTGCTTGCAGCCTCTCCAGGCTTGGCCACAGTGCATTCCAGAGGTGTGGAGCTGCGAGGTCCCTCTGTGGGAGCAAGGCAGGCTGCTTTCCTCCACCCCAGGCTTTGCACTGCAACCTGCTTGGCCGCCTTTTCCTGAGCTCATTTAACCAGCTCAGCTCCATCAAGACTTAATCCAGTGTGAGTGTGGTGATTTCCCCCTCTCTGCACCAATAAACTCCCCATTTCCATCATTTTTACTTGTCCCAGGCTGCCATTCAGAGGGCTGCTCGAAGCAATCCCTTCTCCATCCAAAGCACTGCATAAGTGTGATTCCAACAGTGATGCATGTATGCATCAAAACAAATGAAAAATCAATAATAAACTGAACTGCAGAACAAATTGAAACAAGTCATAAGATGTAAAATCAATCATTACCAGCAAGTGTAAAGGAAATAAATGGCTTTGTTGAATTTTGGCCTTCAGGGAGAAAAAAAGTATTTCAGAAGCATTGGTAACTACATCAGACATTCAGTAAGTTACCCTCAATTGAGTTTTTTCCTTTTTTTCAAAGTAATGTAATCAGGAGTTTAAAGTCTTAGTTTTAAAAGAGTACAATATTTTAATTGGTTTTACAATAGAATGGCTTAGTCAGCAACGAAGCTTTTATATTCAGCTGAAAATTCATAAACTTACATTTTTTTATTGAGTCTGGTGATTTTAGTATCCTAACTATTACACATGAAAGTCTTACTCAAGAAAATTATACATTTTCTAAGACAGGAAAATAACTGGGTTTTTTTCTGATGCTCAGCATCAGCTTTTGGCTAGAAAGGATAGTTTGACATACTTCTACTTTTAAATGGCAGTTAATTAACTAGCAAAATCACTGCAAAGAGCATCTAATATGCAATATTTCATTTTTATATGTTGTTTTAGACCAGATAAAATCCATATAAATCCATTAAACAAAAAGAAATCTTACCACTTATCTGAAAGGTTGTGATAGCAGGTGAAGCAAACCCAATCTTTTCTGAAACACTGAAAGAGTTCATATCACTCGAATTTCTGTCTTCCCTGTGTTTGTCTGTAATTTTCATGACAAATTTCTTGTGGCTATCCCAAAGCCATGGACAATAAAGAACTGGAGGTACTTCCTCTCTGCCTCCTGATTTGATATGTTTTCTGATATGCATTTCCTATCTGCTCAGCTTTTATAGACTGCTGAGAACTCTGATGTGGTAATTTGAACAGTTCCTCAAAAAATCCCACAGCTAAGATGCTGAGCTGCTCTCATGTGCTCAGTAGGAGTCCAGGGAGCCTTGGGATCCTGAAAGATCTTCAACCTGGAGCTATTCAGCATCTCTGCATTGTGGCAGAATTAGGCATGAGATGGACATTTTGTTTCTAACACAAGTAATCCTCCTCAGGTAGCCAAGAAGATTTCATGTCCAATGTTAGCTTGGCCATCGCTCTCCTGGGAGGGGAGGCTGAGGACTTGGTCACAGTGAAACTCACAGTAATGTGCACCATGGTGACACCTCGGTGGCTGTGTGTGACTCAAGTGCAAGGAGGGAAAGGATCAGGAGGAGTTGTAAAGACAAGTGAATGATGGAGGGATGGGGGGATGCTGAAACCCAAATGGGTTTGGGATGATATGGAGAAGAGGCACTTGCAGCCTCCTTGAAAAGCTCTCTCCAGCTCCTGCTTCCTCCCTGATGAGTTTTTCACACCCATGGATACAATTCCTACCTCTTCACCATTTCAATGCCTTCATCCTGCCAAGCTCCCCCTGGCATTTGGCATTCTGACATCTCCATTTGCTTTAGGTTTGACTTTTGCAAAGCAAAGTGACTCACCCAGGCCCAGAGGCAGGAGCTGTTGGTAGGAGCTGGGCAAAGCCCTCCTCATCCACGCTGCCAGCACCACGTCCTGCCCCCTCCGAGGTGCAAGGCTGTCACTGTCACACCTGGTCCTGGGCTGCAGGTCTGGGTCCAGCCCTGGGGCTGTGTCCATCCCTGGCTCCTCACTGCCCTGCTTGGCCATGGAATGGAGTGTGGCAGAGCTTCAGGCAGGGGTGAGCTGGAGATCCACACCCTGACAGTGCAGAATGAAGCCCTCTGTTCTGCACCTGATGTACAAATCTCTGAAAGCCTTAGACCACAAACACTTGGGGATTTTTGAATCTGCTTCTGTGTTCTCCTTTCAAATGTGCTTGTGCAGCTGTGACCTGGTTTGTTCCCAGGAGGGAGGAAGAGGAATCCTCCATTTTTAAACATTCTGCTACACTCTGTGTGGG
Organism: Haemorhous mexicanus; assembly: GCF_027477595.1. Lineage (NCBI taxonomy): Eukaryota > Metazoa > Chordata > Aves > Passeriformes > Fringillidae > Haemorhous > Haemorhous mexicanus. The sequence goes on along the minus strand of NC_082348.1, from coordinate 8,845,290 downwards.
AATTGGGATAATTTGCTTCCTTGTGAAGGTCTCAGATATCCCCTTGAGTTAGGAGGGCTCTATAGGTTACCACCAATCAGCTGAGCCACAGTAAATGCCTGTGCAACATCTCCCATCACGGCATCACCTCCTCACTAGAGTAAGGGCTCATATCCAGCACATTTCTGATGGTTCTGGTGGTTCAGCTGACCACTCTTCACAAGCCTGGAACCATCTACTCTTGCTGGGTGATGAGCTGGGAATGACTGTGTTTGTGCTGCCAAGTGGATGTTTATAGGGATGGATGTGATTCAGGTGCATGCAGAGAGCAGATTTACAGCAGAGAGACTTTTAATAATACTTCTAGTCGAATCCATTTTATTTCAAAGTATTAAAAATTAGCTGGCAGATGTAGTTCTCAAAAACCTGCCTAAAGACAAAAGGTTCAATGAGGTCTTTGTGCCCTCCTTCCCTGAGAAAGAAGCTCGGATAAGTTTTCACGTGATTCATGGTCATGCTGTGGCCCTGCCACTCTCAGTGGCCCAGTTGGCATGGGTGTAAAAGCAGGAGTAGATTCCATTAATTTGACAGCCCTGAACTGCAGTGTTTTGGGTTTTGAAGTCCAAGCCTCCACTTTTGGTGGGAAAGTCATGAGCTGGAGTTGCCTACCCAGCTGGTGAAACCTTTATAGCTATTTGATGCAGCCTCATGCAGCTCTGTGAGCTGCCACGTTCTCATTGCTCAGTTGGGCATTTAGCTGCCTGGGAGGTTGTGGTGCATTTCTATCTGGATGTCAGTCTCTGCAAACAGGCTGCAGATTTCCCAGTGCACGAGGGTCTGGACCACGCCCTGGTGCCAGAGACCGTGTCCCAACATGCTGGCTCAGCCTCTGCCTGTGCTCCCGTCCTGCTTTCTGCTGCCTTTCATTTCTCACTGTACCATCACTGACTGCAGCAATAGGTCGTCTCTGATTTTGCAATCAGGAAAGGAAAAAAGAAAAGAAACTGCTGATTCAGGGCAGTCTCCCTAGGTTGATGTCTTGCTGAAGCAATGGGGTTATTTATAGAATAACAGATTATGGGACATTATGGGACACGTATGCTGGGCCCTCAGCCTTACCCTTCAGGCTGTCTGTGAGAAGGTCTGGTCCCTCTCCTCCTGCTGCTCATCCTGCCTCCCCTGTCACTCAAAGAAGAGCCTGTAGTCCTACAGCTCATCCCTTTCCTTCCTACGTTCATACAGACGGTGCTCCTCATGTTCTCACGCTAAATGCGCACCAACATGTGAACCAAGTTTTATAAACTGACCACAGCTGCCTCAAAGTCACGGGCCTGGGGGAGCTGCTGGTGCTGGGAAAAGGAAGTGGCCTGGAAGTGGCTGGTGGAGCAAAAAAGTCCTTGGCCATGCCCACTACCTTTCTCATCTTCCATCACTGTTGTCCTCTACAGGCATCCCCAAGAGCTCATGGCAGAGCAAAGGGATGCAACACTGAACTCCAGCCTGGCAATAGCTGAACACATCAACAGCCTCCCAGCAGTGATTCTGCCAGAGAGCTTGGGCAGATGTCAGCCTCCTCAGGATAGCCATTTATCCTGAAAAAAATGAAGTTTTGCTTCTTTAAAGACTTTTTTTTTCCCCCCCATTTAAGATATCCTAGCTCAGAAGTGTTTCTCCATTTACCCACAAGATGTAATTTTTCCAAACTCATCTATTTGATTGCAGACTGTCTTAGGCATAAATGTGCAGCATCAAGGAGACTTTCACTCCTCTCCAAGGAAGTGTATGGCATAAACAGGCCCAACACTGGGTAGGTTGGTGTAGGAACCTTCACCATTTCTGCTGTTGCCTCTAGACTGAAGTGAGGGCTGCAGCCAGGAAAGGTGACAGTCTACCCCTTATCCTGATATCTGCACCCATGTTTCTGCAGATGGGCTTCAAAACATCACAAAGTAATCCTGTCACAGACCACACTGCTCTCCCACAGAAAAAAACAAGGAACTGTGTTTTGATCTGTGACACATTCCATGCATGTCCACCCATGCATGTCCAAAGACAGCCATGACAAGAGCTGTACAACTGCCTCATCACAACCTTGCTAGTAGACTACTTTGGTTCTTTTTTCCCCCTATTTTACCTGATTTTTCAGTCTTTTTTCTTTTTGCAAAGAACAAGTTTGATGAATTTTGACGTACCAGTTCTTGTGGTGGATTTACTCTAGCCATCAGCCAAACAGCCACGCAAATGTTGTCTCAGTCCTCTTTTGCAAAGAATGGGGAGAAAATGGAAGGTGAGAAGACTTGTGAGTTGATATAATGACAGTTTAATAGGGAAAGCAAAAGATGCACTTGCAAGCAAAGCAGAAAGAGGAACTCATTCTCTGTTTCCCATGAGCAGACAGATCGGCAACTGCTTTTGGGAATTGGGGCCTCAGCATGCATGATGGCTTTTTGGGCTGAAAAACACACAAACCACAAACCTCTCCCCTTCCTCCTTCCCCCCTGAACTTCTAATCTCTGAGTTTGACATCATACAGTGCAGAACATCCCTGGGCTCAGTTTGGGTCACAACCCTGGCTGAGTCCCTTCCCAATCTCTTACCCAACCCCAGCCTGCTCCCAGGCTCAGTTTTGTACAAGCTCTGCCCACCAATAGCCAAAAAACATCCATGATAGCAACGAAACATCTGTGTTAGCAACACTGGCTTAGCCCCAAACCCGAGGCACAGCACCATACTGTGTTGGGCTGCTGTGGGGAATGATGCCTCCATGCCTGTCAGACCCAGCGGAGCTCTCAGTGTGACAGTGTTTATCCTAAAATGCCTTGTTCTCCCCGAGGAAGGAGCCAGGACTCTGATGCCCATGGACATCAGGAGGCGCTGCTGAATCCAGGGGTTGCCAAGGCAGGTTGTGGGTGATCTGCCCACCTGTAGAGCATGGAGGGAGGTACCACATCTGGGATCTCCCTTGTGAGCGTCCCACGGACTGCCCAGCTCAGCCCTGGTCAGCATCTCCTGAAAAAAAGTGTATCCAGCTCTAAGGGCAAGAAATGGTGCATTAAATGGAGATTTTCTTTGTGGAGGAGAGACTGAGGCCAACACACAAGTTCCAATGCCAGGGCATTAAAACAAACCTTGAGTCTGGACCCATATGGAAGCAGAGGCCTTGTTGTGAAGCTCCCCACATCCCTGCATGGCCAGACCTGTGCTCGGGGGGTCTGGCTGCTGCAGTAGCACCTGGGTTCTTCTGGGACTGTGGAGAAGCACTTGTGCTAAAGCAATAAAACCCCCAGCACTGCCTGGCTGACATTTCTCCTTTCTAGCTTGATGTGTTGCTTGGCTTTGTTGTAGAGATTGAAAACAGATTTTCTTTCCCTTCTATGAGTTATGTTAATTTGTGTTTCATCAGAACTTGCCTCTTCTCCTCCTTTCCTTTTTTTTTTCCTTTAGGCTGGATCCAGCTGCACCATGAATTCAAGGAACCACCTGCAAAATATTTTAATGACTTCAACCTGCTCTTTGAGGTGAATTAATACCAGGGCAGCCTCTGCAGCACAGTGAAATAGTCAGGCTTGGCTAAGCGGGCCACCCTCAAAGCTGAAAAATATGTTCTGCAAGGCCAGTGTGCCTGACAGGCAAGTTTGTTTTCAAGGTCCTTGTACAACATCTTCCTCCTCACCTCAAAGGCAGTTGTCCCTTAGTCAGGTAAGAGCTGATCCCAAGGACTGGATGAGACAGGCTAAGAAACAGGGGGGGCATCACAAAACCAGTCACACAGAGGGTGGGTTAGGTCTGGTTATGGTCAGCTGCAAGCAGCACAGTCACCCCGAAGGGAGGCATCTCCCAGGGCTGCTCTGCATTTAGCAGCTCAGTTCTGTGGGGAGAGATCAGCTGCTCCCTAAGGCTCCTCTTTTCTGGAATGCTTTGGTTCATCACATGCTTTCCACAAGGCCAAAGAGATTTCTCTAAGCATAGCTCACAGTGCAGCCACATTCCCACTTTCCTCCATCTCCTGGGCTTTTAAAATTCAAGGTTCATTTTTAATTTGCTAAGCAGCTATTAACCATATTAAATGATGCTGCAGGTGGTGTTGTGGTCCTGTCTGCCCCACAACCAACCCAACCAGGCAAGGAGGTTGTTAACTTGTCCTGGTGTTTTTTTCAGGAAAGTCTCTGGGATTATGTGAGGCTCAGGGTCATGGTATTTTTAGATATTAAACTAGTCAGGTAGTCAGCACATTGTTCAGAAGGACATTCTTAAAGAGGTTTATTATTGAGTATTGTCCTTGCTCTGGGGCCCATCCCAATTAATTGTCTGCACATCAATGTGTTACTCTGGATTTATCTCAGGGTAAACATATTAAAGAGCTGATACCTGGGCTTCCACTAAAGGATGCCATGGGATGGTTTGTCTCTGATAAGCTTTCTGGCACAAATTCCCATGTCCTGAATGCTACTGTCAAACACTTCAGCTTGAAAATCCATTAACCTGTAACCACCCCATGCCCCTTATTCAATGAATGTGGAGAGCAAACATGTGTGTGAGCAGCTTTATACACAGACTTGAAACCATCCCTGACAGCATATTTCCATACAGAATTAACTCAAAGCAACTGTCCTGTAAAACATGTGTGCAGTGCTAGGCATTAAAGCTCAGACCCTGAAAATGCTCCAGCCTCCTCTCTCTCCAGGCTCCTTCCCTTTCCTCTCAGTTTTCTGCTGTCCCTAGAGAGCAGCAGCCATCTCTGCTGTTCAAATAATCTCCTGTAATTGCTGTGGTGACACTGGGTGCTTCAGAGACCTGAAGTCATGACTTTTCCCTTGAATTTCCTTCCCTCATCTCTTGCCCTCTGTTCTGACGTCCCTTTGCTGTCCTTTTGTGCAACTTCCCTGGGTACTGACGTGACAGCATAGCTCCTGTCTGCTCAGTACAGCTCTGCAAAAAACCTCCATTCCCTTCTGGTGACTCCTGCTTGCCTGTGACAGCCACGTGTGCCTGAGCTTGCTCAATCTCCTGCTAGGAAGTGATAAGCTCGGGTGTGAAACTTCCAGCATCAGCACATGGGGGGAAAGCAACAGAAAAGGAAAAGGTGCCTTTGGTGGGAGCTTTGTTGCCACCCTCCAAGGCACAGCACCCACCAGAACCACAGTCAGTTTGCAATCACTGCATTGCTCCCACAGATCTCACCTTTAGACCAGCAGGGGTTGTTTCCCCTTAACTAGAGCCAATAACTGATTGCTGCTTCTCCATTATGGCCTTTAGCAATGATAACTGATTCTTGATTTATTCTTTTCATTCTCCACTATTTCTCAGCCTGAAGGTGTTTGTGTCAGGAGGTGTCTCAGGGAAAGGGAACAAGAAACTGGAGAAAAATGGCAGGAGTGGGTTGAAGCCCCCATCAGGGTGGAGCAGAGTCCCTCATCAAAGTGGTGAGGGGCTGGAAACAGGTTGGGTCCACCTGGGGCCAGGTGTAAGGATGAATCCTGTCCAGTCCTACTACATCACCCATGTGTTAGGGCTGGAGTGTATGTGGAGCCTTTGGACTCACCCTGTGCTTGGAAGACAAGTGTCATTGCTGCTTCCTCCCCTGCAGAAACAAAAGCAGAGCCCTGGGTCAGTGCTCTCCTCAGAGCATCTCCCAAAGTGGGATAGTGCTAGTAGCAGGAGTGACTTAAGATGGTATAAAAAGAGCAAAAATAATTACTTTTTGTTTTCATGCTTTCAGATGTTTTATTTCTTTTTGAGAAACTGAGTGCAAGTGTCCAAATGCCTGGAGAACTACACGATGCTCAGATCTCGCCAGTGGCTAAATTGCCTGAGGTGTGGGCAGGTTTTCTAGGGGAAAAAAGTAATTTTGTACTGACCTTCAGGCTCTCTGCCTCTTTCCATAATCAACACACACCTTATTCTGGGAGCTAGCTGGGAATTCCCTTCTTTCTGCTGCACTGGCAATGACAGATCAAGCACAGCTGAATGCTTTGATCGCTTTGATGAATAAAACGAATTTGCCCCACAGCCTTGACTCTTGCCTCATTCCAACCTCTTGTATTGAACTGGGTTTTTTTTTTTTTTCTTTTTTCTTTCTTTTTCTTCACCAAAATAACTGGAAGCAGTGGGCCTTTAGGATTCTCACATTTGAGTAAGGCTGGAGCCTTCAACCCCATTAATTCAGGAGCACTGCTATTCTCACCTGCCCTTGAGTGTTTGAGCAGAGCTTTGACAGAAAGCTGACAGAAATCAGGCTCTTCTCAGTGATGCCAAGCAACAGGACAAGAGCAGCGGGCAGAAACTGATGCTCAGGAAGCTTCACCTGAACATGAGGAAAATCTTCTTAACTGTGCAGGTGAGTGTGCACTGGAACAGGTTTAGAGGAGCTGTGGAATCTCCCTCATGGAGATATTCCAGAACCATCTGGATGCAATCCTGTGCCATGTGCTCTGGGATGAATGACCCTCCTTGAGAAAGGAGGCAGGAGCAGATGAGTTGCTGTGGTGCCTTCCAACCTGCCCCATTCTGTGAAGCTGTGAAAAGGGCTTTGCATGGTACAGCCCCTGCGTGTCCCCTGGTTGAATACAGAGATTGTAATCACAAAAAAAAAAAAAAAAAAAGGGTTCTTAATAAACTCCCTCTTCTCTAACCACCAGGCAATCTGGCAGCAGGCACAATTTAACCAGACATTGAAACCACGTATGTATGTGTTCTTAAAAATAAACAGGAGAGAAAAGGGAGAAATCAGTTAGGAATAGGCTTTCATTTTGGTCAAATATTTAACTCTAGCTCAATAAAATAGTAATATTGGCTTGCTGTTATTTGACTTTATTAATGAGTTGGGTATCTTTAGTTCAGTAGAGCATTCTTGATGGCACTGAGAAATTCTTTGTGGTAGCCACTGATTTACATTCACTGTTGTGTTCAAATGAGCTGAGCTGGTGACAATGTCCACACCACAGTCTGATTAACCTTCCAAGGTGTGTGCAGATTTAGGGCTTCACTCAGAAGGTGTAGGTTTAAACCAGCTTCTTTTGGGATGTCATCTGGCTTCAGGTCAGGCGGGACCAGGGAAAGTCCTGAGAGGACCTTCAGTCATGGTGATGAGCAGAGCATTTCTGTGCCTGCTGCTGCTTGGTGGGGCAGGGGAGCTGGAGATCACTGGCTCACACAGCCCTGGAGCTGTGATGGTCCCCAAAGCCTCCCTCAAAGCCACCTCCTCAACAGTGCTGGGGCCATAGAAGGACAGGACTGGTACCTCAGACACCCTATCACCCTCTGCCAGAAGCCCTGGCTGACTCCCACCCAGTTCTGGGGCTGAAATCCAGGAGCAATGAGTGTGCATGGGCCTTGCTGTGTTTGCCAGCACTGGACTGGCAAAGGTGGATAAGAGAGGTCAGCCCAACCAGAGGGATGCTAAGCCAGGCAGGCTGGCCCCTGCTCCTCTCCCAGCCACATCTGAAAGCCTTTTGCAGAGCTTGTGATTGAGGCTTCAATACTCTCTCCTTGCCAAAAATATTAGAAAGGCATGGTAAGAAATTAGAGCTGCAGGTGTCAATAAACTGTGTGACAATTGCAGTGGATTTCTGGCTTTCCTAATTTCTTTAATCAAGTTGCACCAAGCAAGCAAGCTGGCAAGCAGCTTTCCCTGCACTGTCAGTGCATAGCTGAGTGAATTGGACCAGGGTGACACATGTTAATCATTATGGGGTTTTGTCTGCACAACATCAGTCTTGCACAGATCTTATGAAATCATACCTTTCCCATTAAGTGCAGTTTGAATTGAAAGGGAATTCAGATTGACTTGGCATGAGCCTTTGTACAGGGCTAAGGTAGCCTGGGAGAGATGGCCCTGCTTAGGTAATGAAAAAAAATTGCCCTGACTTCTCTTCTGTGGTGTATTGAAAAGTCTCTGCCTAAGGAGTGTGGATTGATGGAGAGGTCTGAGGTGGGAATAATATTAAAAAAGATGTCAACATGCCAATAAATGTGTGTGCCAGACATAAATGCATTATATGTTAGTCCATCAGAACAAGCTAAAGCAAGGTGTTATTTTAGGGAGAGAGACAGTCTGGTAGCTTACATCATTAAGAAAAAAATTATCAAAGCAAAAATGAGCTCCAATTTCCAACTGTCATCTCACCTTCAGAGTTCATTCCCTCAAGCAGTCAAGGGATATTTGATGAGTAAGATCCAGAGGGGATCTCAAAGCTACAGAGACTCTGGGGTGTGCATTTTTCTTTAACTGTCCACTGCTTTCCCTCCATAGGTTACCTGGAGCTGGGGATCAGAAGCGGCCTTTGAGGGTTTGTCTCAAAACATTTCCCCAGACCAAAAAGAAGGCTAGCAAAATCCTAAAGCAAAATGAAAAGAAAGTGGATCAAGGTCACAGATTTCATTCTCCAGCTTGAGCATGTGATAGATCCAGACTAATGACAAGCAGATGGGAACTTAGGCACTGGTCTAAGTTGGCTGCCTTTTGCAATAGCAGTAGGGCTTAGTCTATAGTGCAGCATGTTTCTGGTGGAGGCAAGCTGGCTGGGGAGAGAAAATCATTGCACCTCCTCACAGAAAGCTGAGCCAAGAAAACTTTTGTTTTAGGTAGTGTTTTGTTAGCCTAGCAACGTTGTTGATAGAGATGATCCAGCTCTGCTGGCAAGAAAACCATCAACTGGTCCATGCACAGGCCTGGTGTGATGTCTCCAGTGGCATGGCCTTACCAGGAGGGGATTTATCATGCCAACAAGCTCTTCCTTGGTGGTCTGCATGGGGACCCTGATGCTGGGAGTCAGCCTGAGCAGCTGGAGGCAGGAGGAGGGAAACCCCACACTGTCCTTGTCCCTCAGCTCTGACCCCAGGCAGTGGGGCAAGAGATGGGGTCTTTTGTCTGGTTTGTCATAGATAAAGCCCTCAGCAAGGATAAGTCCTAATGCTTTGTGGCATGTGAATAATATCCCTGGAAAGCTCTCTAGAAGTGACCCATCAAGGGAAGGGGACAACAATCAGCAGCTTGTGGCCAGTGTTGTATTGTGTAGCCTCCACTCAAAGTTCAAGTTCTCAGTGTGCCAATAAGGGCCTTTGACATTCATTTGTCACACGGGGAAAAAAAAAAAAAAAAAAAAAATTAGAAGGAGAAATATTTTAAAAAGCCCATGTGGAGATATCTCCTGTCCTAAGAAATAAAAACATCCCTGTCCTGTGGCAGTGCCCCAGGCTGGCAGCAAGCTCACATTACTTAATTATGATATGTTGCATATACCAAATAGCAGGGGACAAGCCCCCTCCTTTATTCTCACAGTCTGGTGTGGCTGGGTCTGCCTTGCAGCTGTTCAGAGCACATATATCAACACGTCTCAGCATCCCAGCACAAGCAGAGGTGCTGGAGGTGCAGCCCTGGAGAGAGAAGCTGCAGTGGGGAGGATCTAATTTTACACTTAACAGTACAAAAATTGTCTTCTTCCCTTCACAGGCTGATTTCCTTCTCTTTAAATCCAAGTTTGGCTATAGTTCTCTGTTAGGTGTTTCCCCTAGAAGCACCAGCTGCCCTTTTTTCTCCACTCTAGCTCTTCCCTGTAGCCATCCTGCAGCAGTGCAGGGAGCACCAGCTGCTGTAATACCAGCAGCAGGACTCTGTGGGCATTGAGGGGAAAAATGCTGGGAAACGTCAACACCTCTGAAAAGTCTGGGCTTGTGCATCCCAGGCACACAATCCTGTTCTCCTGCATTTATCTTTCCCAGTGAAAGGGCCAGTTATACCTCCCATCTCTGTCCTGGGCTGAGGACAGAGCAGAACATCTCCAAATACAAAATAATATTTAAAAATACAATTATTTTTATAAAATGCAGAATATTTGGGGGAGAAAAAGAAGTGTCTTGTAAAGACTACTGAACCACCCAGTGCTGCAGGGAAGAGCCCAGGAATGTGCCTGCCAAGGCTGTGGTACCCAGGCAGACCTAGGGAAGATGCAGGTCTGGAGCATCTGGATAAAAACCCAACTGGGGATCCCAGAAATGAGAGTTTGCCAGTGTTCCTCCTGGTTTTGATTAAGCTTATTGTCATTTTGGTCAACTCCCACTCCCCTTCCCTCCCTCTCTCTGTCTTTTTGCCCTGAAAGTCTGTTTAGCAGATTGTTCCCAGCTCTCAAAGATCAAATTTTAATTAAAGTCATTCGGTGGTTTTGAATGACTAATGACCTCTTATCAGGTATTGTGCTACAAATAACAGGAGAATGACCTTCCCTCCCACTCTTCATTAAGACACTTGTTTTTTTATACTGCCTGCCCTGCCAAGACACTCTTCTTGTCTCAAAATTACATGAGAATTGAAAACCTCATTGAAATACATTTCAGTTCAGTGCAAAGGGCACAAAGAAGCCATGGATGAAAATTCACCTTTACAGGCCATCTTGAAAATTCTGCCTATGGAGGGATAGAGCTTCTGACCCAATTTTCTGCAAGGAAAATGCAAGTCCTGTTGGATTTCTAACACCAAGATCTGTCTCATGGGCATTTCTGTCCATCTTTGGTGACAAGTGTCAGGTGCTGACCAGGTAAGTGGGGCTCAGGTTTGGGTATCACTCAGTCCTCCATGGATAATAATAAGGCAATGGGAGAAAAACATTTCTACTAGAGCTTCAGAAAGGACAAGGATTTAGGATGAAAACAAATCAGCAAAAATTCCATTTTGTTTATATTGCTAGCTTTCTCCTTGTTTAGCTGCTGAAGGCTTTGCTAGAGGACAGAGTCTCTGTGATCACTGTCCTGGGCCCCTGAGCCCCTTGTAAGGAAGAAAAAAGAGCTGAGATGAGCAGAGGCCATTGGTGTGGCCTTCACTAAAGTGTTGGGATCTGTCAGAAAAATGATACTGGGAAGTAAGAAGAAGAAGAAAAATCCAGAAAACCCAGTTTCTTTTCCAGTGTCAGTTCTCTTTTTGAGGTGTGGGGTGGGTGTGCTACCTCCGGCTGAGTGGCTCTGAGCTGCTTGGCAGCACTTGGCTGCTGGGAGCAATTAAACCTTGCATTCCTCCTGTGCTCCTTGGCTCCTTCTCACCCAGCAGTGCTGGAGATGAAAGTTTTCTGAAGTTTTGGTGGGTATCTGAGGGCTGAGCTGGGAGCACAGGGCACCTCTGCCAGGCTCCAGAGCAGTAGCTGCTCTGCAATGACGTTTCCCTGGGAAGGCCATCACACAGGGTTCTGAATCTGTGGGCACATGAAGAACCCCCCCTACTATGAATTTGCAGTGCTATGATGATAAGAAATTAAAATAAACTAGTAGGATTGTTGAACAATTATCTTTGTCTTTTTGAAACCGTCTCATAAACAAAAACCAAAACCAGGTGAGTTCATTGCATGACTCCTCCCCTACAAATGACTCTCTCTAAACACCAGTGACAGCTTTTGGCCATAGGTGACAACTTGGGCTTGTTTTCAGATATTTGCTTTGATGCAAAGTCTTCAGACTTGCCATTTTGCATCCTTTTTGTCAAACTCAGACATGTTACAACCAGACATTTTCCAAAGAGCAGTCTCTAACTGTGGCTTAGCTCTGTCCCACTCTGTCTGAGCTGGAGGAGAGCTGAATTTGCTGTTGTTTTTCACCACGCTTTTTACCTCTTTTTCTATGAAATGCCCAGCCTGCTCATGTACACACAGCAGCTATGCTGCAGTTTGCTCTGGGTTTGTGGTTTTTTCCTGGTGCACCTCCAGCCCAGGGTTGGACACCTCAACATAGAGGATGGAAATATCCAGGGGTTTGGATTTTCCCTGCTTGAAGCCACGAAGACAAGGCGGGCCTGCCCATGTTTGACACAGGGGTATGGTGGACATTTTAGTGAAAATGACCATTTTTTGAGCAGTGTTTTTGCTGCAGGGGTGGTGCTTGCACTCGCCCACCTGCTGGTGCTGCCTGGACACAGAGAGGAAGCTCAGCAAAGCCACCTCTGGTTTCTTGGTCAGCCCAGCTGCAAGGAAGTTCCACCAATTCCTGTTCTGCTTTGTGCCAGTGGGCTGTGCTGACACATTTCCATTATTAATTCTCTGTACATTTGACAGTAAAACATCCACATGGCAGCCCTAAGCAAGGGAGCAATAACTGAGCTTCTATAATAATGATAAAGTCACTGCAGTGGCCACTGCACAGGCAGATTTATTCTGCCCTCAGCATCTGATCAAGCCAGAGGCAAAGTCCTGCCTCTCCTATCAGGTTTCCTCAGAGATATGCTCACAGTGGGATAGCCCCAGGGCTGGTGCAAAACAGACTGTTTGGGTCTGCACAAGCCCCAGGTCTCTGGGAGTGGTGAGCTGCAGCACTGAGGCCACTCCTGGCAATACCTGGCCTTGGGAATGATGAGACCTCCCAGGCATGGGAATCCTTTCAGGCAGGTGGAGCTGGGTCTGCCAGAACCCAGCAGGATTGAGGGTGTCCTTTCTTTAGATGAGCTCATGGGATCCCCTCCTGAGTAGAAATTGCAGCAGAAAAAGCACCTTTGATTTTTCTGATCTATACGAATCGCCTGCCATAGCTTTACAGCAGCATAGCAAAGAAATTCCAGCTCCTGCCAATGGCATTCATTCCATCCCTGTCTGTAGGGTTTCATACCACACAAGGGAGAGAAAGAATAGAGAGGTAAAGAATAAACTGCAGCACACAATGCTTCATCTGGGGATGGAGAGCCCCAAAGAGAAAGCAGCCACAGATGAGCACCTCCATCTCCTCTGCTATGGGGAAATAAAATTGCATGTAGCACTGAATTTCTCCCTTGCTGTTTGAATGTAACTTTTCTGTTATGTCCCAAAAATAAAACCCCCAAATCTACGGACATTTTGTCCCTGTGAAAATATTCATGACCTTTCCTCATTCATCCAATTCACTTGTTCTTGCTGTGGCCTTGCTGTAACTCCACTTGCTTCATCTAAGCAGAGCACTGCCTTCCTCTTCTGTCAAATATCAGCTGCCAGCTCTTCATTTGGGTTAAAAATGGCCAGGGACAGCAGTAAATTATTGCAGAACTCCTCCACTTTCTTTTCTTGAGGGCTTCAGCCTGTGAATCTGTGGACCATGTCCTAGAGTCCCTGAAAGACAACTAAACAATGATAGTGAGTGGTCAGAAGGTAGAAACACCCACCTCTCACCAGGAGCTGTGGGAAGAAAACCCACTTATATAGAAGAACAAATCCTATAATAAGCCCTATTCAGTCCAATTCAGCCCCTCCTTTGAGGAGCAGTGTGTGAGTGAACACATTAGCTTTAATGGTCTAAAGTCCTACTGAGCCCACTGCCCTGCTTGAGAATTGCCAAAAAAGCGAATGCCTAGCAAAGAGCGGGAAAAGGAGATGTAAGAACATATTTATGATGTTTCCCAACAATTTTCTCAGCCTACATTCATTCTCAGCTCAGAGATTCCCTGAAATGACTGGATAGTACTTCCAGGGATTTGCTGTTTCTTGGTGTATTTCTTTTTTTCAATGAACTCATGCTGGCATTTGCCATCTGCTTTCTCTGACCAAGAGGTCCCAGCTAGCTGCCCCTGCTAGTGCTGCTGCCCCCATGACTCTGGGGTGCCCAGCTGCTCCACAAAGCCTGATTTGAGGGGCTGCTTTCACTGCTCCTGACCTTGCTTTAATACTGAAATTGAATCAGCTGGTTAAACAGAGCTGTGGGTTCATGTTTACCCACACATCTTTTCTGAGGTGTCCAAGGTTGCTGCTGAACTGGGGCTTTAGGAAAGGCCATGCCCCATGGTGTGCAAAGTCCCTGCAAGCCTCACTAAGACATGAGCAAGACTTAGGGCTTTCCCCCACCCACTCCTAGTCCAGCAAGAGGCAGCTCTGTACAGAGATGAAACACTTCAGACAAAACCTGAGACTTCTCCTGCAGGCAGAGGGACCAGGAGCTGGGGGGTTCAGAGCAGGGGGGCTCCTGGGAATCAAAATGGGAAAGGGAGGGTTAGGGCAATGTAGGAACCAACAGAGCTGAATGAAGAGGCTGAGACACCTCTAATGGTGTCAGAAAAGCTCCAAGAACCACATCTAGATGGGTGGGGACTGGGGAAAACTCTCCCCAGACACAGGGAATGTCTCTGCCAAGCTTCATCCCTGGGGATATAAAACAAGACCTGCAGGAGGGAAATGTTGAAAGCACAAAGGCAAAAGGTATTGGTCTGGGAGGGTCTGAAGATTATTCCTGGTGTATCTTTATGCTACTAACTCTTAGAGATTTCCAGCCCTCCATGGATAACCTGTCCTAATGTGTAATTACCTTCACAGTCAGAGAGGATTATTTTTCTCCCAAATGCCTCCTGAGAAGGTCTATTGCTAAATGTTCAGAAGCTCTGTTGCTAAATGTTCAGCTCATTCCTTTTTGTCCTCCCCTTGGTAGCTGTGGAGAGCCACTGAGAGCTGCCCTCTTCATAGTAACCTCTTGCATACTTGAAGACCATAATCAAGATCCCAGTTCTCTTTTCTAGTCAGTCAAATACTTTGTTAGCTCCAAGAAGGATCACAGCTCTTGTTTGCCCATATTCATTATGCCAGATGCCCCATTCCCAGCTGGTGGGAAGGATCCCTCTTACCCAGCCTGGAATCTTCAGGAGCCTGTGGGATGCAGGCAGAGCAGGATGGCATGTGCTGTCAGCAGAACTCACAGGCACAGCCCTGAGCCTGCCACACTTTTGCTGGCACCCCTGGCAGTGGGAGTTTCAGGGCAGGAGAGGTGATCAATGTGCAGGAGGGAAATGCCTCCATGCTGCCCTCTGACTGCACTCTGAAACTTGTCTTTTAAAGTTTTTCAGGAGCCATCATCCACTGCCTCTGTGCAGGAATTGCTCTCACTGTGGCATCTGCCTCAGGAAAACAAGTAATGCTGAGTGGGAGCACAGAGTTTTCCAGCCCAGCTCAGCCTCTAGAGAAAGAGGCTCCCTTAATTACTTGAAATCCATCACCGTTCTTTGACAGTGGTGTCACCTTGCTCTTCCATGAAAAAAACCACACGAGGCACATCAGATTTCCCCTCTCTCCACAGCACTGCTGTGTCTTGCTGTGTCACCCCAGCCTCAGGGACAGCCTTGCTGCTGGCTCTTCAGGTGATAGAAAAGACTCTGGGGATCCCATGACCAAACCACACTTGCACCAAAGTTTTCTAAAGCATTTAATGCTGATGATGTAGCAGGTACAATGGGAGGTAACTTGCTGGGACATGAAGCAAGCTCTGCAGGGCTAGGTATACCTCGCTTAGTGTACCTTACCTTGCCTAATATTGGCTTTTGGCTATTGGAAACTTCATCTTAGACAGAGATGGATGTGATTTGCCCGGCCCGGAGTCGCTGCCATTCAGCATTGCAGCATCCCCACCTTGTGGTGCGCGCCGGAGCCTCTCCAGGGCTGCGGGGACACCCGGCCAGCGGCTCCACTGCGAGCATCCACTGCGAGAGATGCACAAGCCTGTGCTCTGCCTCCTCTCCTAGGCAGGAGCTAAAAGGTATGGTAAATTCCTGGATAGATGGGGAAAGGTTTCTTCGAGATGTTTTTTGTTTGTTTCTTTTTTTTCTTTTTTTTTTTTTTTTTGGCTTGTGTGTGTGTTGTTGCTTAAATCTTTCCTTTTGGAAAGATGAAACCTTTGCTTCAGATACCTAAATATCTACCATGAAAATTCAAAATATCACTACAGATTTCACAGGAGTGTTACACAGCTAGCTAGTACCTTCTCCTTAGCTACTTATGCAAGTAAGGGTCTCAGAGGTGATATGGGCTTTACTGAGAGCATATTTTGCAAGCAAAAGAAATGTAGCCATTTGTGAATCCTCAGTTAGTGCTGTGAGCAGATATTGGTCTTCAGGGGAAAAAAAAAGATATTTCTAAATAGTAGTGATTACCAATTGGCTCTGTGAAATAATCCATCACCTGTAGCGAGGTGAAAGTGCTCCTGGAGAGGTGGTGGATGTCCCTTGCCTGGAAACATTTGAGGTCAAGTTGGATTGGGCTCTGAGCAACCTGATCTAGTTGAAGATGTCCCTGCTCTTTGCAGTGGTGTTGGACTAGATGACCTTTAAAAGGTCCTTTCCAACTCAAATGGTTCTGTGATTCTATGATCCCTTTTTTATGGGAACAACGCAGAGTAAACTTGACTTTTTTGTCAAAGACCTGGATATTCTTCAGTCTCTGAGAGCATCTGCACGAGGATGACTTGAACCCAATGGGGCAAGGTGGAAACATGGGTGAGAACTCAGCATCCTCCTGCCCTGTGTTGTGGTGAAGCAACTTCAGTCCTTTTTCCTTTGAGGAAAGGTGACACAACATTGTATCTTGTAGAAAAAAAATATTTCTGCACACTGTCTATAACAGACCCAGGCAGATGTCTGGTACCCCCAGGGCTGCATTTTCTACAGCGCTCTGCAGCACTCTCCAAGCAGGAGGAACAATTTATAAAAGTATAAACCCATGGGTGACTTTGACCATCTCAGAGTCTCTTTTGCTTCTGCACTTTCTCGTGTGCCAAGGAGTGAAGACTATCCACATCTGCTGAACGGAGGAGCTGATGGCTGTACTGAGCAGGAGGCGACCTCCTCCCATCCCGCTCCCTTCTGTGGCAAAGAGATGATGATCCGCAGGGTCTCTCTTAAAAAGCTTTTCTCCAGGCTCGCTAACTTTGCAACCTGCTGATGAGTTAATGTGAAACAGAGCCCTGGAAAATGCCGGGAGCGAGAGCAGCAAAGCATCCCGGGGGTGTGGGGTGGATAAATCACGGCCCCGCCGGCCGGGAGGGCAGTGCCGGGCTGCCGAGCCATCAAGGCTGAGCCCGCTCCATGCGCCCCGGCCGCTCGCCGGGCTGCTCCGGAGCTGCCTGACAGAGCTCTGCCTTACAAGCCCGCTCTTCAAAGCATTCCTGTCTTTACTGTCGAACGCACCAAATGTCTCCCACAGCTGTTTAGTTGGTTTGTGAGCCTTGTTAAGTGCCGGGTTTATCATAGCTTTCCCAAGGAATGCGCGCTCCCAACAAGTAGCTGAAAGATATTATCTGGTTCAGCCAGCTGAGGAGCTCAGGCTCCTTGGAGACTAGCTGAGAATGTCCAACAAATTTCTTTATTGGACAGTTGATATGTTTAATTGAATGTGAGTGTTCTTTGGTCTATATTCTGCTGAGAAGAGAGTTTAGGGAGAGGGTCTCAGCATCATCACACTCTGAATGGCGGAAAAGCACCAAGTATTGCTTGGGAAGCTATTCAGGTAGTCATAGCTTTTCAAACATGCAGCCTTTAATCATTATGTTTATACTTATACTACCATAAAGAAATAGCCACCACCTAACTCTTGTCCACCTGCAGCTGGCAGAGCCTCTACCCAGCCTGACCTAATGCTACTTTGCATCCTTCCAATAGTATAAGCCAGAAAAATATTCCTCCAGTGGCCAAGGCTGCATCCATACCAGGGTTGGTTTTCCCATCAGAGCAGTATCCAGCCATGCTCACCCTTGCAGGTCAAGGCAAATGGTCTGCAGCCCACTCTGGGATTTGTACCCTAACACGCTTCCCTGTGGATTAAACCTTGCCCAAGCTACTGGATATTAAAGTTCCCTCAACAGCATTAAGCAACTCTAAGCTTTCTTTGAAGTTCACTTTAAACATCTCTCAAAGCCATAATGGGTAATGTGAAGGTGAGGTATATAATGGCCACAATAACCTTATAAAGCTCACAGAGAGACAGCCAAAGCACTCGAACTCTGTGGAGCACCAAGCTGCTGAGTAAATGGACTTAAGGGCCTGCCTCTCTCATTTGCTTGTTCAGCTGATTGATGCCACCATAAGCTCCCCATCTGCAAGCTCTCTGGGCTCTTCACAAGCTGGTTCTGTCCATGACATACAGTTAATATTATTAATTGTTGTCTCTCTCTCTCCGTGGAGAGCAGCGCTCTCCGAGTCACAGCCAAGGAGAGCCCTGGCAGCTCATGGGCAGAAACAGAGTAAAGCAGGGAAGAGAAGTATTAGGGAGAAATGTGCCAAAATGGGGTTTCCCATACTTTTTCAACTGATAGGAAGAGGCTTGCAGAAAAGTGCTGTGTGCCCTTGGATGGAGGATTCAGGGCAGAAACCAAGCCGTGATTTAAAATCCTTCACTGGAGGATGATAAAATTACAGTATGTAATGAAGGGGTGGAAAAGTACCAACTATAAACTAGGAAATCCTACAAAACGGATCATGAGACAATAAATAACTCTGCTTTGAAAGTGATGATGCAAAGTGCAGATTGTACAGCACACTGCAAATTGCAGTGCTGCCTTCATGTTTCTAACATGGTATTCAGGTTCTGAGATTTGCATAAACTATATAAACTGCATAACTATATAAACCGATTAACTATATAAACTGCATAAACTATATAAACTGAAGCAAACTGAAGATAGCCTGAAGAACTGAATGGCAACCCAAACTAAGACCATACTGAACTCCAGATGAGTAGAGAGAGTGAAACTTAAAGGAGAGATTATGGGAGTTCAAGGAGCAGGGACACACACTTGATTTTCAGCAAAACTAAAAGTAAAAAAAAAATGCTTTAAACTTGTAGGTATTGCAAAATATATTCTCTGATCCTGCTTTTTCTCATTTCTCCTTGATGTGAGTGTTGGTGGATGGCAAACAGCCGCCAGTTCAGGGAAGTTGCTGTTTTGGTGGCAGTGTAGGGCTGGGCACGGCCCCCAGCCAGACCCTGTGCCCAGCCCTGCCAACCCAGAGGGACATCTTCCTGAAAGACTGGTTGGGGAACTGGAGGCATTATGGTTTGCCCAGGGATGGCATCATAGACACCAAAAGTTTCTTGTGGAGTTAGAGTTAATCTTTTAGGTCACAGCGTGGACCACCTTAAAGGAAAGAGGGTAGTTGCTAGGATTAATTTTAATGTATGGAGGAATTGAACTGGCTTTGATAACTACTGCACTTTTCACATCATCCTAAAGTCCTCTAGAGTTACAGAAATGTTTAGTCATCCTTTCAGTGGTCCTAGAAAACAATTCTATTGACATTAAAAGGGAACTATTTTCACTGAGTCTACTCTGCTGGTCATGTCCCACACAGATCTATCTCTGAAACCCATGGGCCAGATTCTTCCTTGGCATAAGAGTTACAGAAAAAATCGCTTTGATTTGATGAGTCAAAAGTTTACCCAGCATCACACCAGGCTGACAGTTTCATTTCAGCAAGCCAAGATTATTTTGGATATCTATTAAAATGGACTGACTGGTATTCCTGCTCCCATGTATATACACACATACCAGACAATAATCTCCTTAACAACCCACAGATGAATTCCTTAGCTTATGAATCTGCCAGAAAACACATAATTTTCCCCATCAAGGAATGTTGCTTGGCACATCTTTAATATATCACTTACACAGCCCTCAATCAACCTAAATGATTCATCTAGCAACATGTCTGAGGCCATGCTCTCTGTGATTGAATGGTTTATCCTCACTGCAAAAGCACACACCATTCAGTCCCACGTATCAGCTATAAAAGTTATTAATAACCAGGAATTACATAGATAAGAGTCATGAGGCTGGCTTTAGCCTGGGTGACAGCAGCTGGCCCACTTGGAGCTCCATCAGTAAAAATCAGCCAGAATTTGTACCCGTGGGAAGAGATCAGAGGCTTGGACTCTCAACACCAACCCATGCATCATATTTTATGTTGTGTTTTACCCTTTATCAGCCTTCAGATTAAGATTTATTAGTGTTGCCTTGCTGTTCAGTAGTTGTAACTCATGACAAGCAGGGTGCTTATCAGTGTCTGTGACAGAGGGGCTGGTTGTCACTGTGGACATTGCAACAAACTACAAACACATGCAGGAAAACCACCTGAAGCAGCAAAGCAGGAACAGCAGCTCTCTCTCTGTGTCCTTTTCTTACATCTGTGAGAGGCCAGGAGACATTATCATATCTGGTGTGGACCTGCTCACAGCCGTGGGTGAAGGGATCTGTGTCCTGGCCTCTCGTGGGTGTGACAAGCTGTGTTATGGGCTTGGCCACCTCTTGGATGGAGACACTGATGATTAGCTCAGGGACAGAGCACAGCAAGCTGTCTGAGTCAGCACAGCCGACACATTGTCCTGGGCACTTGGGAAGTAATTTTTCATCTGTAGTATCTTCTCTCCTCCAGGGCTGGGTGAATTACACAAGGTTCCTTGGACACCAGACAGGCAAAGTGGGGTTAGAGCACCGTGTGATCTCAGCTGCAGTTCCCAGCCCAGTGTCCTGGTGTTGTGCACAGACGTGGTAACTTGGCTCCTTTCCTGCTTGAAAACATTTGTTTGGATGTTCTGAGACTTTCTCAACATTGTGGCCCCCCGCCATAGGGTGTTACATGGCTTTAGATAAGAAATCTCCATAAAACTGTAAGCAATGTGTCTTCTGCAGTAAATCTTTCTTCTTAGTAAAGAGTGAAGCAGTCACATTATGTTTCCTTATTTTGCAGTCCACCTGTTGCATGGAAAGTGCCAAGAAAATTATACACCAGTGGGAAAGTATAGATAGCATAGATGGCTTGGACCCAACAAGAGTCAGTGTGACTATGGGATGCACATTTGAAATCACCCTCATTTCTGAAGCTTTCTTTGTGCAATAGGAAGGGAATCCCTGGCTGGATAGAGACAAGCAATCTGCTGGCTCAGACACCATAGCTGTAGCTGCTATCTCCCCATAGAAAGGGGAGAGGATTAGCTGGGTGTTGGACAGACAGATCCCATTTAGCGTGGCACCACAACAATCCCTGAGTGCCTGAGGCTGAGGAACAGCCTTCATCTCCTTGCCTGAACCTGGCTGCTCCCTCCTGTGCTCTGTGGCCATGAGTGAGGAGTTGGCTGGCAGCCCTGCATGTGCTCGGGGCACAGGGCTGCCCATGCTTGCTGGAACAAGCCACTCTGGTAGACAAAATGATGGGCTTGTTGTCTAAACAAGAGGTTTACAAGAAGAGATCTGCTGACACTGGGTGGCTTCCTTTATCTTCTGAATAATTACTGCTAATTCATTACTTTTGAAAATATTTTAAAAGCCAACAGTCCTTGCTCACTGCAGTCTGAGAGGACTGTGCTTTCACATCACCATCTGTGCAGTCAGCCTGTGGATGGATGGGACCTACACAGTCATGGGGCTCAATCCTCATATTTGTTTCCTTCTTCCCTTTTCCAAAAAAGATTGTCTTTCGCACCCCAGTAGGGTTCATCTCTCCTACTTCAGCTGAGAAACTGCTCCTGGAAATCTTTGCTGCAGGGGCTGGAGAGGGCCCTCCTGCCTGCAGTACACAGGGATTCAAAGCAACCCCCAGCCATGTGCCAGCGCTGTCCTTCCTCTGCTTCTCACAAAAGTGCTTTTGCTTTATGTTTCTCTTTGTAGCATTGTCATCAAATGAAATAAGAAAAAAAAACCCTAAACCCAGCAGCCCGGGCTTCATTAGCTGCTGAGGTGCCAGTTCTGGGTGCTGCCCTGGGAGCAAACACTGATCTCCTGTGGCAACACCAGGCTGGGAGGACTCTCACACCAGTGGCACCTCTGCAGAGACCTTCTCTCCTGCAGCTCTGGTGCTTACACCCATAACCTAGCCTGAGCTCTATGTCAGAGGCAGTCACACAATGTTGAAAATACACATTGAGGGCTAAAAAAACAAACCTCACTCAGGGTGCAAACAGCAAGCAGCCTGGGAAGCAGCTTTCAGCTGTCCAGCCCTGCAGGAAGAGCAGCGTGCTGGGATGTGGAGCAGCTCAGCTGTGATAGCTGGTGAGAGCCACAAGATGTCTCTGGAAACCAGCATTTGGACAAAAAAAAGGCATTAATAACCCCAGAAAAGGGGCCGGGCTGTTTCCATCTGCAGCGAGCCCTGAGCCCTGGCATATGTGCTGCTCTGAGCCTGTTCTGGGAGCAGCAGGGCAGGGACAGACCTGTTTGCTAAAGGTCCCTCTCCACAACAGTTTACTCCAGGTGACAATTTGGCCCATGAGGTTGCACACGTGGCACTTTAATGCATGGATGAGAACTGTGGATCTGTAAATCACTGTTGAATCAAAAAATGTATTGACTTTTGAAGTCGTGGGACAAACAGCAAAGAGTGAACATTGGAAACCAGATTAAAGAATTATCACAGTGCAGCAGAAAACAGAAAAACTGGAGGCAGTCCTCTCTGGGAGCCCTTCTACCACCTGTTTCTTGCACACCAGAGCAGTGTCTGTACAGCTTTGGATCCCTTGTAGCACAGCCTGCAGCTAATGGGATCTCAGCACTGGCTGCCTCAGCCCAGAGCAGTGATGAAGAATCCCTTTCTCCCACAGGGTCCTGCTTCTGCTGCAGGTCACTCCCCACAGAGCTAAAGGAGGTACTTTCAGCTTCTGAGATGTTTCCTGTAGGCAGCATTGGCCTGGGTTTACAACCTCCAAACTTGCCAGCTCCTGTGGGGTTTCACTACCTGCACTGTCAGCCCCAGGGATTGATGAGCACAGACAAAATCCCACTGTGGCACACCCACAGACAGACATTATGGGAATGAACTCCCCGTCTCTGACACAGGGAAAAATCCTGTTGAACGTGACTCAGAGCTCAGCAGAATGCCTGCAGGTTCTGATCCTGCATCCGTGTCAGTCACTCAGGGAGCTCCTCTCCCTTTCACCAGCTCCTCTTGGCTTCCTAGTAAACAGCTATAGAATTGCAGGGTGGAAAATGCCCTGCAATTCTATATAAGTGTAAAGTTGTTATTAAGAAATAGGCAAAGCACAGTAACCAGTGACTCACTAAGTTTAATGTGAGAAAACAAAGCTATCCTTCAATGGACCACATAGAGAGACAGCAATTATTGTAAACTGGAAAACCTTTTTAACATCCAGCTAAAAATGTGTGGCAAATAAAATCCATTGCCCACCAGGCTCAGTGATTATAAGTATCATTTGTTTTAGGATTTGTTTTCCCTCTTACAAATCATAAGACAGTCATTTAAACTAATAACAAGTGAGTTATAGGGATAATGGGATTTTTAATGAGCTGTTTCTGGTTGGGGGTTGCCTTTGCAGAAACTCATCCACTGCATTGCAAATGCCAGTGTTTAGCACTGAGGGATGTGGTGAAAAGTCCATTAGTCTAAATCTGCTTGAACTGGAGGACCAAACTTTGCTCTTGCAGTGTGTTTAGAAAAACTCCCCCAGGACTGTACTATCATTATATCACTTTATTCGAGGCACACACATTTGGACAGAATGGAATGAGAAAAAAAAAAAAGATATAGTCAATATCTCTGGCATGATTAGATGAAGAAGAAAGAAAATTAAAGATGATGCTGACAAAGCCTTCCCCTTCACTGTACAGAGTAGGAACTTGGAATTGTCCTTGCTGATACACTTGTGTAGTATTTAGACAATTTGAAGCTGTTGTTGTGGAAGATCACTAAGGTTTAATGGGACATTTCTTGATGACATTTAGCTTTCCTTCGACCTCCTGGTTTGTCTGAGATGAGTGCTTTTTTTGGTCAGAAAGTACCAATTTCCCTCCAAAGCATGCTGTAACTCAGAAGCAGAAGACCTGCTCCTGAATTGCTACCCATGCAAAAAAATGCTTGCCCCAAAGGACCAAAATCCCACAGCACATTTAATTTCCTGCATTAAAAAAAAGCTGTGGTCCTTCATTTGAGATCTGTGTCTCCCATGATGTCTGGGCTGAGGCCTCAGGCGACTGAAGGATGTTGTGCATCCAGCTGAAAGAACCCACCCCAGCCCACAACCACCCTTCCCACAGCCACGGCTTTGTGCAAAATGACAGAGAGGGTAAAACGGCGAACGAGAAATCTCCTGAGTGAAAAGGAATTAGTAAAACCCCATATTCATGAAATATTGAGAGCTAATTATATGTGCATCGGAAACCTCTGGGGGAAGGGAGATGGAGGCCTTTCATTAGACAGTAACTGGAACTTTTTCATCATTTGTCTAGCTCAGGAATGTAAGGCTGCTGTCTGGAGAGGGATGTGGGATTTGACTGCAGGGCTGGGTGTGCAGGTGAAGTGCCATGCTAGCGAGTATTTCTATTGTACTCTGGCACATCTTGGAAAAGGCTCTTAGCTGCAGCAGGTCGGCGGAGCTGGGTGCTCCAACAGCTCCATGCTCCCACTCAACCTCTTCACTCCGATGCACTGTAAGGAATCGTTCCTAAATTATATTTCCTTCCTCTCACACAGCCCCCAAAGGGGTCCAAAGTCCCATCCCTCACTTGAAATCTGGTCACGGTTTCTCCTAGAGGGTGGAAACCCCAGCCTACACCAGGCTGTCTCCATAAAGTTCACTTTCCTTGCTTTTGACTTGCTCTCTGCTCTTGCAACCAAAACGAATGGCTACTTATTGCCACTGCACCATCGGTCAAATTCAAGACCAAGCTCAGAAGCGGTGAAGACGAGGGCAGGTTTTTGTGGTGGAGCCAGAGGGAGGCTGGCAAAGGCAATCCCGCTCCGTGCCCGGCAGCGCGGGCAGGGGACGCAAAGTGTAAAAGTGGGGGAATTTCTCTCTCGAAGTTTTGCGGCGACTTTAGCCACAAGGATGCCCGGGGAAACCCATCCCAGATCTCTTCTTTCTGCCCCGTCTCCCTGCTGCCAGACCCCCTGGCCGCACCCGCGGCCCTTCTCCTGCAGCTGAATTTATTTTCCCCTCGCGATCTCCTGGCGATCCTCACGCAGGGCAGCAGTCTCCCTCCCGGGGAGTGCCGGGACTGGCCGCCGCTCCGGGCCGTGCCCGGGGCCCCCCTGAGCCCCGCCACCCCCGCGGAGCCCCCGCACCCGCGGAGCTGCTCGCGTTACTCCCGAGGTGGCGGCGGCGCGCCCCGGCCCTCGGCACATAAATCAGCATTAAACCCATTCCCCCCTCTGATCCCCGGTGCCACCATCTATTACTCCCCCAGTGCGTTTTCTATCACCTTTTGTTAGAATTACACAGCCGGAAACTTAATTTACCCCGAGCTTTAAAGACAAATAAACCCCGCAGGCCGGTGGCCCAGCGATATGCCTGTTTACTCGCGCGATCCGTAGATTATTATGAATTGTTGTGATTTTCAAGCTGCTGGTGGTTTAAATACCTTCTCGGTTACTCTTCCTGGCCGGGAAAAAAAAAAATAAATCCACCCACTCTTCCCGAACAAGGGCCAAGGAGCAGGAGACCATCTCACTTGAGCTGGAGTTTATTTACTTTTGCTATTATTGTTATTATTATTATTATTGAAATTTGGAGCGAGCGGGGTTTTCAATTGCTGAAATAATTGCTTGGGAGAAAGGTTGCTTAATCTGTTCATACATTATTGACTCGGGCTCCAATATTTGGCTTGCTTCTTTTTATCGCCAGAAGATCACGTACGAGAGTCTTTTGCATAACAATTTTTAAAGAGGACACATCCTTATATCAAAAGTGGACGTGACTTGAATTTTGCCTGCGTTTGTCCCTAAAATGACCCAATTCCGGTTACTGCCACTGGGCAGCAGTAACATCATTTCTCCAGGCAATAGACTTATTCTGCTTTACTCTCTGCCCCTTTCCCTGTCCCCCACCCCCAAGCCAACACGTACTTTTAAAGCTGATTATTTTGTCTCGCTGCATTTTAGCACTACACACACTGTTTTCTCTCCCTGGGAACGGATGAGCAGAGACGAGCAAGCCCAGCTCGTAGGAGCCACACGGATAATTAAAGCCGAAAGTTCCCAGGCAAGGCAGAAAGAGTGCCTTCAACGAAATTTTGCTGTGAGCCGCCGCAGAGACAGCCCAGCGCCGGTGTGAGCGCCTCCAACCACCTCCTCGAACATCATTTCCTCGATGAGGATCAAAAGAGCCCCCCTCTCCCCTGCTTTTTCCAATCGAAATGGTGCTGCTTCCCAGCCACACTGGTCAAGTTAGTTCCGGAACAAAGGATGACAAAAACACAAAGGATTCTCTTCCCCCCCCCCCCCCCACCCCCCTCCCCCCGCTTTCTCCCCTTCTCAACTTCGCCGGTGCCTGCACACCGGCCCGAGGCAGGCCGGGACCCTCCCACCCGTGCTGCCTCCAGGGTCCGGAGCCCGTCTCGCAGCCACGGCCCGGCCCTGGGGGTGCGAAGTGACAGAACAGGGAGCGAAATGTTGTGGAGAGGGGCATGGGGCTCGGTTCCTCTCCAAAGCACTGACGGGGAGAGAGCCCTGAGCTGCCTGCAGACCGGAAGGGGAGAATTGGTGACATTCAAGTCCCCCGACACCAGTGCTGTCGTTTGGACTTCGGGGTAGAAAACCTAAAGAACCCCAGATCCTTGTAGGAGAACCCCAGCTATCCCTGCAGGCAGGCGCTTGGGGAGGGGTGTGCACCTGAGAGCCGAGGAGAGGACTCCGTGCGGGACCATTCCTCCACGCCAAGAGTTGAACAAACTTTCCACGGCGGCGAACCCTTTGCTCCCGGGCAGGGGACGGGCGCGGGGCTGGCAGGAGGATCCCCTCGAGGCGGCCCTCGGGCAGAAGGGGAAGCCGGGGAGTAGTGGCGGAGGGAGGAGGTGCCCGTGTGCGATCTCTGAGCTAACAGCTACAGCCATTTGCACACGCGTGTGTGCGAGGCAATATTCCCCCACACGCCCGCTGCACACGCGTTCAGCTGCACAAATGCACCCGCAAACCCATTTCAGGCAAATGCAGAGAGTGCAGAAGGGCTGGGAGACACGGGGGGTCTGCGTGGAGCTGGACGCAGACAGCCCCTGCCCCTACAGCCATGGCAGGCAGCGAGTGGGCGGCGTGGGCGCCAGTCCCGCGTGTGCCCCTTTGTCACCCAAATATCCCGAATTCGGTGAAGGGAAAAGCTTTACTCCCACGAAGAGGCAGCCCTGCACCCACTAGAGCTGGGAAAGGTCTCGGGGGTGTCGTTCCCAGGGTGGGGATTCGGTACCCTGATCGGACAGGGAGCCCCCCCCAGACCCGAGCGAGGACTCCCCCTCCGCCCGGCAGAGCCCCGCGGAGCCGCCCCGGGCCCGGCCCCGCCGCCGCCCGCAGGGTCGGGCGGCGAAAGTTTTCCGGTCTCTTCCCTGGGCTCTACGGCTCCCGGAGCCGAGAGGGAAGCAGGGCGAGACATAGGTGGGAAGAGCTGGAGCAAATTGAAAACATATTTTAAAATGTGAACGGGTCCGAGCCAGCCCGACCGGGTGTGCTGGTGACTAAGAGCACGGCGGGACCGGGACCGGCCCGGCACAGCAGAGGCGTGCGGACCCCAAACCCTCCACGGAACTTTCAGCCCCTATTGGTAACGTCTTTAGCGAAGGGACAGGGCTATCTATCCCGAATTGGAGTAAAGCAGCGCTCAGAAACATCCACAGTAACTTAAACCAGATTGTCAGGGAGCAGCCGGGGCCGGAGGCAGCCGCCGGAGCTGCTCGCCGGGCGAGAGGATGCCGCTGCGCTCCGCGGATCCTCCCCCGGCCAGCTAGCGAGGAACATCTCCGGGAGCTGGGACTTTTAAAGACAGCCGATCCAGGTGACTTGTGCAGCTCGCAGCGAGGTAGGGTGGGCTGCAGATGTGGGTGGGAGGCGGGAGGGGGCTTGGGAAGCAAATGGGAAGGGGTTTGCAGCCAGGCCACTGGAAAGCATCGTGTTCTTTTTCTTTTCTTTTCTTTTCTTTTCTTTTCTTTTCTTTTCTTTTCTTTTCTTTTCTTTTCTTTTCTTTTCTTTTCTTTTCTTTTCTTTTCTTTTCTTTTCTTTTCTTTTCTTTTCTTTTCTTTTCTTTTCTTTTCTTTTCTTTTCTTTTCTTTTCTTTTCTTTTCTTTTCTTTTTCCTTTCTTCTTTTCCTTTCCTTTTCCTTTTTGTTCCTTTCCTATTCTTTCCTGGTATTTTCTTTTCTCTTCCCTTTTCTCGTCTTTTCTCCCTTTCTCTTATTTTCTCTTTTTCTCTTCTCTTGCTTTCTTTCTTTTCCCTCTTATTTTATCCTTTTTTTCCTTTTGTTTTCTTTCCTTTTCAACTCTCTTGCTTATTTTCTTAATTTTCTTCTATTTTTCTCCTTTTTTATGTACCTTCTTATTTTTTCTACCTTTTCAGGTTTCTTGACTTCTTTTCTTTTCTTTTCTTTTCTTTTCTTTTCTTTTCTTTTCTTTTCTTTTCTTTTCTTTTCTTTTCTTTTTTCTTTTTTCTTTTCTTTTCTTTTCTTTTCTTTTCTTTTCTTTTCTTTTCTTTTCTTTTCTTTTCTTTTCTTTTCTTTTCTTTTCTTTTCTTTTCTTTTCTTTTCTTTTCTTTTCTTTTCTTTTCTTTTCTTTTCTCTTTTCTTTTCTTTTTTTTCTTTTCTTTTTCTTTTCTTTTTTCTTTTATTTTTCTGTATTTTTGTTTGATTTTTTCCCTTTTCCTGATAATTTTTGTTTATTTTCCTTTTTCTTTTCACTTTCACTTCCCCTTTTCCTTTCCTCTTTTGTCTTATCTTTTCGTTCTTTTCTTTTTTTCCTTTTTTTTTTTCTTGTAGGAAAAGAAACAAAACCAATAATATCGCTAAGAATAAGAAAGATAGTTTTCTCTTCTCCCCTCAGAAACTTCTGCTGGGTGTTTTCGCCTCCATCCCACTTGGGAAGGGAGGACAGACAATGAAGTAAATAAAATTAAATCTTTACTGCAGTTCCCCGTGACTCGAGAGCGGGGCTGCATTGCTGGGGTGGGGGTGGTCCTGGATGGTAATTGATTCATAACTCTACACCAGGACACCAGGGCACAACATCCCCGGCTCCCCGGGAACATCTCGGGGGAGCGGGGCGGCCGCGCTGCCCGCCCGGGCCGGGGTGCGGGGCTGCAGCTCCGGCCGGCCGCGCCGAGCTCTCCCCGCAGCCCGGCCCTCCTTTTCATTAAAAACATCCCTTCCTCTCTCCCCACTCCCCGCGTTGCTACCAGGAGAGATTTTGACTCTCAGAGACATAAACCTGTGCCCCGAAAAAAGTTTCGAGCGGAGCTGCCTCCAATACCTATTTACCAACGAATTACATCGCTATTATTGCTTTCAATGAAGACTGAATCCCCAAGCGATAATTGAATTAGTCTATTGAAGAGACTGTCAGGTACAATGACGTGGTATATCCCGCGCCTTTCCCAGGGTCTATAGGCTTTGGGGACCCGGAATGTATAGTCTGACCTTACAGCTCATAATAATAATGCTGCACTTGTAGCAGAAATCTATT
The DNA here is from genome assembly GCF_027477595.1 of Haemorhous mexicanus. Classification (NCBI taxonomy): domain Eukaryota; kingdom Metazoa; phylum Chordata; class Aves; order Passeriformes; family Fringillidae; genus Haemorhous; species Haemorhous mexicanus. The sequence continues at coordinate 8,816,181 of NC_082348.1, read as the reverse complement.
CGTATTCACTTTTAACAAAACCTCTGGTCAGCCAGTCCCTGTAGGAAGGATGAAATCTATTGTATTAGAACAACTCATTTATGTCCTTCAGCAAAGGCCCCAATGAGATCTGATCTAGACGTAGAAATAGGATTACCACAGCGTATATTAACCACGTTTCTATACTTCCTCCTTTCTATAAGGGCGCCGAGAAAACAAAAATGCAAAGGATTTTTGATCTAATTTTAACTTTGTTTTTATTTTCAATTTTAAAACTTCCTTCCTTTGGCGGCCTTTCTCAAAAAGAAGAAAAAGAGAAGAAGAGAAGAAAAGGAAAAAAAAAAAAAGCCAACAACAAAATAAAAGCAAATACAACGAAATCGGTGAAATTATTCCGCCCGGTTTCCGAAGAGACTGCGGGCGCCGCGGGCTGGTATCGTGCGCGGAGCAGCGCGGCCCCCTCCGCACAGCCCGACGGCGGGCACCGGGCGTCCCGGCCCCGCTCCCCGGCTCCGCCACCCTCGGCTGCACTCCGCCTCCCGGAACGGATCTTCTCCCGCCCCAAGCCGGGATGGCTGACCCCAGCCCCAGCGCCGAGAGCCGCTGGGGACACCAACCTGCAAGAGACTCAGACGGCACCGCGGCACTTCCGCGGGGCAGCAGAGCACGGCCCCGGGCCCGCAGCGCCTTCGGGGAGCCCTCGGTGCCCCGGCCCCTCTGGACGAGCCGACGGCTACGCGGGAGCGGCCCCCCCGCGACGGCAGCTCGGGGGTGAACGGGGCTCCGCGGGACCGGGCCCCCGACGGGCGCCCCGAAACCCAGCGGCACCCACAAGTTACAGACGGAACTTTTTCCTAAAAAGGGATTTTTAAAAGCTTCCGTCCTTAAGCCACCGTGTGTAGACATATTACCCCGATTACTCTAACTACCTGAGAGCCGGGGAGTAATATTTATCTATTTAGATAGTAAGGGTCGCGATGGAAAAAATATCCAGTCTGGAAATATACATCGTCTTTTCCTTTAACCCCTCCTCATTCATCCAGCCGATCCCCCACCCCCTCCGTACACAAACCTACTCAATTTATAGAGAAGCCTTTACTATCCAGAACAGTTTCGAGAAGAAGGGAGGACTCCAGATGAAATAATCCCCCTCCCTACACACACATGTACATACACACACACACACACACACACACGCACACACACACACACACATGCACATAGACACACTTCCCCCCCGGGCGTGCTCAGGAAGGCAAATTAAATAGTTAAAGGCTTCGATTTCTCTCTCTCTCCCTTTTGTTACCCAATTTTGGAACATTTAAGGATGGGTGTGTGTATTGTATTCAATAATAAAAGCTATAGGGCCGCCAGGACATTTATCATCCTATTACTGTAACAAATCCGGGCTCCCAATACATGAAAGGTAAAATGAATTACCGACGTTAAGCCGTCAATAAAGTCATTTCTGTAAATGGTGTCTCCGAAGGACTGCAGCATTATTCAACTAGCTTTATCAGCAGCTGGGAAATTACGTGAAGAAGCTCGCAGCGTGTAATATGGCCCTGCTTACTTTGATTAAGCGTCTTGCCAGGGAATAGTGACAGTGCTTTTGACCAGGTTTTATTCGCCGTCCTGTGATGAACGCCAAGCTGATCAGGCGGAATGAAGAGTAATTAAAACCTATAAATTATCTTTTGCAGCCCTTCTCAAGGCGTCTCTTGCAGGAGAGATAAGGCAGCGAGCCCCCATTTACAGCTCTGAAAGGGACCGCGGCTCACAAAGGCTACGTGGCTAAATGGGATATTGATAGTGTCCTAATTAGAATTTAATTAAGTACCCACGCTCGCTTTTGGGATAAAGATTTCAATTTTGCTAACTTAAATATAAATAAACCCAATTTCGGTGCGAGTAAATGATATGATATTGTGAATGCAGGGGGGGTTTAACATTCATTTAATTGCGGATGAAGCTCTTGATTCCAGGGCTGATTGTGTTCTGCCAGCTATTATTTTAGGGGATTATTGTGTGGCTGGAGGTAACAATTCGGTAATGTTTCTCCGGTACAGAAAATAACCGAACGTGCCTCGGAGGTGCGGGCACACACACGCCTCCCGGGCACCCGGGGAGCAGCTGACGGACACCCAGAGATGTCTCCTTCGATTCCCGGTGCCGGTCGCCTCATGAAAGCGAAGCCACGGGCCGGGCCGCTTCCCCGGGGCTGCTCCCGGGGAGGGAAGAGCACCCAGTCGGTGCAGCTCGGCGGGGCGAGGCGGAGGAGCCTCGCTGCTGCCGGCACCGCAGCTCGGTCGGCCGAGGCGCGGACACGCACAGAGACAGAGCTATAGGTGTATTTTGAGCCCGCACCCGTACACATATAGGATACATAGGCGGCGGCACGTGACGCGGCCCGGCCCCGCGGAGAGGCGCGGAGAGGCGCGGAGCGGTGCGCGGGGCCCCGCGGCCCCTCGGACCCAGCGCCACCCGGCCGCCGCTTTGGGGAGGGGGTAAACGGGGGGGTTTCGGTTACGTCAGAATGAGAAAAAGCTTGGAATTGCCCTTCCCGCAGCTCCGGGGCTCGGCCGCGGGCAGGAGAGCGGCTCCAGCCGGAGCAGGTGCCTGCGGCCGGCCGGGAAGCACCGCTGCTCCGGGCACGCAGCCCGCCCGGAGATCCTCCGCCGTGTAAAATGTGGGGTGTCGCGGGATCCCCATCTGCAATGCTTCTCCGTGTGAGGGCCAACACTGCCCTTACCGCAGCGACTCGGCTCCCGCGGCCGGGAGCGCCTGGGGCCGGGCAGGAGACACCGGCTGCGGCAGAGCCGCCCTCAGTGGCGCTTGGCCGCGGCCCCAGCAGTCCAGAAAAGCCAGAACTGGGACCATGGCATTTTAAATTATTTTCTGTAAATTCATTTTTAGACAGCTGCATCAATCCTGAAAAAGAGGCTTATTCTTCCCATCCCTTAAAATCCTTAAATTTTCCATCTGCCTCAACACACGTCCCGAAGTGCTCATTCGCTGCCGGGAAGAAAAAACCAAAACAAAACCAAACAAGAATAGCAGGGGAAAAAGAAAACAACAAACCAAAACCAACCAACCAAACAAGCAAACATCAAAAAACAGATGAGGAAACATTATACGAGTTCAGCTATGAGCCGGAGCTGATCTGCTTCATATTCGGAAAAAATCCCCAAACCCAGTAAAGGAACAAACCAGAGAGAGAGGCTTCGGCCGTAAGACCAGCTCGTCCCGGCACTGCCTGCTGCCTTTATTGCCATTTATTGTTGTTATTATCACTACTACTGTAATTTTTATTCCTCCAAACAAAAAAGGTTCGATTCCAGGGAGCCTCCACCCGGCTCACCATCTCCCCGCGCTGCCAAACGCCGCCGCGGGAGAACAGAAAAAAAAAAAAAAAAAAAAAAAAAAAAAAAAAAAAAAAAAAAAAAGAGGGGAAAAGCGCACAGATTCGCAAGAGGGGGGGTTTATTATCGCTGGGACAACAGCAAAGCGGCCGATGACCGAATCCCCGCCACCCGCGGCGTGGCTGGAAGTTGTTGTTTACGGGGCTGGTAGGGGGCCGGGGAGGAGGGGGAGTCCCGGTTCCCGCGCGTGGGCGCGGCGCGCCGCCGCCCGCCCCGTCCCGCCCGGTGCCGTCCGCCCCGTCCCGCCCGGTGCCGTCCGCCCCGTCCGGTCCCCACGCGGTATTTATGGCGGCGGCCCGGCGGGCGCCCATTGGGCGCGGCGCGGGGTGTCAGCGGCGGCGGCGCCGCGCCATTGGTCGCCCCCACGTGCGGGGCCACCTCACGTGCTTCCGGTGCGAGTGAAAAAAGTGTGGCTGAGGGATTTTTTTAGGGAGAGTTTGGTGCACGGACCGGCGCTGTCAGAGATTTGGCTTTTTTTTTTTTTTTTTTGTTTTTATTTAAAGGAGAAGGGAAAAAAAAAAAAAGAATTAAAAAAAGAACCCTAAGCGAGCGCGGGCGGCGCAGCACCGGGCTGGCGGGGACGGGCTCCGGCAGCCCGCGGCGTGGGCAGAGCGGAGCGTGACAGCGGGGCAGCGCGGAGCCGCCGCGGCGGCGGCGGCAGGGAAATGGGCAGATCGTGACGGGTTTTCGGGGGGCGGGTTTTTTGGGGGGGCCGTGGTGCAGCCGCACACCTTTTGGGCTTTTTTTTTTGGTGTGGTCTTTTTTTTTTTTTTTTTTTTTTTTCTTTTGGTGGTGGAATATAAGCTGATCGGGAGAAGGGGGAGAGAAGCCCTCCAGTATCTCCCAGGTTTTGGATCCATCCGTGAGAGGGAGAGAAAAAAAATAGCTCCAGCCCAACAAGTGGATTTTAATATTTTTCTTTTTTTTTTTTCTTTCTTTTTTTTTTTTTTTTAATTTTTTCTCCCCCTTTTCCACCCCGCCACCCACCGTCAAAGTGGGGTGGGCGTAAAGTGGGTGGGTGGGGGGGAAAAGAGGCAGCGATCTCCGTGGCGGGGACTGAGCATGGAAGAGCCGCCGGAGGGGCACGGCCACCGAGACGCGGCAACCGGCCCGGCGAGCAGCAGCAGCGGCAGCGATGGCGAGAGCGTGCCCGTGTCCCCCAGCCCCGCGCCCGCCTCCCCCGCCGCGCCCTGCCCCCTGCCCCTGCCCCGCCGCCGCCACCCGCCGCCGCCGCCGCCGCCCCCGCCGCCGCCGCCCCACCGCACCACCAACTTTTTCATCGACAACATCCTGAGGCCGGACTTCGGCTGCAAGAAGGAGCCGCCCGCGCCGGCCGGCGGCGGAGGAGGAGGCAGCCGGGAGCGGGACGGAGATCGGGGGCAGAGCTCAGGTAGAGAAAACGTCAACCCGCTGCTGGCCCGGCCGCCCAACCCGCCCGCCCTCCTCTGCCCGGACTCGAACTGTCGTCCCGACGGCTCCGCGCCGCCGCCGCCGCCCGCCGCCGCCGCCAAAGCCGGTCCCGCCGCGGCAGCAGCGGCGGCGGCGGCGTCGGGGGCGGCCAAGCCCCCCGCCGACGGGGGCGAGACTCACCCGGCGAAGTACGGGGAGCACGGCAGCCCCGCCATCCTCCTCATGGGCTCTAATAATGGAGGACCTGTTATAAAGCCCGACTCGCAACAGCCGCTGGTGTGGCCTGCCTGGGTCTACTGCACTAGGTATTCAGACAGACCGTCCTCGGGTAAGGAACCGCGGCGCATCTGGGAGCTGTTAAATCGTGACAAGGTCGCCCCCCCCCCTCCTTTCCCTCTTCCCCCCTTGGCTTTGGCTCCCGGCTTGTTGAGGACCTCGCGTGGGGGGGAGGGCGGCCTGGGTCACCCGGGGCGAGAGGAAACGCGTCCTCCCCACCGCCACCACCCCTCCTTCCTCCTCCGAGTCTCCCAAATTTGAATGTGACGCCGGGCCCCGATTCGGCAGCGGTTCGATGCGGAGAGCCGGCGGGAGCGACCCCTTCCCGCGCCCCCGCCCGCCCCGCCTGCCGCAGTCCCGGGTGTTCCGCGGCGCGGCCGCGCGGGGTGAGAGCGTTGCGAGAAAAAGGCAGCGGGGTCGGCCGCTCCCTTGTTCTGAGGTTTTTTCTCCCCTTACTTTATTTTAATTATTTTTTTTCCTGGGTGCTGCTGGAGTAGCGATGGGGCGAATACCCGAGGCACATGTTGAGGGGCTGCTGGCGGTGCGGGGGGAGGAGGTAGTGTTTTCTTGGAGGCGAAGGAAAAAGGGCTTTATCGAAGGTGGCGGAGGGGCTGTTTAGCCGGGCCTCTGCAGCGAGCCAGGCAGGCCCTTAGGCCGCGCATTGCCGCCGGAGCCGGTGCTCCGTGCTGCGTTCGGGCCCAGCTCTGGGGTGGGGTTGTGCCTCTGCCCGAAGTCGTCCCCGTGAGAGCCGCCGCCTCGGCCCTCCCGGCCCTGTTTTGCCGCCCCTTCTACGACTTTACATTCCCCAGGTGCCCTCAGGCACCCCTTTATTTATCACCGTTACTTTTTGGTTTTAATTGCCTTTTTTTTTTTTTTTTTTTTGTTTTGAAAGAAACCGAGGATGAGGAGATGGGGTTCCCCCATGCACCTCCAGCCGGCAGCCAGGGATCGGCCAGCGCGGCGCGGGGCCGGGCTGGGCTCCCCTGTGCCGGCCCGGGCCCGCTGCAGTGCGCGGGGAAGGCGGCGCTGCCTGGCCCCGGCCCCGCTCCGCACTGCCCGGCCTGGTGCTCCTCGCCGGCCGTCAGTGCGGCCGAGCCGTCTCCATCCCCCGTTATTGACACGTCCAGCGACTTGAAACTCAGAAAAGCCTCTTTGATTGACTGGGCTGATTGATGGGGTGATAGAGCTGTCAGACGGCACGGTCTCGCTCCCGGCCGGCCCGGCCGCGGGTGTTGTGTTGCCGATTCCCAGGGCCACCGAGCGCCCGGCGTTCTGCACTTGCGCCTTCATTTCCTTTCCTCCCCTTTCTTCGGGCAGAGGATCATTTCTGCATGTCCTCCTCCCCGACGCTCCCTGCTCGCTGCGATCCGGAGGGGAGAAGGGCGAGGGGAGGCTGGCTGGGCTCGGCCGCTCTCTTTGTTGTGCTCGTAGCTGCCCGCCGGCCCCGACTGCTTCTCTCGGCTCCGGGGACGAGAGGGCTGCGGCGGTCGGAGGCGCCGGCACCCCGCTGCAAGGTGCCGGGACTCAGCAATTCACTCCCCGCGCCCTCCACCCCCCGCCGCTCCAGCCGGGAGAATCCCACTCGGCCCCGTCCCTCTCCCCACCGGGCCTCGTCTCTCTCCCCGCCGACAGCCGCTGCCGAGCCGTGGGGAATTGCCCCGTTCCGGGGGAAAGCTGCGCCGGGAGAGGAGCTTTCGGCCTACTCGGCGGCAGGGAGGCCTCGCCGGCTTCGGCTCTGGCTGCTGCTGGCGGGGGGCTGCGGGCCTGGGACCGCCCGCCGAGCCCGGCAGCTGTCGGGGAATTTTCGTAGATCCCATTCTTCACGGTTCCCTCCCCGCTCCTCTTCCCCATGGCCGGGCCAGGCCGGCGGGCAGAGGACCGGGGGTACCCCTCCTCGGCTAGGCGCTGCCCTCAGGATGCGCCCTGGGACCCGGTGGCTTCCCCGGCGAGCTGTGTTGCACTTCAGCTGGCCCCTTCGCGGCCTGGATGTGGAGCAGCGGGGCTCTGCTTTTGGCTGGGCTTCGCGGAGGGAGCTGCAAGCGGGGCCGTAGGTCCCCGGCAGGGATCGGCCGCTGGAGAGCCCAGGCGACCCGGGCGGTGGCGGCGGGGCTCCGGGGTGGTGGCAGAGAAGGACCCCCCAGGACTGGGCTACCTTTGCGGAGAGGGTCGTTGTTTCCCAAAAGGAGACCAGGGCAGCCTTCTGCCAGGCTGCTGCTGGCAGCGGCTCCCCGGTGCCTGGCAGCGGGAACCTTCGGTCCCCGCGCTGCCCGGCGGAGTCGCTGCCCGGCCGGCCGACCCCGGTCCCGGACCATGCAGCCGAGGGCGGCTCGGCCCTGCAGGACGGGCGGAGCGGTGCCCCGACGTGTGCCAGGACGGAGGGCGAGCGGGACTCCGCTCCCCTCGCCCGCAGGGCCGGCTCGGCCGGGCCGGGGCGGCGAGTGATGCGCGGGCGCGCTCGGCCCGGCCTCCCCGTTCCTTCCCCATCCTTCCCTCCGCCGTGCCGGGGTGGCGGTGCCGGGGTTGGGGGGCTGGGGGCGGGGGGGGGCACACGGAACCAGCACAAATTCACCCGTCGGCCATTTTTCCTCGGCCGGCGGGGCGGGGGCGGCGGTCGGTCTGTCGGGCGGGCGGGCGGGCGGTCGGTCGGTCGGTCGGCGGCGCGGCCCTGCCCAGCGGCGTATGTGTGCCCTGCCCGCAGGCCCCCGCACCAGGAAGCTGAAGAAGAAGAAGACGGAGAAGGAGGACAAGCGGCCGCGGACGGCGTTCACGGCCGAGCAGCTGCAGCGGCTGAAGGCGGAGTTCCAGGCGAACCGGTACATCACGGAGCAGCGGCGGCAGAGCCTGGCCCAGGAGCTCAGCCTCAACGAGTCCCAGATCAAGATCTGGTTCCAGAACAAACGGGCCAAAATCAAGAAGGCGACGGGCATTAAGAACGGGCTGGCGCTGCACCTCATGGCCCAGGGACTCTACAACCACTCCACCACCACGGTGCAGGACAAAGAGGAGAGCGAGTGAGGCGGGCGGCCCCAGCCCAGCCCTGCGCCGCGGCGCCGGCCCGCCGGCCGGGAGGCGGACAGGTGCGATTTAAAAGCAGATCTATTGTCTATCCATAGTATAAGGACTCCGATTAAGAAAAAAATAAATATGAACACTTAAGAAAAATTATCTCTATATAGCCAAACAGCATATGACCTTGTATATATTTAATTTCAGGTAAGAAATATGTGTAGCGATCTCTATTTGCTGGACAGTTTCTCCCTTCCTTTCTCTCTGTTTCTCCTTTCTTTTGTTCGTTTGTTCGTTTTGTTTGCTTTCCTTTTTTTTCTTCCCCCCCCCCCAATGTCCGTTGCTCCTGTTTTACAGTAAATGTCGAACTTTTCTCATCTGTCGTTTGATCTTATTTTATTTTTTTTTTTGTGTGTGTGAATTTCTGTCTCTCTCTCTTTTTTTTTCCCCGAGGAAAAAAAATTCTGATCCACAGACTGCGAGACTGAACCCGCCGCTACAAGCCAAAGATTTTATTATGTTCAGAAATCTGTAGTCTGAAATAAAGTGTAGACTGTGTTCAGGATCCAGGCTGGCTGTAATTCTTTATTTTGGTGTATGGATGTTTGCATATATATATATATATATATATATATATATATATATATATAATCTACATAAAAATGTAATAAATAAATGTATATATACATACACCATACACTGTGTACATAGTGCCATTTTGGTGGCATATTTAGATTTTGCTTGCGATAGGTGCCGCAATTTTTGAACTCATCCCTTGTTCAAAACCCTTCGATTTTTAAAAAATTATTTTAAATTTTTTTACCCTTTAAAATTAATTAATTCTCTTTGGCAATTGCGGTCGTGCTTCACCTCCTGCATCTCCCTTTTTAACCAGAAATTAAAACCACCTCATAGTAATGGTAATACAAGTTCCCACTGAAAAATTGCCTGAAATTGTCTGGATACTTAGGGCTCCGGGATGTGTTGGAAAGGTATTTGTCTGACAGCTCCTTGCCTCTCTCCGAGAGGATCTGCTCCCACGCTGTTTCCAGCGAGGACCTCTCCCGAGGCTCGCACCGGAGCGATCGGCGCTCGGCGCCGGGCGCTGCGCCGCCGCTCCGGGAGCGCTCCCGGCTCCGGTCCCTGCCCTCCGCTCCCTCTTGCAGGGCTCGGTCTCACATTTGCCGTGGGACGCGCGGGGTGGCGGAGGGCCGGCGGCACTGCGGAGCTCCCGGCTGCGGACCCGCTCCGCTTTCCCACCCGCCCCGGTTTAAAGCCGGCCGTGCCCAGTCCCGGCTCGGCTCTCTTGGCCGCCGGCCGGGGGACACGGACGGGCCGGGACCGGGCCGTGCCCACGGCCTTGTCCTCGAGCCGTCGAGGACCGTCGGGCCTGAGCCCACGCGGGCCTTGCGTGGGGCCGAGCCGAGGCCAGGCGACGGGATTCCCCTCCTCACTGACCCTGATGGAACCGGGCACCAAGGTGGGTGGAGAGCCGCCCGTCCCCCTCCACGAGGCTGTCTGTCGGCTTTCCTTCTCCTCTTTCTGCTCCTCTTTATCCCTGCCCTAGGCCCGCGGCCGGGAGGGCGAAGAGGACAAGCGAGCAGAGCTGGAGCCGGGGTGATGGACCCTTTCTCCTGCATCTCCCCGGAGGATGGGGCGATGCCGAGGCCATGCCCAGGTCAGTGGGACCGCGGGGGAGGAAGAGGGCAAGCAGCACTCGGTCGGCGCAGCCTGCAGCTCCCCCCCCCTCGTCGTCCCGTTGGAGGCATTAGGGGTTTTCCGTGTGTTTGAGAAGGGTAGCAGTGGGGATGATGGCTTCTGCCATTTTCGTGCTTTTTAACTTTTCCTGCTTAGAGCTGCAGTTTGCTATCACCGTCCGGGGATGGAGGCGCAGGATGGGGAGAGAGCCCCCTGCCCTCTGTGCCCATTGTCGGTGGGGCAGGACCCCTCCTACACCTCATCCCACTCCAACCTACCCCAGCGTATCCCACCCCATCCCCGCCCGCCCGCCTCTGCCCGCCGAGGGCTCTTCTCTCTGCAGGCCGAGGAGCCGGGAATACTCGGAGGGCTTAAATAAATGTTGTACAGCGCCATCTAAAGTTGTGTATTTCTTTCTCTCTCTCTCTCTCTCTCTCTCTCTTTTTTTTCTTTTTTTCTTTTTTTTTTTTTCCGATGGGATTGGAACGTGAACTCAAATCTTCTGCACTGAGGAAAATAAAGCCGTCCTTCAAAGTGCGAGTTCCACCGCTCGCGGGGAAAGTGGTCGGCGAGAGCCCGGACCGGCGGGCAGCTGCAGAGTTCGGGGGCCGCATTCAGACTCCCCCCGAGGCCCCCCTTCACTTGCCGCTGTCGGGGGGACACAGGGAGATTGCTCCCCTACTCCCGCCCACTCCAGTCTCAGTTCAATCCTCTGCCTTTGCTATACACGCCATCTCGCACTCCCCTAGAGCTGTACAGGCGAAAAATGGCATTTCTCCTTAAAAATCGAATAACCATCCTCCCCAAGAGCATTCCCCGGGCGGATCTGGCCCGGACCTGCCGAGGGTAGAGGGCATCGACCAGCTTAGCTTCCCCCGTCCGCGGGACATGGGTGATGCTCAGGCTGGCTTTCGGCGTGGGTCGAGCAGGGCTGCCGGCCCCTCCTGTCGTTCCCTCCGCCGCCAGACCCCGGGACCTGCTGCCTACCTGCAGCCGGGAGCCGGCTCCGGGGCGCTGGGGTTGCCCGAAGGCTTGGGGGATCCAGAGGAGGAGGAAGATGAAGAAGAATTTCCTCAACCGCGGGTTGTCCAACCAGACTCAGTTGAGCTGGAGATGGACAAGTCAGGAATAAAGCCGATGAGGGAAATATAGGGCAGATTAAAGGAATCCTAAAGAGGATTATTTAAACAAATCAGTCTTTTTAATGTAATTACGCTTTTAGGATTTCTCATGGAGAGCAGCTGAGCGGGGCATATTGGTGAATCGGTGCAGGCCGGCGAGGTCCAGGTCTGTCCTCTCTGGCTCCACAAGTGACCTTGGTCCCCTGTGGGTGTCGAGGGCAAACAGGCCCGCGGGTAACAGGGGGAAAGACCTTCACCCGGAGCTCAGCACCAGCCCGAGCTGAGAAATAAAAGCAGGAGGCACAACATCCTTCCGGAAGGGAAGGGACCAGGTGCGCGCGGAGCGGCGGAGGGAGGCGAGGGACACGCACCGGGCCCCCGGCCGGGGAGGAATGCTGAGGGCTGGACGAACGGGTGGGACTGGGGAGCCCAAGTGCCAGGAAGAGCACCCGCTAGGCCAGGCAGAAAAGCCTGGAGGCAAAGCTCTACCCTCCCCCTCCTTCCTTCGTGCCTCAGGGGTCTGTTCCCCCACAGCCTGGCTCTCGGGAGGCAGCCGCGCCTTTGTGGGATGTGAATATCAGTCAACACCCAACAGACACCCCCCAGCACCCCTGTCCTCTCTCCGCTGGCGGAAGGACGCACCGACGCTTATTTCTCCGTCCAAGGCACCCCTTGAATCGGTCACAATCATTCCAGGCCCCCAGCCCTGGCCCAGCGACCACCCCCCGGGAGGGCGCGGCCCGGCGGTCTGCTAATTTGCATATGCAAATGAGACATGGGGGAGGAGGGGAAGGCCACGCGTGGTCCCCCCCGTCGGTCCCCTCCGGCCGGGGCGCAGATCCCGCTGCCTCCTGTCACGGAACTTGTTCCTTTGTGCCGCCTTTCGAGGAATCAAAGCAGACACGGTTGTGACACGTAGCCCGGAGGGTCAGAGGTCAGATTTCACAATCCCAATTACAATGATTTCTAATGATGTTTATCTTGCGGGTTCCGACGGCTGGGAGCTTTACAAGAGAGCTTCACTCCCCTCCCCTCTGCTTGGAGGGCCGTGGGTACGGGGGGCTCTCGCCTCGGCTCCGGCCGGGGGCAGATGCGCTTCCCTCGGGCACGGAGCGCCGTGTCCACCCCGCCGAAGGGCGCTGGGAGCCAGACGGCGGTGCCGGGGCTAGGAGGTCAGGGGTCCGGCCCCGGCCCCGGGCTCCCTCCGTGCTTCCCTGCGGTGGTCGAGGCCACGCCGGAATTACGCGAGTGAATACCACAGTGGTTTACAGTGAATATTGCCAAGCACCCACCTCTCCCTCCCCATCGGGTAAGGTCCGAGGTAGCGCTAGCAAGTGACTGAGCAGAGGTAGGAGCTCTGCCCGTCGATCATTTGTCCGGAGTCGGTCGCGGCTGTGGGGGCTGTAGGGACCGGCCTTACCCCGATCACCCTCCCGCTCCTGAGCCGCTCACCCTCCCGTCCGAAGCCGCCGGCGGAGTCCCAGGGGGTGGCGGCGGGCGGTCCCTGCGGGGAGCTCCCTCCGCGCCCGGAGAAGGTCCTGGCAGCGGGGAGCACGGCCCGGAGAACCTCTCAACGCCAGGGCTCCGACTTCTTGTCGGCGAACCGGTTCGATGTAACTTTTATTTTGTCTTACAAGAAATAAACGCAGAGCGGCGATCGGATCAAAACACAACTCAAACTGTTTCCTTTTAAATATAAAGCCGTTTTGAAAAAGATTTGTCGAATGGCCAAGGGCTGAAAGTTTAAGAAAAGGTAATAAATGTTGAGTAAAAAGAAAAATATTAACTTTTCTTCTGTTGGGGAGTTGGACACGTAGCACCCTAGCCCCAGCCTCGGGCTGGCTGTTGACAGAAGCGCGCAAGGTGCATCTTTATGCTCTACATGAAATGCCTTTGACACAGACTTTAAAAAGTCTATGTAAAGCAGCTAATGGTGCTCGCTCTTCCGGCTGAGTAAGTCGGGGAGCCAGATTTTGCTGGAAGTAGAAGTCCTTTGCTCTGAGAACTGATCTTTACTGCATCAGGTGAGCAACCCTTACATTAAAAAGACTTTTCTTGTTTGTTTTTGGCCACTTTATCAGTTTGGAGATAACGAAGATGAGAATAAAAACTTTGGTGGCTGCGGCAGCAGCAGAACCGTCGGGGGGGTTGAGGAGGCAAGGGCTGCGGAACCCGGGGCGCTGCGGGCTCGGCCGGGCCGGTGCCGGTGCCGGTAGCGATACTGGCGGTGCAGACGTGGGGGCTCCGCGGAGTCGCGGGGACGAACACTGGGAGCAGCCCCGCTTTGCCCCCTCGCTCTGCTGCAGCGCTCGGCTCGAGTCCGGGAAGGAGCCGCTGCTCCAGGGAGATGCGGGGGTACAAGCGGGCCAGGGCACTTTTCGGTGAATTTTTTTTCCCCCCTTTGGTTTATTTTCTTTTTCTTTCTTTTTTTTTTTTTTTTCCCCTTTTTTCTTCTCATCGGGGTCACACCAGAGGTAAAGGCAGCCCCGACGCCTCCCCGACCCCTCGGGTGCTGCTGGGGTACCACGGGAGCTGCTCTTCCTCGGCGCGGGTGGGGTGTGGGAAAGGGCTGTGCTGGCAGCGGGGCCGGTTCCTGTCCGTCGTGCCTCCCAGTGCCGACGGAGACGCTCCCCGCCCGCTCCCCGACGCCTCTGTTTGCGAGGACATGCTGCCGCTCGAGAAAATACCCCAGGGACCCGAGAAACGGGGGCAGTAACGGGGCATTTTTATCTCCTCTTCCTTCCTTTGATTGCCAGATGAAAAGGACACCCCACTTGTTTACCCTACCCCCGTCCACCATAGGCTCGGGGACCCTGGGGGACATCGGCTCTCTCAGGAGTCCCCTAACGCCAACAGATCTTTTAAGAAATAGGTGGAGGAGGAACTGCACCTGCATGGCCTCGTCGGGCCCAGGAGAGGCTGGGGGAGAAGTTGAGTTTAAACCCCAAATTTGGAGCAAATGAAGCCAATGAGGACTGTACTCTGGTGGGTGCCTTCAGTTATGAAAAGATTGAAGAAGGCATGAGAAATAATATTAACTTTAGGATCATGCCCATTTTTTTTCCTTTGAGAGAACAATGCGTGCCTTATCTCCCTCTGAATAAATAAATCATAATTGCCCGACAGTTACCCGTCACAATAAGCTTGACCAGATCTTCCAAAAATTAGTTACGCGTTCTCTCTGCTCTGGTAAAAATCTTGTTAAATGTGATGAATGCTAAAATAAGCTACCCTTGAACGTACTTTCCAAGATCTTTATTGGAAAAGTACAAGTATGTAAGCCTCTTAAGGAGACCATAATGAAATAGGGTGAGTGGTGAAAGATAAGACTAGAGATAGCACTAGATATTCAGATACAAATGAAATACTGATTGGATCATGCCTTTTTAATGGGGTTTGATTCCTGGTGCTGCTTTAAAAATTAAAGGTGTACTCATTTTCCTTCAGGAGCCAAGCACTAACTCCAGCAGCAGTTTTGCTGGAGAGCATTGCCAGCTTGGCCCTTTCCACAGGCAGGTTCAGCTGCCTAGAATATTGCGTGGGAGAATCACACCTCAGTTATTGCAGTGCTCTTATCCTGCAGGGCTGCTGCAGCAGTACCTGGACCCCAGGTGAGAAGGTGCTTCCCATGAGGCCAAGCTGGGGCAAGCCCATGCTGTCTGTCAACCCTTAGGAGACAGCAGTCAGTGGTTTGGATAGAAGAGGGAGGCTTGCAAGATGTGATGCTTCCCCAGCTTCCCTAGCAGAAAGGGAGTGGAAATTGTTTTGAAGCCTTCTGATTCAGGTCCCAGATACCCACAGGAGCCCCAGTCCAACTTTGTAATCAGGGACATGCAGGGAATCTGCCCCTAAGACATGGAATTGGAAGGCAAGAGCAGAGCAGCAGATTTGAGCACCTGCACACAAACAGCACCAAGAACTGGCCCCAGGTGTATCCTTCTGGCTGAGGAACCAGGGCAGACCTTGGTACATCTGAGGACCTTTAATTGGATTAGAAAAATGACCAATATTTTTTTTTGTTGCTCCCAAGAAAGGTCAGATCTTTTGCTTGGGATTGCCCAACTGTGTGTTTCTAAGTGATTAACCTGGCTGTATCAGTGTGATGGGTCCTTGGATGGAAGTGCTGCTCTTCCCTTGAGCAAAACAAGGAGAAGCTGCACTGAGGTTCCTCTCTGCTGTGAATCAGGGTCAGGCCGTGGAGTGGGCGGAGTGATTTCTTTCTGTCCCTTTTGGTGCAGAGCAGGGCACTGAGAATTTCACCTGGGCCAGGCAAAGCTCCTGGGCCACCTACACAGCAGGAGATAGCCCAAGGAAATTCCTTGTGTGTTTTCCAGCTACACCCTTTGTGCAGTGATGGATGTCTTGGTGCAGCCCAGGTCTGGACATTCATAGCACTGTGTGATCTCCATGCTACTGGAGGAACTGGTGAAGGTCCATAACTCCAGAAAAGCAGGTAGGGAATTTCATAGTGGAGGTTCATAGCTATGAGCAAGAAGGGATGTTAGAGTAACCATCTACTAGTTTCACTTGCAGCCTTTAACTTCTATAGGTCTTTTTACATGCAGGGTCATATATTTAAAGTGGATTTCTGGATTAATGTAAGGTTGTTTGAGGCTCCCTCCCTTAAGTAAAAACACACTACACCCTTGATTTCTTGTGGAAATGAACATAAATATGGATCCATTTCTGCAGTGATTTAACATGCAGCTGAATTTACCCCAGAATGTCTGTTATAGGATGCATCATATAAATATATAATGAGTCACATTTTAGATACTGGTCATGTCCTCCATAGATAATAATATCAGTTGGAGGTTATTACAGGTTCTGTGATGTTGCTGTTTCATATTTGACTTTTTAAAATATGTTCCACTTACTTGTAGACCACACAAGCTCTGTGGAGGACACCTGGTATCTATTAGATTGTTTCAGCCCGTGGAACAAAGCTAATCTGATATGACTAGGGAAGTTGGGAGTTTTGCCATTGATTTCAATGGCAGCAGGATGGGACTCAGAAGGCTGAACTGTAAAAACACAATTCCATATGATTTTATTCACATCTAGCCTGTCAGGAATAAAATCCCAGCAGCCAGAGGTCAGGGGAGCTGCGCTGTGCTAAGTTGCACGCGTGCAGGATTGCAAGCACAGACAAACCATCTGCACGTGTGGATTCACTGCTTTCACCTGAGCTTTAATTTAAAAATGAGCATCAGCTCAGCCCGAGCTACAACAATAGGCTAGTGCCCTGAATATTGCTGTAGGTGGGATAAATCTTGGCAAAAATAACAGGCGCCTAGCAATGCCAGAGGAAAGTAGAGCATTCCTCTTTGCCTTGCATATTGTAGCTTTCTGAATATCCAGGAGATGATACAATTACTGTTCATAGTGCAAAGCACCTACTCCTCCCACCTGAGGACATTCCTGAGCGCTGATTCCAGCAGGATTGCTGAGCCCTTGTAAACTGGTTGTGCAGTGTGGTCAGTCACGAGTCAGCAACAAGCTCTAACTACCCAGGGAGTTCAGAAGCAAAGACGGAAGATTTTTCCCCAAAAGAGTGAAACCCAAGGTGCTGTAGAAAGCTTCAGGGTCCTGCAGAGCCTCTTTAATCCTCTAACTCTTGACCACTGCCCTGAAATCCCCGAGTGCTTCCCTTGCTGCTCTCCAAATCCATCACAGAATTGCTTTGGGGGCAGTGTCCTGCCTGGAGAGCTGGTTGAAGGTGGTTGAGCCCTGCTGGTGCCACTGCTGTGTGACAAGGTGCATGCACACTGCAGGGGTTCCCTTCCCTTGCGTGCTGGCTTACACCAGCTCCACATTAGTCCCTGCAGTGCTAATGCTGAGTGAAGAGCACCCAGCTCTGCCTTTCAGGCAGGCTTATACATCTGCTGAGGGTTTTTGTACTTGGGTACACATTGCTCAGTCAGTGGGTTTTACTACCCTGAGCCTGCAAAGCTTGAAAAGTTACTTGTAAGCTTTATTTAAAATTACAGCAGCTTGTCACCCTTCAAGCTCCTCTTTATATCTAATAAATTATTAAAAATGATTTATGAGAACACGTAAATGATTGAACGTGAGTGACATCACTCTTGTTATTAATTCATATCAGGGGCCCAATTCAGTTTTGGTTTTATTTATTTTTTAAGGCTTCCTTTATTTTGGATTCTTCCTAAATCCACACTTAGAGCAGTAGTGACTCTGAGAATTGAACTTACCATTTTTTTATGTCTGGCAAAGTCATCCTTGAAATCACCAGGAATTTTGTGTGTATGAAACTAAAAGTATATCAGGGCTTGAAGGGAAGCAATTCCAGCAATTCAAAGGAGTCTTAGGGTTTTTATTAAATTTGGATGGAGTGAACTTGAAGGGAAAGTTCAATCAGTAAAAATAAATATGGCTCTTTCCTATGCACTGAATTAAAGAAGATGGACTGGGAGAAAACTTCATGAGACATCTGACCCAACCCTTTGCATCACACACAGTAAAGGTTGTACTAAGCCAGCCCTAAACTTCATTTTTGTCTCATGCATCTCTACTGGTGCCTTAATTATCTCAATAGGCAGTTATTGTGTTGGCCAGGAAAGCTGTCATCAACTGTACCACTGCAATAATTTTTATGTTTCTGTTTCTGCAAAGATTCTTTCATTTAGAAGAAGTCACAGGAAAATGTTTGTGTGTTAAATGGATTTTCTGGTCAGATAGATTTATAAAAATAATATGGCGGTGTAGGAATTCCAGTAGCTCTTTAATATTTAGTTAAATAATAGAATTAACTTGGTTCTAATTTTTGTCAGTGCTAAAGCATGCACTGAATGGTAAATGATTTAGAATGATTTCTGGGTAAACTAAGACAAGTACTGGAACAGACTTGCATATCAAATTTATTATAAATCCTTCTTTTGAACTGTATTTTGGGTAAGAGAGTATAAAATTAATCCAATTTAAGTTTATGTAAGAGTAGCAAACTAATTACAAATTCACAAAATTAATTGCCACAGAGTTACTGGAATTGTTACATGACTATTTCAAATAGTCCTGGAAGGAAGAAAAGTCTCTAAAGCCAGAGATCAGAGCTGCACCAATTTTCAGCAGCGCTCAGGTCCTGAGAGTACAAAGCCATCCCCAGAGCCAGCCCTAGCTCAGAATAACTACAGCTCCTGCATTCCTGGCACACCACAACAAAAGACAATAAACGGAGTCAGGTTTTGTCCGGTCCAGTCAGCCCTCGCTACTGCACTCAATGGTTTGCTTCAGTCGAATGCAGGACTGGACTCAATATGTGCCTGCTTTCTTCTTTTTTTTTTTTTTTTTTTTTTTTTTTTCCTTTATCCTGCCCCTCTGTCCCCTCCTTTTCTTTCTAAATGTATGTAGAAAGAAAAAGTCCCTCCACAGTTTTCAGGATCAGCCCCTCCCGAATTGCATCTTACGGTGCCTCTTGGCTGTACTGCACATTCCCCACCATAAATACATCCCCAGCACATCAGGAGCAGAGCAGGGGGCTGCAATATTGGTGAAAGGGATATTACAGGAGAAAAGTTGAAAACCTCAGGGCCTGATCCTGACCCTTTTGAGCTGAACAGGAGCTGTTGCGTGGGCTTCAGTGGGAGCAAGCTCGTGTGCTCTACGTGCAGAAGCATTAAACTTAAAAGCAAGCGGTGTAAAAGGCTGCATTGTTTCTTGCTTGTACTGATAGTTTCTCATGTAAAGTTCTATATATTCTTTCACAATAAATACATGAAACAGTTAATCCAATGTTATATTGTTTAGTAATATTTTACTTGCAAATGACCGTCATTTCTTCTCTGCTCTGTTTGTTCTTCTGAATGTCTGTTTTATATTCTGGAAATAGAAGAGCTGTTCTTTTAATGCCCATTTCTTTCTGATGATAATAGTTCTTTCTGGCAAATGCTGTGACTTGCAGCTAGTCTATATTTTCGATCAGTAAATATTGAACCACAATGGCAAGGAAGGTCTGAGCTATGATGCAGCTAAAACAAACAAATAGAAAGCAGCCCACTTTTTTGGGGCTATATTTCTATTATTATCTGGATAGATGTACCCTACTCCAGGGTAGTTCTAACATATTGGCTACCTTGTCCCAGAAGGGATGTAGGGCAGTCTGTTTTTGGGCAGTAGCTGCAGTGGGGAGGACAGGAGCCTTGTGGGTCAGTGGCTAACACCATGCCAGCTCTCTGCCTGCCCCGTGGGGCAAACAGCAGGGTCCTGGGGGTGGCTTCATGGAGACATCAGGGTGGTGGCCCGAGGGGTGATGCTGGGCATCCCTCAGCACCCCACACTGTAGCATGGGGCTGGCCCCGAGAGTGGGGTTTTGCCAGGAGCTTTTGGGGCTGAGGGGACGGCAGTGCCCGAGGTCTGGGGCGAGGCAGACCCTGCTGCAGGCTCGGTGCTGGGGTAATCCCCTTCTCCTGGCGATGCCCAATCGCACAGACAACCAGAGGGCCAAATCCCCGGCCCTCACCAAAGCAAAACGCCATTGACTTTAATGAGCGTTTGCAGGCAGATTTCAGATAAGTCAATGTGGACTTTTGTCTGCGTGAGGACTGAGGGATTTGGCCTACGGTCTTTTACAGTATGAAGTTAATCAACATGCGGGAAATTCCCACACCCTGTAAAGGGCTCTATTGTACCTCTGCTCGACAGAAATCTCTGTTAAATCACTGGATTCTCTGCTAAAAAGCTGTGGGTATGATATGAACCAAAGTAACTCCAAGTCAGTTAACAGGATCTTCCCAGGAATGTATCAAAAAAAAGCTTCCACAAAAAAAAAGAACCTGGATAATTCAATGGGAGCCAGTGGGGAAGTACCCGCTCCTGCCCTCATTAACATCAATGGGAGTTTCCCCATTGATGGAGCCCATTCAGTGGGAGAGGAACTGGGCTTTACAGTAGCACTTTAAATTATATTCAAAGGTCACTTAAATTATATGGTCACTTTAAAACTGCTCTCCAGAAACCTGAGTAATATTCAGTTATGCTGGGCACTTGCCTGAAAGTGTCAATTAGGATCTCTTTGGATACATTCACTTTTGAAAAAGCCAGTTGGCATCAGCGGCTTGTAGTAGGAGCTGCTGCAGTCTAAGGTGCTAAAATGAAGCATTTGTTTTTGAAATGACCTATAAAGCCTGTCAGCATTTGCAATCCAGGTTGCGAGTGCTTGTGCAAGGCAGACTGTTTGATGTCCAGGCGGATAGTTTGCGACCTTGGGCAGGATCCAAGTTTTTCAGGGAGCTGAAATGATCACCGAACAGTATAGAAATACAAGCATTTGGCAACATGAAGTATAGATAGAGACACCATCCTATAAATAATCTATTCCTCCTTCAGTTATATGGGATCCTGGAAATAATATTCTCTATTATGAAGGAAAGGTGTCAAAGAATAGGCTAGAAAACGTGAACACAGCCAAATGGCTTACCTGCCAATACAGGCACAGCTCGCCCTCTCAAGTTAGCTGTGCTTTCCTTGTCTGGCAGAATATCTACAAGAAGCAATAAACAGTCTAAATAAAGCATTAATTCTCAGCCTTATCACTTACGGATCCATTATGCCTTCATATAATTTACTAATATTTATCTCGATGAACTAAATGTTACTGAAAATTTTAAGGTGGTAAACATGCTGTCTGCTGAATTATTCTGCATGTGCCGGGGAAGTAGCTGATGGCAGAATTGAATTATTTAATATTATTTTCCAGTATCATGTAGACGAAGTATAAGCTTCATTTTTGGATTATGATTTGTATTATGAAATGCTTATCAAGTGTTTTGCAAAGATTAGTTTGGTTTTAATTAAATAAACCTTTCTCAGGAGAAAGCTCCCAACTACTCTTCGTACCCAGAGGCTACCGTACTTGTTGTTTTTAATTATTTTTCACTGTTACCCAAACTGCTTTGGGTACTCCTGCCCAATTAAATCACAGACATGGGCTTCTTATACACAATATGTTTAATATTTAATTTTAATTAAATTAATTAAATTGTTTATTTAATTTTATGTGCATTATTGTGCATGAAGCAATGCAAAATTTATGATAGGAAGAATTTGTGGGAGCTTTCAAACAAGCTAATTACCGAGGTAAAAAGAGACTTATTCTCTCTTTCTAGGGAATAGGCATTCGACCATAAGGAGATAACAGAAGTTGTTTGGATGAAATAATAGGTGGTTGCACAGCATTAAGAATTATTTGTTTTACCTTACTTTATCTTGTAACCATTACTTGATCATATTATAATGGATTTGACAACAGCCTTCTCCCGCAGTTGTTGCAGGCAGGTAATCAAGTATTTATCAGGGTAAATAAACCTAAAGCTACAAAGTAAATGTACTGGTAATGTTAAAAATCGGCAGCTCATGTGCCACAGATACACATTTTTGGTTACACCCCAAGTCTTTTTTCTTCCAGAAGGCCAATTAATCTTCTAGGTAATCTTTACGAGAGCCTGCCATTTATTGAAAAGAGTAGCAAATAAAAAAAAAAAAATCCCTTTTTTACTAGTGCAGGTTATTTGTTGTGATAGACATTTTTTCTCATAGTGAAGGTTTCTTTCCCATCTGAAAAGGGGGGGGTCAGAGTATTTTTGATGCTGTTTTAATCTGGTGGTGTATTGTTTTGAGAAGGTTGCTGGTGCTGAGCATAGACAGAAAGCTGTTTTGCATGACCCTGATGCACGCTACTTTGGCAGGACGTTAGTAAGCAAGAAAAACATAAAAATGCCTTTTTGTAAGGTTAGTTTTTATTATATGTGTAAAGGTAGCTCATGAGCCTCTTTTGTACCCATGCAGAGGCTGTGGGGACCCATCCAAACCCTCTGGATTCAGTGGGGGTCTGTTGGTGCTGGGGAGCTGGAACAAGCCCTGTGGGCTGAATTCTTAACTCTGGAAGAGGCAAACCTATGGCTGTGCCACAGCTGCCACACCAGGGGCACAGCTCTGGGGAGGAGGGAGAAGGATCAGGCCCCTGGGCTGCCACGGGCTGGGAAAGGGTCCTGGAAATGCAAACCAGGCTCGTGGTGAGAGCAGCCCTGCCTGCTTCTGCAGTTGCTGTGCCGGCAGCTGCGAGCACCATCCCGGCGGAGGGAGATGCAGGTTCTTACGGAAAAAAAATACAGGGAAGTTTTTTTGCTTCTCCCCTGCCCTCTTCCCGCCCCATGGCAATGCAGAATGCATTTTGTGAACTCCCAACATCTGCAAAGTCGTGATGGGCATTCTCCCTTTCCTTGTTTACGGGTTAAAAGGGAGCTCATAGTGAAATAGAACATGCTGCTTCTCTGAGTATTGTGACAATTAAAACAAATATAAATAAATGTATTCACAGGAGTTATTAATATAATAATTAACAAGTCCTCAGCCCCAAGAGCAGAATAGCTAAATACAATTTTTCTTGAATGTTAGAGATATTCATCGAGCAATAGTTTTATTTCAGCAGATTAAATAGTATCATAAAAGTAGCTGATGATGCAGTAAATTAAAAATCAGACCGGGGTCGACTTTACAGCAGCTTTTTTTAGTCTAATACAATTACCCATTACTGGCTAAACATTAGTTTTAAATCAACAGCAGTTGTCACAAAGAATTTTCTCTTAAAATTATTGCTAGAAGAATTTAAAATGAGAGCAATATTACCGGATACACAAGGCCTGAAGAGATCTTAATACTGAAGGAACACACATCATAAAGACTCATCTAGATATAATTTTTTCCCTGCAGTCTCTATTCCTGCACAGAGCCAGGCAGAGCGATGCCTAAGCACAACACGCCTCCCTAACGTGCAGGCACACACAGGGAGAGAAATCCACTCGAATTCACAGAGATTCAGCCTCACCTCGGAGTGGTTAGACTTAAAGGAGAGCTGTGAATAAGGAATGAGGCTGGGGCCAAGCCCTGTGGAGCAGCTCTGTGGCACTGGGGGCTCGCTGCTTGCCCCTGGGTGCTCAGTGCCACTCTGGATTTCCGTGCGCACACGAGCACGCGGTGCTGTTAGGGCAGCCATAGCACCCAATTATTTCCAGCCCCTTTCCAACATATTCTGTGCAGTATTGGAAAACTACAAAGTTCAAAGCCTTTGCATGCTAATGGGAAGAGGGTTTATGCCATGAATAAAATGAGAAAGGGCCACCTGATGCTGGAGACTGTCGGCGGGGAGAGGGGGGAGATTTGGAGTGCCACGTGCAGCTCCCCATAACCAGTACCAGCACAGCACTCAGATCGCCCCCATCCCCAGCTGCTGTGACCAGAATGGGTGCAAAACAGGCCTTTTAGGTTGCCTGCTTTTCTTTCCCTTCTCAGGAAGACCTGGGTTCTGAGAGAAGACTGGAGAAACAACAAGTGTGCCAAGCCAACGTGGCATATTTAGAGCGGGACATTTCACAAGGATAAATAAATGCTTTCTACCAGCCACAAAGACACACAGATGCTCTGCTCTGTGCTCCCATGCTTGCAATAAGGCGGGGAGAAGCTCGGATATAAAGTTCATGATGTAAATCAGGGCAGGCAACAGCAAGGAAGAAGTAGCTATATGATTTACAGAGTAAATTACTGGCTTCACTAGATTTCATTATCTTCACCAAACTGTTCTTTATATTTCAGTGTGTTTATATTTTATTCAGAGATCTTTTCAGGGCAGGAGGCTGAGCATGCACACCGTTGCCATTTCCTGAGACACATGCAGGGTTCCAGGAGTTATTTATAAAGGCAAACTTTGACTTTTATAGGCAGGGCGAGATTATTTTCCCTAGCTAAATATATGTTTTAGTAAGTGTGCTAAAGGTACTTTAATATATGTGCCTGTTATCTGATGAGCTTACTGCAACAGCTGCTGTTTATCCATGACGGCATACTGCTGTAAGATTGATGGGTGGAGGACTCATAGGAGCCAGCTCCTGGGAGCCCCTGCCCTGGCACCCCAGGCTTCCCCAGCTGCTGCCCCATACATGGCAAACTCAGGCGTGTCAGTCCACGGGCACCATCGGACCACACAGCTCTGCTGTGGCTGTCCTCAACCAAAATGGAGCTGAGGGACCCTTTCTGGCTGATCCCAACAATATTGCTTTTTGTGTGGGGTCCCAAAGGGAGCTGGTGATGGAGGGAGGGAGGATTTGTACACAGCAGTGGTAGATACATGCAATGAGTTCTCCCTAGGCTCAGAGTTTGAGTAGAGGCCACACAGGAAAGGAGGTGAGGCAGAAGGGAGCATGAGAGAGCAGAAGGTTTGGTGGTCAAATCTGAACTGGTGATTGTTTACTGCTGGGACAGCTCATCCCTTTGTGGTGGTCACTCCTGTGAGCTCAACTACACCATATGCTGATGCTGTGTTTAATTTCTTTTTAATCCAGCACTGGCCATTTTCCTTCCCTTTGTCCTTGGCATCTGCTGTAGCATTACCCAGCTTCTCCCGCACTTTCCACAGAGAGATCCTTTGCCCCTGGCAGTGCCCAGTTCCCCAGGCTCCCTTGCACCTAAAGCTTCACTCCCACAGCTGTGGTCACTGAGGGGGTCATCTCCTGGTGCAGGAGCCATCTAAGGGACGGGGAGAACTTCCAGGCCTGTACCCTGTTGCATGGTGCCTCCCCTTTCCTTCCCCATGCTCTGGGACCAGAGCCTCCCTGGTGATGTGAGGATGAGGATCCTGGTCCTGGGGTGTCATGAGCCACAGTAAGCTATTTCCTGCCACTCCTTATGGGGGTGGACTAGTTTTGTGTGACTTAGTGTATGAATTAGGAGTGCTGGCCTTAAGGAAGGGTAATCTTGACCTGACAGAGCAAAACATCTCCAGTTGTGCTGTACAAAGCCACTGCAGGAGCCCCATCAGCTCCAGCATGGCCATCCCAAACTGTGTGGTCAAAGCTGTGTGCTGTACCACACAGGCAGTCTATATTATTATTTAACAGAAAATGAATAAGAAAAGAGAAAATAGAAAAGAAAAATGTATTGTTTGTATAGAAAAATCTATTTGATCACCATATTTTTAAGAAAACAAACTTTAAAACTGGTTTAGAACAGAACTTCTGGACTTCAAAGCACCGGGAATTTAGAGGGGTACAAGTCTCCTCTTTCTAGCTCTGTATCTCTCTGTCCAGCAGGTGATCATCATAGGTACTTCAGTGCATTTAGCAGTGTATTTATCATTACAGGTGTTTGATGATGTAGAGCAATTTAATTATTCCCATGTTTCAGCAGTAGAGCTGAGGAGCAGGAGAGATAAATTATTTCCTCAAAGTAGTACAAGAAACCTGTGGCAGAGAAAGGCTCTGCCCTGGGGCTTTCCTGCAAGACATTGTTAAGACTCAACTTCAAAGGTGGGACATTTTGATACATAAAAATCTGGCTACTGCTCTAGCATTGAGTTTTACCTTGGCTGCCTCAGCTTCAGGCCAGTGTGTTGTGTGGTGGTTGAGTGTAAATTTGTCATTCTTGAGGAAAGGAAAAAAGGGCTCCAAGAAGAAGTAGAGGCTGAGATTTGTCTAAAACTGAGGAAATTGATGGGAAGGAGTTAGAAGATTGTTTTATTTCTTCCCTGTGCAAGCAGAATTTGTAAAATATATCTCATGAGGTTATTTACATGTGTGTAATGTGTTTGGCAAACACGTTTGCCAGTGTGTGTGTGCTGCACGTGGGTGTTGTGTTTCTGTTCATGTATTTGATCTATTTAACCATTATTTATTTGATCCATTTAACCATTATTTTTTTGATCCATTTAACAATTTTGGGCACACTCTTTATATTCCCAGCAACAAATAAAATGTCGCCCCATAGGCAGAAGTCTTGCACACTGGGTCTGAGTCTAGAAGTAATTTTCTTTTGTTCACAGTGGAGTTATTAAGCTCTCGCAGTACGGGTTTACAGCCGAAGCGCTGACAGACTTAATTTCAAGAGCAATGTGATTAGGGCAAGGCACAAGGTAGTGCTGTACCAGTGCTTACCTTTATTAGCTGTGACAGTGGCGTAAGTCCAGCCAGCTGAGGGAAAAAGCAAAACTGAGGCAAACAAACAAACCTCCTCCAACAGCAGACAACGTTGGCTTTTGGAGGCGTGCTTTAGGGGACGCGTGATGCCAAGCAAATTCCAAACTGGGGGAGACTCACATGTGCTTTTACTAATATTTATTTTATGACACATTATAACTACTGTGTGTTACTGTTGCTATGAACCCTTGGGAAATAAAACTGGGAGCCGTGCTGTGGTGAACATAATAGTCCACAACTTTATTAAACATGGAAGCCGATGTACACGGCACGGGCAGGAGCCGTCAGTCCCGGCCGAAGGCAGGCAGGGGTGTGCCCAGGAACTCTCCCCAGCACCTCCACATCCTCCTTGCAGGGCCAGGCTGTGCTGCTCCCACAGGTCCTGCTTTGCACCTGCTCGTGTCCACCGAGAAGAGCCGAAATGTCACTGTGCCAATATTAGCTGCACGCAGGGAGCTGCACCCCGATCAGCTGGAGAGGGGAGATTACTCACAGATATTGCTCTGAGGGAAGCTGCTCAGGGAGAGGAAAATGAAAGAAAAACAACATTCTCTATAAAAATTCTCTGGCAGCATTAATCAGCTGCATGTTTGGTTCCCAGTTATTTGCCTGGCTCTTGCTCCAGGTTGTGTTTCTGCCTTGGCATTGCGTGGCTGCCAGGGCTGCCGATGCTTGGTGGGCACCTCCTCAGAGACACCCGTGGTGGGAAAGGGAATGCAAACATGAAACCTGCCTTCAAAACATCCTTCATTTTCTTTATGAGATGGCACAACCCAAATCTAATGAGTTTGTACAGTATGAATACCGATCTCATTAAAATGCTCTTTTCCATTTCTTTTGGATGAAACCCTGCTATAGTCCTTCCCTAAATATTAATCATTTGTCTTTTGGGACCATGTTCATTTTCCATTTTCTTCTTCTACCAGCATTTTTAGGGACTGAATAATTGCTCTCTGGAAACAATTATAAACCCAGTTAACTCTTCCCTTTCTCATCTTCTCTTCTAAGTGCACTACATTGTCCTGGTTTTAAGGCACATATGGGTAGGGTTCTTTATTCTTTTTTTGTCTGGGATTGAGGGCTTGTGTGTAAAAAAAAAAAAAAAGAAAAGAGGAAGGTAAATTAATAACTTTTTCACCTTTTTTGAATTCAGTGGCTTTCTTTGTGAGTTTCCATTAGATTGTGGATTGAGAAATATCAGACAAAAGTAAACAGCATGCAAGGACTGAGTGGCTGGTAGGACTGGTGGGCTTGTGTTGATATTTGTTTCTAGGCAGGTACTTGAAGAGTATGTCACAAAATTTTGAATCAAATGCATGGCCAGAAGGAGAAGATGTAAACTCCATCCTCCTGTCTTCAGTTTTCAGCTCTAATATAGACATATTTTCCCACAGTTACAAGAGAAGCAATGTGAGGGATGATTTGGTGGAAGAGGTCTTTGCCTGAGTGATACTAAGAATATCTTGCTAAAAGATAGCAGGTTACTCTTTTCTCTTCACTGTAGCAAAGGCACGTGGTATTTGCAAAAGTGTGGAGTTAAATGCCCAAAATGAGGAAGTGTGTAGCAAAAAGCAGTCTGAAGTTTCTGGCTCTTCAGGGGTCAGACCTTAGAATCCAAAACTCAGATCCAATAAAGGGAATTAGGAATTTCAATACTAATGAACTATTGTGGGACACAACAGTCAACTCCGGGGGTCCTGCTATCCTAGGGCATCAAAGGATGTTATAAAGCTACTGCTTTAGTTTGTTGTCCCATTAGGAGAAGGGTATCTTTGCACTGACAGAACCTTCTTTTGATATTTTGATTAAAATTTATGAAGTTCTGTAATCATCTCTTCTTGCTACTCATGGCCATTATGATCCCTAAATGCCCTCTTCTGTGATTTTCCCCTTCTCAAAACTGTTTGTGGCATTCAGATCATCTCTGTCTGACAAAGTGGGAAGACAGAACATTTGTGAAGGCACTCTAGCTCCTAATTGGAGTGATAGTAGCACAAAGGGCTCTGGAAACAATACTTTGTGCTTAGGAATGAGGCCAAGAAGGGCTGCCATGCCCCTCAGCAGTGTCAGCCAAGTCGTGAACAGCACAAGGCTTGTGAGCAGTAAACAACCTGGCTCATCAAGGCTCTTCACAAACTGTGACAGTTGAGCTTCTCTTACTGTGGGGAGTTTTCCAATTACTGTCCTGACAGGATCATTCAGCACCACACTGGCTTTTACTTTCTTTCTGGAAGTGCAGTATGTTCATGAAGATCAAATGCAGTCTTTGCTGCCTTTTCAGACTGTAGGTCCTGCAGGAGGTCAGGCAATACTTGGGGCACTGAGACTCCTCTGAGCTCTGTGCAGGTATCATGCAGGACCCAACAGTTGCAGCAACTTGAGATTTTCTTTGGAAGAAGCAGTTGTTAAAGTCTTTCTAACCAACTTTTCCTGCCTCCTTGAAAAGTCTCAGCTTTAAGGAAGACTTTTGAGACGATTGTAGCAAAATAATTGGATAGCTTTTGACTCTGCTTCGTTTCTCCCTGACACTGACAGGCTAACCTGAACTGTAGTGGTGACACAGAGCTGCTCTTGCATGCTAAATTCTTCTTCAGTCTATATGGCATTTTTTGGCCAGCAAGGCAGAAATCGGTTCTAAGATCTAAACACGACTGGACATGTCACCCTCAGCTATCACCACAGTGAACATGATCAGCTCATGGTAGCAAAATATGGTGCTGGATACACAGACACAGGTAGAAGGGGTGGTAGGTGGACTTGTCAGGGTGGGTAGACCCAGGGGAGGATGGCTAATTTTGCAGTTCAGCTGAAGACTTTTACCTGGCCTCTGTTCGTATAGGTGAGACTATTTAGGGGACACAGAAGAGGTTTTGGGCTTTTGAAGTGCCCATCTGTTCTTGTTACTTGTGCATGGCAAGCACTTTGCTTTGATTGCCTATATATTTGTCACCTTAAAAAGAGAATTTTTATGAGGATCAATCTTTTTATCTCACCAGGGTTTGTGATGTGGTGGCCTAGCTGATAACATTTCATGCAGAAAGTACTGCACTGGCCTTGACTGTGCAATTTAAAAAGCTGAATTTTGGTAGTGTGTGGTGCAGTCTTCAGCTACACAAGAGATCTGATCTTTTGTCTGGTAGCTGAGGAAACCTGATGGATTTGGTCAAAATGCTTTGATGATACAAAGGTACAATTGGGTAATGGGACCCTCCTTACCAGGAAGTGCTGGCATGGGAGTTAATATTCCTCTATATCTTGAAACGTCTGTTTTCAGTTGTCTGAAGTCTCCCAGATCTACCAGTGTGACAAGGAAGGTGTGGGCATGGCTTGAGGACCTGGGGGACAAGGGGGTGGGCAATTTATCTTTGCAGGAGGCAGCACTTTGAAACTCTTGAGGAGGAACAGGTAGAGGCTTACAGATACCAGCAGGTATAATCCTGTGCTTGTCCAGTTACAGGAAAAACGTTTTCAAAATGAGCTGTCTCACTTCAGGCTTCAAATCTAGTAGATTTTGTAATGATTCTGTGTTAATGTGTTGGACCTGGAGAACATTGTCTCCACTGGTATGTCTCCAGAGCTGCTGAGACAGCGCTTGCTCCCTTTCACTTGCTCTGCACTGTTTGATTGCATCACTTTCTGTTGATACTTTCTGTTCATCTCCATAAACAGTGGCTTTCACTGTTTTTTTTTTTTTTTTTTTTTTTTTTTGTCCCACATTTCCATCCTTTTCCACGATTTTTGCTAGAGGAATCAACAGTCATCTCTTGAAGCTGTCTGAATTCAATGTATCTCATCTAGTACAGCCTGAATGCTTCTGCATATGAGAAACCAGGGCTAACAGTATCACTTCACATATTCAAAAAAAATTCCTTTTATATCACATAATTTTAATATTAAAGATAAATTAAAACTTGACATTCTTGTTTACAACTTTTTTTTTTTCCAGACCCCTTTAGATTTCTTGTTTGCATAAATGGAATGATTTTATGGCTGTGAAACAAAACAGTGGGTAGTGTTGATGCTATATATTGTGAAATAGGTCTTCATGGATAATGTTTTGGGAGTATTTCAGTGTCTGTATCCATTCAGACTTTAGCTTCTCTGCAAGACTTAGAAGATCCCAAATGTTGGTTGTGCACACATAATAACTTATTCATAACTTCTTTATATGCCACTGTTCCTCCTCATAAATATACTAATAAAACTCATTATAGAAATCAAAGCTAGCTAATACAATATAGCTGATGGACAGCTGTCTCTGGATGCATGAATTATAATTACATGAAGCAAGATGGTCTTATTATGCCAGGATATCTCTGCTCTGAATAAATTTCTATTACTGGAGTGTAATCTTTTGACTCAGGCCAGATGATAGGACCTTGCCCAAGTCAGTCCCTCACAGCATTACTATTGAGCTGTGCTTTCACTTGTAGAATTACAATTAGATAAGTGGTGCTGGAAGTTGTGTCTTTGAGTAACAGTGGCCAGAGCGAGGTGGAAGGTTGGGGGAGAGCAAGAAGCATTTATCATCTGAACTGGTCTTACCACTCCAGCTTTCAGGCTATAACTTAATGCCATACACTGATTTAGATGTAGCACTTGTCAGCCAAGAATAAGACTATAAGACACAGACATTTGAGGACTTGACCCACAGTTTATTGTGAATACGTGATTGAAGTCTGAGCTGACAGACAGACAGAGACAACCACTAGTGTGAGAAAGAGAATTTGTTCTGCCATGCAAGATTTCAAAATATCTTAAACTCAGATCTGTATTTTAAGCTTAGACCACTCTTAGTAGATTTCTCAATAGTATTTGATGAGCTGAGTGATTTTTCTAAACTTTTTTTTTTTTACTGCCTGTTCTTCTGTGCTTTGCTAATAAAAATGGCAGTGTCTATTTTTGAGACACCACTTGGGACACTCTTTATTTCAAGGGATTTCTCTCCTCACATCTCCAGTATTCATGTGAATGAGAACAAACTGATACTGAATGTTGAAGCCAGACACCTTTAATGGATGCCTTTGCTCTAAATTTAAGATAAGTCAAAGCATTTACACAACAACAATGCAATACCAGGTTTCTGCTTAGGCTGAGCTGCAAAGGAAAGGACTAAAAAAGGGCAGACCATCCATCCATACTTTCATTTCTCTCCCTGAAAATGTTCTGACCCTTCTTCTAGAAGGTGTGCTACCTCTGGTGAGTGCTGACATGAGAGACGTGGAAAGAGAGTTTGTGTCCTCAAGAAATGCAGGGAACACTTACAAATAGGAAACTTTGGAGAGAGGGAGTTTCTTTATTGCTATGCCTGACCTATCAGGAATGTGCAGCACATCATGACAGTCAGCTCTGTTCTCCTCCTGATCTGCTGCAGATGTTAAAGCAATGGAGAATCACAGCTATTACAGGACAGAACTAGAGTAAATGAGGATGCAACCTCTGCCCCACTCTGACCCTGGGAGGTTGTCTCAGGTATTGGCAGAATCAAGAATATCCAAAGGACTCATGAAGTAGTTAGAAAGTAAAACAAAGCAGTAGAAGAAAAACCTTGTTTCTTGATTTTTAGAATGCATTAAAATAAAAACAACTGTTCTCCAATGCTTTCTTCTCAAAGATGAATAATCAGTTTTATATTTAGAGATAATGAAGGCATCATATGCACAGAGAGAAGCCTGTTCCTGTATTTATTATATGTAAGTTTTGATTTAAGCTACTTCTGCTTCACAACCATACTTAATATCAACAAGAGTACTATTTACACTGATTTTTTAATTAAGGAAATGTAGTCATCTTTTATGCTTGCAGTTTGCCTGCAAGCAGATTTTTTTCCCCTTCAAATTCATTCTGTCAAAATGGTTAGACAAATTGTTTCTGGAAATGTATTTGAATTATGGATGATTTGTAAGTTGTCCATAGCAAGATATTTGCTGTAGCTAAAAGTCATGGATATACCTAAACTTGTCTTTTGAGCTCCTTGTGTTGCCAAAGGATAGAAATCAGTGTTTCAAAAAAGGTGCTTCATCCTCTGAGGATGAAGAAGGTGTGAATTCCTTTGGGTGTACCTGTCTATTACCAGTGGAAAAACTCTTGCAGACTTGGAGCCTAAAATTATGATGATTAAAAATATCTGAGATATTTTGTGGCTAGTCATGTTAATCCAGATACAGTTTTTGTCTCAACAAACAGATGTAGTATTTATGAACTGTGCTGCTTCTGCCCAAGCCAAATTTCAACCTTGACAAAATTGTTTTCAACTTTAGGTCAAAATTCACAGTTTGGGAGCATTTGTATGGAAACATCCTCGGAGGCCTGGGTTGTGGAAAGGAAAGATAAAAGGATCTCTGGCCTGGTTTCTAGTTTGGTGCTGGGTTTGTGAATAATCTTGTGGACTTTGGCAATTCAGAGGAAATATGATGACATTGAAGGACAGCAGTGCTATACACTGTTGACAGCGAGCAGTGTGGGTCTTGTGACAAGAAATTACAAAAGGGAAAATAAAAATAAATAAAAAATAAAGGGAAATCTCAGAAATCTGTCTGATGCTGGAAACATTATTTAATACTTAGCAAGCATGATAGTTTTCTTGGGGGAAGGAAAAGAAGAAAAAAGAATCCAAGATGTTGTGATCGGCGAAATTCCATTCAAAAAGAGCTCAGGAGAATGAAATGGGGACAATTCCTCAGCCTGGGGTGGCAGTGAGATGTCCCCCATGTCCTCTGGAGCACCCCACCCCTACAAGGCTACTGCTCCCATGCCAGGAATTTCATCCACAGCATGAAGGGTGTGGAAATGGGCTGACAGCTGTGATTCCTCAGGACATCTTTACCAGCATCCTTGTTTGTGCAGGAATGTATCTGAGTCCCAGTGTAAAGTACAGAAAAAGAGAAAGTGTTTTACATGCTTTTAAACACAGGAACTGCTGATACTGTCACTGCCTGGGTTTGCCTGCAAACAACGCACCCAGCTGAGTAATTTATTCTCAGTGTATAATCTTTGATGGCTGGAAAGCAGGAAAGCTGTTCTCTACATTTGGAAATGACTGCAGCTACAAGGTGAGAGAGCAGTATTTAATATCTATTTTGAAACCAATACTGGAGGCACCTGATAAACTGCCAGAAGATGGGGTTTGTAACACACAGAAAGCTAAAAGCTGAAGAACTAACAAACATTGAAGCCACTATAGGGGGATTTAAAATGCTGTGAAGTCTGGACTCAATTTATTTTGTCCTTATAAAATGCAGTTGTTTAAATCCCATGGGTCAACAAGTGAAGACTGAAAATTTCATAAGAGTGGGCATTTTTTGAGTGGATCCTCTTTCAAGGGTATTGCAGTATATGGGGCACCTGTGCACTGGTTCAGTCCACCATGAGAAGGAGCATGAAACACCAAAGGAGCAATGATAGAAACAAACCAGAAATCAAACTTTTTTAAAGGCTCAGAACTATCTGTGCTGGTTATGTTTGGAGCATTTGTTGGTGTTGCCAAAACTCCTCTTATTTACTGTCTCACTTTGGAAACAGGGAGAGAAAGGCTTCAAATGGTAACATTAAAAAAGGGCATCAATATCCAGCAGTATTTTGTTACTGACCCCCAAGTTTTTGTGCCTCATCAGTAAAATGCATCAGGCCCTGCAGGAGAAGTACTCCTGTAGATTTTCAATCTCCCTTTATCCCAAGGCTATGTGCCATGGCCTGGTGGGTGCCATGAGGGCTGAGGGTGGCCCAGAGTGACCTGGTGCAGCAGTGTCATCTCCCCAGGTGTCCCCAGGAGCTGTGCAGCCACGTGTGGGCCAGAGCTTGGTGGTTTTCACAGTGAAAGGCTTGAGCAGCAGGAAGGACAGGCACAGAGAGGAAGTTTGTTATCAAACCAGAGCTTGAGCTTGGCTCTAATGTCTGGAGTAGAAAGGGTCACCCTGCAATGGGCAGAGACTGCAGAAAAGCAAAAGGCAAGGGTAGGCATAAGATTACAATAGGTGTGGAAAGAAATAGAACTTTTACTCAGCTACCAGTTGTATTGCTCCAAGGAGTAATGAAGGAAAGGGTTTAAGAGTGTTGTTTTATAGTTGATAGGAAAGACCTGGATCTATAGATAGGTGTTTATAAATCAAAGGCAATAATTTTACTGTAGTGGAAAAAAAGAAGTGAGATTTTTACTGCTGCACCACAGTCCAGGCTATAGTCAACTGCCTTGGGAGGGATCTTTATGGTGTAAATACAATCTTGGCAGCCCCTGTCCTTGTGAAATCAGCTGTACAGCAGCATGTTGCATCTCCAGCCTGGTTTTGCTGACATCCAAAAACAGGGGCAGGACTTCTCTGGATGAGGCATCATCTAACCACATAACCAGGGACTATCCCTGTCCAAAAGCAATGACATTAAACCAGTCCCACCAACTCCTTAACCCACATGTCAGTCCCTGCCATGCTGTTGTTGATGTCTATAGGAGACTATTAATGAAATTCACCATGCATTCAAGCACTTGTAACATCCTTTATTAATATGAACAGCAGAAAAATTCAGACAGAAGAAGCAAATGAGTGATGGGCAAGAGGAAAAAGGAAATTACGATGGCAAGCAGACAGCTGTGAAGACTAGCAATGTGCCCAGCTGATGGTACTGCAACCAGAATTTTAAAAATGTCTAACAGGAGATAAATAAACTGATAAATAAAATCGATCTCAAAAGGCCACATGGGAAAGATGCACAGTCTTGATTACCTAATTACAGAAGGGATATTGCTGGAATGGAAATAGTACAACAAAGTCCCATAATGACTTTGAGACTGGAGACTCCAAAATGCTTAGTGAAACTAGGTCTGCATCCCTCGCAAGGAGAAAAGATTAAGAGGGGACCTGGCGGAGCTGCCAAGGGCTCTGGGGGGCACCGCAGGGAGCAGTGCTGCAGTTATTAGAGCTAATGTCAAATATGAGGACGAGGGACACGGCTCCAGCGAGGTCTTGCACTGTACAAATGTAATACATTTTTTTTTTCCAGAGGGTATATATTATAAGCTACCAGATGCTGCTCTAGAAGCAACCAATCTGACCAGATTTCAAATAGAGCAAGAAGCATATGGAGAGAGAGAGGGGGAGAAAAACAGTATATTATGGAGAACAACTGTTAACTGGAGGAAAGGATAGGCCTAGCTGGGCTTCCTGGCCTCCTGCCATCTTAAGATTTTCTTATGTCCCTGTGTAATCTTCTGACTTTTGATTTAGATGTTTCCTAAAAATGTGGCCCAGTGGTTGGTACATACTAGGCATTAGCCCAAGAAAAGAATGAAAAAAAATGCGCTGTATCTCATTAAAGAATTTTTAAAGGGAGACTTTGAGGCGCCATTTGCTTCTTGTTACTCATCTTTGCAAATGTCTCTTGTCTTCCCAGGCTCTGCCCTGATGTGCTAGTGTTAGCAGCCTGTGGATTTCTGAGCCAAGCTGAAATGGGGTCTCAGGGCGGCCAACCTAAGTCAGGCAAGAAGAGATGGCAGCGTGAAGCAGAGGAGGGAGACAAAAATAAGGTCAAGTGAAGTAAATGATACAAGATCTTTTCATGCACATAAACAGTATCAGGTGGAAAAAATGCTGTCTGGTAATGGCTTTTCAGGCTGCTGTTGAGAATAAGGATCACGCCTATATTTGAAATATTTACAGTTCAATTAACAGCATTTGTTTCCATAAAATATTTTAAAACAGAACAGTATTTATCTTTAATTATTTTTCATTTTCTTTGACGAAAGATTCCAATATAGATATTGCTGTAGGCATAGGGGGAACTGAACACCAAGAGGTGGATTCCGTAAACAATTTCTCTCAAAGCGCTACAAAGTTTAAATATTAATTTGTCCATAATTGGCAGAGAAGCAATTAGAAATGCTACAAAGCTGACTTTCTGCCTCCTTTACTTTCTCCTCCCTTTTCATTTAACCACAGTATAGAAAGTAGATGTAAAACAATAGGACCCTGAGCTGTACGGCATTCTAAGCCTAGCTTGCCTTAAAGCTACAATATGGATTTAATTTATATGCAAATGTAAGCAATAAAAAGCCAGACACTGTAGAAATTATAGTATTTTTCATAGATGCTTCAGCACCGGCACACAAGCCAGCAGTGATTTCAAACAAGGAGCTAATTATTACTGGTCACTAAGCTACCTTTTTCTTTTAATATCTCTCTTTCTTCTTTCAACTCCCCCCCTGTTTTTTTAACAATGAGTAAATTATTTTCTTGAGCGGGGGGGGGGGGGGGTGGGGGGGAAAGAGAGAGAGAGAGAAAGAAACTCGAATATTGGGGGTGAGTGAATGAAAACAGCCAGAAATATCTCCTGTGAGATTCAACATCAGGATAATTTCACAGTCTCGCTTTTTGACTGCTGTGTCCTGAAGCTGACCAGCACCATGCAAGGCTGATCAAAGGCCATCGGAAACATCAAGTAAGCCTAAATGGGGCTAAAGTATGCTAATAGAGAAGCTAAATGTACTTTAATCCTGTTATAATACAAGGTAACTTAGAGGCAGTGAAGGGCCTTGTTGCTTTTCCCTACTGGGTCCAGGACCCCTGCAAATCTTGAATAGAAGTTGCTTCCTATTCTTCGCCGGCCGGGGTATGGCTTTCTCAGATGCACACACAGTCCCCTCCTCCTCCGTTTACTAAGTGTCAACAGTCGGCTGAGCAAGACTTCTCCGCTCCTTAGATCAGCACCCTGTGACCTTCCACATTTAAGCACAGACCATTAAGCTAAGCTTTCCAGCTGTTGCCTGAATTATGAGAGCTTTTTTTTTTTTTTTTTTTTTTCAGAGGAGGGCAGAGCTTAGAGGAACACAAGGCAACAGTTTTATATTATGGACCCGCTGCCACCCAACTTGCGATGCAGAGCAATGTGCTTTCCGCGGGGCTGCGGCAGACGGGTGACGTTGGCTGAAAACAGGGGCTTGCTTTGAAGTGATTCAGGCTCTGGGTTGTCCAGCTTTGGCATCATTGTGCTCGCTCAGGGAAATGTAATCTAATTTTAGGAAGAGGAGGAAACAAAGTAAACGTGACTGAACTGCCCTGCGCCGTACACACCGACTGCGACGGCGTCCCCGGGAATATCCCTGCTCTCCGGGCAACTTCCTTGTGCATTTTCCTTCTTTTTTAGACACCAATCTCGGTGCATACTAGCCAAGGGAGGAAAAAAAGGGTGGTAGTTCTGCCTGTGAAATGATATGCTTTGGTGGATGCCCCAAACTAACTATTGCTTGCAAACCCCAGATTAAAAAAGAAGACTGATGTAGTTTTAAAGCCAGCCAACTGCCTTAGTGACTGTATCAGAAGATTTAAAACAAAGGTTTCATTGAAGCACTACCTCCCACTGTGCAGCTGAAAGTCTCATGGCTGAGGCAAATGGTCCTAAATATCTTTCTGTTAAGTACAAATGACATACTGGATATATTAAGTTGTAATGGTGCATTTTTCAAGAGTCACTTTTCTTGTGTGAGAGCATCAGTGAAGACTCAAAAAATGCTGACTGTATGGCACAGGGAAACAAAAAGAAACCTGCTTTTCACAAAAAAGTGTTTTGTTCATATCAAATCCTCTTTTTCCTCCTTCTCTCCCTACCCCCCAGCGAAGCCTGGAATTTCAAATGCCAGAACCAGTATGTCCAGTAAGTTCTTTTGAAATCCATGGCAGAGAAATACATCCTGGCCTAGCAAACTTATTATCTACACTTACATTCCTAAGCCTTACCCCTCTGTGTTAGTGCTGATAGGAGTCCTTCAGATCAGCTGAAACCTAACTGAATAAAGATGCTCCAGAAAACATCTTTTTAATGTGGAATTATCTTTCATTTACATAGGCAACCTCCCTTAACTCGGCACATGTGCTAGAATGCTTCATGCAATAGAAACATTCATATAAAACTTAATGGTTAGCATTCATTCTGCTCCCAAATGATCAATAAAATGCTAAGTTAATACACAACGTGCAAAGGCGTCTGCCAGTGTGCATAAACTTGCCTTGCTATGTGGGATGTAGGTACATCACGACCCTGGGAGCAGAGGAAGAGAGCAGTGCCCCACTTGGGGAAGGGACAGTGGCACCAGAGCTGTCCCTGCCAGTGGCTCTGTTCCCAACCAGCCTTGGAATGTTGAGTGACACACAAGCAGGGCCACACGTGCAAACATCCATGTGCACAGACACACGTGCACAGTTACAGCAGGTGAAAAGTAGGACAAAGCAGGCAAATACAAATAAAAAGAGCCGTCTACAACATCCTCTCTCTGCATTATCAGTGAAGGCCCACTTGTGAGTGATTTCTCCACAGAAATCATTTGCAACCACTAAATCAGACAGAAGTAGCATAGATGGGAACTGTGGCTAAATTTAAACTAATGGAGTGGTGCACCTTTGTCCAGAAACCTTTATGTTGATTGTGTACAAATGGTTTATTCCAGCAAAGAAACTGTGAGGAATTTGAGAGAATATAGCTGGGCAGTACAGAGTTAATATTAGCAAAATGTTTTTGGCAGGAACAGGCTTAGCGTCTGCTGAAATATTTGAATTCTAATCTGCTCCTATTTACCACTGCTGGGAATAATGTTCTCATTTTTAGGTGTTTATCTACCTATCTAGTCACCATTCACCACTTTTATTGTTTGTCTGTCCTTCCCTTACAAGATTAACTGAATTGCAGTTGTGTTTTAATTATCAACAAATTTTGAACTGAAAAGCGTTTGCATGACTCTCTTCAGTTCAGCTGTAATTTTCTGGATTTGTTTTTAATTAACAGAGATCCTTCCCAACACATATGAAGCTTGATGGAAAACTTTTTGTTTGTATAAACCCTGATACAGTGTTTTTGCTGCACATTATCTTTCCAATTTCTCCATCACTCTTTTAAAAATAAAAACTTCAAAAAATTGAATAATCAACTGAAACTGGGCAGTTTCAGTCCACAAGAGCTCCAGTGACAGCCTTTGAAACTGTTAAAAGATTCCTAGTTCAGAAATACTGCATGAAAATATTTAAGAGATTCCCCCCTTAATTTAATTCTAAATGTAGGTGTACTCTTTTTTTTAGGTGCTCATAATTTACAAGATAATGGCCATTTGAGGTCATACGACTACTAAAATATGTTTCTACTAAAGTTCAAAATTTTTTATTTATTATTTTGATTTTTTGACTCCTAGAATATCAGAATCTCTGTTGCCACCACAAGAGAACACAAAGGAGCCCCAGAAACCAGACCAACATGGGCTGTACGTTTACAGCAATGGTGAATTGACGTGCGCGGTTTGTTTTGCTCTTTTGCATTTTTTGTAACTCTTTGCGTCATCTGTGTTTATCATCAAAATATCTGTTTCTTCATCAAGCACTTATAATTTTGTCAAGAAAGATGATTAATGTTTTGTGTAGTTATTTCCAGGCCTGGCAGCTAATGTCTCTTTCCCATATGGAGAATTATCAGAGGCTCTGGCAAGGGCAAAAGCGGCTGGAAGTGCAACTCTGTGGCAGCAGGAGAGGTTAGGAGCACAGCTGAGTGGCTGGAATTGTTAGGGCACGTAGCAAAGCTGGGAACATGACTCAGTCATTAGTTACCTGTTCAATTATCTTCACTTTATTAACAGAGATGGGGCAGGTGCACTGCCCATGCAGGCCTATCCATAGGAAATACATACACCAAGCATACTCAGTGTGAAAGGTACTGTGTGTTCCCCACACTAAATATTTTCAACTTGGAAATTTATTAAAAATATAAAGAAGAGTTGTGATGAGGTTGTGGCAAAAATCCCACTTGTGTTATGAATTAGAGTATACATCATCGAGTTTTGATTCCAAATCTTTTGTCCCACCAAGTTTCCCAGACTTGTTTTGAGCTTATTTGGCTTTCCTGTCTCCAAGAAGATGAGGCTGAAACGTTGGCAATGCCTCCTCCTGTTCTAGTAGCCAGATTTGAACAGGCTCAACGTTGCTGCAGAAATGCAGTTTGGCATGCTGTGCTGCATGGGACTTTGGAAACTTCATTAAGATGTCCCTCTTCTGAAATGAAAAAAAAAAAAAAGGAGAAGAAAACCACTTGGTAACACTAGGTGAGTTTTCTTACCTGTGCTCTGGACTGGGAGTGGAGCTGCAATGTTTACAATTTAGATGTGTAGTTAATTCTGGGAGGAAGCCACAGCTGACTGTTTTTCTGAATCATGCTTGGCCCCAAGTCTGAGATGAAGAAAGAGTCAATATATATTTGCCTGTGGAGTAGCTAATTAGAACAATTAATCTGAGAACCAGAACAAGCTGTGAGACCATGAGCTGATTCAGGCACGCCCTCTACTAACTTAAATTTTGATCAATGTTCAAAGCACCATGGGAAGGACTGGGGTGATGAGGCCCAGTGGCTGAGATTCAGGCTCACCCTCCGTGCCCCTGTTGCTGTGGCAGGCGCTGAGACCTCGGGCAAGGCGTTTTCCTCTTGTCTCTGAAGCAGGCCAATGATATTCACTGCCTTGTCGAGCTTTGTGGATACAAGCAGCATGTTGTGAATGAAATGTTAAGTACATCTCAAAGCCAGCCAAGACAAGAACTGCATTTTTCTTCCCAATATCTATTAGCTCAGAGCAACGGGAGAATCCCACTTGCCACCAGCTCCCTGTTCTTGTTTGAAGATGTGGAGCTAGCCAGATCATATCCATCAGATATTTGCTTTCAGGGTCGCATGAAAGTGAAGTGAAAGAAAGATCTTTTGTGGGGATGACATGCTTGGAAATATACTTGTCCAAAGCAAACAGCTCTTGCTCTTTCTCCAGCTAATTCACTGAAAAGATACTATTTTAGTCAAGAAAATGGTATCAATTCTCCTCCTTTTTGGCAGGATGGTGGCAGGTTTCCCATGTAGATTTGTGGAAGGTATAATTTTGACAGGAGCATCTGGCTCCTTTGTGAGCTGCACAAGGAATTGTGTGGCAGTGGCTTTAGGTCGGCCTCTGGTTGAGCCATGTGGGCAGCCCTTTGACGTGTCTGTGCTGCTTTTCCTGCTGCACTCTGTTTTGTTTTGACTCCCTTTTGAGCTTCCTAAGTATGCAGCCTTGCTCTGCAGATTCCCTGGGACAGTTTCATTCATGGGTCCTGACAAGGACTGAGGTTTTGCCAGGGCTCATGGATCCATTCTTACAGTGGTGCTGTGTGTTACATTAGCAGACAGCTGCTTTTGGCAAGGCTTTTTTTTTTTTTTTTTTTAACAGAAATCCTCTTAGAGAAGGGAGAAGAGTGATCTCTGGGTAGTGGAGCTTTAAGTTCTCAAAATAAACGGTGCCAGGTTGTTTGAGAATTTAAAAGCAATTGTGAGCTTCCTAGTACAATA
Organism: Haemorhous mexicanus; assembly: GCF_027477595.1. Classification (NCBI taxonomy): domain Eukaryota; kingdom Metazoa; phylum Chordata; class Aves; order Passeriformes; family Fringillidae; genus Haemorhous; species Haemorhous mexicanus. The sequence continues at coordinate 8,774,961 of NC_082348.1, read as the reverse complement.
ATATGTAGTGTGGTCCTTCTGCCCTCTTTAAGCAGCTGATGCCTGGCTTTTATCTTCTAGGTGTATTTACAGTAAAAAAAAGTCCCTGAATTTATTTTTTTACCTCCCTGTCAACAGTGTGACCTGAAAATATGTTTTTAGCCTTATTTACACAAACACGATCCCAGCAGATGTTCTGTCATCAAGAATGTACCAGCTTGTTGCATTTGGCATAGAAAAGTGGTACAAGAGTGCAGAATACCTCGACTTCTCCTCCCCAGATCCTCTGGGTGGTTTGGGCACCAGGCTCCAGACATGTGCTGCTGTGCCTGACACTGTGAGTGACCAGGAAGTGACCACTGTGAGTGGCTGGAAAGTGACCACCAGCTGTGCTGCCCCTGGGTTTGTCCAGCCGTGGCTGGTGTGAGCAAGGAGATGGGCAGGTAGGGAAGCAGCAGCTGGGAAGCCCAAAGTCTGCCAAGCTCTGTTCTTTCTTTGCACATCCTTAGGCTGTGTGAGGAAATTCACCTGTGCTGGATGCATTGATGCCACAGCAGAGGGTCCCTGAGTCCTCCTGGTGAACCTTTCCCTGAGGCCAGCCCTCCATCCCTTGCCACACGGGGCTGGGTGGGGTGTGAGCCCAGGGCATGGCTGTGCTGTGAGCAGCTCATCATGGAGATGTGTGCTGTGCCATACAGACTGAAATCACCGAAAATCTGTTCAGGGGAGATCTCTTGGCTAAGAAAGTTTATAGTGAGCAGAGAGGATGGAGTAATTTGTAGCTACATATTTGGACAAATTTGATGGCATTGGGAACAGTTCACAAATAAGGAAGCTGAGCTGTTTTAGAACAAAGTATGTAATGTTTATTCAAATTAGGAAAAAGCTTGGCTAAATCAGGGTTTAAAGAGGAGCCTGTGGTTGAAGTATATTTAAAGAGATCATCTGGAGTCCATGGCATTGCTGCAGAGAGTGTTGGGTTTCCTTGCCATGAAAAGCCATAGAAACACAATACAAATGCAGAAAAAGAGCATGTGTGTGTGTGTGATAAGATGGAGGGAGAAGCCTGTGTGTATAAATTACAGCAAAATTATAACACTATCAGAAACATCAAAAACATTACAATGCTATTGAGAAATCCAAAATAATACACTGGGGAAGGTGCCAGCCCAGGTACAGTATATCTGATCTTGCAATGCCAGTGGAAAGCAAGAACAAAGCAACTGGTTCATTTGCAGCAAACCAGTTGAAGGAAGAGATATTACCAGAGCCTTTCCATGTGCTGACAGACTCCCCCAAGTGCTTTATCAACTGAGCATCTCCAGAGCCATCACAGCTGTTTCTCTACAGAGCAGAACCACTGCTGGTGCACGACACATGCAGCAGGGTGTGCCAGCATGACCAGCAATGGAAATGCTATCAGGCAAATGGAGCTGCTCCCCCACTCCTTGGTTCCCTCCCACCAGCAGAGAGTTTGATTTCACATTGCTTTTGCTTTCTAAATTGGTCTAACTAATGTAATCAGACAGAAACATCCTGTTCCAATGTCACTGATGCCTTCCAAACTAGATGGCCTAATTAAGGTCACTAATTTAATTGTCTAAGACAATTTCTTGAGATCTAAGTGGATACCAGAATAGGTCATATCATTACATAGAATTAGCAGAGAAAGGTGTAAGAAAACACCCATGTCAACTGGAAAAAAAAGACTTTGAGTCCTCAAAATTGGCAGACAACAAAACCATAATTGCAGATGATGATGAGTGAAGGGAAAACAGAGAAAGCCTATTCCCAGAATGGAGCCTTTTGCCAGACTCAGGACCTGTGGGCAACTGAAAGATTTGCACAAAATCAACACTGCAGGGCCAAGTGAATAAATGTGATGGTGCTAATTTTTTTACTATTTTGGAGCCTACATGTTGTTGCTAGAAGACAAAGCAGATCAAAGAAATAGTCCTAATCTGTATTTATGGGCCACAATGGAGGCAGTTTGCAGTCTCTCCCTAAGCTTATTCACTTGCCCCAAGATGTGCTTTGCAAAAAGGAAGATGAAACCTGTGGTGGGATCTCTGAGGTTGCTGTTAAGCCACCATAAAGCTCAATGGCCAGAGGGAAAGCAAAAGTTTGATGAATACTTCACATCTGCTGTTGAATTATTTTGGTTAGAATCAGCTAGGAATATCATCTTCACCTTTGCAGAAGCAGGAGCCATCTCAAACATGATGCTACCAGGAAATCATGCTGGGATAAAAAATATTCCAACTAATCAGCAGCAGACAGACCTCACCTTACAAAGCCCTCAGACACTTTTATGGCATATCACATTGAGAGGGCTGGCTGAAGTGGCCGTGCTGCAGTCAGAGTTTTGTGAGTGATGTCTGGCCAAGGGCTGCTCCTTGGGCTGCTGCTGTCTGTGGTTTCTGTCTGGTAGGGCATGGCAGGGCAGGAGAACCTGCTGAAGCATCAACTCCCTGGTCATGTCCAGCCTGCCCTGGTCCCTGGCAGAAGCAGGAGTTGCAGATGCAGGAGGTCTCCAGGAATATTTGCTGACCTGGGAGGAAAGAATGTGCCAGTCCTCTGGGTGTCCCGTGGGAGTCCATCTGGGACTGGCCACCTGATCTGGAGAGGCAAAAGGTGTGTGGGACTTGAGTCCCACAGGCTGAAAACTTTCATTGGGACACATGGGAATGAAGAGAAACATGGGGAAAAATATGCAAGAGGATATCAAGTACAGCTAATAATTTCTGGAGGGCAAACATTTTTTACTCTATTATGTTTTAAATACTAAGAATAGCATGTATCTCTGTTATCTAATATTTAGCAGCTTTTATTTTGATAAGAACAATATGAATTAAGGTTTGGACAACATCAGTTCAAGACATGGAGACTGAAAATCAAAAAGTTCTAGACCATTTCACAAGCACAGCTTCACCTTTGTCCCACATGCAAGACCAGGTTTCAGACTAAACTAACCCTTAGTGCACAGCTATGACTCCTCTCATGCCCCATTCACCATCGTGGTGAGATCTGTGGATGCAAATAAACAGAAGAACAGCCAGTGAAATACCTGCTAGTGAAAGTGGGTGTGGAGGTGACCCCAGCCACAGAGGACCTTTGGCCATCAGGAGGATTTCATGGTAGCATTGGCCACACTTGCAGTTTGCTTCCAGTTTGTAGCTACCAAAGTAGCTATATTTCAATCCCTTAATTTGTCCAAGTTAGTCATGCAAAACCATAAATTGAATCTCTGGACATTTGCAGTGAAGCCTGTCCTCTCTCTGAACTCAAAAAGCAATTTTCTGACATATCATATTACAGCCAGCTTTGACATAGGTACCTGGTTAGTATAGAGCATTGAATATCAGTACATTCTGAATATATGTTAATGGTAAACTGCCTAATTTAATTTCCTTCTGTAGGTGTGTAACTCTGGCCATCTTGATAAAGTTTTCACATTATTGCAGAAGTTAGAAACCCAGTACAGGCAACACTGCTGAGGTGTTATATCAGTTAGATTTTCTCAAAATACATCTAACTAGGAGTGGTAGGAGTGACTTCCAGGGATAATGAGCTATATATTACATGGTCCTAATTTTGCTAAGAAAGTTAATGCCAGAGTTGTGTTAATACTGAGGAGTTTTAGCAACAACAGGGTATCGTGAATAACCCCATAATTTATATTTTAACTGAATGTGTAGATATTGGGAGCAATGCTCATGATTGAGTCTTTGTGCAGTTATTTAATGAAATTTTATATTCCTTGCATGAAGCTCACTAATTCATCTTTTGCTGTAATAATTTCATGTCACCTACACCAAAAGAGTATTACCAGAAACATCACTTCCATCTATACAACACAGGATAAAAGTTCTCTCTTTATTACCAAAAGGATATACAAAGGGAAAAAATATAGGAAGTGTTATGAACAGATCAGAGAAAAGGCCAACAGCTCCTCCTAACCCCAAATGTCTCAGATCTTGTGATTATCTGGACCTTGAACATTTCAATATAACTTTTTAAAAAATGACTGCAGTCTTAGCTTTTTCTTTGGCTTTCACTAAATTCCATCATATGCCAAATAACACAGCAATTTATTTCCAACACAAAGACCCTAAAACATGAGCTTATTTTTATCTTACAACACTGCCAAAGGTGTTTTGAAGCATTCATCTCATAACTATGACTTTTCAAACCCTTTTTTTCAATTGTGTCATTAAGAAAACTTCCGAGAGCACTTAAAAATGTCTTCAGACTTTTAGAGGCTCTTTGTGCCTACAAGACCCAGGCAGGAACAGTCTCACAGTCTCAGTGTGTGTCAGCAGCTTTATTTTACATTAAGATTTTTCACCAGGCAATCAGTCTGGTAAGTGAAAATATTCTGGTTTGCATGTGTGAACATAGACATGATTTTAAACAAATCTGAGACCACTCTTGCCAGTAGCCCCGTTAAATTGTTTTTATCAGTCTGGTTGACTGGAATGTTCGAGTATTTGCAATAGACTCAAGAGTATTAGGCTGAAAGTCTGTCTAATGCACTACCAAATTAGACATGGCTAAGCAGTTGTGTAGCAGTTTTCAGCTGCATGCTCCAGAATAAAAAATTAAAGTGTCATGAAAAAACCTCTTAAAAATGTATTTTAATTGCGAATCTTTAGGACTTCCCTCTCCAATTTGCTTCCTGAGGGTGCTCTGAGAAAACAGAGAACCAAGCTGTAAGTCATGTGGAGCACTGTGCTCATCTTAAATCTTCTTTCTTTGGAGGCTGAGCTGCTTTTGGTAAGCTAGTACTTAGTGAGGAATGAAAGCATGTAGCTGGGCTACTCTGTGGCTTGCTGCTGTGCTGCAGTGGTGGCTTGTTCATGGCTCATCCATCCCCTTGGTGTTGAAGGCACACATCTGGTCCTGCACACTGTGCTTGTTATTTATCCTCCTGTAACAGGATGTTTCCCAGAAGTTAAGTTGGAATGGGGAAAATAGTTAATCATGTGCATGAATTTGGTAGGAAAAAAACCCCTTAACAACATTTAAATAGGAAAATGTATAGGGTGGTTAAATAGAACATTACAAGTGATTGAAACTGGAGGAGCAAAGGAGCAACCAGGTGTACAGTTTAGTCAAATGATGCAAGAAAAGACTGAGTCAGGAATGGGGTTTGACCTCTGGAATTTGTTGGGTTTACCATTACAACTTGTTTAAACAAGACAGTTGGAAATTAAGAAAATGTCTAACTAAAAAGCCAAAGAGATATTTGGGATTCACTCTATATATATATATACACACATTTATACATATGTACATGTACACAGACACACAGACACACATACATTTATGATTCACTCCTGGAATGAGAAATGTCATTTTTCCTTCAGTCTAGGGTATAATCCAGGGGAAAAGCCCCCTCATTTTAGCCCAGACAAACACCTTGCTATTGTCCCCAAACATCTCCATTGCACACTCAGGTGCACAGGGATAAATCTGTTCTGCAACTGGGGCAGCACAGGTCGCACTGGAGGTGTCACAGCTACTTGTGGTTTCCATTACCTCAGCTAAGGTGCTGCTGCAATTAGTAGTCTAAGTTAGCATAGTTTTTAATCTCCTCTTCTGTCTTTCTTTAGAGCTACGTTCACTTTTGCTTCCATCCAAGTTTCATCTTTGAGTTCTGACTTGCACTCAGATAGGAAATGTCAGCTGTCAGCTCGGTTTACAGACTTGGATGAGGGTTTGGAAGAAAGGGACTCCCCAGAAGACTACATGGCTTTGCTGTAATAATATTAAACCTTTTGGTCAAGTGACTTCACTGGACACTTAATTTATTGGTAGCTAGAGGAGAGAGAAGGAAGAATCATGTCTACTTTTGATTATGACCTGGCCATGGGCCACTTGTCCAGAACTTGGCAGGAGGAGCCCAGCTTCTGACCAGTTTGACTCTTGCAGCCATTTCTTACAGTGATTAGACTGAGCCCAGTCTGGTGAGGAAACAGGGAGCTTTTAGGAGGGCCTGCACTTGTTCAGGGAGCAGGGGCTGTGCAGAAAGCAGGTGGGCAAGCCTTAGGCAGCTCTTCACACAGAGAAGCATCACACCACTCAGTTGCACTATGTATTGCTTTGCAATTAGCTTGTGTGCAAAATTTCACTTATCAGCATTGCTTAGCTTGAGATCTGACATGACCAGACTCTTCCTTTTCTTAGCTCTTGCAGAGACTGCTTGTGAGACACGGGAGCTGGAGCTCCTGCAGTGTGAGGATGGAGCTTTTCCCTGTTTTCTATGGAGTCGGGAATTTTCTCTGCCTGGCACCTGGGTGTTGGTGCTTGCTAACAGCCAGAGCATGAGCTGCCACTGAGGCTCCCATTGATGTGGTGGCTGGGAGGAGGTGTGTGGGAGGTGCCTGGTATTTTGCTGCTGCAGGTGCTGCTTTAGTCTGGGCGCCGTTTGCCGCCCGGTGGTTTTCTGGTTTGTTCTTTTGTTTACATCAAGTCTTCATGAAAGGGTGAGGTGCTCTCATGCAGAGCAAGCAAAAGAAACATAAACATACACATACATACACGCTGGAAGAAATATGGGCAATGTACTTAGGCTTGAAGCCATCAGGGGTTTGCTCCACTGGTTTGCTGTGCTGGGGGAAAAGACATTTACAGAGAGAGAAGACCTCCCCAGACCTCCCATCGCAGTCCTCAGCCCTGTGGCTTCTTCTCCTTCTGCACACTCCATCATGCCATCAGGAGCTGGAGCACACACCAGGCTCTCCAAATCCACTCAGATGTTGACCATGGAGTCTGAATCCCACAGACCTCATCTGAATCCAGCACTGCAGCTTTCCCTGTTGTTTTTGTCATTTTAGCGAGAGACAAAGCCAAGTGATCCTCTAGGCAATACCACCCCACATATGCTGTTCATTGTGATGGTTGCTAGCCAGAATATGATAGAAATTGATTTAGAAATGCTCTGTGTAAATACAAGTAATTTTTTTTCCAATTGTGCTGGTGTTGAGGGTGTTTGTGTTACAGAGGTGTTGGGATACTCTGTCCTTAAAGACATGTGCATCTGTAGAAACTGAACTTTGGACTCAGCAGTTTAGAGAATGAAATTTTTCTCTCTGTTTATTGATACAAATACCTGCATCAACCATGCTGAGCTCATCCAGTGTGGGGCTAGGAACAGCCCCATGAAACTCATTTGTCCAGTCATAACCAAGCTGAGATTTTTGCTAACTTGTAGGGGATAAAAATATAGAAGAAAAAGAAAAGAACATCCCCAGATGACAAGTGATGTAGTAATAATAATGAACAATTTTAGGGAAATGGTGATCTGTTCATGGAAGAGTCATAGAGGAAAAACAAGCTAAATTAGTCAGATGATTTATTCGTTGTGAATGATTCACTCCATTACTGGCTGCTTCCTCCACAGGCCATAGGAGCTAATATATAAACTGGTAGAGGAAGGGTGGGATCGATAGTGAGCAACCTCTGCCTCCTCTCCAGGGAAAATAGGTCACCTATCCCTGCCATGCTGCTCTCTGGGCACAGGGCACATCCCAATAGACTGAGCATTCATTTTCAGCCAATGAAGTTTGGGTTTTTCAGGGCAAAATTTTCCTGAGGAGTGTTTCTTTTTTTCCTTCAGCTCTCAAGCCTGTGCTCGCAGTTTGGCCGGCTCCCTTCCCCCGTCCTGACAGCTCTCATTGTTCCCAGATGATGGCTGTTTGCTGGCCTGTGCAGAAAAAAAAAAAGAAAAAAAAAAAAAAAAAAAAAAAAAAAAGAAGAGATTTTGTGGTCTAAATTCTGTGTCCTTCACACAGTTGGTGCTGTGGAGGAAGGAAACTTCCCGGCAGCCTCGGGATTTGCTCAGTGTGGGACTGCCTGCTCCACAGGTGAACCAGGCTGGAGCAAACCTCTGGGTCCAGGCTGTGACAAGCTGTGGGTGCTCAGTAGGCTCACTGGGGCTCCTTGTGTGGCCATAGTGACACACACCCACCCCATGCCTGTGGGATGTGGCTTTTCCTGCTTGCTCCACATCCTCTGCCAGCCCCAGCACCACTGCAGGCACTGGGAAGGCCAGCAGGGAGATGCACCATGCCTGTGCAGGAGGGTACTGATCTGCAGAAAGCTGCCATGCTGGGAAACATTCCTCAGGCTCCTTTTAGCTCCTAATAAGCAATAATATTCTCTGTGGTGGTGCCTCTGCTGAATTTTCTTGTACCCAGCACAAGCCACTGTTTATCATGTGACTATTTATAAACTGCTGCTGAAGCTTCATAAATGCTTTTTGCTCCTCGCTCAAACTGGAGCTGAGCAGCTGGAAACTGTGTTGTAAGCACAGCCTGAGCTGGGCCTGGAAGACAGAAATTGTGCACAAAACTCCTGTGGATGGTATTTATTAGAGAGCTGCTGGAGAAAAATTGCCAGCAATGGATACTGAATGTATTGAAAACTTGAGAGTGCAGGGTTTACTTGCCAGTTCATCTTTAATTAATTACAGAGGGCAAACAATTAGGGGAGGAGGCTGCTGCTGGACTACCTGCTGGACATCCAGCTCTGATGGAGATTGCTGATGTGCTCCCCTGCCAGGACTGTTCTGTGGCCCACACGAGGTCAGGCCCTGTGTCCAGCTTTGAGCACTTTTGGGGAGCCAAGCCCCCCAAAGCAGTGGGCACATCAGGCAGCAGCTGCTTCAGGCAGGGAGCTGAGGAGAGGATGGGCTTGGGGATGGCAATGCTTCCTCCACCCGCCCCAAAGGGAGTTTTGCCATGTTGCACACTCCTGGTGGGTTTGTTTGTAGGTAAATGTCAGTCTTTAGGCTTCCAATGAGCAATATGCATAAAAAAACACCCCCAAAATCTAAAAGAGTACAAAACAGGTTAGTGTATATTTACACTAAGTGGTTGTGAACAAACAGCTCTGGTTTTGCTGCTGTAAGGACTTTTTCATCTGAAGAAGAGAAATGTAAAGATTCTGTTAAAAAAAAAAAAGAAAAGAAGGAAAGAGTAAGAGAATGGAAATGTTGTAATTACTTTGGAGATGACCACAGCTTTCCAGGCAGCTCTGGTGTACATACAACAAAGAGTCTCACAGGTTCTGGAGAAAACCAAATGAAGTTTGGTTCTGCATGAAGTCTGAAGAAATTGTGTTGTGTGAAAGCATTGGTCATGAGGTCAGATCTTCAGTGCCAATGTTGAGCAAACACACAACTGCATTTGATGGCCACACCTCAGCCACTGGAGAACACTTGCCACTCTTAAGCCATGATTCAACCTGAGTTTTGTTCTAGAGACCCAGGGCAGATGCTCTAAAGCCTGCTGCTAAAATTCAGGACAGAGGAGTCATCTGTTACAAGGAGCTTGAATCAAGCCCAATTTGAATGAGATCCAGACCCAAACCAAAGACCTAACTGCAGTCTTTGGCAAAAATGCCTGGATTTAGTGGCCAGCATCACATTCAAACTTAAAAGATTTCTGCAAGTCCCTCAAAATGTACTCCAGAAATCTGTCTAATAAAACATGATCACTCCATGCTAATCTGGTTCAAGCTGCAGAGAAACAAGCAAACCAAAGGCAGAACCAACAATGGACATCAGGATGTGGTTTGCTTTGGTTTAAGCAATTCTGAGTATGTAGTTAAATAGAGCAGATGTCAGCCACAAGGTGCAATGAGCCCAAATATGGACCAGCACAGCTTGTAGCCAGCTCTTCAAGTCCCCAGAACCCTTCTCGCTACCAGACAGTGGCTTGGTCTGAGTTTTTGCCATGGTATTGAGTCTCCTTGGGCTTCCAGAGAAGAAGAAGCAGCAGCACGAAAATGGTTAATGTACAATGTACATGATTTTTTCCTGCATTCTTTTTTTCCTTTTTTTTTTTTAACCTGATGTAGAATAAGCTGCATGGGGAGAACACAAATATGCAGTTATAATACATGACAATGCAGCAAAATCCTGGACTCTGTCAATTACTGTGGCACTGTATATTTTTATTTTATTCCTTTGGGGAAATATATCATTCAAGTAAAAAATCATTTGGACAATGCAACTACACGGAGAATATCCAATGCATGAAGACGCTCCTTTGCAGTGAGCTGCACATGGAGTGATATGGAAAATGTAAGGAAACTGAGGGAAAACTTCCTATTCTAATTGGTGATACAGTGCTGCCAAATGAGTGTCCCTCTAGAACACACTTGTTGCTGTAAGTCACCTTCAGAGATCCCTTGAAGCTACAAGGGACACACCTGACTCCTTTTGTAGTAACAGTGTTCTGAAGAAGTGGAAAAAAATCCATCAAAGCAGCCAAATGGGAGCAGGAAGATTAACACCTGGGAGGAGGAGCTGCTTGGGGCAGGGCTGAAAATCACTTCCAAATTATTTTGTTCAAGACTAGAAGAGCTGGCCAGTAAAACAGGCGCTAGACAGCCTTGGATTGTTCAGAGTGAACTGTTTTTGAAAGGAAGCCAAAAAATTGCATTTTGCTCACCTGGCAATAACTTCAAAATTAAGATTGAATTATTTTGAATAGTGTGGTTGAAGATTTTTGAGCAAGTTAGGAAAAAGAAAGAAGACGAAAATAACCAAGAGGTGGCTTCCTAAGTTGGGCTTTTATGCCCATTAGCCCAAACACAGAGACAGGGAAGGGAGACATCAATTCCCTCCTCTCCCTGTGGGAACAGGGGCCTCTGGGCTTTTCTCCTGGGGGAGGTTCTGAGCCCAAAGGCTGGGACAGGGCTGCTCTCCTGGGCCACTTCCCACCTCTGGAAGTGGGAGCTGCACGGGGGCCTTATGCAGCCCCTTCCTGTGGACATGTCAGTGCACAGTGGGGTTGAGATCTTGGGATGAGATTTACTTTGAACAGAATACTGAGCCAATTCCTTAACAGTGGGGAAAAATTTCCAAGTAGTGGGGTATTAGGCTTGAGGATTTCAGTTGGGGTAGATGGCATATTTCTTCTTCAGCCAACGCTGCCAAGGAAGGATCAGTCAATTCCCATAATTCCTTTAACCATATTGGTCTACCATGTCCATTCACCATCATATCTTTTTATTAAAAAATAGGCCTTTTGCATCAGGAGATATGCATGAATTGTGGATTATTGACCATAATATTGCATGATCATCTAAATCTGTCCAAGTTTTCAGACCTTGGTATCCAGATCTGTATGCAACATGTCAGTTATTTTGCCCTTTAAGTATCTACTTTTTTTTCCTTTGGGCTTGTACAATATATTATTAAAAATTTTGAAGGAAATTAATCTGTTTTTCAGATAATAAATTAAATAGAGATCACTCTCGAGGAAAAGTAGTGCATTATTTTAACAAAATAAATCATAATGGAGATGAAGTGTTTTCAGGCATGTAGATCAGTCAGTGTACATAAAAATACACCCAATCCTTTAATTATATCTAGGCTTTGAGTAGGCATTTATTTAATAGCAATCAAAATGCTTCCACACACAGAAAAGCTTTCACCTTTTAAAGATTATTTTCCTTTGCAAATTTAGGTGACCAGCTAACCTTCATCCTGGGATAATCCATGGGAAATGAGTGGTGGTGGCAGGGGCTGGCTGCAGGAGAAGCGAGCTGTGGGTGAGGGTCAGGCTGGGCAGCTCTTTGCAGAGGAGGTAAAGTTTCCCTTGTCTCCTTTGCATATTCATGTGATGGACCTGGCTGTTAAATCACAATCTTGATTTGCTTTCTTAACAGATTTCACTGGGTTAATTATGTGGAAAAATTGGTAGTAGCGTATATAACACATATCCAACTCTCTCGCAATAAATTGAAATTCCTATAAGAGCCACAATGTTTTGTCATTTTCAAAAAAAGACTCAAAGGTAAATGTTGATTTTAATATGGTTGCAGCCATTCCCTCATAAGTTTAGTGGTTAGAATACCAGCATATCTTTCAATGAATACTTATGAGCTATTGATTAAAAAGGCAGCTGCAGAGCTTGTGGTGCAGGATATGCCTTGCATTTGGGAAACTGTATAGACATCTTTATATTAAACATATCCACAGCACTTCAAAAGATCAGGCTGCAACTGGAAATTGTAACCCTCTAGCAAAAGTTTAATGTTTGTTTAAAGGGGGCAGCTTTCTATTACATTATTTGAACAGACAATGATTCTCCTCAGACAATGATCATAACCTCGTTCCCTTCTCCTTCACATGCAGGTTATGATATCTATACTCTCCTTATCATATGTGACTTCACTTTTATGACCTGTCTCTGACTCTCACCTGATTTTATGCTTGAAGCCAATGGGGAAAACGTGGAGCCCTGAACAGAACGACAGCCTCAGGTTTTTGAGAAGTCCTTGCAACAGCCCCATGTTTGACCCTGGGCAGGGAGATGGGATGATTGTTTAGTTCTTTTTTTTTTTTTTTTTTGTTGCTATTGATGCAACCCCAGCGGGCGGAGGGCAGAGCTGGGGGGTCCCGCTCGGGGTCAGCCCTGCCCGGAGTTGTGCGGATGCAGGTGCGGTGCTCGGGGATGCTGCGCTGTCCCCGGGCCCGGTGGCTCCGAGCGGGGCCGGCTCCGGGCTCCGGTCCCCTCTGGCTCCGGTCCCCTCCGGCTCCGCTCCCGTCCGACCGGCTCTGGCTCCGCTCCCCTCCGGCCGGCTCTGGCACCGGGCTCCGGTCCCGCTCCCCAGCCCGGGCAGCCGCGTCCTGCGGGGAGAGCCGCGCTCCGCACTGACCTGCTTACACACAGGGACACATTTTCCCCGGCAGAAAGATCGGTGATTTTTCACGCACAATTTAGAACTTCTGCTTTTGACAACAAGACTTGGGGCTCGTGGGTTTTCTTTTATTTTCTTTGTTTGTTTGTTTGTTTTTTTTTGTTTTTTTTAATATTTAATTTTTAAAATTTTCCTTGACAATGCCTTTTAGATCTGTTATTGCCTATAACTTCAGCATTTTGTGAAAAGGAGGCTGAAATCCTATACACTATAGGATCTATAATCCTAACCTATACACTTTATCAAAGTCGAGCCTGCCAAAATAATTCATCAGAAAGTTCACACATTAAGCTGGACACTGAATGGCTGTCCCAGCCCGTGTAAAACAGCTGCTATCCACTATGTGACTAAGAATTAAAAAATGGCTCCACCATCCTGAAAAACAAATTCTAATACCTAAGCTATTAAAAATTAACAATGCTATCCATTAAAAATTATTAGAAATGTGTGAGCAGGTTTTTATAGAAAGCATATTTGGACAAGAGGCAATGGCTCAGCAAGGAGGTAAAAAAGATCTCAGTCTGTACATCTTTGTGTGTATGGGAAGGGCACGTAGGATCTGGCTCCCAAGCCCAGCAATTCCCTCTCAGTCGCTGCGTTTGGTGAACCTGCAAGGGCAGCAATAACAGTCCTGTGCTACAGAGACTTCAAATCCTCCTCCATCTAGGTTCTTGTGCCGTGCTCTCATCACTGGGGTTTTGCACCTAGGAAGGGCTAATAGGTACTAATTATGATTGTAGCAGCAGCTATTTTTGCTATAGTTAGTATGGTCCCATATGCTTAGGATTCTAGAAGACAAAGGGGACAAATTGAATGATTTTGGATGTGAAATTCATTTGCAGTGCTTTAATTCCTTAATCTAAGACTAAAGAGTGCGTTGGATATGCTGGCCTAAGAGTGAATATGCACTGAGCCTCCTGGGATTTTGTCTTACGTGAACTGGCCCCAAAAATTTCAGAAAATAGTAGAAACAAGATTTTTATTTTGTCCCCCCTCTCCCCTTTTTTTTGTTTTGCAGCAGAGTAAAATACAATTTTGCTGTGTTTGGCAATGTATTCTATAAACATAGGAAACTGAAGGGCAAGCATAACATTATTGGAGATTTGAAAAATGCACAGAGTAATGAAGAATCAAATCCTCCTCTGAAATAATTCCACTGATTTCAGTGGAATTAGGCCAATAGGGAACTTGATCCTTAACAAACTTGTTCAAATTCTACAGAAGTTTCATGCTGGAACATATTCACAAACATCTAGGATGATGTAGAAGTGAAAAATTTATTAATTTGATTAAAATGCTTATATACTGTGCTTTCAGTACATATCTTTTTGTTGGTTCCATAAATAATTTAATATAAATTCTTGAAAATTCTTTGGTAATTTTCTAAAGGCACACAAATAAAGTAATTCTATTTCAAGCTTAAAAAGAAATTAATTAAAAATTTAAAATTAATGTGACTAATTCCAAATGAAGGCATATTTATAAAAATATTTTGCCAGGCTAAAACTAACCTGAGGTTCCATGCTTATGCACAGTTTCAGGTTTTTCCTTTATCTTTCTCTTTCTGAAATTTTTTTTTCTTTTATTTTTTTTTCAGTAGGCTTTGGCACAACCTTATAATACCAATAAATAAAAAAAAATGCATTGTGGGAATCAATATACTGGTTGTATGACTTTTTAAAACAAGGTTCATCTTGTGATAGCAAATTAATTTATGTTTTACTTAACGTAAAATTTTCTTTAGCCTTAATTCAGAAGTAAATTGCTCTTTTAAGACACAGGATTTTGTTTTTAAATAATTAACAGAGAAAAATGAACTTCAAAACTGTTCAATTAATTTGATAACAATAGCTTTTGAGGTATGAGTGCAACCGTTTGGTCCATTCAAGCAATAAAATTAGCAATAAGCGTACAGTGTGAAATAGATTTTAGTATATTTGTCTCAACCGAGGGACATGCCATCCTCACTGCAGCAGGGAAGCACTCACACTTCCAAAGACTAACTAAATCCCAGGAATATTCAGGTTTCCTCAAAAGCCTCTGTTACTGAGCAATAATTTAAATTATGAGTAGCTATTAAAAAATAGCAAATTAAATGTGGAGAATCCTCCACTTACTCAGGGGGCGAAGAGCTTTTTAAAGTTTCCTTTCTTAAAACAGATTTTGTTTTTTATTTACCTTCCCCTTGTCCCCCCATAGAGCTCCTATGGAATATATGCATCACAGCTACTTAAAAGTTCGACAGTGAGAGCACAAATGTCAGCTAAAGGACATTATTCAGCACAAAACATCTGCACCAAGTTGTGGAATCACGGTAATACTATAAGGAATAAGCTGAGCAGAAATTCCTGTGTCTGATATTGTTACACAATTTTATGTGATAAATAGCCAGAACAAATGCTCGTCAGAATTAGGTTTTTGTTCTATCTTATTCTGCAAAACTAATTTGTGAATGACCCCAAAGATAGATGATTTGTTAATTTGCAGATGTCTCTCCACTTTCCTCTCCGTCTCTGGCTGTTTCGGGAGATTACGCGTTTACTGACTCTGTGTGCATGTATAAAATATCTCTCTCCTAGGCATTTCTCAATCACTCATCGTCCCATGTTTAAGTGCTAAATGTATGTATTAGGCACACACATGCCCACCCACAAATGTGAGACACATATACATATCTGCTAGCTAGACATTCAATTAAATATGTATTGTAAAAGGCATAAGTGATTTCAAGGATTTGAAGACAACCGTGATGACAGTATATATTACTGTTAAATTCACCAAGGCACATCTGCAAAACAGACTGGGGACTTATCTGTAAATCTTCTCTAGGAAGCTGAAGGTAAACATTATTTGTTTGCCAGAACAGTGTGGAAAAAAATATTTATGATTTTGAGAAATAGTTAGTGAAACCTTTGCTAAGGGAGTAGCAGTACATTTGCTTTTTAAATGAATTCATCTCAAGTAATCAGGATTTAGTTAAATGGACTAATGCCACTGAACGTTTCAGTCTGTCATTTGGGGTGTGAACACTGGCACTCAGAGGATACCTTTTAAGCACAATACATTTATGAACTCATTTCTTTTTCCCTGAGGATTAAAAAAATAATTTTTATGCACAGTATCAGTGGCCTTCTTTAATAATTTCCTCTCTGCCGCAGCTCACCTTTAGAAAAGAGGGAGAGTTTAACCACATATGGTAAAAGTTTTAGCCCTGGGGGGTTTATTATAGCAATATTCCTTTTCAGTGCACTGTCCACCATAACGGGTCTTAACATTTCCTCACCAGGCAGACAGGCAGAGCAGCACAAAAATGAAACAAGCTATGTTTAGCAGAATTTTTACATACCATAATCTCTTTACCATGGTCAGGCAGGGCTGGAATTTTCAAGATGATCTCTTATGGCACAAATCCATTGCAGGACAGAGCTGATTTACAGCTTAGCACCATTCTCCACTCTTCACTGAGAGTAAGTTAAATGACCCAAGAATAACATTAATATGTACTATAACTAGATAGAATGGTGGTCTAAAGGGTGGTCTAGGGCATTATCTTTCACCCAAGGAAACTCAAGCTCATATATTGCCCAGAAATACTAATAAGGGTCAAGTATCATTACTATTTTAAGAGGTTGACAATGCAGTGAGTTATGGGGTATGATAGTGAAGCAGGGCTCTTCTCCTGCCTTCCAGCAGCCCTCTTGTCTCCCCTCTGTTATGTTTTGAACAAATCTTGGCTAAATTCAGATTCATTATTTTCCGTACTCTTTCATGGCTAAACTGGTTTGAAAATACCTGCTGACATTTTTTTTTTTGTTTGTTTGGTTGGGCCAATATGCTTAACCTCAGCTGAGACCCACAGTAAACTTTTTCTTCCTTATCTCCCTTTCATTAGGGAAGTAATTTAGAATAATAATTAAAAAAAAAAACACCACAAAAACAACATGGAAGAAACTGAAGTGCAATTTTAAAATCAGGTTAGGAGGGGCACTAAAATATTTCCCCAGTAAAAAGAAAGGTCTGACAAAACAGTAAATAGAAAAGTAAGATGTTGAAATTATTTTAAGACAGATGCCTTTTTAAACTGTATTAAGAACACCTATCATGGAGCCTGATTCCAGCAGTTCCTCACACAGGAGGTATTTTATCTTCACAACATCTGGCCCTGTCAAGGAGGTACAGTTGTAGACCTTACCAGATGCAGACACTCCATACATAAAAGTACACTAACAAATCATACCATTAATAGCAGCACAACACAAGTGTTTCTTATACATCCATGAAGAGAACTATTCCATGGTTATGGGAAAGCTTAAAGAAAAAAAAAAAGCCACAAAAAACCCCAACAACCCTTAACAGAAATTTCTTGTAATTCTTAAAACATAAAAATAACTCAGAGAGCTTTATTTTCAGCATTTTTTATAGATGACTGACAAGAAGGCTTTTTTCTTCAGGGTGAAAAACTCCTTGTCCCATAAATCTGTGTGGTTGACATATCTAGGTAAATTTGTATCCTTGCTCAAAGGGATCACTGGTTTTATTCTCTATGGATTTTTCACTCACTCTGTTGTGGAAAGTGAGTTGAGGCAGAGAAAAAATTGCTTGATATTTGAAGGAAGGTTTACATTATTTTATATCATCCACACTGCTCTGTTGTCACTTGGTTTCTTTTATGAACTGTTTAAAACATGATAGTATACTACATAAACCTTGCCCATTTTTGAATACGTAGTTTGTTCCACACCCTGCAGGTCTTGAGCTCAATATTCCTCTCACATCCTCATCTGTTAGTAGGACATAACTATATTAATCCCCAAATAAAACATGAAGGCATTTGGAAGTTATATATTATATTTCTATAAAACACATGCTATGTTTCCTACTTTAATATTGTATTTATTTATGTATTTTTCAATCAAGGTGTCTCTGATAGTCTCCAATATAAATGAGCAGTACTCCGTGGTTCAAGTAAGACGCCCTTGAAAGCAAATCTGAGCATCAGTGGCATTAAGGTAATCGCCAAAAGCCAAGGATTTGGTTTGCATATGCATCACTTGATCCTTCCCCTTTATATTTCACCATCAGGGATCAATAACCCATAGGACCCATCAGTACAATGAATAGGACTTACAAGAGAGGCAGAACTTCTTTTTCTGATCTCTTTTTCCTCTGGCAAATAAAGTCCCCACCCTTTTATTAAATGGTTAAGTAAAATAAATAGGTCTCAGCGAAATAATCTTTTAAGATCAAAGCGCTGCTCCATGTTTTGCACAATATTATCATAACAAACTGCACAGAACAGCAGCCAGCTGCAGTCCCAATGAATTATTTTAGTATATATAATACCACTCTTCTCAAAGCTGGAGCCATAACATGCTGTCGGGACCGTGTTTTCTATTTCTGCAGCATGCTTTAAAATTTAATTTTCTCCAAACGTGCAGTGCTTCTTGGAACCAAAGTGATTTTAGGAGCCTGGGCTGTGTTATGACAGCGGTGATGGTGGTGGTGCACGCTTGGCAGAGGGATTAGATATGGGTCAAATGTTTAACCATCTGGATTTGCCATGAGCTAAACCTTATTTTTGATACCTCTGTTTAGAGTAAGTGGAAAGCGATTCCTCCTTCGCCCTTCCCAAAGTTTTCCTTCCCCTCTGCGGGCTGGTGCGGCCGTGGAGCCGCACTTCTCCTACCACCCTGTGGCAATCGCATGCCATGACACACGTCAGCCCAGCCCGGGCTGCTGGCAGCGAGCTGCAGCCATCGACAGAGTTATTTGTCTTCTGGTGATTAATTCCAGGAACAATTAACTTCGTTCCCTTTTTTTTTTTTTTTTTTTTTTTTGTTTTCCCAATGCAAATAATACACGGGTAGGTGCAGAGTGATAAGATGAGAGTAAATCTGTAAAAGAGATTACTACTGCTAAACTCTTTCGGATGTGTGACTTGAACTGTATTAAAATAACTCTTAAATGCTGGAAGGGATAGACTCTGGTTCTGTGTCTGAGCTATTCTTGTATTGTAGAAGATCTCAAAGAAAATATCTGGGCGGTATCTTAGGCACATCTATTTGCTTACTTAACATATCAGGAGATGATGAATGCAAGAAGTTATCTTGATCAAAAAGAGAAAGGTTAATACAATTAAAATTTTCTCACTGCATGCACATTTCACAAATTCCCTGCATTTTATATGTAGCAGATGGTGTTCAAACAAATCAAGAAGCTGGAGCTAAAAAAACCACCCTGATGGAGAAACTCATATATTTCTTCAAACGATAAGATGAACTGCAGATGTTTGTTGAAGAGTACTGCTGACGCAGGCGACCTAAGAAGCAAAGGCTTAAAAAGAAGAGTCCAGTTGTGTTTAGCACTGGCCAACCACTCTAGCTGTCACTGCATGATTTATGAAGCTTGCTTGCTAGATTTTATGTCGACAGAGAAATTGCGATTAAAAAAAGCCCGAGCAGTTATCTAGGCTAACAGGGAACGTGGCAGAACTCTGGCTGCAGCATACCTTACACCCCTCTTGCAAGTTTAGCTCTTCTGGGCAGACAAAGATATTTAAGCAGCATAACTCAGTTCCATCAATCTTTCAGAGTTTTGACCAACGTGCTTTCATGCTTCTGCATTTTCTCCACATGGTTCTTGGTAGTGCTGCTGGAATACTGTGCTTATCTGACACCTGCAGTCAAATTAATCCCAAGTTAAGCCTGACAAAGTCACTAAAAGGAAAACAGTTGTCTGTTTAAGAACTTGGGAATTGGACACAAAACCAGCTGCTTGATACGTGCTTAAAAACCATTAGCCAGTACTTAAAAATTAATTTCAAGATTATGCTTGATAATGTTTACAAAACCTACAATTAACTCAGTGTTTTACTGGGACCAAGTCGCACCCTTATGTGTCAGCGTTTCCACACAGAAAATCACATGTTCTTAGGACTTGTTGCAACTTGGCTGTAAATATTTACTTTAGACAGCAGTTTAGTAGTACACAAGGTTACAGCCCAAAAGCAAATATTTCATACCAAGTCTCAAATATATGGATTTTCCCATTTGTAAATGATTCAGGCAGCGTTTCCCCTCCCTTGGAACTGCTAACTCAATCTATAAACATAAATACAGCATTTCAGAGGAGAGAGGATGCAAATCACATATCAGTACAGTAGTCCTCAGGGAGTTTATTATGGGGTAATTGGACCAAACAAGGGCCAACTTCTGGCCTGATTTATGGTCTCAACAAACCTATTGACATCAGCAGAGTTCTAAGGCAAGGAAGAATTTGGCTTTGAGGGGAGGGAAAGACTTCTAAATTATTCCAGCTTAGCCTCCCTAGGCTAACTTCTGCTCAGAAGGGGCACCATTATAAATGTGATTTGCAAGCAACTCAACTTGCTGGCTGTGCATGGGTGTAACTCAGAGCAAGGCTTTGCCACCCCAGCAATGCTTACTCATCAATTCTGAATTTGGCTTCTCCAAACAATTATAACCCTCCACAGATATTGCATAACATCACTGAGCATGTGTGGTTTTCTTATATAATTCCTGGTTGCAAAGCAGAGCTCCAGGCTGGAAGCCAAGTCACACAGGGTATGAACAGCTTCAGAAATAACCACCATTCAGGTTTATTTTCTGCAGGGAGCTCTTGAAGGAAACCATCAAATTAAGGAAAACAAAGTAAGTAACCAGCTTGTGTTGGTGCAGCTTTGTTATATCTTTCCTTGGATTGCTCATGTTCCTGTGGGGTTGGGAAAAGGGTGTGGGGACAGGTTGGTGTGGCTACTGGGATGGAACCAGCAGCAGAGATGAGGGGCACCACCATGCCCATGCAACAGTGAAAAGGCATTTTGTAAGGTTTGCACAGGAATTTTGGGCCGTCAATGAACATTCACTCAGCTACAGCTGGAACTGGGAGTGACCCAGAGTGAGTGTTTCACAGGCCATGGCAAATTGCTTGGAGATTTCACTGCATGTGAATATGTAATTATATCATACATATCTTCTAAATCACTGGTTTTGTGGTCCCAGAATGGTTACCTCAGACTAAAGGGCAGCAGTGTCTTCATCTCAGGGTTGACATGAGGTAACAAGGGGTGTAAGGTCTCTATTTCAGATTAACATGTGGGTCAGTGTCTCTGAACTGGCAGCCAGTTCTCATTCTTTTTTGTGCCTTAGTTGGCCATGGTATTTCTTCCAGTAGCTGCTCTGCTTCTGTGATTTTCACTGAATTTACTGTGGAAACAAATACTGGCAGTTGAGTCTGAGTCAGATTGTGGTTCTGCCAGCCATGGAGTTTATGAATGTACCTCATGACTCAGTTTTCTGCAGTTTCTTGAGCAGTGTGCAATCAGAAATAAAAGAGATGTTTACAGGGTAGTTATGGTTATTGTCAAACAAAGGAAATATTTGCAAACATGTCTTAAAATCTCAAGGAAGGTGCCTGGATCTACCCTGTGGGTGGGCTGTGTCTGTCTGTCTGCAACCACTGTGCAAGAAGGCAGGTTTGTACTTATCTTCTTTGGATGCTCTGGGAACCATTGGGTGCTGGACTGGCGGCAGACAATTAAATCTGGTGTGCAATGGGACTCTCCTACCTGCTTTATGATGGATTTCACATCCAGTAATGTGCCAAAATTAATTCCAAAAGATGCAGAGGACAGGACTGGAATCTCTGTCATGTGCACTTACGCTGCTGCCTGCCTGGAGATTTTCCTTTGCTTTAGTGATTCCACTTGGGAATATCTTTGTGCCTCATCCTCCACCTCCTCAGGGCAAAAGATTTCTTTTAGTTTTTTGTTTGTATGGGACTTCAGAAAAAGGGACACTGGTCCAGTTAGAAGTGCCCTCAGTTTTCCCAAGGGTACGGGTGATGTTATTGCCGGGACATAGAGTGGTACCAGACAGGTATAAAACTCAGCTCCAGGGAATGCAAAATATGCAAAAGTTACTTAGATACAGCTACAGCTTCCAGCACATTTTCTCCTTTCCTTCTTTCTTTGCTGGAGGATGCTATGCCAAGCTGCTTTCCTGCCTGAGCCAGGGTGAACACTTGTCTTCCACTCACTTCTGTGGGACATGCACGAGGCAGAATCTGACTTTACAAGCTCTTACCATCCTTGGTAATGTCATTCCTTTGATAAGGCACAATATTATATACCTTTCTGCATTTCACATGTCATTAGATCTTTGATCATGAAAAGTCATAAATATAAATAAAGTATTATACTATCCCAGCAAGCTGCAAAAGCATCTGTTTAGTCCCTGAAAGTGCTTGCAGAACAAACAGTGCTGTGAAATCATTGTTGGCAATGCCTGTGTTATTCTTGCTCCTGATAAATGCACTATTGAAATAAACCAGCTCTCTCAGCATTAATGATCATTTGATTAAAGAAAACTTTCTAGTTAACATTTTGTAACAATGTAATAAGTAACTTTCAATTAAATTTTTCTATATGTGGGGAAAATGTGTAATGAATAAATCAGTAAAGACCACATAATGGAAGCCTATTAGCAGGGTGAATATATTCTTGTAACTCAAATTTCTATACCACTTTAGCATTATCTTCTATCAGAAGAGAAGGTACAATTACCAATTTTATCTTATCTTAAACTTATTATTAAAGAGTAGTAAAGGAAACTTCATTCCAGAAGCTATAATGTGATTTTTGATTAATGGTGGGGTTTTTATGTGACAAGAATATATCTCCTAGGCAAAGCAGGCACTTGTATCTTTGCCTGAACTGACTTGTTTCTGGCAGGCTTTTCACTCACAGAAAGTTTTGCTTCTCTGTAGACACATGTATTTTTCTGTATGTATAGCAGATTTAGGTGTACAGGATCTAATGCAATCGGAACTTAATCTATGCTACATGAAAGGAGTTAAGCCTTTACTTCACATTTTAATCCATTTAACAAGACTCACTAAGCAATAAACACCTTCCACTTTATCTTATGAAATGTCACAGCTGTAAAGTGAAAGGTTACAAATATGAGCAAAATTGATCATCACTCGAAGTGTTGCAAGTAGGTCTCACACTTGTAGGTGGGTGCAATGGTTATGGTTACTGGAAGCTGCATGTAAATAATGGTGGCCAATGGGGTGTCCAAGAAATTATTTGAAATTTTTTTACTAGATTCTCCTTACTTCAAGTAGCATAAATGCTACTTTGATTTCCCTTTCAATTCCTAATTTTTCCCTGCTTTTGCATCTTCTTTCATATAAATACACACAAATAAATTTATATGCATGCATAGATATACGTGTTAATGTCAATTGTCCTGGTTTCATCTGAGATAAAGTTAATTTTCTTCCTAGTAGCTAATATAGGGCTGTGTTTTGGATTTAGTATGAGAACAATGCTGATAATACACTGATATTTCACTGCTGAGTAGTGTTTGTACCAAGTTATTCTCTCTTCCATCCTGCTGTGTGGTGCTTAGTTGCTGGCTGGGGTTAAACCACATTAATATATAAATATGCACTCATATATGTACATTTATTTGTGCATATGGGCAGGTATTTAGGTGGTAACTCCAGGCTGGCTTATGTATGACAAGTCCACCAATAAACTGGCACTGACTGGCATATTCTTCTTCACTTCTCTTCCAATTTTTTAATGCCTATTGCCAATATAAATGTCATAGGTCATTGAAAATGCATAGCATCCTGATGCATGGTGCTGCTGTATTGAATAGAAGGTTTGCTTCAAATTCTATACAATTCAGTGGGCATTATTCCAGGGAAAATAAGTGTTTGTGTCAGATGAGGCATACATGCAGTTCACAGAATCCTTTAAATTGTTCAGAATGAGTGTTTTTACTGATCCCTTCAAATGCCAATGTGTTGTTTTGGAGTGGGACTTCTAAACAGTTTTAACAAGCTGGTTTTTCCCCTTCCATTGAAAATAAAGAGGCAATCAGAGTCATGTTCACACTCTTCATTCAATAAATGCTGGAAGAGTCAAAAACATTAAGCCTGTGCAACCAAATGTCTGTTTCTGCCAAACTGTATGGAAGCAATATCTTTTCAGGTTGTACCCAAATTGGCTAAGTGAACATGGCCAGCAGCGTTTCAACATCTGTGTTACTGCACATAAACCCTCTGGTGATTCACTGGCTGCTCCTGCTGCCTTCTCCACGGTATCTGTAAACATGCACAACATATGAAACACCTCTGTAAAGGCTCTTCCAGCTTGGAGGCCTTCTTCTGCCACAAAAACCCCCCTGCTGCTGATTCAGGTACAAACGGGCCACCGGTATATTTTCCAGGACTTATGAACTCCATTCAAGTTTGCAGCAGCGCTGTGGACCCAGTGCAGATTTCATCCATCCCCTGGACCCAGTGCAGCTTTTATCCATCAAAATGGGCCTTTCAATTAACCTCACATTAGTACAAGAAAGATGATGGCATAATTTTAAATGTGTATTATCTTGCATGAAATATAACGCCCGTGCAGAATCACTTCCAGTTTCCCCTGCCGCTAATCTCTGAACAAATACAAACAAAAAACAGTAGCAGGTCAGAGCCCCCATAATTTATTCATTTTCCCTTCAACTGAAATATTTTACAGTCCTCCATTTATTTGCAATTTTTTGTTCTAAAGCAGAAATCCCCCTGAGATCTGGCATCTTGTTTGCAAGAGCGTCTGCAGGGAAAACAAGGCTGATGGCAGCTGCGAGAACAAAAAGGCTGAAACGAAATGGGATATGACATCTTCAGTGGTTGCATGGATGTCTGCAAACAGATTTAACGAGAGGCACTCGTTTTTACTGCAAAACCTCACAAATGGTTCTTCATCATGCAGAGCTTGCTCCTGTGTCCCTGCTGGTTTGGGCCCTGGTTTTCCCTGTGGTGCATTCTGCCCTTTGGTCGTGCCTCTGCCCCACCCCAGGCTGGTGGCTCTGCCCTGCTGGTGATCCAAGCTGATGAACTGTGATTCTCAGCAATACCCAGGCAAGATAGGTATCCCCTCAGCCACAGGCATAAATTACACAGAGGGCAGGCCTTTTCTCATCTCAGGGTTTCATGGGGGAAGGGGAGCAATGATTATGATCTTTTAATTAACACTGCATTTAACATAGCATGAAACAAAGGTGTTTGTTCTGGGCTTGGCAAAACAGACTCCAAATCAAACCTGAGATAATGGAACTTTTAGATTTGGAGTTTGGGAGGAAGGAACATCCAGTGGGGTCATATTGTCCAAAGTGCCTGCACAGGGGATTGCAACACAAAGGAAAGGGTTTAGACACTGGTAACAACTGCTACTGAACTTCACTTCTCATCTGGCAGCTCAGGAACCAGACCCTCCCTCGCCACCTGAAATTTCACAGAAAATCTTTGCCAAAAGAATTGTCTCCAAAAAAATGAGGACCCACAACTCCTTGCATCCTTTCAATATCTTATGCTGCTCTTACCTTCATTAATGTTCAAATTTTCAACAAACTATGGAATGGATATGAATCCTGAGGTTTCTTATGCTCTGTTTTGAGCATTGTTAGTGTGAATTGACTGGTAATGGTGGGCATGGTCCAGCCAGGTTATTTAAAGTCATTTCACTGAATTAAAACTTGAAACTGTTCCTGTTACAAAATGCAGATTCTGGGGACACTCCTCGCATGAGTGAGAGTGTTCATATTAATAATTGCTTTGGAAATGATGCCTATGCTTTTCTTTTCTTCTTTTCCACCCTTATCTCAACACAGCCCTAATCCCACCAGGACTTCTGTTGGGGCTTCCCATCGTGTCAGGCACTGTGTTCACAGATTCCACAAGAGCAAATATCTATGCAGGGTTTGGGAATTTCATCACTACCTGGGCAAAAGCAGTGTCCACTTGAAAAAATAAAAAGAAAAAGCCTTTAATGAGGTTAGAAAGTAAAAGCTGAAGGGTTCTGCAGTCCCCTGGTTCAGACTGTACTTCTTCCATGTGTGCACAGGACCTCACACACCTGTAGCAGAAAAATCCTACAACAGGGTAGCACAAAAACCCTACAACAGCCAAAAGTAATAACATGGGATTTCAGAATAAACTGCAAAGGCAGAACAAACCATAAGGCCTGTGAACTATTACACTGGGTGTGATCCTCCTCTAACTTACAACTGGTGTAAATCAGTTTACAATTGATGTAGGACTGATACAGACCTGATGTGACATAGATTAAACCCCTATTGAAATCAATGAAGTTAGGCAGGTATAAAACTCGGGGCAAAGGAGTGGAGAACTAATCTGATTATCTCAGAGTTATGAAAACACCATTTATTCTCAGAATTGACATACTTTGTGGTTTCTGCTGCTCGGCTCTCCAAACATTCCCTTACACTGAAAGCACACTTGAAAACTTTAAAGATTTATTGCACAGCCCTCAGTTTGGGTAGGTAATTAATTGTGATGACTATTTATTTTGGAGCTGCTTTTGTGTATTTTTGGAGGAAGAAGGAAGTTTGCTGCCAGGCAAGAAGGAATCTTTGTTTTGCTTCTTATAATTTGTGGCTATGTCAGTGGCTGACGCATGAAGTTATAGGAATAGCTGCAATTGCTTTTTTCCTTTGTGAAAATGAACCGAGCATTTCCTAGTCCTCAGTTTTCTGTTTTTTTTTTTTTTTTTTTTGCCTCCCAAGACTTTGGCATCTGTTGCTGTCAGATAATTTGTGGCACGGCCCACTTGACCCTTGGTTCATAGGTCGTCAGAATCTATATGAAGGGGGTTATTCTCTGCTATTGTTGAGCAAGGGATTTACATCCTAACTCCTATTAATGCTTGTAAATCTCTCATGCATCATTGACAAGAGGAGGCCTAAATTACAATCATATTTGCTTATGAATACTACCAGACCCCTGACACAATCCAAACAGGCATGGAAATGGAATATTTGAGGAAGATGAAGTTTCAAGTGAAGTCTAACAGGAATCTGAACCCGCAAACCTTGCGGGAGTGCAACTAGTTAGATACTTAGAAATACATTAGTAACTGTTTTAAGAGAAGCAAAATGTTTAGGAGTGGTACTGCAGCCTTGTGGCAACTGAGTCACACAGTGGAGACCCAGCTGCCTGAGCAGTGTGGGTGAGCAGAGAGAGCTGCACCAAGCCCTGGACTTGCTGGAATCAGGCAGGGAGCACTGGAGGAAGTCAGCATCACAGGCAGTTAAGCTGTTGTTGATAAAGCTTAAGAGAAAGAACAATGTGAAATCAAATACACTTTTATACACTACAAGCAGGCATGTTGCAGTCCACTCTTTTATTATAACCATCTCCATCTTGGTGTCAGGCATTTGAAGTAAACCAGATATTTATTTTGAAAATCATAGGAAAAGCTCCTTTTTTAAAAACTAACTCTTTTAAGAATGTCACTGGCAATTGATATTCCTTTGAGGAGAAATCCTTGAGTAAGATGTGCATTTCCTCAAACATGAACAAATCCTGTGATGGATTCTGTGTGCCCTGCCTTTATTCAGTTATCACTAAACCCAAACTCATCTTGAATCCTTAGAGTCTGTATTGAGGAACATTGGCTAAGAAATTGATTGTGAGTGATTTAATCACCTTGGATGCAGAAGAGTTCTTGGTAACTATAGAAAAAATTATATCAACACATAACACTTCAGAATTCAATCTAAAGTCTAAACAGTTTTGCTAATTCTCATAATAATATATACTTGTCTTCCAATTGTCAAAAGTAAAAATCAAAGACAGTGCAGTCAGTTAATCTGCAATTAAAAACAGTGCATGCTTGCATACTCAATGATAAAATTAAGATATCTAATGACTGAACAAATCAGAAGAGAACTCCCAATTTTATCTCTGATTTGCCTTGTCAGAACTTTTTACTGCTTTTTTCACCCTGTAGGAGCACACCTGCACAGAGTCTACACTTCCCTAGATACAGCATCCAGGACATTTTCCTCAGGTTGCTGAACTGAGGGACGGAGGCCCTGAAGGAGAAGTCCCCACTGGGGCTGCTGCATCAGTCCATTCTCTGTCACTGCATTAATTGCCACAAAGGTTACAAGTACAAAAATGGAACAAATTTCAATAAGTTCTTCTTCCTGGAAGCAGTAGTCTGTTATTTAAAAAAAATTCTTCACAACAGTTTTCTCACGTGCCTGAAAATATTTTTCATTATTATTGAAGAAGCTGAAATATTTTATAAAAATAATTATTTACAATTATCAGTTATTTATGAACAATTTCTTTCCTTTCTTAGATATTCATGAATATTTTCTGAGAAAATTTTTGACAGATTGGTGTCCTTTAACTTAGGACTTATTTGTTTCAGCTCAGATGCTCAGTATCTGATGATAATGTTATAAACATCAGAGATGTTTCAAAGAAAAAAACAGATGCATCTTTCCATGTGAGGAGCAAAGACTGTTCCCACACTGATTATCTAATTCTTAATGAATGATGAACGTATGATAAATGTTATGTTACTTATAGGGTGAGAGATATATGTGCATATACATAATAAATCCTATTTCATGGATACATTATTAAGGCAGTATAATCTCAAGGAACAAAAAAGGGATATTAAAGAAACACTTATAAATTAAGTGCTGTCAAAGATGTGTATGTGGGTTTAAGGTTGTCCATTTTACAGATATTATGTCTCATCATTTAAACTCCAAGTTAAATATCAGAACAAATCACTCTTTTGCAGGAAATAATAGAAAAACAAAGAAATGTAACTTAAGCACAATTCAATTAGATGCAAGGGAATTGAGCACCTCAATTCTTAATGAAATTAATGATCTTTTATAATCACAAATGGCCAGACCTTAATTTTACTTGCTATTTAAAAGATGACACCTAGAGTAAAGTCATGTCCCATAAACCATTAAATGTCTCTGGGATTCAGGAAAGACTGTCCCTTCCTGGATTAGTAAGAGTGTCTTGACACACCTTTAATACTTCCAATACCAAGACAGCTCAATTATGACTGCAAGATTTTGATTAAAAGGTAAGTGGAGCATCCCAAAGCCAAATGAGATCAAGCAAAGGGCACTCATTAGCTTCAGTGGAATATGGCATCTGCCTAAAAGTCTCATCAACAGCCATTGTCAAATGCAGCTACTTTGAATTTTTACGGACTTAGTTATAAATAAGTCCAAAATAACACAGGAGTGATTTTTTAAATTATGTTAACCTTAGTTAAATATTAAAAAAGTTTTTCCTTATGTCTAAAAAAACCCTACATCTCCCTGAAATCCCTTTACCTTCTGTTAACCATTGGTATAATATCTTATTTTACTCCTTTCCCTAGATATCTTTTACCAATTTTATGCCCGTTGTCTTGCTCATTCAAGGGCTTATCAGAAAGAATTTGACATAATACATTTTAATAAACTGTTAAAATTTTCTTCAAAACAGAAATCTTTCCACCAACAGCTGAGTTAGGATTGACTTGCAAAAAAAAATTACTGTCATAATAAAAAAGATAAGCTTTCACTGAGAAATATCTGAGAAATAATAGTGTGAGAAAGTTAATAAGTTGGGAAAGTCACCCCAAATTTTAGTTACTGAAGTTGGGAGGACAGGGATTCTTGTGCAATATAGGATTGCACAAAAGGAAGAGGTCAAGTATCCTGGGATTTTGGTTTCACCCAAATAAGTATAGACTGACTCGTGGCATTGACTTCAAGCTTGTACAAACAGATGTAAAATGAAAAAAATGAATGAAGCAATATTAGAAATGTCAGTGTATCAGAGCCTGAACAATAGCAGGATTTCTGCAAAACTTCTCCCCTATTTTGCAAACCCTGTGAGCTTTCTGAGCTGAGCAATAATGACTATTTCTTCATATCCCCTCATTATAACTTTCCTACAAATAGGTCTTGACAGTAGAGTCATTCTCCCAAACTTCTAGAATACAAAAAATTTTATATATTGAGACACTTTTGTTCTTTCTGTGAGACCCTCACATTACCAGATGGCAAATTACTGCATTTTTCCTCCTAAAGGGTTGGAAGATGTAGCCCATACTGGCTTAATCTGAGCTTGATGAAGTGGTTTGTATTTGAGATAACAAGATTAGATTATCACAGTTTATTAGTTTAAAGTCTTTCTGACAGAGCCTTGTGTTACCTGATATTAAACCATGAATCATCTCTGCGTGCACTCCAAGGGCCAAGATCTCCCCTGGCACATAAAATGACACAACTCCACTGATGTCCTTCCTCAGAGCTGCCCTGGCCAACCCCAGCTGAGGATCTGGCCCTTTATCACACACTATGTTATTGAAACCTCAGCCTTTAGAGTTCACCAGCCTGATCTCCCTCACCAGTCCTGGTTAGCCATGCCCTGGGGTAGCCATGGTAATCTCCTTTCAGTCTGTACTTCTGGAATGGAATTGTTTGGAAATAATTCTTTCAACTGCACACCTTGCTTTTGGGACCTTTGCCAAGAGGCTTCTTGCTCTGTTTTGAAATAAAGACTCACATCTCTACTGAGATTTTGGCTCTATTCCCTGTTGCAGAATTTTCAGTAAGTTATTAGGTGCATCATTACCCCATTTCATTTCCTGCCTGTTCTGACTACCACCCTCCTACTTGTACACTGAAGCCACCAAGATCTTTCCCTCAGCCCTCTCCCTGAGTACTTGATCCAAATCCCTCTGAACTCCATTCAAAGTTTCCCAGCTAACTTTCTCAGACTCCTAGGGAAAAATAAAGAAATATATGTAAAGTTTCTGATCATTAAATCTCTTGTGCCACAGGCTGAGATGCTGGAGTGGAGCACAGACAAGCAACAGGGAGATGAGATTTCCATTGCTGCAATGTCTTCTGCAGGTAGATTCTGCCTCTGTACCTGCAAGAAGAGAATCTCTTGGCAAGCAGCTGGTTAGGGACTTTGTTTCCATTTGGACCATTCTGCTTCCTGCTGAAAATGAGCAACTGACTTCACTGGAAACTTTCTACAATTTGCTCAGGTTCATAATTTTCAGGGAGAGAGAAGATTTTGAAGATGTGAAATAACTGTTGGTGGGTCTCTAAGTTTACTGTGAGTCTCTGAAGTTATTCCATAATACACCAGTGGGGTATCATACTAATTCATATTTCTGCATTCTCTGTGCTCAGTCTCATAGAGTGCCTTGTTAGGATGAAGAGCAGGAGAAAGGATGAGCATGCAGACACGTTTCCCTGAATAATGCACATGGTTCATCCTTTGGATTCAAACAGTTGACTTAAAAAAATTAGATTTTTCTAGAGAGAAGGAAAAACTGAATGCAGTGGGAGTGTCTTCCATCCAAATGAAGGCTGATAAAGTCTAATCTTCCTGAACACACAAAAAAAATCAAATAGTAGGAGATCCCTCCTTTGCCTTTGTCTCCAGCCCACATCTTGAACTCTGGTAAATAATCTTACTTTCTCTTTCTGGGCTTCTGCCTCATGTCTGTCTGTTTTCTGCTTCCCTCTCCTCACTTCAGCAAATATTCCTCAATGGCCAGGCACTTGCCTGTGCTGTTTGGGTGATGACATGTTTCCTGGCTCTGATTTGGAGGCTGCTACAGTTTCATAAATGACTGTAAGTGCTTCTTTTCAGCTCTCTGGAATGAAGGGCAGCTGTTACACCTCGGGCCTCAATAACATTTTGTCCAGCCAAGACTGACTTCTTCATCACCTCATTGAGCCAGAGCACTCTGCTAGCTTGTCCTCTGGACTCTAGCATCCTTCTGAGTCTTCTGCTTTCCTCTTCTCCCATTGCTCTGGTACTTCCTTCATCTCAAACAGACATAAAAATGCTCATGAACAACTGAAATCCCCTTCAATGCTTGCTTTTCCTTCAGGTCTTAAACCTGACTGTATTTGGGATAGAGATTGCTGTTGTTTCAGCTCTTTGGTTCCATGCTACTGCTTGTATTATAATTTTACAATAATAATACAATTTTAACTCCCAGAAACTGCCCTGACTTTTTTTTTCCAGTTTCTTTGCTCATACAGACTAACAGCTTGGATGCCAGCTGGTTTCTGAGAAACAGAACCTGCCCCATGTAACACCCAGTGTTTTCTCAGAACTTCTTCTCCTCACTGTTAGTGCTCTTCAATAGAGAACTTCTCAAAACAAAAGTAGGCAAAAACCACACCCATCAGAAATTCTGTATATTTGGAGCAGAAGATCAGGAGCAAAAGCTGGTTGAGCTTTTTACCTCTGACTTGACAGGGAACTATTATAGGGCATGTCAGAGAAGGCAGAGGTGAATGGGAAAAGGATTCCTAGAACAGTAGAAGAATTCCTACTTTAAAAACTCTTTTTAGGGGAACAACACTAGTTCTTCAAAGAAAGGAATGGCTCTGCTGCCAAGTGTTTTTGAATAATAATTATCCATTTTTTGCCAAGTGTTTGGAAAGAGAACCATGGAATAGTTTGGGCTGGAGAGACCTTTAAAGGTCACCTAGTGCTGGCCCCCCGCTGTAAGCAGAGACAACTGTAATTCCAGCAGGTTGTTCAGACTCCTGTCCAAACTTTCCAGGGATGAGGCCACTGCCACTGCCACAGACTCAGCTCTGGTAAATCACTTGGGAATCCTCTTCCTGACCTCAGCTCCTATCCACACCAGATCTCAACAGAGATTTAAAAAATTTCTTCAGAAAAGCATCAGAAACAGTTTCAATTCAGTGCTGGGAAATGAGACACTCGGCACTAACAGATTTAATATTCCTCTTGTCACATACTAGGTTGCCCTACTGATCTTTGAGCTGCTCACACAAAAACATCCTATCCAGTTTCTGCTGAAATCTCTTGAATGCTCAGCAGCGCAACCATGCAGAGGAATAAACATAACAGGAAATTATTTTTCCCCAAAATTTTGATGCACTGTTTACAGATAAAATGGCAAAAGGAGTAAATATATGCTTATGAGCACATTCGATCTTGTACTTATAAAAATATTCACCTTATAAACATTTTATTTGAAAATTCTGAATATCAAAACATTAATGAAATATTGTTATCTATGTGTACTCAAACTTTGTTTGAAATGCAATTAAGGCTTCAGGCTATTTAAACAATAATACTCTGGATGTCTAGAAAGCCTTTCAGGCTTCACAAGGGCTTTTTTCAGGCTCTTCATAGACATTAATTAAAGCTGTGATAAACTCTGTGTTCTTGGTACAACTATTTACACCTGTTTAATACTATCTCACGTGCTACATCGGAGGTCAAACAGCAAATCAGTAACAAAACCAGTGTCAGAATTGGAACATCAGAACTCCTGAGACCTGCCTGAGCTCTTGGACATTGTCTTCCACCAGACCAGTTATAGAAGATAACTTTTGATTACTCAGAGAAGCATCTAAGAACAGTTACTATTAACACTTAGCACAAAAAGCTGTGTAAGCAGACTGAAGGAAACCCCCCCAAACTTGTAAATGTGCTATTGACAGGCAATTTCATTAAATCTGGTTTCACTTTATTTGGGTTATATATTCTATTTCATAAAAACCTTATCGTAAAGATCTAAATCTGTGAAGAAAGACATTAAGCAATTCTTTATTATCTCTGCTGGTCCATTAAAATAAATCTCACCTATCCCTTCCCCTATTATTCCAGGGAGTGCAAGGGCTGATGTATTTTGGCATAATTGCTTTGGCATCCCAGGTCTATTCTGTCACTGCTGTTGTGCAAGTGCAATATTAAAGGAGTAATCATCTCTTTTCTGTATGGCCCATCACCATGGTGTATAAGCAATATATGGCCTGCAGATTTTGTAATAGGTAAACTTTTAAAAAATTTTATTGGCAATTTTTTTGATAAAGACACATGTCAGATTGCACCCAGTTTATTCATACACTGTAAGGTGTTCTCTGGCTTCCTAATTTATTAACAATGGTCATTTCTTACACTGACAACTTAGAAAAACAGATTACTTAGAAGTTATGATGGGGTAATTCTGCTTCTTGGAGCCTCTGCAATGAATCACCATTTTCCCTCCCTCCCTTGACCTAATTTCAAAATCATATACCTGTGTAAAATATTGTGATGAGAATTGTGTCTAATTATCTTCTGAATTTTTCTTTTAATTGCTAGAAGGATACCCATTCTTGAGTAAGGGAGGTATTAATGATGTAATAGTGTTAGAGAGTCCTTGAAATCTAGATTAATTATTAGTTGTGTGGACTTCTGAGAGTTTTTGATGTATTCATTTGCATTCACAAAGATGGCTTTTTAATTAAAGAGAGTTTTTGAACTTATACAAATGAGCCTTTTGCCAATGTCCCTAGAAACGTGGAAAGTGTTAAAAGTGAGAAGAATCGGAATTTTCCTGCAACGTTACCTCCTGCTGCAAACACTGAATGACCAAAAGCATTTGAAACTCCAGACCTCATGTCAGCAGCTCCAGCGGATCTCCAAGGCCAAGCAGAATTATAAAAGCCTGTGCTTGTTTCAAACACCACAGAAATGGTTCTGTACAAAAGAGCAATGTCAGAATATCTTATTTCCATTTCAGCTTCCACCACAGCATATGTTTCTACCTTTACCTGCATGCTTATTTTTTCCTCTTTAGAAATTAGATCCTCTTTCCCAAGGACTCCAATGTTAAATGTTTCCTCATTGTAACTCTTATGATCCCTTGTTGCCACCTCAGACTTCTGGTTTTTCTTTCTTTCTTTTTCTTTGTTCGAGATCAAGAGAACAAACCGAAAGCTCTCAGTCTCCAGGTCTGTTTCACAGATTTATAAATGGTACCATATTTCCTGTATTGCAGCCATTCAGTTCTTAATGCAGCCTAACATCTAATTTACAATTTTGACTGCTGCTACATATTGAATTTGAGCAGATGTCTTTACTGAGCTGTCCGTAGTGATGCCTAAATCATTTTCCTCAGAAGTTCACAGCAAATTTGGATCCCAGAGGAGTGAATATGAAGTTTAATTTGTACCTTCTAAAGTAAATTATTTTGTAAAGAAGTGGAATCTCGTCTGACAGAGTACTGTCTGATTTCCTCATTTTTCTGAGATCTACCCAGAGATACTCATACACCTCTGCCAGGGCTGGCTGCCTAATTTCAGTTTGCAGCATGAGATAACACCAGCCCCTTACCACAATTGTGGTTCTAGTCCAGAACTGGGACCTTTAAACCCCCTTCATGGTGCTGTCTCTTCCACAGTTCCCACTCACACACAAAACTGTAATCCAGACTTACAGGTGTCTTAGTTTGGTCTTGTGATGACTTTTTAAAGTCTGTATCACAGATATCCACTCATCTTCCCACATCTCCTCTTGTTTAAGTCTTTGAAAGGGGGAATAAAACAGATTTATTTGCATCTATTTCTTCCTATGCTCTTCTTGAAGATAAAGTGGTTCAGGGTGCCACTACAATCTTCATATAGTATATACATAGTGTATATATATATACACACACTACTATATATACTATATAGCATAATGGCCAGCACTAGCTACCTGGCCAAATATACTATATCCCCTTAGAGCACATCTATTTCCTGTTTCATTTCCAGGAGAATTAATGTTTGATCTAAATTTCCCTAAAACAAAGTCAATATTTGACTGAATCAGGGCTTTTTTTTTTTTTTTTTTTTTTTTTTTTTTTTTTTTTTTTTACTGTTCATGCCCTCTGTTTTCAGGTCTTTTATCTCTGATGCTGTCCAAACTTGATGATGTTCCAAGTATAGGGTAATATAGGTATTAGTCTTTCAATTTATTGGAAAATAACATTAAATACCATTCTGGTTCCCATTCCTCATCTATGTTTATTCATGATTTCATTTTTGAAAGTGCTCCTTTTCTGTTTTGAGGCACACAAATAATTAATTTCAGCCTCTGGTTACTTGTTTTTCCAATTTCTTGCAGTTCTCAGACATGGAGCCATATATTCCCACCTTCTAGAAACTTTTCCTTCTTTGCTTCACTTGGGGAAAAGTTTAATTTTCAAATCATATTTTCTGTTGCTTGAATAGACAGTTGCAGCTTGGATTTTGACTGTCTCTTCCCTGGTAGCTTTCCTGCTCTGTAATTGCATTTGGTAGTGAAATGTGAACACTATCCATGGTTCTGTCAGTATTCCCTTAAACATATTCTGTGGTGATTTCCTCCCCTGAATTTTCCCTTTAGTATATTTCTACAGAAATAAACAATGTATTCTTTTCCTTCCCTTTCACATGCATGCATATCGAGGTGTAAATTCCTGAAAAGCCAAATTGTGCTTCTTCATGCCACGAGCACTGTGCTATTTAAGGTCTCACACCTTGTACCAGCTCACGTCCTGCAGCAGAGGGGTTGTTCTGAGCAACAGCACCTCCTCTCACCCAGATACTCCTCTCCCTGACCATCTCCTAAGGCAATGCTCAACCAGCCAAGCCAGGACACACAAAGGCATTTGTTCTTCACCAGTTTTTTTGTTCTCCTCCTTCCAGTGTTTTCCAGTGACCTGCAGCACTGGAACAGTTTCTATTGCAGTTTCCACTGCTCCCGCTTTTGCTGTGAAATGGGAATTTTACCTGTGAGGTTTCTGCATCAAGGTCTGCATGAAGACCTTGAGACCCCCTGAAGTTCTCCTTGGAAAACAAGAGGAAGAAAAACACACACCTGAATGAATATTTAATAGCTGGAGAGTCAGGTCCCAGGAGATGAGACCTGGAGGCTCAAGTTGTGATTGTGTCTGTTTTTGAGGGGCACCTTGAACCTGAACTTCTGACAGCTGGGTGAAAGATGCAGTCAACAGACTTGTGGAGTCTGTTTTTCTTTTTTGGAATAAAAGAAGTAAAGATTATTATTACAAAATGTGAGTGAGTTAGTGATCACTGGCACCATCACTAATTTGTCTTTCTCACTTTCTTTGAAAGCTTTATTCAAATTGATATTTTTCTGGGAAAGATTTTGCTTTCTTCAAGACAGACTCAAGTGGAAATACTAGAGTCTAAAAATTCCCCCACATATGCAATTCCATTGAGCCATCTTCTTTTAACCTTCACAGGTGAATATCTGTGCTTAGCTTCAGAAAACATTTTGCTTTCCTGTTGGGTTGCAGACATTTTCCCATCCCTGATTTGAAGTATAGATTTCGCTCATGTACTTAGACCCACAGTTGGTGCTGAAGCAAATTCCCTGATCTAGCACTTTCATTGTGTATAGAATTCATCTGGTTTTAACATTTCCTCAAATCTTTGGTTTAAATAAATCTTCCCAAAATATTCATGGTCTTCCTTGAAGGCACTGTGTTTTCATGTTGCTTAAAATGTAAACCATCCGCGCAATGTAAATGCAAACCTCCAGGCAATTCATTTTCTAATTTGTTTTCTCCCGCCTTGGAAACACAAGAACATGTACTTCATTTACATCTATTATTACTATATTATAGATATTGTTATTATTATTAACATTATTATTATTATTTACTCTAGGGGTGCTAGGTACCCTCAGGCAGATACATTGTAAATTGAAACCAGATGTCCAACGAGTTGATGGCAAGATTTCCAAGCAGGACTGAAATCTTTTCCTAAAATCCACAATGCTGCAGACAAACTAACATGTGTGACAAACGGGGAACAGATCACGACAAGCCTGGAATTATGTCACATATTGCCTCGTGTTTACACAAAACTCCCACTTTTCACAGTTTTAAGTTTGCTCTTCAAACACAAAGTGAAAAAATAACAAAACAATTAGGGAAGGTAAGAGGCTACAGTAAGATTAGAAAACAGGGAAGGTACATTCGGAAGCCATTAACGACCCAACGCTACTAACTAAAGCTAGCTTTAAGATAGTCCCTCCTGGGAGGACACTTCAAAGATCCTCGAATAAAAAAGGCAATTTATTGGCTAAGCGATCTTCTTAGAGGCCCCAAATTTCCTACCCAGCCCATTTGTTTTTCATTCCTCTTAAATTTTTAAAGTCACCTTCGCAATTGCTCAAGATCTTTAAGGAATTTTTTTTAGAAATTACACTAATTGGCCTATTTTTACTCCCCTCTCTTTGCCCTTAAAGACTGCGAAGCTCGGTGCCTAAAAATAAGCCGGAGCGAGCTGAAGTCAGCGCTCTCCAGACGGCGGTGATCGGCCCGGGAGTTCCCCGCGCAGCCCGAGCTCGGCGCGCCCGCCGCGCTCCCGCTCCGCCGCTCCATCCAGTGCGGGAGCGGCAGCAGCAGCACCGCGGTGCGGGACACCCCATCGCCGCTGCTCGCACCCACACACACCGGGCTGGGCTCTCCCTCCGGCCCCCGGCACCCCCGCACTCGGAAATGCTGCGGCAGGCTGAGGAGGTGTTGCTGCATTTCTTTCTGGCACAATTCTTTTCAAGAATGCTCCTGGGTTTTACATTCTCTGAGCCTCAGAGAAAAAAAACCCAACCCAATTCTTATCTCATTTACTGCTCTTGTGTTGTTCACAAGTGGAATAGATCGTGGAAAGTTGTTTACCTGAGAAGAATTGATAATTAAATCCTAGTGTGAGTGTTTGGATTCACTGACCAGTTGAATCTAAGTGTGTGTGTGTTGGGACTGTCAACTAACACTCACGAGATGCTGTAAAGTGCAGTTCTGTGTGCAGTTGAGTACTTAGCAAATTCAGGTTAAATGTCATGTAACATAGTATAATATAAAATAATATAGTATAATAAAGTAATTAATTAACCTTCTAATAGCAATGGAGTCCTCCTCAGCATTCCTCTCCTTCATCAAGAACAAAAATATCTACTATAAGGAAGAACTGAACCCATCTCCCCAAAGCTCTCCCTGTGAGCCAGGGGCTGATGGCAGTATTTAACACCTGAGCACTGGCATTGCTTCACGTTTCCATTCCAAACGAAGTCACCCAACTTTGTCACTGCAAGGACAGACCTGTAGCAGTGAAGAGATGCCTGATCCCAACAAGTATCCTCAGGTGCCTCTTTAAATGATATTAGAATTTTCTCCAGCACTCTCAAAAATGCTATGACCAGTACTCTGCCCTTGAAAGAATGTGGCAAATTATATCATGTAAAGGCAAGGGACTGTCCCCACACCCCCATGCTTGGACACTGAGAGGTACCCAAAGCTGCAGTGAGTCCTGCAGTGCTCTGCTCCCCTGCGAGAGTCACAGCCTGTGCTGATGGGGCTGTGTTGATTTTCTGCCTTCCTTACGTGGGCTTGAACATGTAGGAGACAAAAAAAAACCCCATAATCTCCAAGACCTCCAGCTGGCAAGGAGGTAAGAAGCTACACCTAGTAAAAAAATTAAGTGTGTGCTTAATATTAAATCTGTGAATCTCACTAAATTTGCATGTGTTAAATGGTGGCATTTTTATAGGACCATAGAGCACACTTAGAAGCTGAAAACTCTCAGCATAAACACCCATTAAAAAAATGGGACTCATTTGTCCATATTTGTTAGAACAGAAAGTGAAGAAAAGTGTTAATTGACCTGTTTGAAATTCCTGTTTAACACTACAAGCTGCCAGGACATACAAACAGGCTAGACTTGAATCATGTTCCAAGCTGAAAATGCATACAAATATCTGAGAGATGTAAATGTAAATCAGGATATTAAGCCAATATTTTACTTTTTGAATTTTGGGTAGAGGCTGATTTTGGCAGGGAATAAAGAGTTCACCACCTGCCTTTCACCTATATAACACTGTTCTTATTCTCATCAGATCCTTCTAATGAGCAGGGAGGAATGGGTTATTAAACTATCCAATTAGTATCTTCAATAGGTATCTGTCAAAAAAGGGATTTACATGAGAAGCTGAGAAAGTTGTAGAGCTATGGCAGATAGAAGAGGCCACAAAATGTTGAATCTTTTGTAGATTAAACCCAACTTATTTCCCAAACATCAAAAGATACTTTCTGACTTTTCTGTGCAATGTCTGTGATCTCTGTTATTTGTATATTCACAAGCTGCTGGAGCCCTCATTGGCTGCTGATTTCTGCAACTCAGGGGCCACAGGGTCTGGCACTGCCCCACAAAGGTTGGGAATGCCCCAGAGCCAGAAAATTCAGTCCCACTTGATATCTTTTATCCCAAGTTCCACAACCTATCTCCTCTTGCAGGTGACAGAGGAGGAAGGGAGCAAAGCAGGATCAGAACCAATCTGGTGTCTCCTAATACCTGTCTAGGAAGGAGAATTTAAATGACATTTCAAATGAAGAAGAAAAAGATCCCCCTTGTCTAGTTTGCGCTGAATGCTTTCTCCCATGCTATTCCTCATGTTTAATTTTTAGTCATTTGCACTCTGATAGAGATCAAAGGCTTCTGTCAAAATACAGTTTGCACTGAAAAAGGTATTTTGCAAACATACAGGGAGATATTTTTCTCCCCTGGTGTATCAAAATTTAAAACTAGTCTGAAACGACTTGTGGAAGGAGTGATTCCAACAGACTTCTGCCTCTCGATTGCTTGCATTTTTAAAAGAATTATAGTAAAATAGTCTATTTTGATTTTCTGTGTCCATAAAGTGCACTTTATAACTCTTGACTGGCAGGGACATTTAGCAGCAAAAAGCAAACACAGGAATGATAATTCAAAAACTGTTACAGAAACAATCAGTGAGCAGGTTCAAAAGGTCTGAGCTGACATTGCATGACAAGGTGCTATTTTCCTGCTAGAAGGCATTTTATGTCAGAGAAACATTCAGTAGCTTTTTAGAATTTTATCTGAATGAAGTGAGAAAATAAATTTATGATTTTTTAGGAAACCAGGTGAAAACTCCAAAGCAAACACAAGTCAAAATGAAGGGAGTGCTTAAAGCACTCCGGAGTGGAGTGCCCTGTATATCTCTCCATCATTTTATCTGCATGAAGGGAAGATCACTTGCAGGTTGGAAGTGAGGAATTGTAACCTCAGGAGAAGGGAATCACTCCTCCCCCAACCAAGGAGAAATATCATCTGATATATTAACACTTCAAGTCTCCCTGTTTTCTAAAGAAGTTCAGATGCTTCCTGTGTGTGTTATTAATAAGGAAAAGATAAATCCAATAGGTAAATTTTAAGACCACATCAACCTTGGCTTTCCAAGCTGAAAGGAAGACATATTTCTGTTGGGACAGCCATCTGTAACACCAATAAAACATTTCAGAGATGCTGTGTGTCCATTTACCAAAACCAAACAAGCACATGACCAAAGGGACTCGCTTAAAGATTTTTCTGTCCAAATTATTCATCTGCTTGCATCTAAGACCACCCTTAAGCCCATTTTCCCTCCCTTCTGAGAGATGCTGCCTCAAACCTCCACCACTGGAGAGTCAGAGCAAGGTTCTGTGTCCCCTCTCACGTCCCTGAAGTTAACCCCACTGCATGGACAGCAAGCAGGATATTGTCCTGGCCCAGCCAGAGCAGCACATGTGCTCCTGCAGGCAGCACACTGGAGTCCCCAGCAGCCCTCATCCCCCGGAAACCATCACATCCTCCCCTCCTTGTCGTGGCCATTCCCCCTCAAAAGCTCACACTTATCCCTCACAAGCACATTTGCCACTTCAAATCTGTTTTCCCACAGGACTTTTTGCTTTATCAAAACAATCTGTTAACATTGGCTGGACTGCCACAAATTGTCCAGGCTCTTTTATGCAGGCTGGGGAAAAAACCCCTCCACCTTTCCACTTCAGATCCTTATTTCTCCGTCTGCAAAAATTCCCCATGAGAAGGTTGCTTTTACTGTTGCTGTATATTTTTATCTTGCCCTTTTATACTCAACAAATTGCTGCCCCCTCCCCATGCCACCTGTTCTCACCTCTGGCCAGCACTTCCTTTAGCTTTTAATTACCATTTCACTTACCTGTTATGACTCTATGCAGAATCACTGACACTAGAAAACACGCTGCACGTTGCTCTCTTGTCATTGAGATGCTGGCTAGACTGGTTGTTGTCTTGGCCATGGGGACAGGATTCCACTCAGAGACCCTAAGCAATTATCTTTCTTCTACCCCTTT
The DNA here is from genome assembly GCF_027477595.1 of Haemorhous mexicanus. Taxonomy (NCBI): domain Eukaryota; kingdom Metazoa; phylum Chordata; class Aves; order Passeriformes; family Fringillidae; genus Haemorhous; species Haemorhous mexicanus. The sequence continues at coordinate 8,733,419 of NC_082348.1, read as the reverse complement.
GAGGCTGGAGCATAGTATTGGTAATTAAATTCATACTTGTGTTTGTTGTGGTTTTTTCTTATATGTTCCCATTTCCCAGAAACCTTAGGCAAAGGATTTTCTGCCAGGATGAAGAAGAAGGATCTGAGGTAGGTTTGGCTTAACTCTGGAATACAATCTGGATTTAACAGTTACATGGTGAATCATTATGTATTTTTATTTTTTATTAAAAAAAAAAAGCAAGAAAAAAAAAAGCCCTGGATGTTTGGCTGAGCAGTTGAGACTTTATTGGGTCACATCCACAGTTTGCTGCACCAGAGCCTGCCTGGAATGCATTTTTTCAGGGCAAGATATTCAAAGGCTAAAAATGAGCTCCTGGCTAAAACCATCAAGAAGTGGGCAGAGGGAAGGGAAATCCCCTGGGATGGTCCCCTTGGCTGGAACCACTGGCTCTGTTCTCCACTCAGCCAGCTGGGAGCTCTTCTCTCTTTTGCATTTCTGGGCCTTGTTTGCTGCCACACACTACAAACCCCAAGCAAACAAATCTCTCTCTCAGTATTTCAGGCCATTGCCAGGCTCTTGTGCTGTGAGCTGCCAAGCCCTATCTGAGTTCTCAACTGCACAGGCCCTCTTCTCCCTGCCAGACCCCTTTTTCTATGCCAATGTGCCATCTCCCTCCTCCCCTTCCTGATTTGTTTGTCTCCAAAGCCGTCCATTATTTCCCCATTTCATTTCACTGCAGAGGTCCAATCCAAGGCCCATTGAAATGTTTCCATCAGCTTCAATGGGATTGGAATCAGGCCCAACATCTTTGTCTCTTTCAGGCATCCTTAGCTGCCTCTGGGTCAGTATTTCTTCTCTTTTTGCAAGGCCTCTTCCTCCCTCCCCTTTTCATTCAGCAATATGGAATATGCTATGGGATCTCCTCTCTGCTGCCTGGCCCACCTGTGCTGGCAGAGATATCTGATGGCCAGCGAGACAGAGGAGCTGGAAGAAGGTGTAGAAATTGCAGTGCATGAACCTTGGCTGGAGGTAGATCCACCTCTCAAAAGGTTTGATATTTTCAAATTACTTTTAAGATGGCTCTCATATTGGCATTATTTCTTGGGGTTTGATGCTGTTTTGTGTAAATGGAACAATTATCAGCTGCATAGAAGATGCAAACCAGACACAGGGTGCATTAGGTTGCTGCTGAAGGATGAAAGTTTCACAGGTATGCTGTGGAAGAGGACAGCCTTGGATGTTGTACCCCTCCACTGTAATCAAAAAGGACTTTGGAGATTTACAGCAGCTAAGTATTTGTCCCCAGAAATACAAATCCAAATAAATAAGTTAAGAAATAAATAAATATGATTCAGACCCTTGAAAAAAGAAACCCCATTTGCAGTCATGGGTGCAGTTAAAATTTCAGCTCACACTATAATTTTTTTTTTCTAAATTACACAAAAGATTGTTATGTCTCTTTTAACAAAGTAACACTCCAGATGCAGGAACTGGTTTTGGCCTGCCTCCATAAAACATAGTTAAGAATTTTCACTTCTGCTAAATGCCTTTTTCCTACCATAGACATTTCCCCCCCACATGGAAGACTCATCCACCTTTCAAGTACCCTCTGCTGCTACAGCTGTTTGTTTGTTTATAGCAGGATCATCTTTTAATGGCAGCCTAAAGCCTTTGTGTTTCTCTCTGGCACCATCATTTCCCCCTACCTGCTGTGCTGGCAGCCTTGTGCCCTGCTCAGGTCCCAGCCTGTGCCCCATCCCTGGGCAGGCAGGGATGAGCTGCTTTGCTGGGAGCCAGGGCAGGCTGGGTGTACTCTACCTGAGCAGCCAGGAGAGCACATCCAGCCCCAAACTTCACCCCTTTTGTGATGCTTTTTCTCTGGTCTAAGAGGTGGAGCTGGTACTCTCCCATGGTGGAGGCGCTGATAATTTGAAGTTTTAATTTCACCATTCCTTCAAACACTGGGATTGTCTGGGATGCAGTAAACACCCTCTGAGTGTGTGACTGCTCCAAGCCCCATTGAAATCAGCAGGAGCCTTTCTGAACTATTGAATTGCAGACTTTCCTCGGGGTTGTGTACAATGCCACAGACTTAATTACCATGTTCCTGGCTGGATAAATATGCAAATGGACTTTTCAGCTGGAGGGCCTTAAAATACAGGTTGGCCACATGGCAACTAATGACTTGATTTGGGCTATATGCAAACATTTGCCAGCCAAAGGCCTCCTCCTATTCCCATGGAAGGGAAAGACACAATTATTACCAGCTCCGGGGAAAGCACGACTCAGATGCCTTCTTTAAATAGTGGCCCATGTTCCCAAGCAGCTCAAATCTGTCAGCAGCCTTTCCTCAGCCTTCCCTTCTTCTTCTCTCCCTGATCTGCTGTGATAAGAAAATGTTCACGACACAGATTTTATCACAAAGGGTAGAGATTTATGCATCTGCAGGTTTCACAGCTGCAGGGCAGGCATCTTGGTGCAAAAGAAGCTCTGGCTCTATTCAACACATGGGTTGTTTTCACAAAGAAGTGGGAGCCTTTCCCCAGAAGGAGGAAATTTCAATTTACCAACACAACCACTTTCCTCAGCAGTGACTGCACGATGCCACCTCACACTTTCTCTTAAGGTGCTGAGCACGAACTCAGGCTCTCTCAAATCATTAAAGCTGATTTGTATGGCTGATGGTGAAGGGCAAGAGAAGATCCAGCCCCACAGAGCCTGGCTTGCTGACTCAGCTCCATGGGGCTCCAAGGCCAGCTGTAAGCAGACTTGGTAAATCAGCTTCTGTTACGGGATAAAAACATCTGCTGGAAACCTGATGTCCCTAATAACTCACAATTCCCATACTGTATTTATTGGCATTCATAGTCTATTTTTGACTTTTTTTTTCCCCTATCAAAGAGCTGCAATCAATAAAGAACCTTTTCAGTCATATGCTTTTGAGAGGGCTCGTGTCCAGAGACACAAACCGTGACTGGTGCATTGCTTAAGGAGCTCAGAGCAGTATTTTTCAACAGTGCAAGAAAGCCTGGAGTGTGTGCCAGGAATGGTTTCACACCAGCTTCTCCTGAGGGGCACCACAGCCCAGAGAGGTGCACGGAGACAGCAGGAGCAATTAGGATAAAAGGCCATTTCTCCTCTGCTGCCCTGGAGGTTTTGCTGTGATGGGATGAAGGAGTGGCAGTGAGAGGTGGGTGACAGGAATTTCTGGGAATCACATTTATCTGGAGGAAAACACTGATGCGACAGTATCTGCCAGCTTGTCACCAGGAGCTCTGCAATGGTCTGTGCCAAGACACAAAGCTATTTGAATTCACCCAGTATTACCGTGTTATAATAAACTGTATAAGGTACAGACCTGTGGTTCTAAATGCCCAATTTTGTGGTGGTACTTTGTATCTTATTTTTCTGAGTGCTGGCAATCAAACACTGAACTTTCCTTTGGCAGAAAAATGTTTGGATAATTGAATATGAAAGCCAGTGATACAATTTTTTAATACAAGGTGAAATACTTTGAGTCCCTTCTGGGTAGAAGGTGGAAAAGGGCAGAAGTTGGATGGTGCTGCTCCATCCATGCCTGTGAATCAGCAATTAAGAGATCACAATAAAATACAGAAAAATAAGTTATTTGTGAGTTGCCTCTTAAATTACTCCAATTTGTGTTAGCAAAGACATCTAAAATAGAGGTTTGAAAACATGGGAGCAACAGTATTACAGCAACCATGCAGTGTGCATTCCAAAGAAATGACAAAGCCTTGCTGCAGTATTTGACACCACAAAAATACCCTGGGAAAGGAGAAAGATTCAGTGGGCAGAGCAGCAGACAATACGAAGAGATCCAGAAAAGCAACCAATTGATCTCTATCAATTCCACTTTTTCCTCCCTCCGTGTATTTACTCCAAAGCAGCTCACAACACTAATCAGACAGAGGGTGATGACAAACAAGGGAAAATAATATATTAGACACATACAGAGGTTAAAGAGAGTCAACAGTCTAAGTGCAAAGTAATAATGTGTGTTCCTGTGTGCTAGCATGAATGCATGTGTAAGTGTGCAGATGAGTGTGTATTTGGGCTGTGGTTGAAAGCATTAAAAAAGAAATCTATTATTGCCTCTCTAATATTACATTCGTAAAAAAAAAAAAATTCAGTCATGGCAGTACCTAAGTACTTGGATTGTTAATTAAGAATCTAAAAAACACAATATCCATGAAATTATAACTATTTCCTTGACAATACAGTTGAGAATTAATTGATATTTATGGAAGAAAAGGGTTTTAGATGATCATAGAAGAATGATGTAATTTATATCCAGTCAGAGAAGACAAGGAGAGGAAAGCTCAAGGTAGCTAGTGCTGGTGAAAGTTTGTTTTTTTCTGTGAAGTTGTTGAGAACCATACAGGGTGCCTGCCATGCATTAACCTGTTTGGATGAAGATTCACAGCAGGTTGCTTCAGTATATTGGTGTCCTCTGCAAATCATCTGGACAGCTGGGACCATGAAATTTACCCAGATCCAAAAAAAGTTGACCCTCACCAAACCTCAGTGCCCTCTAAGGCCATATGTGCAGACCACTTCACATTTTGCACTTGTTTTGCCACTGTGGAATGACAAAAATGCTCTCGTCAAGTGGACATGAGATTTTCAGGTCCTTCCACACAGAAAACATGTCAGCAAAACTTGTCAGATGTTTTTTAACTACGGCATTATAGACACATTTTCCCTTTCTTTTTTTTTCCTGTCATCTTCTGTACCATGAAATAAATAAATAAAGGGAAGACAAAAGCCTGTTTGACTCAATTTTGTGCTTCTGAACCAAGTATAATCCCATCAGTTTGGTTCCATCATTTGTAGTAAACTATCCACTAATCTAAGACAGGTGCCCCTGGGTGTTAACATTTAGTCTCCTGGTAGAAAAGTGGGTGCAAAGTTAAACCACATGTTCTACTTATAAATAAGTGAGGTGTGATTAGGCAAAGTCTTTAAAACACGGGCTCAGACACACACACATGCACACAGAGCTTGCAAGGAAAAGATGCTGACATTTGCAGGCTGTGCTATGCAGTTATGGTCTGGACTTAACTCTTTGCCAGGTGGATCACTCTGTAGAAATCTGAGGGGCAGGAGGTTATGTTGAGCTCATTACTGTGGACAGCTTTTAAAACAAAAGCCATAATGTGGACATTCCTGGGATGATGTGTTTCATTAATATTTGCCCACTGCTAGGCTGTGCGAAGAGCTTTGCTTACAGGACACCACGCAGCTTATTTGAGTGTTATCTGTACAAAAAGTAGATAAACATCTCAATTTAAAAACATGTGTAAAACTGCCTTAATTTTCATGTGTAACCTCCAATCAGCTGAACTTCAATTTTATTGATAGGAGGAAAAAGTCTAGAAAAAGTCCACCAACTCTATAAAAATTGTTTTTAATGTCATTTCAGGTGGAAAAGAATGCCTAGAGCTTGGAGTGAGGGCTGCAGCAACCCAGCAATTCAAGAACTGTGCCTACTGTATACTCCTTTTTGCACAAAATGATTGTCAAAGACTTCCAGTCCTGATTTCTGCTTTGTTTTCTCATGAGTGAGTTACAGAGCAGTTGAGACTCCTGGCCAACATGTTACAGGACAACATCCAGGACCCTGCTTCCAAAACACAGAGGGGATAGAAAACTCTTCTTGGCTTTGAATTAATTATCAAATACCCTCTGACATTATTTGAAGAGGCAAAGCACAGGAAACATAATCAATGATTTCTGTAAGAGTGCACTTGAGGCTCAAGTTGCAAATGCTTAGAAAGAGGTTAGGAAAGAAGATATTTTTTAAAAAAAATTGAAAACAGTTATTGCAGCACTGCTGGTAGCTTTAAAGTCTGAACCATCATAGATCTAAATGTCTTCAAACATTGGCAAAAGAGAAATGGAAAATTAATGATGCAGTATTTCAACAGAGATGTTCACATCATCCGTTATTGGAGGATCACAGCATTCCAGAGAAATGAATAGCTTATCCCCATTTTGCAGACAACCAGACAGGGAATTTCCGTGGCTCACCTACAACCACTCAGCCCCATGGTGACACTGCTGTGGGCAGAGCAGCTTAATATCTGCTTTCATGTCTACCTAGATGAATTCTAGGCACACAAGGAACTGCTGCAGCATATCGTAGGCTTTCCACTGCAGAATTATTTACATCTGTGCTTGAAGCCTTGTTTCAGAATAAAGCTATTAAAATTTAAATGTTCCCTCACCCTACAGAATTCAGTAATAAAACTATACTCTTTAGGTGTAAAGAGAAAGAAATGTCACTTATTTTTGAACTCAATACACATTCTTATAATGTCTTATTACAAAACAAGAGAGAGATTGATCTAGGAAGGGAGATGAAGTTGTTTTTTATCGGTAGTGAATATAAATATTCTTCAGGAATAACTAAGATATTAAAAAAGGAAGACTTTAATGATACTGTACCAGATGTAGCATGCCAGTAATATGCTTCTGGAAAGACTTACAGATGATGTAGGAAGCAAAATAAAATTGTTAAATCAAAATTGTGAAATGAAAATTGACTAAAATGGATCTTTTTCAGAATTAATTTGCATTGGAAATTGAAAACATATTTTCTTTTCCTTCAAATCTGAGAAACACGTACTGGAAAGTTGAGTCATCTCATGAAATTCAAATGTAGTCATCACTTCTTATCCATCCTCACTAAGTACACCTAAGACCTTGGAGCACAGGCACACCTCTGCTTGCCAAGAGAAACATTTCTCCCTCCCTAAAGGAGGAGACTGCAGTTCAGATTATTGCCACCTCCCTCCACTGTGCTGAAAAGGAGCTGGAGAGGACCACAAGGCTCTCTGTAAGAGAGAGAAATTAATTCCAAGAGCGTAAATGAAGCCTAAACGAGACCTATGAAATATGTATCTATTACAGATGGGTGGGGTTTTTTCCAAGTACAGTTTCAGATTTTCACCCCTCTCCTCCTCCTATCACATGTTGCTTGTTTTAGTGGTTGGCAGGAGGGAGGGGGAGAGGAACTAACAACATGTGTGCCTATCATCACCCTGACCACTGTGCTTGTACATCTAACTCGCTCCCCTGTGCTTTGTCTGCTTTCTGTCTTCATCCTGCTCCGTCCTGCGAGCCCCCACGTGCCTGTGAGCTCTGCCTTCAGCTGGGCTGCAAACACGATGCTCACAACGTGGAACCCTCCCACTCCTTCCCTGAGAGGGATTTGTCCTGCCAGCAGTCTGCTGCAGGAAGAGCAGAGGCTAAAGCAACCTTCTCTGTCCTTCATCAAACCCAACAAACCAACAGCTTTTCCTCCTGGCCCATGGGTACAAGAGATAGCTCTCCCAGAGCACAGGCCTTTCAGAGACAGAGCAGAAGGACAGAAGGAGAAAGCATAGGAAAAAGCAGGGTGGAAGATAAATTCTACCTCTTGTAGCTTTCTTTTCTATTGACAAAGGTGGGGTGGGGGAAGTGTTAAAGCAACTGGTGCCTTTCCTGGGGATCAGGCTGCCAGCTGATCAGGAGACACCCACACCAAATCTCCTCACTCCTGCCTTGGCCCCAAGGGTGAAGTGACCTCCAGGAGTTTTTGTGGCAAGCAAAATGCATCTTACCACAACTATGCAACACAACAAGATGGATCCATGAAACAACACAGGAAAGTTAAAATGAAAGTAATTATCTGTTTCACTGAGGCTAAACTGATAGAATCTTCTCTTGCATTCTAATTTAGTAAAAACCATCTGCTCATACAGCCTGTACCAAGGTGCCCATACTAAATGGGCTGAGGATCAGAAATGGGCAGGTCCTCTAAAAGTCACTGTAAAAGTACAATTGACACATCCTAGGGATGTTTCCACTTACCATGAAGAAGCCTTTTCTTAGCAGTGCTATTAATTGTTGGGATTACTAAAATCTTTCCAATTCATCTCATTAGCAATAATAAAAAATGGGTGTTTATCTAAGTATTTAATAAAAATAAGTGAAAAGAAAGGTGAGAAAAATGCTGGGGAAAAAAAAAAAAGACCTGAATGAAAAATTTTCAATTTTTAATTTCTATAAAAAAAGGGGAAAAAAAAAGACTACTGGTTCAGATTACCATTAACAAACCCCAGGTTCCCTGCTCTGGTTTTACTTTCTTATGATGATTTACAAATATTATCAAGGTACACACCAGCACCTTCCATGAACTGGGAGATCTTTCCTGGTAAGTTCATTAAGAATGGTGTAACTGGCCACAAGTCTGGTTCACAACAGAGAATATAAGAATGTTTGTGCTGTATGGCAGGGGGTTACTTTAGTGACACACATTTCATCAAATCCAACACAATCTGTGTGCACAGGAACAAAAGACCTGGATCACCAACAGAAAAACTCAAAGAATGCAGGTTCACTGGAAAACTCTTTCAAGAAATGGAAAATAATTATTTTTCCAGAATATAAGCTCTAAGTGCAGAAACATAGCTAAGATGTCAGCATGGTCACTGGATAGAGAGGGTGAAAAGAGGTGGAGATGGAACTCCTCCATAGGGCAATCATCTGAGGACCCACCTCCAAAGGAAACAATGAGGCAATTGTGGATGTCTACCTTCATGAGCTCCAAGAGTTTTGTCACTGAAACCCTCAGGAGCTGAATTAAGTGCAGACTGAACACACAGGACCATGGGGAGCTTAGAAGAGAAGCAGAGGACTCATCATCCCAGCCATTCTTGAAATTAGACCACAAATATTTTATTACCTGAGAGACTGAAACTCAAGCATAACACACGCAGCCATCCTGGCTGTGTGCAAGCTTAGACAGAGAAATGAAGCTGACTGAGGGGTTCAGCCAGTGAGGGCTGGTTTAACCTGGCATAAATATAACCATTTATACCTGGTTAGCAAACTGCTGGCAGATGTCAAGAAGAAACATGAGTTTATCTTTAAATGAAAACAAAATAGACTGATGAGGACTGGCATCATGTTTGTGAGGAGCCCTCCTTATTGAGCTCAGGCTGAACTAGTCCAGCATTTTGACTTCCACAGCCAAAACCACAGGGTTTTGATGCCATAGCTATTACATAAAGACCCTATTCCTATAGCACTATAAATGCAAATGATTGTGAAAGGATACTCAGCGAGGTTCAGTAATAATTCAAATCACAAATCCTTTTGCCATGCAACTCATATAATATGATATTTTTTATGGAAGCCCTTCTGCCCCTGAGAAGGCATTAAATTGTTATTCATATTTCAGATTAAAAAATTCAGGAAGAGTATTAAAAGACAGGCAGTGATAGCAAGATAGATTCAAGGCATGTGTATATGCCTCATGCCTTCTATAGCAAGTGCTCCTGCTCTAGAAATATAAAAAGGAAGTCAACTGAACAGCATGAAAATGGATGTAAACATGGAATTAAAGAGATCAATCTCCAGAAGTACAATAGCATTTTTAAGGGAAGGGTGTGTAATTTGAACAAACACAGCTGAAGGCAAGAATTAGCACCATATGCATAATCACATAAATCAAGATAAATAAGATTGGTAGAATTACACATGATGCTTGTTTGCTCTGAAGAGCAGTGAAATAGATAAACAAGGCTGTCTCAGGCATAGCAGGAATTGCTATGCTGAGTGGCAGCCTTGGTAGGCTGCTAGTGCTTTTTAAATGCATTACTAAAGAAAATAATCATGGTACAAGAGTCAGAGCTTCAGAAACTCAGGCTACAGAGCTCCACTGATGGCCAGCAACATATGCAGGTGCAAGGGGAGACATGTTACTCTTAAACAGCTCATTCATTTTAAGTCTCAGTTCATTTGCCACTGAAAATATGAAAGCAGTACGCTGGAGAGAAAAAAAAAATCTGTTAATGTGTTCATACCAGCTCTCCAACAAGCAGTCATATTTTAAAAGCTCATTCATGTTGTTGTAAAGGTGGTGAAGTTTTGTTTTGGATCCTTCACTGTCATAAAGTAATCTTGTTTGATTTTTTTAAAATGTACTGATTAATTTATTCCTTAAAAAGTGTCTTTTTATGCAGCTCTTGATCCTGAATTTGACCTAATGAACCCAGAAGCATTAGAAAAACCCAAAGTGAGTTCCATCATTAATATTAAAATGCAGTCCAGCAAATTCAGAAAGAAGCTGATATATTCAGAAAGGATGCTCTGCCACTGAGGAGGAACAGAGCCTCTCAGATAAGGTGTGCTGGGGCTCTGGGCCATCGTTTTGAGCATTGTGATGCAACAGGAGCAGGGGAACACTTGGCTGTCAGTGAACAGCAGGTGACTGAGGGGTTTGTGTCTCACCATTTCTGTCAGCTGAGTGTCCACCACCACAGGGCTGTAACTGCAATTAATGACTGGAGTCCTCCAGCTTAACTCCTCCCTGCAGAATTCCAGTTTGTGTCCTCAGGTCTGCTCCAGGCTGACCTGGAGCACAGGAGGCGAGGAAACCAGATTCACTTCCAACCCATGCTCTGGGAGTACTGAAGAGAGGAGCAGTCCTGTGGGCATACAGAACCACAAGACAGAAAACAAGGTCTGCAAGCTTTTCTTTGAAGGTCCAGATTAATTTCTTTCACTCAGAAGTTATGGGTAATGGACAATTGGAAAGATTGAGACCATCTAGGCAGGAATGTTATAATAATGTCTCTTCTGTGTGGCTAATGAGAAAAGACATATGAAAAGTGTAAAGCATAAGAGTTAAGGGCAAAACACTGTTGGCACAGATAAATCTGAACTGATTTGGCTTTGGTTATGTCTCCTCCAGCTGTCACAGAACAGCTGCTCTTCAGCATGACTGTATTTTCAAGTGTAATACCATGAGCTCAGAAATGTTTCTATTATTCTAGAAGAACACAGGTCTCACACTCATTAACAAAATTGCTGGGACTTTTTCAGGCTACAGTTGACTCTTCAGAAGGAACTGCCTACAGCATTATTAAATGCTTTCTCGCACCCTGGTGTCTTTGATAGGAATCAAGATATTGTTCCTGTGAAATTAAACCAAGAAACTTTGCTTTTGTCACCTTTGGCAGTTTTCAGAGGCCAACTGCTTCAGGCTACAGTGCAAGGGCCTCCTTGCAGCTCTGGGCTGGGGTTGGAGGAGGCTGCGGTTGGTACAGCCGAGCTCCCTCCGTGTCTCCCTTCCCCTGCAATTGTCAGAAATAGAAAGAAAAAAGGAAAGAAAAGACACAGGAGTGCAGAGATAAGAGGCAGAGCTCAGCTTTTCTTTGATCTCCTTCTCTGTTGCAGGCAGAGGAGATCAAAGAAAAGAGGCATAACAGAAAGCACGTGAGACGGGCATGCCTGTGCGAGGGTGTCACTTGGAGTGCCTTGGCTCTGACTTTGGGAGAATGGCTGCTTGGGAGCACCACCTCTCCTTGAGTGGGAGCTGCAGCAGCTGGCACAGAGGGCAGGGGACTTATTTTCACTCAGAGAGCACAGGGTGTGCAGCAGCCTTTCCTCCAGCCAACCTTGCAGCTCACTGGTGGGCACCAGGAGTGAGCGCGACCTTTGCTGCGCGGCCCTGGCCGAATTGGGCTCGATTTACACGAGCCTAATTCAGCCCAGGGCCACTTTGGAAGGTCTTCCTGGAATGGAAATATCCTTCTATTGTACTAGAAAAGCAGCTCATGGCAACAAAACCCCACTGTTGGTGCTGTAAGTTTTCTCTGGCTTGCCGAACAAAGTCGGGTGGAAATGGCCATAGGGTGTTTTTCACCAGTTTACCTGCAATGAAAAGCTTCTGCTTGTGCCAGCCACGGATCACACCTCATTCTACCCTTGAACGACACAATTATGCCAGAAAAGTCTGCTGTGCAGGCTTAAGAGGGAAAACGTGGTTCCATTTTATCACATTGGAGTTTTCTCATTAAACTTATTTGGACTGGGATTAGGCTATTAGAGAAAATTTAACCCCAAATGATTGGAATGGAGAGAAAACCAAATTAAAATATTCTCATATGCTACAAAGGAAACAGCCCCCAAAGAAATTATAGAAAATATAAAAATGTATAGATTTATATGGGGGAAAGAGGTAAAATGGTAGAAGAATTGAGTAAGATATCCTAGTTGAAATAGCAAAAAAAAGCAAAACAGAAAAAAAATAGATTAAAAATATTTGAAGTACTTTCTGTACTCAAATAATGCTTCTTTTATTGTGAGGACCTACACTATTCATGTATAATAATTCATAACTTAGAGTTAATAGGCTTGTTTTAAGGTTGTACAACTTAGATTTTAACAAGAGACTGTTGCTTCATAAAAATAAGATTCATAGGTGAAAATGATGTCACTGTACCTGAGTTAAATATATATGTTTACTTATATTGAATATATTGCTAATCAGTACGGGTTTTCTTTGCATGCTCAGCTCTTAAGTATTTTTATGACTCCAAAATCCTTGGCTATTTAGTAATTTTTGCTTTTAATTGAATTAGCTCTTTTAAATTCCTTTTGTTTCCCCTCAAACTTTGTTTTGCCTTGAATTTTCTAGCTTTTGAAGCTGCTGAATGCTCTTTAGCACTGGATGATAGAAAGGGGATGAAAAATTAAGAGAGTTCTGTAGACACAGACTGCTTGCAGTTGGGGTGGCAGAGCAGTCTGGGAGCAGCCAGGAGGCCCCAGGGGATGGCTCCACCAGGCATTTATTGCTTTTCTTGTACCTCCTCCTTCTCCACCATCTAAGCTATCACTCTCCTCCTTTCCATGTCTCTGTTTCCTTTTGATTTTCCTCCCTTCACTTTCTTTGCTCCTTCTTGACTCTTTGCCCTTTCTTGTTTCCAACCTGTTTTTATTTCACTTCTTGTGGTTTCTCCACAACTGCTCCCATCTTCTCACACTATGGTAAACTCATTCAGCTTGACTTTTTCTTCCAGCCTTCCAGAATTTGGGATTTGGACTCTTTATAATTCAACAATCCTTTCTTAGCAACGTGTGGAATTATTCATTACACTCTCCCATCAATTCCCAAATTATTTTCATTAGCATTTTCAGTTATTCAGCTAGCCTGGACTAGAATTATATATTTACCCTCAAGGGTGGGAGAGGAAGGACCTCTCTGCACATTCACATTCTTGCCCTCCTGTGCTCCTGCCTTTTCTCTTTGTCTCACCCTTTGCCTTTACTCCTGTTTTGTTATCCTCGTGTTAAGGCAACATAGATCCAACCCTTCTCTCCCTTCCAGCTTCTGCTATGACCTTTTTCTGTGTTGCCAATGCTGCTTTCCTGTGTTTGGCCACCAAACCTCTGGCACACCTATGCTAGACTCTCAGGTATCATGTGCTGCTCTTGGACTTGAGGGTTCTTTAATATATTTGACAAATCAGGCCCATAATGGAGTGAATTGGACACACAGCTGAAGCATCCTTTGGCTGGACAAGTTAATCCTTAATACCATAGAAATGAAATATACCGCGAACTAAGATAACATATTGGTCAAAAAGAATAAAAACACCCAGAGCTGGAAAGAAATAAATTCAAGCAGTTGAAACCTTGTGTATTATGGAGCTGTTTAGACACTGTGTTGATTTTTCAAAGAGTATAAACTAGCAGCCCTTTTGGCATTGAAACGTTTTAAGTAGCTTTTTATATGACAGTACCATGAGATATTCATTTGTCTGCGGCAGGCTGAAGGAAGGAATGACTGGATCTCCCAGACAGGAAGATATAAACAGACCTTGAAGAGGTCAGATGAATTCATGTTTCATAACAGCCTGAAGGGAGCTGTTGCAGAGTGGTTAAAGCTGGTTAAGCATTTTTCCCTATGGATCCAGAAGCAGGAGCTTAAGCCTTGCTCCAGACTCATGTCAAAGGTTTTGCTAATCAACCCAGAGGTAAATGTCTATTTAGTACTGTAGGCCAAGCAGGCACAGACAGGTGGACAAGTGCTAACTGCACCACTGCTTGCATGATACCTTTGACTTAACTAGTCTGATAGGTTTGTGTTGGGTAACTGAAAGGAGAAAACCAGCTCTGAAGCATCCATGTCATTATCCAGCCCTCCGTGGGATTGCTGTGCTTGGGGTCTCAGCAGAGCAAAGGACATGCCATGCTTTAGAGTCTAATCAATATTTCTCCTGGCTGGGGAGCATTTCCCTGGTGCATATTTTAATCATTCCAGTTTGGTGAGTGATGAAATAATAGTTTTTTTTCTAGAATTTATTGTAGGTTGGAAGAGAAAGGACAGTCAGCAGTCAGACTGCCAATACTCGTAACAAATCAAATCCACATTTTGGCTTAACATTTTAAAATATTTAGGAATACTAGTTTTCTGCCTCTTAACTCTATAAGAGTTTTCTAAAGAGCAAAAGAAAGCTAAATTATCTTACTATGCCAGCAAGCAATTGTAACAAATCTTGTCTTGCATAAATAGACTTTGTGTTTTGCTTCCCAGGACTACTTGTGAGTTTTTCCAACGTAGGGGTTTTATCTGTGAAGCAGAAAATACAGACTATTTTGTGGTGGGAAACATGCTAAAGTCAAGCAGCTGTGGCAATTTGAGACTGTTTTCAAACACAGTCATCTTGCTGCTGCATATGCAGTTCAACACATTTGACAATTTAAAGTTCCCTGCTCCACTGACTCTGCAATTTGTTTCCTTCTCAGCAGCAGCACGATGGGCTGGAAACCACCTATTGCAAAGTGTGCAACACAAAGTGATACTAAGGGCTCAGGCTGCGAGAAGGAATGAATTCCTTCTCATACAAATGCCTCCTGAAAGTCATAGGTCATCTAAACAAGCCTACTAATTATAACCACCACTTGATTTTTCACTTTGATATTGCATATGCAGCTCAAGCTACTGGCAAGTTCAGTAGCTGTACACTGGCTGATAAACTTGTAAATGTGTGCACCAAATTTGGGGGGGGGAAAAATAGGTAGCTTCTCTGCATCTGCAGTCCTTATGTTTGTGTTAAAACTGGACTCCAGGCTAAAAGATGAGCATGAAAGGAAATAATTATAAATTATCTGCATAAAATCTGCAACAAATTACCTATAAAACTATAACTATCTAAACAGGATGACATTTACTTTATAGGTTCATGACTTCCTTTCTTTAAAGTTAGCTAAGAAGAGAGCAAAGTAATTACAGTTCTCTTTTGATTGATTAAACATGACATATATGCTAATATGAAAGTAACTTCTGTCCTTTGTTACCCAAGCTTCTGGTTTAAAGCAATTTTGAAGATAACAGATATAATCTCACCAGTGCTGCCATTTCTAACGTATATGCCAAGAAAGTAATTCCTCTGCCTTTTTTCTCCAACAGAGAAAGCATATTTTATCCTTCATGTTTCAAATTTCGGATACAGAAGTCAGATGATATTACAGCCATAAATCCTCTGTTTCTTTGCCATTTTATATCAGGAAAGCTCTGTGCCACCAGTAGAATAAATAATTCTGCCTTTTCACAAAGGTTGTCCCACTGGTTTGAGGGAGATTATTTGACTGAATAAGGTTGGTAGAATATAGTCCAGCAGGAAAAAAAGAAATACCTGCTGAATTTCACTTGAAAGTGCTACACACAGGAACAGTGTCCATGAGATTCACCTTTAGGTAATTCTGGCTCGAGTATCAAGAGACTCTCATTAAAATTGAGGTTCATGGAATTCAGCTTCCATGAAGTTTTTTTGCTTTATAGTGTTTTCCTAAAATTAGAGTTTTATCTATTCTCCAATTCCTTGCCTTGATGCCTTTATGCTGTTGTTTCACTTTAATGTCAGCATAACACTTATATTTATGGTGTGGATATATGCTCTTTGCCACCTCTCCTGTAAAAGGCACAGATTCAATTCTCCAAATTCTCTGAGGCTCTCCTTACGGGATGGATCCTCAGCTCTCTCATCATCTGCTTGTGTCCCTTCTTTTCATTCTCTGGTTCCACTCTGCCTTTTCTGTTGAAACCAAAACACAGCATGACATTCTAGCTGTGGTCACACTACTGTGAACAAAAATGAGCTTCAAACTCTCTGAACTTAGCAGAGACATCCCAAAAATACATTCACCAAATAGATGTACTTTTCCCAACACTGCATCATATTACATACTTAAATTAAACCCAGTGGACCAAATTCCTCTCTGGATTAAGTTTAGTAATGTCTGTGGAGTCCGGTGAGAGAGAATTTGGACCAATAGCTATTAAAATTTCCAGTTCCCTCCCTGAAGCAATGCTCTTTTACTGATGTTAATATTCCCCTCCAGCTTATTAACTGCATGAAGAAACTTGGGAGGAAAGTGATCCCAGTATTCAGTTTCCTCAAGTCCTCAAGCACACACACTGCTCTGGCAGAGGTCTGTCCCCATTCCATTCCCCCCTACCACCAGGGTGCCTGACATCCAGGTTGATGCTGGAGTTGCAGCAGGTGACTGCCATGGAGGGAAAAGGGATCCTCTAGGAACAGTGGTTTTGGAGATGATGTTCCTCAAGGAATAGCAGGATGTCAGAGATTGTTTTATGACCTGGATCATGTACAAGATGTAACATGGACAAAATTTGCAGTGTGAGGGCAGCACAGCCTGGGGATGGAATGAGAGGTTGGGAGAAAATAGAGGGGATGTGGTAGGGAAGAGGAGTCTTTCACAGGGCAGGAACTCAGCTTTGCTTCCAGAGAAGCCATAACATGCAATTCCAGAAGTACAAATGCCAAGTTCTTATAAAGAAGGTGAATAATTTGAAGAATAATCCCAGAACCATTGAATATTCTGAATTGGGAGGGACCCACAAGTATTGTCAAATCCAGCTCTTAAGTGGATGACCCATACAGGGATCAAATCCACAAACCTTGGTGCTCTTAACAGCATGCTCTAACCAGTTGGGGTACCCAGCAATTAAATAGCTTTGATTTTTTATGATATTTATAAATTTAAACAAACAGAGTAGGATTGAGCACAGCCCTTCCCAAGATTTTTCATACACGCTGTCTTGGAGGGATCAGAGCAGCTTGCAGTATTTTGCCTAAAGGCAAGGACAGGATACACGAGGGTTTTCTTTTTGGTTCCTTCCTGCTGCATTTCTGTTTTTCTTGGCTGGCTCTCTACTAGCACTGCCATGGTTTTGTGCTTGGTATGTTATACCCAAGGGGTGCAACAAAGATGCAGCCTAAATTCATGGCCTGGAGAGCTGCAAACTGCAGAAAAAGGCTTCCAAGGAATAAAAACCTGTGGCTTGAAGTAGTCTTCTAATGGAAAAGTAGAAATTAGTTTGATAATAAAATTTTAGGAACAAAGAATATGCTAGCAAAAACAACAACAAAACAGTTTCCATATTTTTCCCATTATTTCTTAAATTATAAGCACAAATCATATAAAATAAATTAGTATTACCCAAACTATACTATTCACTGGGCACTGTCTTAGATTAATAGATTTGACAAGAAAGAGGAAAATTTTCATAAATAAGAAGAAAATTTTATATTTCTTTTTGTAGATGATCTACCTTATATAATCATTTTGATGTGTAACACTTAGAAATGGTGCTGTAGTAATAGTGGCACAGAACTGCAGTGCTGGGTCCCTGACTTTTGTACAGTACTGCATCTCAGGTCTCTCTTGGCACAGTGCTAATTTACACTAGTTAAAGATCCAGACCAGAGCAGTTTTCAGGAGGAGATGACGGATTCATGAAGTCTAAGTGACTGAATACAGAAGTAATTCATTAGCTCCATGCTATATTTGAAAGCTTGACCAGAGTTGACTGCAAAGTACAGCATATGTAGGCTAAAAAAAAAAAAAAAAATTAAGATGGAATAAAATTTAGGAAAACCCATAGCTAGTTTGACTTAAGTTTAATAATAGATCTGCAACATAATTTATTTTAGTGTGACTTGAAGTAATGCAAGAGGAAGAAATGGAAGAGCAACATTCCTGCACTCACCATGCATTATGGTTTTCTGGAAGAAATGTGTTGCATACCAAGTTTGCCTTTCTTATATATTCTCCAGATAAGCTCCCTCTGTCTAGTGCACTGGTTTTCAGCTAAGCTCATCTCTGCTGCAGAAAACACAGCTGTTTTCTACATTTCTATTTTGTGTTTAACTGTAGGTCCTTTTGGCCATTAATAGCATGGAGCAATTCCTGCTGGAAAGTAAAAGCCACAAGAGCCATGATGTGTGAGTTTATTTTGATTCCAGCCCTGGGATATCTGAATGCTACAAGTTTCTGCTTTTCCAGTCTACATTAAATTGATGTTGGTGCTTTAAATACAAGTCTTAATTTTTACATAACTACCTAAACCTATAGTACATTAAATTATGTTCCCTTATTGTACCATCTCCAGGTTTCTGGAAATCACTGATTAATTTACTGAACAATTTGCTTAGCTCCCCCCTTCTCCATCCACATCTGTACTAGTGAAGCATCACTTAAATAATTTTCCACTTGTTCATTGGGAGAACCCACAAAAGGAGTTTAGAAGTGACCCCCTGTGAAGTGCTCACAGTCCTTGTGTAGATGAACTGCCAGGCTTTGATCCTTGAAATGATTTAGTCTCTTTTTCTTTGGCCACTTCTCAATAATCTCTTCAGAACATTGTCAAAGGTGTTTTAAATTATTTTTTTTCTTTGTGAACAATGTCCCTGAAAAACTCTAATACAGTAAGGAGGTGTGTTTTTCTTTGCCAAGTAGACACTGTCTTTATTCTACTATGATTCCCATTTATTTATTTTTGTGTCACAATACCCCTGGCATTAAGAAAAGAAATTGGTGTTCAATTCCCAGGATCATCTGTAGCTCTCTTATTAAAGATAGTCACTGGTGATCAGGCACAGTAGTTGATTTTAATGAGCCTGAATTTTAGAGCTTTTAGCAGTTCAACCATTTCATTCTTAAGCTCCTTTGGAAGCCCTGGAAATATACTCTGCCATTTCAATAGCTGGTGGTTCTCTAATTCTTTCCTTCTGTTCGAGTATGTCCTCTCTTGCTATTGCAGCCTCTGACAGTATCTGATCTTTATTTCCAGAAAAGAGAAAATGTGTCACAAACATCATCTGTGGTAACGACAAAGTCCAATAAATAATTTAATTTTTTCTGCATTGTCTGTGTAATCCTTAATTGCTGTCATTAATCCCTGGTAGTCCAACAGACATACAATTTTTTCAATGACTTTCTGGGCAATCTATCAAATCCCACTCAAATGTCCCTTTAGTTAAGACACACATTGTGATTTGACATATATCTTCCCATTTTTCATGAGTGACTCATTGCAATCGAGCTAAATCATTTTGCATGGTGATATTTAACTTGGATTTAAGACAGAGCAGGCCCAATTGTCTCTTGTCACAAATACTTCGAGATTTTCCAGCGATTAACAATCCCAAATGTTTTTCAGGTGGTGATTTCAAGGCTTTTTTGTGGTTGTGGACAGAATTTATGACTTCTGGTTGTTCAGGTAGGAAAAAGAGGGATATGAAGAGGGCCCTGGTGGATCTCTCAGCAGGGCTGCACCTGATCTCCTCTGCCTTAGGTCCCAGCATCACGTCCATAGGTTGTTAGCAGAATCTGACAGAGTGGCCATGTACTTCTCCAAGATAACTCTTTTGGTACAACGACATGAAAACAAGTCAGAATGCTTCTCAATAAGTGATAAAGTATTTTTTCCCCATGACAATTGTTAAGTATTTGTAGGCACCACGGGAAAAAATGGAACAGAAAGACTACACTCTAACTGTGCAGTCATAAATTACACGAAGTACATTTCATTATAAAGTGCTACATTTTTTCTAAACCTTTATGAATTCTCTCCATTTACCCTGGGGGGTTGTAATGTAAACTGACATCTTATTCTCTTCTCACAAAAATCACTAGAATTCTCTCAGAATGTTTTGTCTATAAATGGGAACAAGGAAATAACAGCAACAGAAGATACAAGAGAAGAGAGTATTTGTTTTTTTTCTTTAAGGGAAAGTCTAACATCTGTATGGAAAACCTGAAAATGTTCAAGCATCCTGTGTACAGAAATAATGACAACCATTCACCTATTCCTTCAGTTCTGTGAGAAGGGATAGATGTTATTCTTGATATATAACTCCCTTAAAGAATGAGGAATATGCTAGAAACATTAACTAATTGCTATTTCATGTATGTTCTGTATTATTGTTATGATTTATGTTGCCTGACAAAGAAATAACAGTCTCATTTTCTTTAGCTTGGATAATTTTGAAGAATTTTCATATTTTTTTAAATACCTACCAGTTAAATAGCTCAAAGCAAGTTTTCTCCACTCCCAGTTATGAATAGCACAGAATACTGGCTTTATACCCTTGGGCTACTTGGATTTAATATCAAATTCTTACCTTGCACAAGGTCAGAGAAAAAATAAAGCTTATAAAATTGGACTCATATGAAGAATGAGTTTCTATCTTTTAATACTACCAAACAATCTGCAAATTATTTAAATTAAGACAACCAGCACTCCAACATCTGCAAGCAAAATGCTTAAACGCCGAATGCAACTTTACTGGCATAAGAAAATAATAAGTGGAGTTCAATTTGTGTCAGCATAGCTCAGGAAAATAAGATATCATGTCTTGCTGTCTGCTTGATGTCAACTTCTCAGATTCAAACCCTAATGCCTCATCTTAGGCTGTCCTTACTGGAGGCTGCCAAATAGCAAGGTTCAGCCAGAGTTCATGCAGCTACTACAAAATAGGTTTTTTTTCCCTTCTCCTTTTTCAATCATTATGAACCTTCTGCTTTATATTGTACACACTTGATTATATCTATCCTTGAAATGTATACAACTCTATTAGCCTCTTCTTCTATTCTTTTAACATACTGTAAATTCCTTTCTGTGCTTAGTTTGTTTTATGACTTACAGAATTAGGCTTTTAAACTTTCACTGCACAGAGAAGATTGAGTTGTTTCATTGGCTACAAGGAGAAAACAAAGGAATGGGAATTTATATTAATACAAAAAAGAACAAAAGTACAAATACTTTTGCCATTTTTTTCTAGTAAAATATTAGTTACCATCATATCCAGTTCTCAAAATAGCTGAAGGTGGGTTCTTCTTAGAAAGGGAAGATTACCAGCTCTCTAAAATGTCCATTTTTGTTGATTCTAAGAAGCCTAAATCCCCTTCTGCCTAAAATCTCATCTCTCATTGATATTGATATTTCAAATGAGACCTCGTGCAAGCTTCAAATGAGCAATTTAGATGGATTCATTTTCTCAAATTGTTTTAAATTGGCTCCATATAAAATTACTCTAAATGGAAGTTGTGGGACAGATAAGCCAATAATTTAGTGATAATATATATAGTTTAGTACTGTCAGAGTTTACAATAGCATTTCAGAGAACTCAGCAAAGCCTGTTGGAATCTGCTTTAGGTGGAAAAAGCCCAAACAAAACACAACACATGTGGGTTGGAGCATTAAAGTCATGATACACCAACACATATATTTTGAAGATAACATGATCCTTCTGCAAAACAGTGATTGCAATTTTCTGAACATTTCAATCATAATAAATATGCAGAAACACAGATTAATCTATACACATGTGGAAACACAAACAGAGTGCAAGAAATTTCAGTTTGTCACAGCGCTGCTAACAGCAGAGTTTCAATCATTTTAAATTAGCTGATGAGAAGTTAAGAAAATCAGCTGCCTTAATATTTTCTGAAATATGAGGAAGATTTAAAAACAAAAGTTTGGCTCAGTTATATTCTCTTCCATTTCTGACTTGCTCTTCTACTTTAAGGGAAGCAAGTTTCTTCACTTAGCCCATTCATTGCAAACTTATCTGGTATGAATTACTGAAACAGATTTGCAATATTCAATGTCTGAACAGATGAAACACTTTAATACCTTAGATGGCTCGTTTCTGGAATCAGCTGGAGTGGCATATTCCCCAAACTTTAAAAATATTTTTTACAAAATTCAAAGGCAGTCAAGATTAAAATTCCCAAATGTGTATTCTGGATCGCCTCCAAAAACATTCAGTCATTATTGGATATTTTCTTGATTAAAATTCCTGTTGGTTTGTTCTATGCTTAAAGAGTAATCTTGTATCTTAACTTTTGGAATGTGTTCCTATCATGTGACATCTATGAAGTCTGAATTAATATAAAGAGATCTTTCTCACTACCCAGCATGGGAAAAGGTTTAAAACGTTCGCATTTCAGCATAAAAGCAGTTCACAGAATGTGTTTTGCACTAAAATTATCATTTATATACTTCAAAATTTCCTTCAGGAATAGTGAAAAGGTAATTTCTAAAGATTTGCTAGAAACCTTGTCAAAGCAGTATCAGTGAGGATAATGTGTGTACTAGCCAGAAATTACACTGAGAATTATTTATTTTCTCCTTTGTTGCTAACCTTTACACAGATCCCTCGTGTTTTTATAAAGAAGCTAGAGCTGTTCCTGACTTAGCTCAACTGAGAGAAGTTAGTTCAATTTGAGGAAATGAAACTGAATCACTTTTTTTAGTCTTTTAAAACTTAAAAAAAATCTGGAAATGTTCCCATTCTCAGAACTTTGTCCCACAGATTCTGGGACTCCAAAGCTAAAATACTCACTTCTGAACAACCTGTGATTTTCTCACTCTGCAGAGCCATGTGGGTTTCTCTTTACAGTTTTTACCTACCTTGGGAGAAATGCAGGACAGTTTCCTCCATGACCTTGGGCTGCAGGACCAAGCCCCAGGACACTGCTGTGCATTGGCCACTCAGAGGAGGAAGAGGCAAATCAGAGATTCTCCTCTGTCATTCTCACACCTAAACTATGCTTTTAGGTAGTATTTAACTATTGAGGTGGTGTTTAAGGATTTTAAGGTGTTTCTTGTTCATCCCTGACAGGTCCCCCTCCATGAAATAATTGAGGAGGAATCTTCAGCCTGAATCTCTGCTATCTCATGATATGCTGCAGGGAGATGTGGTCTTCAGATCTCCTAGGAACAGCAGAAGGAGAAGTTCCAGTTTGGATTCTATGAAGCTGTCCATGAGGAAGTTTCGTCAATACTCACTAAGAAAAGCTAGCAGTTTTTAAAACAATCAGTGTTTTCCTCCCCAAAGTCTTTAACATCTAATTCCCCAACCAGATCTCCAGGTCAGAATGACATCTACTGTAGAATTGCTTCCACACAGAAATTAAAAAAAAAAAAGTTATAGGACAGGAAAGGGAAAAAAGAAACATATTCCAGCATCCCCAAGGAACAGTTTTTGATACATAGACAGCCTGAGGTAATTGACTTGTATGACAAGTTACCTAAAAACTGCAATAATCATACTAGGGGGAATCAGATTAGAATTAATCTCTGAATCTGTCTACAGAAAATTTGACCTGATCCACAACATGAACAATACTCTGGTGAGAAGAAGTTCTTATATTGTCTACTTTTTTCCACAGAAGGACATAAAGAAGGCAAATGCATTCTTCCATGGTGCTTACAGTCGCCCAAATATTTTGAGGAACCACTTTGTGCCCCCAGTACCTTTTCTACATGTAACTTTTAGTGCCATGAGTGACAGGAAGGTGCTTTCTAAGTGCAATATGAAAAGACAGTTTTGAAATTTGGATTCCATGCAATAATTTTCTTTTTTTCCCAGAGATATCTACAGAGCAAAATGCAGAACATGTGGAAGTCACAAGCTGAGTAAATTACTCCTACCTTGCTTCATCTGTCCTTAAATTTAATGTGCATCCATTTGTCACTCTAAAATGTGATTTGTATATGCCAGAAAAAACTGAGAGACAGCAAGTATGTCAAATTCTATGCTTTATAATCTTCTCCTCCTCCCCCTTTATGTTTTGAGGTTGTCTCTTGTCTAGTCTGTCTGCCTATTTATCTAATTACAGCGCTCTGTTTTCTGACCAGAATGTCATGGAAGACATAATGCCCTGGAGGAGTTTTCCCATTTCTAAAATGTCATGTTCTCAAGGTGAAAGCTCTCAGAGTTTGAGCAGGTAGGACTCTCATTTGGGAGGGACAAGGGCTGGCTGGAGGAGACAGAATTCCCTCCTCAGCTTTGAAACAGTCTTGGAGACAAGACACTGGGCTGTGACAGACCAGCTGCAGGCAGTTATTTCCATGTTTTCAATTTATGGGGATTTTAGGCATCTTTCATGATGTTCTGACTTACCCAGATCATAGTGTGGTGAGTCTGATGCCTTCTGCATTTTAGAGAGAGACTAACAACTTCTCTCTCACTCTGTGGAGGGCTATCACACAGCAGCAGTGCCTGTCTGGGGTTTAATAGAGTTTACACCTGGCCAGGAGAATCTTCACCAGAACAAAAGTATGTGTGGGGTAGCTAAGGAAGAGATCTGTTTTTCAGTAAACATTGGAACTGGAACAGTGGAGAGTATTTGGCAGTTTATAAGTAATCCTAATAATTTAGGAGTCTGACTTTCAGCACCTCTGTTTCAACTGTAAATTCAGGTTACTCATTTAAACCAGGGTTACTCATGCAAGTTAATTTTATTGACTTCAGTGATAATATTTCTGTAAGTAAGATTTTCAACAGGCTTTTTTTTTTTTTTGTTTAAAGTATTTTTCTTTATAGTTTGGGGGTATTTTTAACACATTTTGGATCTGTCTTTTCATGTCTGACTGATGATTGCTTGTTTCACTGCTAAGTATTTCATGGCTCCTGAGCGACATAGTTTTGACAAGATAAAAGATTTTAGTGTGGCACTGAACACATAGCAATGGCTGAGAGTTCTTTTTAGCTTTGTTTGTGTCCTGGCTTTCTTTCCCTAACGATTCACAGGTCTGTGATAGTGTTGTTTCGATCTGGTTGCTATTCTGTTGTGAGCATTCACACAGAATCTGCAATTAGTGAAGCAGTTCAGCCTTTGTTTTAAATATTGCTCCCTCCAGGCTTCATTGAGATGAAATGTATGCTCCAACTGTAGAAGCAGCAGCTGGTGCACTAGTGCAGAGAAAGTGGAGGCACTCCAAAAGAAAGCTAGGAGTGTAAAATAGTGCTGGCTGATGAGGATGATGACACTGGATCAAAAAGTATAACCAAACTTTGAGCATCTGGTTTTAACTGAGGCGAGGAGATTCCACAACTTCCCTGTGCACTTTATGCAGAACCACTTCCTTCTATTTCTTTTTGAAGCTGCTACTTGCTGGCTTCCTAAGGTGCCTTGGAAAAGACAGTGTACAACTCTTGTTACCTTATCCAGCCCAGATGTCCATGAGTTTATGGACCTCCTCAGGCATTGTTTTTCTCAGATTAACAATAGGCATTCCATAATTCTGGTGGTTGTTAATGTCCTCTGAAGCTTCTCCTTTAAATCCTTTAAATGAAGGGATTGGGGGTTGGGGCCAGAGCTATGTGAAATACTCACCATGTGGGAGCATGGTGGATGCACAGAGGCATCATGATGGCACACGTCTCAGGGTCTTTTCCTTTCCAAACAAGCCCTAGCATTTGGTTTGCTTTTTGGCCTCTCATTTTTGATGATAAGTGAGAGTCCACCAGTGATTTTACATGGCCAAGAGTATATTTTCCCCAACATACATCACTTCACACTTATTTACAATGAATGGACCCCACAGACTTACATCACTCAGTCACTCAGTATGGAAGTTCCTTGTGAATAAATCACCCTTTTGCTAGTGACACACTACACAAGAATATTTCTCTTTTACACCTTCACTATGTACCTCAAAATGAAGTTTTTTCTCAGTGGTACCTGCAGGTGCTCTCCTCCTAACTACAAAGGATTTTCTTCATTGAATAATTCATTTTAGTGGAAAAACATCCTAACACAGTAAAAATACCTACTTTAAATTTCTCTTATCGACACAGAATAATTTGGTTCAATTGTTTTTAAACAGTCCAAATATGGTGGAGATTGTTAATTGGGTTCTCCAGACACTGCTGTGATGAATAAAATAAAGATACAACAAAATATATCACTGTGACAAAGCAGTCACTTCTTATAAGTACTTTGCCACTAATATTAGGAATGTATTTGTGTAATTTTAACTGTTCCTGAGGAAAAAAGAGTTCTGTTTTTTTTTTTTTTTTTTTTTTAAAGATTAAGCACTCTGTCTACATTTGATTCTCATTTCATCTTCTCCATATATTCGATTCCATTCGTTGGAAGCCAGCCAGAAACTCAGCTCCATGTAACAACCTTCTTCCTTCCAGGCTTCTAAAAGTATTTGGTTTGACAAAAAATGTTCATGGTGCCTGTTACACTGGTCATTCTGTGTCCCTCTTTGCTCTCAGGCTGGCTCTTTGGGTCACTGATTTGTGTTTATGCAGAGCTTGGCACAGCAGCATCCTACACTTGTGCAGATGTTTAGGTACTGCACTGAAAAATATCGGCCACTGCAATAACTATTAATCCATTTTACTGTAAATTATTGAATTCAAATAACACAGCATTAAAATTCCATGTATGCCAAATAAAATGGTTTAATTAAACCTTCATATTTTAAAGGCTTTAATGTTTTAAGTAAAAACCAAACCAAACTTCAAAAGGTTTCCAAGTTTCGAGGGGATATGTTTGAGTTTCTCTTGCAGAACAGATCAAAATTTAGAGATAAAATTTGAGATAATCCAGCTAGAATTCTGGATGTGGTTTTCAGTCATTTATTTAAAATAGTTTGACAAAAGGAGCTGCACGTGCAAAACTACCAACTTCTTGTTGTTTCTAAGAAACACAGGATTGAAAGATTTCTTGCCCCATTCTGCTCTGTCCCACATGGAATGGCAGACCCACAGATCCCACTGGAATGGTAGATTCCTGCTGTAAATGTACCTCTTCCTGCAGCCACTCTCTCTGTGGGCAGTTTCACATCAGTGCTTCAACAATAACCTTTGAAAGGCCTGACACTTGTGAGTGAAATAATTACTTTGAAATTTTGATCAGCCCATGGTGTTCCACGTGGAAAGAAAACACAAACTGGCCCACGAAGACGGTCTTCCCTATTGACTCTGAAATTTCTAGTTTGACACAATAAAAATCACTGTACATGCTCTCAACTGTTCTCCAGATGCTGTCACTTGGTAAGACAAAAGAGAACCAGGTCACTTTCTTCACTTGTACAACTCATGAGCAGTATTGGTGATGATCCCATATTTATAAATCTTTGACTAGCTTGAATCTATTCCCCAGACTCGATCTCTGTACATCTCTATCAGTTTAGTGGTTTTTACAGTTATGTTTTTAAAGCATGCCTCATTTATAAATCCTGCATTTATTACCCTCTGTTCAGCTAAGCTGGGCTACATTTCCACTTTTGAATCCTGTGTGATCACTTAAAAAATGAATTAAAAAGAAAATAATCATTTTTAAAGCATATGTGTTTGGAATTCCCTTTGGCTTTAGATTGTTTTTGGAGTAATATTTCTCTCCAAAGACAAAAAATTATGCACTTCTTTTCAGAAACATATTCCATGAATATTTTATATGTGTTTTCATTGAACAGTCAGTTTGCCATGTGAGTTTTGTGGACAAGAAGGATAAAGCTCAGATTCAGAGCTCTTACAAGCCATAAAAATATGCTTGAGGTACATAAACCGATGCCTTAATACTAGATGATAGAACACCTGGAAAAAATTTTAAAGTAACATACCTAAAGATCAAAAACCAAGGGAAATTTAAATAAAACATGCCAATTTCTTAAATATACTTACAATTCCACATCTATAATAGCGGCAAAATATATAAGCAGGAAGAACTGAAAAAAAGCACTGAAGTTACAGATAAAATTTTGGTTTTCTGAGTTATTATTTGAATTTATTATGTTCTTAACCTGTATTCTTTTAAACAGAAGTACCAGTGGGTTTTAAATATTCACAGAATATGTTTTCTTCTGCAACCTTTTTCACTTTTGAATCATTGAAATGAATAGAAAATAAAGAAAAAGATCCTGATATAGTAAGAAGGCCGAGAAGACTAATTCTAAAATATGCAGAGGAAACTCATTATATCCAGTTTTCCCAGACTGCAGGTAGTGAGAAGTGCAGAGAATCCCCATACAAGGTCTGAGAAGTTTCTAATTCACTGCTCCATCATCACTGCATCCTGCAGTTCCTCTTGTTTGCTGCTGATGGCAGGCAGCTCTGGAAGCCCTTGTTGTGCTTTCTTTCCTGGGGGCATTTCCATGAGAGAGGTCTGCCCCAGTAAAGCAGAAAGCCCATAAAAACCCCACTGCATTCACCTCTGAAGGTTACCCTCCCAAAGCACTGCTGGGAATCTCTGCAGCTGTACAGAGAATCCAGGTTCATCTTTCCCTGACACACTCCAATAAATGCACCATCCCATGGGTTTTCATCCTCTGGGATGGAGCCCGCTCGTGAGAGGGGCTCAGCAGCTCCTTTCCAGCCCCATTCCTCCTCTCCTTCTGCACCTCTCAAATAGTTGGACACTTAGGGACTCCTAAATACTGACAACAAACTGCAAAAGTGGGTTTGTGGAGAGGAACTTTGCCAACAGACCTACAGATGGTGTTAGGAGGACAAAAAATGATGGAGGTAATTTTCTTTATGGATTAAATAAACAAAAATTTCACTCAGTCCTGAAAACTCATCTTCTACTGCTCTTTGCTTTGCAAAAACTCCACTACTTCAATTCCAGAAGGTTATTTGGAGAAGACAGAGCAGCTTGAATTCAAAATGCTGCTGTGTTGCAAAACTCAGACCCAGAATTTTTGAAGTTCTCAAAATTTCCTAACACTTTTTTTCCAAGGAGGTCTTAGACAACATTAAACTTCAAAAACACCAAAACCAAACCCACAACCTTTTGTGTGTGTACACTAACATGACACAGATGCAACTGCTGGAAAAGTCAGCATTTTCCAAAGACACTCCACAGTGACTGTAGCTCATTTCTGTGCTAAGTGTACTGGGGTAAAGACTAGAACATCACATTTCTCTGGCTTAACTTAGCAGACACTGTTTTTCAGGAATGAATGAACTAGAAATAAGTTTCTTATTGTACAATCATACTGCAGCATTCACACAAGTTGGAACATTTCCTAATTCCTGCCTAATATCAGACAGCAACAATACAGATCAAAGATAATGCATACAAATTTGATATTTACAGTGCCTCCCTGCCTAGAAAGGATAGGAAAAATGATATGACTGAGTATAAATAAGAGTTATGGCATTTTCAAGGATCAACTACCCAAATAGTCAACATGTGCACAGATATAAGTTTAATAGCCTCTTATTAAAAGATGCAATAAAATTTGAGAGTGTACTGGCAGTAAATAGATTAAAGATCCATTAATCTATCTTCAGGAGAAAAAATTTCATATGCAGTCATGATTAGATAGCTGGGTGCAGCACACATATCCATGTATCATTTTCTAAGTACTGCAGTTGTTAGGTTTTAATCATGCACCATACTTACTTCCATTAAAATATCTGTTTTGTGTAAATGAACAGCAGGAAGTAATAAACACCCAGTCCTTACAGTGTTTTGATATCAAAATGTGGGTGACTGATAGCTGAAAAACAGATTTGCCAGACTCTGCAAATAAACACCAAAATATGAACTGACAATTGGGAAGCAGAGACATTCTATACCTTTAATGTATGTCAGCAGGATGCCTGATGCTAGAAACCCAAATGAAGTGTTTGCTGTGCTTAAGACAAATACTGTCTCATCATCAGAGTATCAAGGTAGAGAAATACTCAGAAAGAAGATCAAAAGAAAGCAGTGGATTGGGGCTATAATCAGAGCACTAAAATCAATGTTGATGAGAATTGAAGTTGGCTACAGTTCGAGTTCATGTTAGGCAGATGTTTATCACTTTGCCTTTCTCTCAGTGGTGCTAAACAACAAGGCAAGAGGGAAATCCAGAAGGAATAATCAGAGAAAAATCTCAAGGGGAATCTTTGGAAAATCAGGTAAAAACAAACTTTTCACATAGGGGCAGAAGTTCCAATCCTATGGAAACAGAACTTGCTGTGAGAAAAAGCCACCAGGCGAGTCTTCCACGTGATGTGGAAGAATGACAACAGCACTTTTCCCTTTCCTAAAGCAGAGAAAAAGACACCTTAAAAACAGATTTGCTACCTACCAATATGGGGATCCACTACCCAGACAGAGCAGGAATGCAAAAATATTTTTAACTCATTCCCAATCACATTCCATTCTGAGCTGGGACACGACCATCAGATCTGTTCCAAGGAGAACAATTCACATGAAGTAAACCAGCTCCTTAATGCTGTTGAGGGACTGTTATCCTTGAGGGCATCATGGTGGGAATACAATGCTCATATGGAATGAGGGTTGCTTGGTTCAGTTTCAGCAATATCCTGCTAAGAAGCGTTCCCTGAAGATCCCTTAGTAGAACTTGCCTTGAACACACTTATCATGACCAACCTTGTGCTCTGAGACTACTTTATATTTTTAATATTCAGCTTATCAGCTACATAAAGAATTGCTTTCCAGGTGCTAAAATCTCCCTCAGCAGTCTGAATTCCTTCGAGAACATATTTGTTTCTACTGACTTTCCATTCTGGTAACTTTCTAGCCTAGAAATTAATCTTTGTCATGTCAGCATGTCTGCCTTTGGCTACAGCTAAACCCTACTGTGTTTGGGAGTGATACCAGAGACTATGGATTTATATGGTGCCATCACAGAAATATGTAAATGATGGTTGAGGTCTCTGCAGAGACTGGCAAGTTTCAAAAGAACCTTGTGCATGAAAAATAAATGTATATAATTAGTACCCTAGGTTTGCTAGACCAATCATTATGTATTCCTGCCTGCTTGAACCTCTTTGCAAAACAACTTGCAAAGCCATCTCCTGACATCTCCCTGTCCTGCAAAGGGCTGGTCCTCTCTGACACAAAGAGGGGCCCCATTCTCACTGCTCTCAGGCTGCCACTCAGCCCTGGCAGGATTTGGCCCTAAGTCTGCCCACTACTCTGCACTCTCCCATTTTACAGGGAAATGAAACTTCATACAGTGCTGTGCTAATACTGGTTTGACCCCTTCACACTCCATATACAGTTAATTTAAAGTTTGAAACAGCTCTGACAGATATTTTCTTGAATGCATATAATTATGTTTTAAATTTTTCCATTGCAGTACATGTTCTCACTGGGGTCCCACAAATCATCTGATCAGTTCTGGGGTCATGATTAGGATCTTTCACAGGAGTGGACTAAAACAAAATGAGGAAAGAAAATGGCACTCTTTTATTTTTGCCAGCATATTAAAAACTACTCTCCTTCTCCCTTTTTTCCATTTTTTATTTCTAAAAGTACATTTAAAGCCTGTGATTCTCACTGGAGAAAAACAAATATGAAAACCCTATCTTCAGATTTAGTGCATATGAAACTAAAAGTTTACTATATTTGAACTAAAACCAGGAAATCCATTAGTATTAGTGGTACCAGCTGTTCTTTGTATTAGGCCAAACTCTGCAAGGGGACACTGAAAGTCCTGCACTTCAAGGTCAACACAGAGTGGATAATTTTATTTTAAGTGAGAGAAACAAAGAATAAAGAGACATCTCAGAGGAACAAAGTGCTGGACTTATTCTGTAAGAGCAGGCATTTTTAATGGATTTGAAGAACTCATGGAGCAGGACTGCAGAACTGCTTTTGGGAATTATGCTGGCTCTGTGTCGCAATTGATCTCCTTCTACCCTGCAAGGACATCTGAGTCAAGTAGGGAAAACTTGCAATTTTCTAAATTTGACCATTCTTTCATACAGTGGCCTCTTTATTGTACTTGTTCTTTTATCCAAGTTGTCTTTTTTTTTTCCTGCTGAAAAAAAGAATAAAAAACCTGGTATAGGGTAATTACCCAACATGAAGAAGCACAAGCTGAAGAAGCCAGCAATCCCACCTTCCATTAGGAAGGCAACACACAGAAAAAGCTGGTAGTTAAAAACCTGTGCCTGTTCCATTGACAATTTCAGTGACTTGCAAATTCAGTTTGAGAAGCAAAACTCATCTTTTCAGTTTGTATTCAATGTCCTATTTCAACAAGTGCAAGTGGTGGCTGCAGATTTTGAGCCCTGAAGAACTGGGAATTGGATTTTGTCTACTAATTCAACATTGGCTCTTCTAATTTGTTTTCTTCTCCACTGCTATGTTGAAAAAACTCAACTGATACATTGCAAGAAAGAGGAAAGTCACTTCACTTCCCATTTGCTTTAAATGTCTGCTGCTAAATAGTGCTGATAAGTAGAGATACAGCTTAAAGCAGCATTCAGATACCTAAAATGGGTTGTTACCTCCAGAAGCTTGCAGTGTGCTGTCTTAATTTACATTTTGCAGCAAGAGTTTCCAATTCTACGCAGTAATAAATGTGCAGGAGTAAAAGTCACAGAAGGGAAGGGAAATCTTGGCATCCAGCTTTACAACTTGGACAGCAGAGGGGATAAATAATATCTTCTATTTTCTGCAACTTGAATATTGCACCAATTCTCCTGAAGTCCCTCCTCATAAATACACAAATAGTTGAAATAAACACTTGGTGCTATTTTGTACCAAAAAATTCATGAAGATTCAAGGCTTGTCTGCACGTGCTTGACACATTTCACTTGTGTAATTTATGCAGCTCCCACAGTACTGGGGCAGAGCACATCCATGTGTTTCACACATGGACTGTGCAGTCCCTATTAGCCATGGTCCACCTGGGTATGCCATGTGGGCAGGCTGCAGTCAGTGGTTGTTTGCTGAGCCTTTAAGCATGGTAACAGAGAAATATCCTACAGGAGACTTTATTCCTAGAGACTGTAGACAAAACCTTTAAGCAGAGTACCTGGAGGTAGCTCTACCTTGCATCTGTGCCTGTGTGTGTGTGAGTGTGTGCTCAGATGCTCTGTCAGTGTCACTTCCCCAGGAATCTTTTCCAGGCAAGATGCTCACTCTTCAGACTGTAATTGATTAATGGGTGGGCAAATGTCAGAGGTCATCTGAACAGAAAGAGGGGGAGAGCCTGCCCTCTGAGTCCCAGTGAGCAAACAGGTTTGGCTCTGAGAAGGAGCAACATGTTTTATCATAGGACAGAAAGGACACTGAGAGCTTTTCTGAGCCTTTCCCCACCCTAAGGCAAGATCAGTGACCCTTTTGCAATTCTAAATGCAGTTTGTCTAGCCTGCTTTTAGAGATCTCCCACAAGGGAAAGCCCAGCCTTCACATGCCTTGTTATCCTTAGTGTTCCAAAGGTTTTGCTGACACCTATCTATACAACTAAAATATAAATCCATTAGTGCTTGTCTTGTGCATGATGGACACGGAAAACAGATTAGCTGCAACTGAAACTTGAAGAGTGTGCTCTTGTCACTTGTTCAGTCCTTCTGTCTGACTAAACCACCTCAGACCTTTCTAGACTGTGCTTTTCTGCTTCTCACTTGAAGCTATGTGAATACCTCATGTATTTTGATTTCTTATGAGAATATTGCAGAAGCCACATGAAAACTGTCACTAGAATTAAAGCATATGATAATAAGTCTCTTCTCCATGCACAGAGGCTGTTGTCCTGTTGCAGAAATCAGCTGGCTTGTGATATGTCATACAATATTTCCTATGTGCTACATAGGATCCTATTAATTTTGCTATATTCCAAGTTCTTCCCTGAAATATATGTTTGAAGCAGGATTTTGTTCCAGCATTTTTGCAGGAATTCATGGTGATTTGGCTGAACTACAATGCTTCAGACTCTTCTTTTTGGGGAAGGGGTTATAAGCAGGTCACAGGCTGCTTTGTTATATATTTTGCTTGCAGTAAAACATTTGTACTGCGTTTTCCATGATGTTCTCACAGGAAAGATTTGTTTATCTTGTTCTGAGGAACAAGATAAACAAATTTGCAGATTTTTAGGAATTTCAATTCATAGGAATGTTCCTCTTGTACTTAGTGTATGTATCATAAAGACTGCTCCTGATTTAAGATTTTCTAAGGTGTAATTGTCACTTCTGTAGGGCAAATGCATTCTGTATTTGGGGTTCAGCTAATGAAGTATTGCTTAGGAAGTCTGAAAAAAATAAATTCAAACTCCTTTTCAGCATCTGGAGCCATAGTTATGTCTTCTAAGGTTTTTTAATGGAGACATTTTCATAAGATGTAGGGAGAAACCACCACCAAAACACATCCCTCCACAGAGGAGATAAGAAACATGAAACTATCAGAAGAGCAAAATTCCTCTCAATTAAGAGGTTCTAAATAAGGAAAAAAACTTTTAAAAAGTGAAATAAAATGTATTTATTTGGTATATTCATTGTTTCATCATATATTTGTGTCTTTTCTGTTGCAAAGCCCTTGAAAAATATTTCTAGTCTGTGTTCTAAGATAAGCTCTTTGTAATGCCTTATGATGATAATCCACCTAAGGAAGTAAATTACTGGGGAGAACAGGAGAGAATTCTAACAGATTTTAGACTCAGTATGTTTGGCAGACTTATAAATAAGGTCTGTAATTTCTATGCACTCCTCCAAATTTCTCCTAAGCTTACCTAATAATAATGTAATCTGTGATTTGAATGTCATGGCATCCTTCTCCAAAGCTAGTATGTCCTTTAGTAAGAGGGGTAAGCTGATTAAATCCTACACTTGAAGGAAAATAAAGATACAAACTTGTGAACAGATTCAAGGACTGTAATCTCTGTAATGAAAATATTAAGCACTAGACCACACTATGTAACAGCTTTGGCAAGATATAGCCTATCTCAAATAGTCAATAAAATTTAAAACAATAATTTGTCAATAGGAATGTTTCTTCAGGTGAAATTTTTATAGTCTTTCCAAAATCCCCTGTCAGTAACCTTGGCTAGCCCTGGACTATTTTTAGTACTGGTGCTTTTTTCTTATGAATTGCAACAGTTGCTCTGGTAAATTGACCTATATGATTTACTTGAAATAACAGGTGTACAATAAAATAGCTGTTTGATAAACTTCACAAACTCCTTGGGAGATCTTTGATTTCTTTTCTTGAATTTGGAAGACAAATGGGATTCCTATGAGTCAGTCTCAGTATTTGTCACCATAAAGAATAGACCCTTCTGAAGGTGAAAGATGGGGCACAGATAGTGGGGATAATCAGTGAAGAAATGCTCTTATAGACTTTGTAGGTTATGGAAGAGTCTATCATTAATGTTGTAGCATGAGTTTGGGAACATTAGGTGTCACTTGCCAAAATATTGCTTAAAAATTTCATCATGACAAACCCCTGGGATAAAAGGATAAGCTGTGGTCAGTTCTGTAGAAAATTTGGTCTAATTCTTCTGGAAAAAGACCCCAAATGCTAGTATATTAAGATTGCTATACTGAACTATATTTATAGCTGTTATCAAATTGATCTTTATCTATAAACAATTACAGGTTTACTGAAAAATCATGAGAAACACTCTTTCAAATCCAGATGAAGAAACAGCCACATGGTCTCTTGTATACTGATAGTTCAAACCAAACTTTTGGTGTTGGGTTGCATGATAAAGACACATACCTAATCCCCTGGAAAAATTCTGAAAGACCGATGAGGAGGCTGGTGAATCCATTCTTTTTATCTGAGCTCGTGGGGGAAAGAGAATGAGAAATAATCAGCAAGAGAAGTAGGTTCAAGGATTGTCAGGGGAAGGAGTAGGCAAACAGGGCTCCTTGGACAGTGAATAAATCAGAAATGTAGGTTTACAGGTTTCTGATCAAGAAAATTGCCTTCTGCTGATGGTCTTTTTGCAATTATTAAGAGAAGATTTTGACACCATTCCTGTAAATAAAGGAGACTGCATGAAAGGTGGGTGGGTTTTCTTTGTTGTTTGCAAGGGAAGAATCCTGCTTCCTCATTCCAGGAGAGATTTGCTGGGAGGAAGATGATGCTGCAGAGAGCTTCCTACCCACTTTCTCTCAGGCCATCACTTTGAGACTGAGACCACAAAGAAGAAAGGAATCCTGTTATCTTGCAGCATTCATGCTGGGTCATGGAAAGCAAGGACAGCATGTACCTTTCCAAGAGTGTGTGTGATTATGGTGGCTACAATACAGGACATAAAATGTTGGTGTAATGCTTTAGGTGCCAAGCCATCCTGCTGCCTCTGCCCTTCAAGGAGACATTGACTGTGCCTGCCTGTGTTGAATTTTACTGGGAGTCTTTCAGCAACTTCACTTCTAATATGATTCACATAATTCCAAGTCTTATCTCAAGATCTGGGTTTTTTGCTTGGTTGGCACTTGGAGTAAGAACTTTCGATACAGACTTTGCAAACAGACAGCTCAGATAAACTGGGGTGTCAGCAACTTACTAACAGGTCTTTGCTCTGCATTTTACACAAATTTACAAGCTTCATTTCTGCACCTGGCTTGCTGCTGTCAACCCTTCTCTCTTCTCTTTCTCCTCAGTAATGTCTCTTGCTGGTCCATGTAACCGTGGGCAAGCAATGGATACCTTACTCCTTGTTAACAAGAGCTAGCAAATGACATATTTTCCAAGTGAAGTCGGTGGAAATCCCCTGTCAGCTGTGAATTGTACTTTTTAAATTATACTGCTGTGCTGACAGATTCAGATTTGCTACTAACCATGATTGCAAGAAAAATTCAGGTATGGCAGAAAATTATTTCTTACAAGCAAAGGTTTACCTTGGAACAACTATAGAGGAAGGTTTTGGCTCTGTGAGTTACAGATTTCTGTGGCATTTCACTTAATCTTTATGATTATCCATTTACAGAAACTGAGTAGGTTCAAACTTTCCACACTGCCCATGAACTAACCAGAGGAAGTTCTCATGGCTTATGTTTTGGCCTCTGGTTTTCCATTATGGGTTTTTATGTAATGATGAGGCATCAGGTTCTTCTCACATGTCTGGCTATTTCTCCCCAGGTCTAGGGGCAGCCCAGTAAAGGGTGGTTGCTGCTCATGGAAGGTGGCAGGGCCTGGGAAAGCAGGGTCTGGGAAGCCAACCTGGCATCCACAGCCTGGGCTGTGGGAACAGAAGTCATCAGCCTGAGTGGTTAACAGGCAGCTGTTCCAACCCACTGGCTTTGGGGCAGGAGACAAGAAATTCCTCTACAAAAGCCCCGTTAGTAAGGCTGGGAGATGTGTCTACCCACCCCTGCATCCCCAGGTCCTGGGTACATAAAATCTTTAGGCCCTCTCTGCCCTTATCTGAGGAAGTGGAGGCTGCCTAGCAGGGCCGAAAGGTGGGGATGAAGGAGGGACTTAGGAGGAGATTGTGGGTGCTGGTATGTTAAGTTTAGTTCTGTAAAACCTGAGGTCAAAATCCTGTATGAGACTAGAAGTGTTTTCCAGCTGTATTATCCTGACCCTCACACCAGCATGCTTGATCCCAGTTTGCCCACTGGCTTTGGTGTTCTTTGGAGCCTTCAGGCTGTGTTGGCTGCTGTGGCTGCCTGGGGACAAAGGCAGCACTAAGCCAACTCCGGTGCCTGGCACGCAGGCTGCCAAATTTTGTTTCTCAATACAGTGAGCGTGGAGTCGGGAGAAATAATCTTTGTGCTTAGCCTGTGCATGCACAGTTGGGGTGTCCTGAGTGCTGCTCACTGTTGGGAGTGCAGAGCCAGGCTCTGGCAGCTGCAGACTCTTGGTGGTCTGAATTGCTCATTACCCTCCTGAACTCCGGCACGATAGCAGCCTCTTAATCTTGGGGGCTGCAGTTGGCAGTCGGAATAGGGCCCTTATATCCTGCAGCTTAAGCAAAGACTTTAAGAATGAAAAGTGGTATAATGTAATCCACAAAGTGGGAATAGGAACAAATATTTGGGAATCAATCTTTATTTCGTAAGCAGTATCCAGTAACCAAGAAGAGCTCAGCAGAAACTGACCATGGAAGCACCGGAGAAATGCTTAGTACTTGACCATAATTTGATTAGTTCTCAATAGCTTCCAGGAAAAAAAAAATCTCTAAACCTGCATATATTTAAGATAAGCCCTTTGTTTCATTTGTAACCCGCAAATTGACAAGGAATTTAGGTCCCTTCCCCCTTCTCAGACTCCATCCTCTTTTTATTTTGTTCTCCATGTTATAGAACTTGATTTTTTTCCCCTGCAGTACTTTTCTTTGACC
The DNA here is from genome assembly GCF_027477595.1 of Haemorhous mexicanus. Taxonomy (NCBI): domain Eukaryota; kingdom Metazoa; phylum Chordata; class Aves; order Passeriformes; family Fringillidae; genus Haemorhous; species Haemorhous mexicanus. The sequence continues at coordinate 8,695,492 of NC_082348.1, read as the reverse complement.
TCATTCCCCCCTCCAAGTAACTCTATCCTGTGCTGCAATGTTCATGCCCAGCCAGAGCTTTACAGATGGCTTAATTATTTTCTTTTCTCAAAGAAAATTCAATCTGATCCCCAATACGCATAGGATAAAATAAAATGAATCAGCTGGGAAGCTGCATTATAAAGGGGGAGGGGTAAAAGAAGTTATGTAAAATTTCATGTCGCTGTCAGACTGTTTTCATAGAATTTGTGTTTGAGATTAAATTAAATCTCTAAAACTGCTTTGATAGCTTCATACTTAGGGTGAAATGAAGCAGATGCATTTTACCCCAATACCATGCTTCTCATCTCCCCTTGCAGAGAGAGAATGAGCTGCTTTGTGGAGCAGTTCTATATACTTACAGTATTAAGCAATTCTTCTTTTCCCCTGGCATTGGTATTCTTTTATTCAATTTATCTGTACTATAGCTTGGATAATATTTACCAGATGTTAAATAAATAATTTAAGATAACAGAGTCCTGCATGACAGTTGTAGCATTTTGGGTCACCTTTTTATTCAATTTTTTAAAAAAAATCCCTTCAGTACAAGATTTCAATATAGTTCAACTCAGTGGTGACACTTAATACTTTTTCCTCTCCTTTAATTTGAAAGCAGTGTTCTTCAAATAGTTCATTTGCCATATTGTTTTTATCTTTAACAAGATAAAATAGACGTAGCGGGTTTACTATTTCAGCCTGATGCCGACAAATATGAAACCAAAGAATATGAAGAGCCAATGTTTCGTAAAAGCCAGTGTTATATAATGAAACCAAATGCACAGTTTGGAATTTAGAAAGAAATCCTAGTGTGAAGATAAAAGGACATGAAAGATAGTAAATGCTGAAATGATACACCACATAATGGTATACTGTCAAGAAAGAAAGATAACATGATAACTTACAGAGCCATCTCAAAGCCTACATTGGTACTTGACCTATAGTTTGCAAGGAAACAATCTTTTTGTTTCATCTGGCTCATATTAAAAATAGGAAAAACAAAACCCTTATTTTTTTCCACTCTCACACATATGGTTCAAAATCCATGCAATTTTTAACTGTCTAGAATTCCTTTAAGCAATTTAAGACAGAAAGAATTATTAAATCACTTTTCCATTTCATTTGATGAAAAACTGCACCGCCGCCGTTGGTCTCTGTACTATCAATTTTAAAGCTCGTAGGGCTCCAATTGGTCCTGTGTGCAATCCATCATGAGTGGCATCAGATTTGTATTGCCCAACTTGGGTGCTGCTGAAGATAGAACTGAATAAAATCTAACCCAATGAGCAAGTTAAGTTTGAGCAACACTTAAAAGCCTTCCCTGCTCCAGCTCTTTCCCGATTTTGAAATGTGACTGTTTCCCAATTCTTTATCAAAGAGTTTTCAAAGCCTAACAAGTTCTGCTGTCCTCAGTCCACCTGAACTCTGGGGGCTGCTCCCCTCCTCATCTCTCCTCTGCAGGACTGAGGAGCTAAAAAGCCATCTAAGAAATTCTCTTTTTTTTTAAGAAGAGAAACAGAAACCTATCAACCCAAATAATCTGGTTTCCAGAAACGACAGGTTAAAATACCATTAGATTGAAGTCAACCTTTCATCTCTGCTGTGTACACAGTTTTAAACAGCTGTGGTCTGCATATAAATGCTCACAGGTCTGCACTGCAGCTGAGAGTCCTGGAAAATCTTTAGTAATAACTTTTTTTGATAGAAAATTTGGGTTTAGATTAATTCAATTACTTCTGGATGTTCTCCTCTTCAATATTTTAGGAAGTATCCACAAAGCACAAGATTTGAGGTGATTCTTTCTACCAGCCATGCTGAAGTTATCTGTGTCTGGCACCCAGCTTTTGGTTTTCAGCTGGAAAAAAAGAATTTTCATTTTTTAAAAGCTAGAAAATCTTTGTCTGGGTTTATCAATTAATGATCTTTAATCTTCAACATGACTACAAGTTTTTAAGAAAACAAAGCCTTATCTGTCCTGTAATTTCAGTCTATTGACCAAACACTCTTGGAAGATGAACTTGTCCCAGTTTTGTTGGCTATGATGTTCTTTTTCACTCTAACAGTTCAGGAGGACTTTTCTGTGAAGCACTGTGGTTTTTTTACCCTGTTATAGAACCTAGACCTGCCAGATTTTATAAGCCTATCTCCCACTCTTCACAATAGCAAAAACAACGGTATAACTTTGTAGACAAGACTCTTGAACAAGTAGCTAGAAGAAAAGGAGAACCATGATTTCTGGGAATAGCCTTTCCACAGTGGGAGCTGAAGGTGCTCAAAGCCTTTTGAAGTCTTTGTAGTTTACCTGTGAATCCTATTTCCAAATGCTATTAGTGACCCTACTACCAGAGAATATAAATCTGTACCCTAAAGAGATGACTTGCTTTTTCACTGGGACCATTGCCAGGGAATAGATTCAGCACAGCGCTGAATTTCACGGGCTAAACAATAACAGGTAATTGCTCACTTAATTGAGAATTATGTGTTTAGCTGGCAAACACAATATCTGAAGGCCCACTCCCAGCTGTTCACAGGTGTGCTTTGGTATTTATGTGCAGGTTTTTCTTGCTGTGGGGGCTGGCTGAGAGCTTCTAGCTGCTGCCTTGCTGTGCAGCTCAGGGTTCTTGGGAGGGAGGGAGCGCAGGCAGAGCTGCTCAGTGCTCATCGTTAAAGCAATTCAGGAAATAAGAGTGAGTGTCTCTCAGCACAATATATTCCTGGGAGCCTAATCTGAATGAGCAATTCATTGGCATGTTTCTATTTCCAGCAGGGGCTGTGCCAATTAAGAGGGCTGCATATAAACCCTTTTAGTGATGTACACTGGGAGGTAAAAATAATGATAAAATATGGATTTATTTTTTTAGCTATTCCTTTAGTGATAGTGGGAATGGAGTCAAGCAAGCCTACTGCCCTTTCCTTTCACAGGCTATTTCCATAAGTATCTGGCCAGCCAAGAGATAAATTCTACTAAGTGCTAAGAAACTTGTCTCTTATTTCTTGTGCATCCAGATGGGAAAATAAATGTTCTGCTGCAGCCAAGATTTGTTATTGCACTTGGAAAATTAAAGGAAACTCTTGCATCTTTATAGTCAGAGTATAACTAAGCACCTATTGCTGGCTGCGAGAAGATTAGGGAATGCTGAATTAATGTTATCTGCAGTGTTTGGTCCTTTTATTATTTTAATAAGAATATGGGGTGGGAAAGGAAGCACACCTGAGAAAGTCAAGCCTGAGTATCAGGAGATTCTTCTCTGTTGAATCATGCAGGAAATAAAGAAAAGAGCTGAAAGGACCCCAGAGACTTCCAGAGCTGAGGAACTTTGGGATCCTCTCTGCATTACTTCACTCAGCTATGAACCTCTGTTTAGTACACACAGTTGTAGTTTTATGCTTTTTCCTTTACTACCTCATGGCTGCAGTGATGCCTTCACAGCAGCTCTGCTGTGAATCCATGAGCCTTCAAGGGAGGATTTCATCCACAAAGTGGAGAGAAGCTCCTCCTGCCCTGGTAGCAGCAGGAATTTGTTTCCCAATGAACAAGAAATAGGAGCTAAAAGCCAACAACATTCCCATAAAAGGGAACAGGGTACTTGGAGATTTCCAGTGGGATCCTCCTGGGAGGCAGCAATTGCTCCCATGTCCAGCACCCTGCTGGACCATTGCCATTGTTGGATTGCTGGGTGGTGGGCACAGTGCAGACCCAGTGTGGTCATTCCTCAAGTCCAAGGCTCCCAGTAAAAAAAAAAAAAAAAAAAAGTATTTTGCTGAAATATTAAAGGTTCCAGCTCTTGTTTTCACTGCTGTGCAAAATGAACTTGAGACTTTTAGAAACTCTTAGTATGAGAAAAACCAAACAGAGGATTTTCACACTAGTTTGGTGCAGTAAGTGACCCTCATTCAAAACCTCGGTCTAAGTACTTAATTTGAAGTTTCTTCTGCATAAAGTCAGGTGCCAAACCACAAAAATGTTTGGTGTGACTAGTAATAGGGGGCAGTGGAAAGGTGCAGAAAACATCTCTCATTCTCTGCTCTCCTAGCAGGAGTTGTGTTAAAAAATATACAGCCCTCTCCAGCTTGGATGCCACAAAAGCTTCTTTGGATGCAAACCTGAGAACTAGGAGAGATCTTTGATGCTGGTATGTATCACAGATTAACTGGCAAGTGTGTTCCTTATAGCACTGAACAGGCCTGCCTTAAAAGAATTTAAAGAAACATTTTTTAAAAGTACCAAGAGAGCAAACAAAGTAGTCTTTGGATGACCTCTTGTTTCTCTTGACTAGCAGTAGCATTCATTAATCTCCTGCATATGATAAAGTCAGCTGTTCAGCTGGCTCCCAGCAAACTAGACTCCTTTAATTGACAAAGCCCCTGCCATCTAAGAATTTGGTTCATTTTTTCACATCATGCTAAAAGACTAAATAAAATCCAATCTTCTGGAGCAATATTGAGATATTACATCCAGATGAAGGGTGGGTGTCATAAGAGAACAGGCTGCTAGCAATATTTTCTAGGCTTCTTGCCATCAGCTTGGGTTAAAGTAGCGAAGCTGAGGTAAAAAGTAAAGCAGTTTTTATTCCTGCTGACATATTAAAAAAAAGGTATAGAGGGCACTTCATCAAGTCCTTTTGTTATATGATTATTGACCTGGGAGTTAAAGGTTTATTGTATTCCTTGCTTCCTAATACAACACTTGTTTCATCTTAGAAAACACTATGCTTTATATAGTAAATATACATGCTGTAAGATGAGAGAAAAAAATTATTCAGATTCATACTCAGATCAGATTCCAAATGTCCATGAATGTGTGTAATGGAAGGTGGAGATTTCATACTTCTCCCCTGCTAATTTCATCAGGATGAGACTGCACTATCTGTTCTGCTTTTCAGAGTGTCAGCCCTGCCTGGAAAATCTTTTATTGTGTTATGGCAGAATGCTGTCCCTACTGTGCTGGGCTATTGAAATAAGAAGCAGAGTTACTACAGTCAAACCTACACGAACCCTTATACCAAACTGACAATAGCACTTACAGTTCTCTTCAACTGATGCAAAAACATTCACACCATATGAAAGCTATAAGGCATTAAATGAGGAGCACATTGAGATGATGAGCTGCACAAAGCCCACTGAACAGCAACCTGAGGAGCTGGCACAGCTGGAGGGGCTGGGCAGAGGTGGGATAGCTCACACTGCCCAGCAAAACCCACTGTAAAGTGCATTTTTCCAGGTCAGTCCTGCAGCTGCTTAAAGCTGTGGTTTGGGTGAGTGCTGGACATCCTCTGGCCATAGGGATTGTATGGCCATGAGAGCACACACACTATAGGGTGCAGCATGGCCCTATTTATGAGTACAATTTCATGAATAACTGTTTAGTTTCAGTTCCTCTCCTCCCATTGTTATTCTGTTTTCTATTCTGCTCTTCCCCTCCCCACAGCAGAGAGGGAATTTTCATAAGAGATACCCAGGGAATACTGAAGCAATGGTAACTAAGGCACACCAGGGAAGCTGAGGGCAAACCCTGCACTGATGGCTATGTGCAGCAGAAATATTCTGTATATTGTTAGTTCCATCTCGTCCTGACCTTAATATTCCCTCCAGGGCTTTCTTCCCTGGCATGCAGTGCAGCAAATACCTAGGGAATATGGAAAAAAAAAAAAGAGAGAAAATTGCCTAGTTACCTAAGGCAACTGAAAAGTTTTAAAAGTGCCCAGTGTAGTTGTGTTTCACAACTCCCATTTAACAGACAATGCCTGTCTCTCAAAATATCTGCTTGGAAATGTGGAACCAACAGGGAAGTTGGAGTGCTCTGACTGTGTGTCCTGCCTGTGTCCAATTAACAGCCAAACTATTTGAAAGGAAAGTGATCAAATGGAATGAATTCATTTAAAAAGTATAAATGGACATAATGTTTTTACAATGGAGATTTATGTGTTTGCTGAAATGGGGTGGTTTCTAAGCTTTTGAGAGCAAAGCCCATTCCCTTGGGAAAATAGAGTCTTACTTTTATTTATTGTTGGTATTAGATTTGGGGCTTCCAGGCGCAGTGAGGGATGTTTTGTCATGTGTTGTACAAGTCCTTCTCAGTAAGAACTTGGAGCCCAAATAGAGAGCACAAAGCAGGGAGTTATGGCAGGCTAAAAAGCAATAATGAGCTGCTCAACATCTCCAACTTAATGTCTCCCTCTTCACCTTCTGCCTTGAGTTTGACTCTTCCTGCACTGCCCTGCAGCAGATGCCCCATCCAGTCTTGGAAAATGATGAGATCTTCAAAATCTGATGGCACTTCTTAATGCTGCAATAAATGACAAATTAGCTAGCAATGTCTCTGTTTGAAACAGCGTGATTCTCGTTGGCTTCAGGATACACTTGGTAGAGAAATTCATGTGTCATGGATGTGGTTTCAGGCTCTCTGCAATTCAAACCAACGTTGCTGAGCTGGTTGCATTTGGGCCATGTCTCCAAGGGTGGTTTTTATTTTTTTTTTCCCTGGAACTGGAACAGCTGTATTTTAAATGAAAGGCTAAGCCTCAGGAAAATTAATTAAGAGGTTGAGTCTTTACAGCTAACTGCATTGTATGTGTGTTCCTCATGCCAGTTACAGATATTGTATCTGGCAATAATTTGCACTCTCAACAATTCTATTTAATTTTAATTTAGGAAAATGATTCTGTTTCGCTACTAAAGTCATAAAACCAGATTAAAACATCAATCCAATGAAATAAATTCAAGTGTGTATTTAATTTTATGCATACAATTGTTTCTGGTGACTTCCATTTCTGTGTTTCAAACGAAGGACATGCTTAAGCATTCTAACACTGATCTGACTTGGCTATAACACTGATTTATGATTTTGGTACTGACCACAGAACCAAAGGAATTTCATCAGCAGTGAATTTGACCCACTGTATTGAAAAAAGGTGAGAAAAGGTTTTAAGAATTCAAATGGACTCAAGACTTTCCAGTTCAGTCAAAAGATTGCCCAACATGTGCCCCTCAGCAAACTTCTCTTGACTACTACTGTTCTTTTGCTTTGCCATTTTATGTGTTTCATCCTGGCTGAAAGGATGACCCAGACAGCTTTCTGCTTGCGACAGAAATAAATTATAATGGAAACCATAAGGGAATAAGGGATATTTAAACATTTACAGTCATGGGCATGTCACAGTGGGGACAACTTACACTTTGCTATGGAGAAATGGCAACTCAGATGGAGCTATTCAGACAAAAATAAAACCCCTAGACTCTTCCAGATTTTCAGAGCCTATTTTTCTTGAGGTAGTCTGAAAAACTCCAGCTTCTGTGATGTTTCTTTCCATATACTATATAGCTGTTGGAGAATAAGTCATAATTAAATATGTATAATAGGAAAACATCATGATACATACATATTCAAGAGCAAATGTTAATTGATGGGCATAAGGGAATTTCTAGTGCAGAATCTGACCCTCAGAGATGCTGTCTTTGAGAACTAGCTATCTAGATACTTATATTACTCCCAGCACTATGATATCTGGGGGCCTTGCAAACGTTAATGAACTTATCCTCACAACCACCTTGTGAGGCTGGGAAGTTTTAGCATCGACTTTAAGGGAGTACAACCAGGCCCTAGGCATGCAGTAGCAGCCACAGAGGAGCTCAGAAGGAATCATGCTTGCTTCAAACAACATTAACTACTTGTTGGATAATAGCTGGGGATAATGGCACATACAGCGTCGAGTGGGTTGCCCCTCTCCCATAAATAATTTGGAGAAGAGAGCCTATGAAACTCCAGTGAGAGAGGTTTTGCAAGGAAGTGGGGGAAATAATACTGCTGAGCTATGGATTCCCTTCTCTCCTCCCCTTCCCATCATGAAAGCCTGATGGCTTTCAGTCATTTGCAGTGGTAGAAAGGAGTGCGTGCGCGCATGCGTGTGTGCGTGCGCTGCGCTCAGCGAGGAGGAATGGCCTCCAGGAGGGGAAAAGGAGCTTCAGGCACTTCTCCTATAGGCGTAGACAGATATGCAGTGAAAACACAACATTTATTTTTTTGACTTTATGTCCAGTTTCAGTCATATCACCCACTGCAATGGCCATCAGAATGAAACCTTCTGCCAGCTCCAGCACAAAAAAGGGCTCAGCCTGTGCAAGTGCAGTAAGGAGCCATCTTAAATTCCTGAGTGCAGCAACTCAGGTGGGAATTGCACAGCCAGTTTTGGTCATTTTTCTTTATCAGAAGGTCACATATCCCATACAGGTGTGGCATACTGTTTGAAGGCAAAATGACTTTTGCACATATCCCGTTCACCTTTTGGGATGTAATTTAAGAAGGGACCTTTTGTAAGGCACAGCACATATTTGGGCATAAAGGAGGAAGTGGCCTGACAAACTGAACAAAGCAGAGACATTTTCTCTCTCTCCTGAATGTAAAAACAGGGAAAGTGCAAAGCACAACCGTGCTTCATAAATTCCAGCTGCTGTCACTCAGTGGTGGAGAGGAATACAGGGGAATATCTGTTACTTACAGGCACCACAATGGTGGGGTTTTGTCCCCCCCTTCCTGCAGCCCAAGGCAGATTTATGTTTCACCACACTTGCTGTGAAAAGCCAGTGGCCAAACTAATTTTTACTGTTTTGGGAACAAAATGTGAATCTGCAGTAAGCAGCCTCAAAGCATGTTGGTGGGAGGAAATTCTACAGTGCTCTGCTTCTGCAAGATGGAAGCCTGGAGAGTTCCCAAAACGTACCCAGCTACCCCCCTGATATCCAAAGGATCTACACCAGCCTCCAAGGACATCAGATATTGTCCTCACCCTATAGAGAACTTCTCATTGCCCACTCTTCTAAACTGAGAGTATTTATCCCCAGAAATTTGGTTGCAGGGTTGAGGCACTGAGTGTTATCATCACAGTCTAGTCAACAATGTTATTTCTGCTCTGTAAAACCATAATCCAAATAAATTATTGCTCAATTTCTGCACTCAGATCCTCTGAACAACTTTTCCCCTTATCTTTCTAGAATGGGAGATTTCAAGCCATTTTCAGTGTATTAATAAGGTGCACAAAATATGTTGTATATATGGCAGAGAAATGGGACAAAAGGAAGCTACTACTCCCCCTGAGCAGTTAGAAAATACACCGAGGTTCAGCAGAAAGCAAAACAAGGCATTTGAGTTTTTCTTGTCAGGAAGGAGAAAGTTGCATCTAACACATAGGGCAGATGTAATTTTTCTGTGAGCTGTTGCAATTTTTTTGTGGGTTGTACAATTCCTTAAGGCTCTTTATTGTTGTTTTTTGGGTAATATGAACTCTTCCCGTGACTGCAGTTGGAGTTGCATGTGTGGAAAATGACAGCATAGGCTAAGAGCAGAAAATTTGACAAGCTGGCTTGATTAGCTTTTGTTGAGCTTTGCAGCACATGCCTTTCTATGTGTCTCATGAAGCTGCTCCTTAAATGAGGAGGATTTATTGCTTACTCTTCCTCATGTGCTTTCCTAGGCATGAAGCAAGGGGTGTAGAGGACAACAGCCTCTGTACTGGGATCTGACAAAAGGGCTAGTTAGAAAGTGTGCTAGTTATATGATATTTTGAATAAAAGAATAAACTCTGTTTTTGTGAGAATGTTTCCATAATTCTGAGACTGCTGGTTAGAGAATATCACTTCAGTTTTTAATCTTTCTGGGACAGGAACTTCTCCTGCCCTTAATGACTGCACAACACAAGAGAGTGCTTGTTTTCAGGTGAAGAAATCAATCTGTTACTAATGAATAGGAAAAAAGGAGACAACATTCATAGCTCTGAAGTCAGAGGAAAAAAATACACAAAATAAGATTCTACATGCTCAAAGAAAAAAATTGGAACCTTAATTAAAGAATTATTTAAAAAACCCACCAAACCCCTCTATATTTATAAAGCATTTTAGGGTATTTCTAAAGAGAGATGAAATGCAACCAAAAGAGTGCCACAGACATATTCCATGTATGTTTAAAGATAAACCAGAAATTTACATCTTTACACTCCTTGATGAAAACCAAAATGTTGTCCACTGTTGTTACATTTCCCTGAATGAAACAGTTTTGCCACTGTTTAGCACATCCCAAGTAGCAGCCCCTGTTAGATCGGAATGCTCAGTCTGGAAGTTTATTTATCAGAGGCACATTGCTAAAACAAAATCTGAGTGAAGGTCTGATGATTGCAACATTGGATTAAATCAACCATTAGCTCCTACAGAAGTGGAAAGGCAAACTCTGTCTCAGTTAAATACATGAAAGCATATTGCCATATTGTTCCACAATGGATTTGTGATTTATTATACTCTTTCTTTTTGCAGTTGAGAGAAAAAATTTTTCAGTTCACACTGACTTAAAGCCCTAGAGTCGAAAATGTTAATGAACATACACACAAGATTTTGCTTACAAAGTTGTGTTGTGTTAGGTGGTTTGAAATTAAACTAAATCTCTACCCAGATTAATAGGGTAAAAGTGAGCTTGCTCAAAACAACACAGATTCATTTAATTCATAACAAAGGGTTCACATTAGCTCTGGCTGGTTTTTGTTTTCTTTGAAAAAAATGCAGTTTTAGCAATACTGAAGTGCTTTCTAAATTCATTGTAGCTTTGCCAAATTGTCTGGAACAAAACCATGATGTTGAAAATGCTGTAATGCTTTATTTCATCATTTTAAAACCAAAATGCTTGAAATCAAAATGATTTTTTTTCCTTTTGAAATTTCCTTTAATATGCTTTACAAGTAAAGCTGCTTTAAAAATTTGAATTTGGAAGCATTTGTTCAAAGTGAAACACTTTTTGATTCTGCAAAACTGTGGGGTTTCTCAGAGACATTTAATTCCTCTGGCTTTAATGAGAATTGAATTCTCCACTTAGAGCAGAAAAGATGTGTTTCTTGCTAGCATTAGTATAAAAAGCCCTAATAAAGATAAGCCATTTCCTAGGAACAACTTTCAGTAAGTCCAAGTAAAGACAATACAAGGCCCTAGGATTCATCTTGACCTGCAAATTGACACAAAAACTGTCCTCAATGGGATCTGAACTTACACCTTTTGTAGCTGTCTTTTCTTTCACAAGGACTAGGCTGCATGAAATTAATCTTTTGTTTTAGTTTTGTTTTAAAGGGCTAGATTAAATACAAAAATTAATCTTTAAATCCAGATTTTGAATCTTTAAACTCTGAAGCCAGAGATAGATATGATTCCCATTAACTAAAACCTTCCCTGGTTATTCAAGCCCCATTTTTCTCCCCTCCCTCTGTCAGTATAAGATTACCAGCAGTTTTATAAGCCCCAGTTTCCTCCTTTTCTATATCATGCTGTGCTTTTCCTCTTCATTTACTGCATGGCAGCATTTCTTTTACCACATAGGGCATGTCTTCATCTCCCTCTCCATCTTTGTTCTCCATTTGTGATGCTATTGAACTAAAAGTGCCACTCTTTCAGCATGGCAAGATGCATACCTTAGAAAAGCAAGTTACTTTAAGGTAATGGAATCTCTTAATTATTCTTTCATCTTTTCCCAGAAATGAAAATGTATTGATGAGGCATTCTAGTAGTCTACCAACTTTTGCATGTACCACCAATATGTCAGCTTAACCACAGAGGGATTGACAACAATAAATCTGTTATCTGTTCTGTAAAGGGAGGGAATGGGACTAAAAGATTGGGAAAAGAGATTAAGGCCAGGCAAGGTTTTAATGATTACAGTTGTGAAAATTTCTGCAGAATATAGAGACCAGGGCTGTATTTACAGTCTCAGCAAAAATAAGAGGCATTCAGCCAGATCTTTGGCTGATGTAAATCTGCACAATGTACAGAAATCATTAACACAGGGAAGGAGCTGGCCAAGTGCCTTCTGCTTGAGGCATAACATTCATGATTTAGCAATCTGTGCTCTGAGTGATGGATCTGGGCTGATATTCACCAGGTGAGAATCCAAGTCCTCATCTTAAAATCAAGATGGGAGTTGCATACCTTAAGTAAATTCTGTGCAGTTGTTGCTTGGGAAAAAAACCCCAACCAGTTATTGTTTGCTATTATTTCACTTTTGCCTCAAATTGAAATGTATAAATCTGCCTGCTTACCCTGGCCTCTGCTTTCAGAAAGCTCACTGTAGTAGTTATCTCTTGCCTTCTTGAATTGCTGTTTGATATTTTATTGGCCACCCAGAAGGGTAATAGAGCAAATAACATGCTGATGGTAAAACACAGCTTGGGAAGAACATTTTGGTGTGTGGATCTGTCTGGGGGTGCACATGTGTGCTTGTTTGCAGGAAAACCTTTGCAGGGAGAATATTAAGCACAACAGGACCTGAAAGGTTTCACTATTTTCTTCCACAGTCTGGATTCATCCTGAATTAGACCAAAGCAAAAATCCCCAGCTTGGAAAAAGGCAGCTAAAATTTCAATTCAGAAGCTCAAATCTTGGTATTTTAAAGAGCCCAGTCTCCCTGCATCCTTCAGATGTTCAGCAAAAAGTGACACTAATGTCACCTGGACCAAGCAGCATCGGGTTCCAGCCTGGATCCTACCTGTGACCAGGTCTTAATCCTGTTTGGCAGCAAAGCTGGAAGAAAAACTGACTCCAGGTGAGGTCCTTAGCATTTCTTGGGTCCTGGACCTGTTAAAAGAAGAAAAGGTTATTAAAAAAAATTCTGCTGGTGACCAGGGCATAGACTCTGAGAAAAATTTTGCCTTGGTTTGGGCAATATTTCTTTGGACCTAACAGGCACTGTGAACTTCACAATTTCAATTAAATATCATCATTTCTGCTGTAACTGTGTGTCATCAGATGGTTTCTGACCAGACTTTCTTATGGCCAAACTCCACATCTGACAAGCTCTGGCTGTTTTTCACAGCACATTTTAGTTTCTTTGCCCCTTCAAAGAGATATGGCATCATCCTCAAATATGCTTTACTTAGAAATATTTCCAACAAAACATCATGGTCTACCAATGGTTTAATTCTCACTCAAATTGGTATAAAACTTCACATATCAAAAACCTCCACAAATTTTAGCATATGTAGTCAAGTGTTAACTGTGCATAGGAGACATGTGAAAGCATTCTGGTTTCATTTGAAATTTGCTCTGTTCAGGATCATCCGGACTTTAAAATCTGGGATCACTTTGGGTGTTCCTCAGCTGAGCCAGAGCCATGGGGAGCACAAAATAGTAGAGGCTGCTAATATAGAGCTTGTGAATATTCAGTGCACTTTAGCCTATGTCACTGGATTTAAAGGCAGTTTGTAAATCAACTTCCCATTCTGTGACTTCCATTGCTGAGTCCAGAAGTTTAATCTGGGCAAAACTTCCAAAACCAACAGGTACCAGCCAGTTATTCTCGATATTTCAATGCTAAATAAGAGAGGATAATTAAATCTAAATGGTTTAAAATCTTTCTGCTGCGTATCTCAATGTATGGGCTGTAAACGAATGAGAGCAGGGGAGGCAAAACCAGCCCTTCAATGTATCCAATGTAATAAATCCTCTGAGGCTAATCAGCCTGCCTTCCCCCACTAACCTCAGCCCCACGCTATGCCAAATAGTGAAAGCAGATGTCTCATGAACAGGTAAAAAACAATCTGAATTCCCATTCCCCACAACTGAAACAAATGTTGGACTTGGGGTTTTGATTTGGGAAGCTTCCAAACTGAACTGCATGAGACATTTCATCCAAAGCCCTTCAAAGAAACAGCCCAAAAAGAGGAATTCAATTTAGCTGGCACAAGGAGAGAAGATCTATTGTAATATGGAAGAAATTCAAACACTAAAGGAGAGCCAAATGACATTTCAAATTGCTGTGATTTATCTTGCCTTGCTTACCTATATTTCTTCAAAATAGCAAGCTAACAAACCCAGTTTTTAATGCTTAATACACAGAAACACTCCTGTTTCTTTGTCTCTTTTACTCTCTAATTTTCTTTAAAGAATTGCAACCAAAAATTCTCCATCTTTGGTCTTAGAAAAAAAAATCTTTCCTCTAGAGTATGCTATGATCTTCCAGTTATTACTCTTGGCATCAATCTGTGCATGAAGAAAGTATTTCTAAGGTGCTTCACTCCTTGAGATAGTGTAAATGAAATAAGAAAGATATTATATTGGGGTAGCTGAGGTGAGAATTTTTCAGGTCAATATGTGTGTGTTGCAGGTTTATTTTCTTGACTAAATACTTCAGGAGCCTACAAGTGCAATTTCCATCCATCACAGAGAATGCCCGGGGTAACACACCACCATTCCTTGTGCTCTGACCTGCAGACTGGTTAGCTGGTTTGAGACAAGCCCAGTTCTGCAGGCAGGAGCTGACACTATCAATAGCCTTGTGCCTGCTTACACACACAGTGAAACAGGAATTGGAATTTCTGTGCAGCCCTTAGCAGTCTCTTCTCCAAACCAGAGCTTGGTGCTGTGCCTGGTTCCCTTCCTGGTGCTACACACCTGTGGGCAGCACCTTTTCCCCTGTGCAGACCAAGGGCAAGCTGTGTGTAAACTGGGGCTAGTGCCTCTCTTCTGGGAGTATCTGGGAGAGCAAAATCATCAGGTGAGGCCACTTTGTCTGAATTTTACATCTCTTAAAGGCACTTTTGGATCACAATAATGCTTCCAGGAAAATAATGTATTAAACATGAGGGCAATGTGGCTGGACAAAGCTCAAGGTGAAGACTGTGCCATTTTCAGCTCTTTGCAGGACTGTGGAGCATCAACACAATATTAAGAGTTTTGCAGTGACATGTTGGAGTTTTTTCAGAAAATGGCTGAGAAGGATGCCTTTTTTCCCTTCCTTTTTCTGCTAACACTTGTACCACTGAAACATCCCTCATTGCTTGTGCTGGTCTCATACCTGCATCTCTACAATTGTCTCTACAATGCCTTCTGTTGTTTGGGGATCTGCGGGGGAGATAACTAGCAGGAAAGGAATTTGATCTCAGTGGGTCTTTGTGAGAGTTTTGATGCAACCTTTAGCTAATTAGTTTCATTTAATACAAATCCTCATGGCTGAAGTTCTCAAGAGACAGGAGGACTGTTCTATGAAAGGAAGAACTCTTATCCTTAGCAACACTTTCATATGCACTACCTTCTTGGGGGAAAATGGGTAAGAGGTTGGCTTTGGAAAGCCACTATTGCCTGAACAGAGTTGGAGGGCTGGGTTTTGTGCAGTCACTCCTGCGTGATATAAGAAAGTAGTTTCTAAAACATGACCCCCCCAAAAATTCCCATTGATTTGCAGAACAAAATTAAATTACCCAAAAAGGTGTGGAGACTCCACCTAGTTACACTGATGGTGCAGTGTAGCAAACTTTCACAGTCTTAATGAGCATAACATGCCTCTGAAATGTTTCCCTGTCTTTCATGGCTTCCCTTGACCACAGCCCTTGCAGCCAAGCAATGGGTCCCAAAATGTAGGTGAGACTTGATCTGAGCCCCTGAGCAGCCTGCAGGAGTCACAGGGAGCTCAGGAGTTTTCTGTAGGTGTCTGTGCTGCTCAGCCTGGGATCCTCTGCAAGCCCTGCAAGGACATGTTTATGTAGTATAGGTAAAGGGAAAACAGAGAACCACATTCCTGTCTGATGCTCAGAATATAAATCTGTCAGAGGAGCCTTCGGAAGAGATTCTGGCCGGGGAGTAATGAAGTGAAGGAGCTGTAGGTGAGTACAGATGACTTAGTAAACTAACCTAATGGCTGATCAGGGAATTAGCAGCACCAGGGAAATTTGGAGGGAAACCTACCCTGAACTTTCTCTGTGACTGTGCCACTCAAGGTCACTGAACACGAGAATTTCCTCAGAATGAATGGAGATACTGTAGAGAAAACCAAGCCTTGCTTTCTGACATTTTTCCCGTCACTTGCAAAGCTCTGTCCCTCTTGCTTCCCCCTGGCTTTGGGTGAACCGAGAGTTGTGCAGGTTGAGAATTTGCACAGTGCCCCAAATGCCACTGTGATGGGGTGGGAAAGGGCTGAAAAAACAGCCAGGCTCTTTCTATTGAAACTCAGTCTTAAAGGGCAAGCAATGCTCAACAAAACCTGTGTCAGTTTGAAAAGCCAGAGCTTAAAACACAGGAACAGATTCTCTTTCTACTGCAAGTTCTCCACTCCAGTGGAGATCTGGGATTTAATTGATTTAAAGTAAAGCTGGATTTATTGAGTTAAAAAGGAAACTGATTTGTTTCTGGCTGAGATGATAACCTTTATGACCTTAAAATAAACAGAAAAAAGATGGCAAAAATGTCATTCTACTTCATAAAGCCTGAGCATTTTAGGCTGATACACAGAGCAGCACAGAGGAAAATATTCTGCCTTTTGTATTGCATTGTGCAAACATTTTCAAATAATCAAGCACAACCAGAAAATGAACAATTTCATTCTGAGAAATAACACTGTGATATAATTTTATTTTTGAGTGTCTGTTTATTTCTCTTCTTTCCCACCCTTTTTTTCCCTCTCATCTCTTTATATTTTCAATTCTCTTTCCCTTTGTTTTTACTCATTTCCTTATTCCTTTGCCGACTGAGTCCCTCTGTTAATTTTCCTGCTCCTTTAGTCTTATTAATTCTCCCCACCCAACTGTTGCCTGGGTTAACTATTCTGGTAAGGCAATAGGATTGGAAAAGCCAGCACTTATTTTGAGAAGACCTTATGGGGAAAGAGGATTCATACTTCAATCTCAGGTGAGGGTCTAAACATTTCCCAAATTCTCTGACCCCTAAATATGAATATCATTTGACTTTGAATAATGAGCTATTCGTTCATCTCTATATAAAACTTCATGTATCCTGACAGTTCCCTATTGCCTTCCTGTCTGAAGTGGCTCAGGAGTATAAATTATTCTAGCGAAGGTTGGCAGTAATTTATGCTCAATAAATTGACTATAGATCTGCTTGTTTCAGTAGGTAGCATGGGAAGGACTTATACATTTTGCTAAATTCCCTCATTTGTTCTCGGACAGACTACTCACTGTCCTGGGGCTGATCCTGAGCCCCAAACCTCTGTGATGGGCAGGCACTCCTATGCCTTCAGTAAAACTGCTCCTGTGGCAAGTTACTGCTGTGAGGAAGATCTAGGACAGCCACTGGAAAGTCACTGGCACAATAATGTGGAAACTGGAGGTCATATTTTGCAATATATGTGAAGGGCAACTAATGAAATGGCAAAGACTGTTGTTAAAATATCCCTCTCGCTTTAACTGGCAGAGAGTTGTTGTTTCTTTTTAGACTGAGTTTTCCCACAAGAGCATGAAACAGCCCATGTAGTCTTTTGTTTTCTTTTTTTTTTCTTTTTCTTTTCTTTCTTTCCTTTTATTTTTTTTAAATGGAAAATGGACTAGTTCCTTTGTAGGACTTTGCAGAAAAGGGTGATACAATCCTTTTGTCCAAGATGCAAAAAGCAGAAAGTAATTCATCACCTTTCAAGTACAATTTATTATGGGTCAGGGAGAAAGGTTTCACTCATGATCATTAGGTTTCAGCGGTGCAGATGCTGGACATGATGAACCAATGAGGCTTATCAGGTGTGATAATCAAAACAGATTTTCTTTTGTATCTGCTGTCTCTCTCCCTTAGAGATATCTGGGTTTTGGACACTGACTGCGATTTCATAGATACAGACATAGTCTTTATTGTTCTGTGTGGAAATTATCACCTGATATTTTAAATTAGAGTGATGGAAACAAATACCATGCCTGAAGTTTGATGCAAGTTTTTAACCTGCCTTCCTGGGCCCCGTGGGAGCAGCAAGGGCAGATCCTCCTACCTGGCACAGGCACAGGCACTACTCATCTCTGTTCACAAATGCCTGGAGCTGCAGCAAAGCACTGAGTGGGGCAGGCACACACATTCCATGGCCCACGTGTGCTCAGGCTGCTGACCTGCCATTCAATGTAGGCACAGAAAGTTAGGGCCAGGTCCTGCTGTGAACACTGCCCAGGCAGATCCTTGTGCAGGGGGTTTGTCACTGTAGACAAAAGTCTTTGTGTGGCTGCAGGGATATGTCTGCAAGTAAAAATCTGGCTTAGGGTAATCAACATAATTAAAGGGCCAACCTTGCACAGTGGTGTTATTCTGGCTCCATGGATTCACTGCAAATGTCTCTGATGAATTCAGGGAATCCACAGCACCTCCTCTTCCATCCAGTTACCCACATCATTCAGCTTTGCAGTTTTATGAACTTTGCTATCAGCAGTGCATTTGAGTGCCTCACCCCTTACAGCTTCTGAGCATTGTGAGGTGATCGCACACAGTGAGATGGGAAAGAAAAATGCACACTGGGGGATTTGCTGACAATGGGCTTCCAATGCTTGTCACTCATATAAACTGAGGCACCAACAGCTCCAGCTACCTCACCCAGCCCTCAACCCAGATCACTGTGGGCAGAGGCAGAAAAAGATTCTCTGACACCTAACAGCCAAACTCTACAAATTGGTATTGAAACCTCTGAGTTTCCCTGAAGGCAAGCTTGGACTAGATACCTCTGTGCATCTGTATCACTAATTCTGTCAAAAATTTCCCAGTGAGGATTGAGTTTAAATATCTATACACATATATATACTGGAAAGACCCACATGTCTTTCTTACATACACATATGCACCCATATTCATGTATTCTTCTACAAAATTATCTGTGTCTCACAAAGCTGCCTGTGGTTGCAATAGATTCATGAATTATGTCCTGAATGTTGGCACAATCCTGGTCTTATAGGAAATCAAATAATTTGTGACTGCAAAGCCTGATAAGACAATAAAATTTAGTGTCCCTCTCCTCTCCTCTCCTCTCCTCTCCTCTCCTCTCCTCTCCTCTCCTCTCCTCTCCTCTCCTCTCCTCTCCTCTCCTCTCCTCTCCTCTCCTCTCCTCTCCTCTCCTCTCCTCTCCTCTCCTCTCCTCTCCTCTCCTCTCCTCTCCTCTCCTCTCCTCTCCTCTCCTCTCCTCTCCTCTCCTCTCCTCTCCTCTCCTCTCCTCTCCTCTCCTCTCCTCTCCTCTCCTCTCCTCTCCTCTCCTCTCCTCTCCTCTCCTCTCCTCTCCTCTCCTCTCCTCTCCTCTCCTCTCCTCTCCTCTCCTCTCCTCTCCTCTCCTCTCCTCTCCTCTCCTCTCCTCTCCTCTCCTCTCCTCTCCTCTCCTCTCCTCTCCTCTCCTCTCCTCTCCTCTCCTCTCCTCTCCTCTCCTCTCCTCTCCTCTCCTCTTTTTTTCTTTACAAAATTCTGAGTCCAAATGATGCTCCTTTTTCTGTCTTTTAAAGAACATGTTACCTCTCCAGATTGTGTTTTCCATCTGGAATTGCATTGGGCAGTAATTGGGGTTATCTGTAAGTTTGAGAATGTTAGACTCTAATAGATGTGAGTATTTCAAGGGAATAAAAATACATCTCACATTTTTCCAACCACTTTACAGTGATTGTTGCTTTTTTTTTTTTCTGATGGGTAAGATAATTAAAGGAATTATTTCCCCCACTCCTCCTTTACATGAGTAGCTCAGACCTCAGTGAACATGTGCTCTCTGGTTCCAGGATAATGGTCAGCTTTTACTGCCACAATGTCAGAACTTTCATTTTCTGCCCTGCAACCAAAAAAATAACATCAGGATAAGGAAAATATCTCTCCTTCCACTCTCCCCCTATCTCACCATAAAAAAAAGAAAAATTCTGTTGGATTAGAGATATTAAAGTCACTAGAACAGTCTAGAATTAGATGTCCTGTTTGTTTCTCCCACAAATAAGTGAAAATAAGTAAATGTCTGCTCACCATTTCAAGTAGGCATGAACTTAAACTGGACATCACTTATGGCTGTTGTTCAGCTTTGGGCTTTGCTGCCAGATTCCCCAGCAGCTGTCAGGAAGCTGCTGCAGGGATCAGTGCAGGGGCATTCATTTCCCACCCAATCAGCTCAGAGGCTCTACATCCATTATAACTCAGGCAACTGCTCTTGGGAGTATTTCTAAGTGCATAGAATTTACCAGATCTGGAGTTTGTAGGGCCTAAATTCAATGTCTTCTCTAAGAGTTAATCCCATATGTACTGAGATCCCCTGTGCAGACAGTGCTGATTCATACAATGTCACCTGCCCACTGAGCCATGCCAGAAGGGCTCACTTTACTCCCCAGATCATCCTCATTCATATTTTTTACATAGTAGTTCAAAGTCAGTGATTCTTTGACATTTCCTCTTGATCATTATCTTTTTTTTTTTTTTTTTTTTTTTTTTTTTTTTTTTTTTTTAGTGCCTCTAATTGCAAAACAAGCATAAACATGTTTTGGCTAGTTTGTTGTTCTTTTTTATTTTTTTTCCCCAAAATAGTTGGCAAGTGACCGCTATAAAGTATTATCAAAATTCCTTCAGTGAATGGACAGTGAGACAGAGGGAATGTTTTTCAGGAAAAGGGGGAAGGGAAGAGAAAGATAAGTTACTGTCCCTCAAACTCTATATCAGATAAGGATGTTTCCTAGGGAAAAAAAAAAGCCTAAATTGTAACAGGAGCAGAAGTATTATATATTTAATTGCAGCAGCTACTGGTCTTTCATGATGAGAACCTCTAATCAAGGGCTTTGATTATAAGGGACACTGTTGAGATAAATATCTTATTCAACATTTTGAAAAGAAAAATTCCTCAACCTGGTCTTTTAAGAAGATATTAGGTACTAGAAACTACAACAGTGTTGTGAATCAAGCCTACCCTTTAATGAGGATATCTTTTGCTTTTACCTAAAATGTGATATAGTGTCCAGTCTGTGGAAAACCTGCTTCATCCAGACACTGGCACAAGAAAATACCTCAGCAAACAGCAAATGAGAAATGCATTGAATCCATTGCTGAAGTTGACCCACCAAGCTGAGGCTCTATTCCTTCAGGAGAAAAATTCCCTTCAGCCACAACACAAGGATATTTCCCAACTCTTATCAGTGAGTAAGAAAGGCATAACCTTCTTCCAGCTTCCTTTTCTTTCTCATTAGTTTTACCTCTTTTTAAACTGAAGATTTTATTCTGTAACTTCACAGAACATGTAAATTGTGTCATTCTAGCAGTATGTGGGTCTATTCATATGAACAGGCTTGTGGAAGTTGTTAAAAATTGATGGTATTCTCACAGAGATCTGCAAAATCAGTAAGACCATAGGAAATTTGTGATGCTTCTAGTGCATGGGTTCTCCACCCCTGGCTGCTGTCCATATGTGGTATTGTAAAATGTTGCAATATAGAGTTCTCTTTCAATGGTTTAATATCTTTTTGGTGGGGTTTTTTTGGGGTATTTTTGGTGATGTTTGGGAATTTTTAGAAATAAAATACATATTTGAGAACAAAATACGTATTTGAGAACAAATCAAAACAAAGTTGGAGTACATAATTACTCTACAAGGTCTCTTTAAAAAGTAAGTATGAAAAAACCTCTAAACTGTGATCAGTCTAACCACCTAAACTTTATATTAAAGTTTGATTAACCATCTGTCATCTATTTTGTGATCTTTATCCATGCCTAGACGTAAAGCTCTCAACCACATCCACTTTCTCTGCCAACCAGCTGCAAATTGAAGAGTTTGTCCTTTTGTCAGAACTTTTTTCATCAGTTTTGGATGCCCAGTCTGGGCACTGGGTGTCTTATTCTGCCTCCTGCTGACCAGGCTCCTATTGCTGTGTATTGTGCCCAAGTGCTGATAGGGGCTTGTGCCTGAGGGATGAAAGAAATGTGCTGGAGCCTGAATGAAACCCAGTCCCTTGCTGCCAGCTCAGCACAAGGTAAACATGGAAATTCCAAACAGGAGAGCACAAATGAAGCATTGCCCAGCTGTAAAGCTGACCTGCAGTCAGAAGATGAATTGCTTCCACTCGGGATCTGATCCAGACTGAGTGAGTTCAATGGGAGTCTTTACAGTGGAAATTAACTCTGGGCTTCCCTGATTTCAGGAGGTGGCTGGATCTTACCACATCTCTTCCTTATGAATGAGAATGCAGGGGTTCCTCCTGCTGTTACTGACTTTTCCTGTCCATCTCTTAGAGCTTAGAAGGGAGTTGTTTCCTTGACCCTTTAAGTTCCCAGAGTTAAACCCAGAGCTGGCCTTAGGCTGTGGCTTTGAATGAAAGTGCAGCTGTAGTTAGTAACACACTGACTCAACAGATCCATTCAATATGAGCACTCATTCAAACCATATCTACTGAATTTCCTGAAAAAAAGTTTTTACTACTGTTCTTAGCATAGCACAGCCCAGCTAATAGAGGAGGAGCAAGACTCTCTTCCATCACCAACAAAAGCCTGCTCCAGCTGCCCAGTCCCTGCTCCAGGTGATGAAGTGTGAATCAGACAGGGTGCAGCTCAACTTTCACGTGCAGGATTAGCTGGCAGCATTGCTGGAGAGAAAAATAATCTTTTCACCATTAAAATACACAAATTTGATCTGGACTCAAGGGTGCACCCTACAATGACATTCTTCACAGAGTGGCCTTTTAGCTAAGAAGCACACTAGAGCCCATTTCTTCTTAGTGGAAGAGCAATTACTCTACTGCTCTGTTAATGCTTTTTCCCTCCAGTTTGTTGATAATTCTAGGACAGTTACACTGACTTCTTTCTTTCCTTCTAGTTATCCACTGCAAAAAACCTTGAAACCCAATTTCTCAACACAGACCACCACTTGTTGATTTACCTGCATTAAATGTTCAGTGCAAACCTAAACTATAAAAATATTACTCCTTCTATTTAACTGCGAGGGTGATTCCTCATTCAGTTGCAAAAAAGAGGAGAAAATGAAAGAATCTGTTTGAAAGAAACATCTCAATACACTGGGCCAAATTTGGCTCTCAATTCTGTAAAAATGTCAAATTTAGGTCTAGCAAAAATAAATCAAGAGCATGTTTAATTATTAGCACATGAACA
This sequence comes from Haemorhous mexicanus, assembly GCF_027477595.1. Lineage (NCBI taxonomy): Eukaryota > Metazoa > Chordata > Aves > Passeriformes > Fringillidae > Haemorhous > Haemorhous mexicanus. The sequence goes on along the minus strand of NC_082348.1, from coordinate 8,672,656 downwards.
ATTCTTTTTGTCCTCACTGGAAGGGCTATATGGTATAAAATATGCTCATGGGAACACCAGTACTTCCATACTCCAATTTAGCTGCAAGACTTTGTGTCTGGCTGGAAAGTAGTCAGCACTTGAAAGACTAAAATTCAGAAAAGATGTTGAGCACCTAAGACTTCCTGAAGAAAATGCCTTCCGGGAGGAAACATCTTCCTGGAGAAACACAGATTTCAGTGTTTTGTTTATTCATTTACTTTTTAATCCAGGGACATTTATCCAAGGGTTTTAAATACTCTTTAGAATCAGATCTAAACTTTCAAATCAAGACTAAAGTATGGGCCTTGACCTGATTTTAGTCTAAGCAACTAAAGCTAGAAAATCAGCCTCAGCCTCTTCTACATTGTTCACATAGCAAAGAAGAATGGTCTTCATGGGAACAAAAACCAACTGAAAGCATCTTAATTCAGACTCAGCAATTTTATTATTTTCTGAGGAAAAAATTTCAGACCTAATTCTGATTTTGAATACGAATCTGCAGATCACAGCATAGCTGTGGATAGCAGCTGATTTTTACCAGAGAAACGTCACATCTCTGAAAACTGTGAGTGTTAAACCAGAAAAATGTTTGCAAGCTAGGCACAGCTATTTAGTAATCTTAAAGTTCAAACAGAAAAATTCCTAAAGCCCTATTCACAGCATTTTATGTGGTTAAAAATTGTGCTGGAAAGACAGGGCTTCTCTTATGATACTTAATGAACTCTCTCTCCATTTTCAGCTCATTTGCCTGAGCTTCTCATTTCCTTAATGTTTTGGTGGGGTTTTTTTGGGGTGTTTTTGTTATTAATAATCTGTAGCTACTCAAAACCTCCCATTTTATTTTTTTTTTCCCCAGGCTGGGTTGTACCCCTTTCCAGAAAGCAAGTCTCTATGTAAACATCACTTGTTGCTACCCACTTATATTTTATTTCTGTGGCTCACCACACTTTATGTATTTATCTGGCACAAGTGCTTCATGTGTTACTATTCTATGGCCAGCTGAAATACAGCTGTTTTGATTTTGGGGAATTTTTTTGATAAAAAAACCAACACCCCATGTCCTCTAACTCAAGCTGTAGTAAGTCTTTCTCACCATAACTACATTACTTGAGATAAAACTTTTCATTGAGATCCTTTTTCAGGAGTCTGATCTCGTGTTTGAAGGCAGCCTCACTATTCCAGCAGACTGGGTTTCTCTAGGCCACAATTCAAGACTTCTGTTCCTTCTTCCACCTCACTGCCCCCAAAAGACTCGAAGGGAATGAGGCAGTAAATGCCCCCAAAGAAGTAAATTTCCCAAACCAGAATCATAATGGTAATCAAAATCAAATGCTCTTACAGTATGTAGAGTTCTAAAGTAATGAGAATTTGTGAAGGTTACCCAGAGATTTGCTGTTATGGGTTTTAAACAGAAGTTGGGCAGACACTGCACTGACAGGAGATACCAGAAATCCCTTGTGATATAGAAGTAATTGATCCCCTCTGTAAGATTAACATTAGAGGTAGGTCTGCACTCAGCCTCTGGGCCTTTCATGCCCCAGAATTTGTGGGATTTGCATCAGGATATATTCAAGTAAGTTTATTACAACAAGTCTTGAGTTTTTTAAAAACAAAAATTCCTTCTGCAGCTCTAAAATTTGCTCTTCCTCTGAACACCAGAGCTCAATGTGCTCATTCAGTCTAGAAGAAATGTTTGACTCACACAAGGAAATAGCTTCTGGCATGGAACATAATCATTGCTGGGAACCCACTGGAACAAGGGATGACTGAGCTGCCCTGAAATCACAGCACAGACACTGAACAGGCAACAGGAGTGTGCTCTAAGCTCTTATTCTGGGTTGTCTTGAATCACCCATATGAACATCTCAGGAATATCAGCTGGAATTACAGGAGGCTGAGCATGAGTTTGCTCTGACACAGTAAGATGCATGCTCAGAGCCCAATAAATAACAATACTTAGCCAGCACTGCACAAGAATATTTTATAGGTTTTTCTCAGGAATAATTTTTACCAATACGTATAAGCCCTTTTCATCAAGCTTTTGAGGATAAATAAAACAAAAATATTTTCTGATAAAGTGCACAGATTGTTGCAGAGGTTGGTGGAATAGTTGATGCTGTAAGGAAAAGAGGGTCCCTTGGAGGAATTAACACCAGGGAAATCCAAATAAAGCTCACATCAGCAGATCCACAGGCAAGAACAGACATTCAAGGACCGGAACTGAAGGCCATGTTTTGAGAAATAAGAACTGATATAGTGGAAAGTGGGGATTCTGAGAAGTTTCTTGGATAATAGCACATCAGCAACAGCACCTGAGCTGCCAGTAAAACCCTGTGTCAGAGAGGGCTGGTGCAATCCTGAGGTAAATAAGCTAACAACAGTCAGGAGAAGGCTGTGCTTCTTTGCAGTGATTAGAAAATGCAACTGTAAAACATTTTAACTGGAAAGGCAATGCAACAGGACCTGCAAAATATTGCCTCATGTCTTTGGAGTCCATAGCTCCATATTTTTCAAAGGATGTTAAAAAATTAGCTGGTTACAGAAGAAAGAGGTTTAAAATCTATTCAAGGCCTAGAAAAAAATGCTGAGAGTCAACAACTTGAGGCACAGTTTTAGGTATTCTAATCACTTAGTCATAATACTTAAAATACCTTTGGGGAAACTCAGGATTTACCACCAAGAGAAGAATGAAAGACTGATTATTTTAAAAGCATATCAGACAAAACTACTGGTAATAAAAACCCCCCAAACAGACAAAACTTCTTGGCAGTGAGAGCCATGAGAACTGAGGGATTCTTCATTTCTGATGTCCACAAAATAAAACTATATTCTGTCCCCAAAATTTTGCTCTGTCAAAAAAACAAAAAAAAGCTTTCATCAGGCCCAAGTGATTGGTCTCAATGGAAGAGGAACTGGATGAAATTCAATTGAATGTGATACTCAGGAGAATAAACCAGGTCATTTGAAGGCATTTCTGCCCAAAGCTTTGTGAATATTCATAAAAATCAGGATCTTGGAAATGCAGTCAAACTCTGCTTTTGCTTTGCCTTTGAGCTATGTGCACATATTTCTTGTGCACTAATTTAGAAAGTCTGAGCACAAATGAATCACCAAGTTTTCTCTGGTTCCCTAACACCATCCAAAACCTGTAGAGTCAGATCTGAGCCAGCTCATTTTAATTTAAAATATATTTTTATTCCAGTCAATTTCAACAAGCTGTATGTAAGTTTGCAAACAAGCTTGGTCCTGTCAAATTTTAGTATGTGCAATTTTCAAAGTGCTGCTTTCAATTGTATCTGCTGTCATCATGTCTTAGGGCTGGGAGCTGGACTTCTGGATACTATAATAATGCACATTATTATAAAAATAAAGAGCAAAATAGGAAGTTTTGGGTCACAGCTGCAGGGTTGTTGCCAAATCACTAACCTCCTCCTCCCCCCAAACTGCAATAAAAAATCATCTCCAGAGATTCCAGCACTGAAGGCAGCAAAGTACAGTAGTTACATTTTGAGATGGAATCCAGAAACTGCCAAAATGAAGATATGCAGTCTCCACTTGGGAAGAGGCGCTGAAAGCCCAAGTACATAGCCTGACAAGTGAATCATGTCAACAAAAAGAAAGCAGCAAAAATCAACTTGTAAAAAGCATCTCTGTGTGTCAAATTGTTCAAAGCAGTGGACACATTGCTGAAATGAGTTCAGTAAAGATGAACATCTCATCGTAGCTTTCAGGAGCTCAGGCTGCATACCAGCAGAGGAATGAAATTCCATATCCCTGTGCAGCTGGAAACAGAGCAGGGATAAAAGTGTGGAAACACTGCCTGCACTGGATCCACATCCTCTGCACTCGGGGGAGAAGTCATGTTTGATGTCCAAGGCAATTGTAATGCATATATATAAATATGTTTATTCTTAGAGATGCACCTAAAGAGTCTGTATTATTCCCTGGGATGTGGGAAGGATGCAGACTGGGGAGGATTCAGACTGGTTGCTCGTGAGAATGGGTAGTGGGAAAGGCAGGCAGTTTTCCTAAAATCTCTTTGCAGACTAGGATGACTTCTACAAACCAATTTAGCTTGGTGACTTAATTAGAAGGCACTATCTGTAATTCCTGTAAATTCCACATCCAAATCCTGCTGGTCTACAGAAATACAAGTTATTGCAACTTTAGGCAGCAGGGCCTTTTATTGGAAAATAAAAATGGTCATATGATTTTTGGGATCCATTTCTTAACTTTGGGGATGTTGGGTGTTGAAAAACTCTTCTAAGCAGCTGCCTTTTGGTTTAAATGACATTTCCAGTGAACTAAAAAGCAGAGGAACTAGCTCTTAGTAATCTTGCACATTATCTAGTGGATGGCAAATGTATAATAAATTTTCAACAACTTTTAAAGAATTTGGTATAAATAAATTAGTGGTATTTGCTTTGAAAGATTAAATTCATCCATCAGGTGACTGTGTTGTCTTTATTGGAATAACACAGAATTGGGTTTGTTTTCTTGCTTCACAAAATAACTAGTTGAACGGTCTGTAGAAGTGGAATAAATTTGAAAAACAAAACTAAGCCAAGATGTAGTAGCTACACAGATAAGAACCAACAGTGATTTAGAACAGTATTATTACTTATTGCTCACATGAATATTTTCACGTTTCAAATGTAACTCGAGCGTTCAGCAGTGCTTGGGTTACTGACCTAAGTGCTGCTAGTGATAATATGCCTGTTCCAGTGATATTTGCTCTCAAATGATTTACTCTGATTCTGAATATCTCTGAGCTTTTATACCAAAATATGAGAATGCAGATTATTAGAAGTTATGTAATAGGCGCTGATCAAATTACAGATAATGTGGAAAAATATACTGAACCTTAAATTAATGGTATGAAAGTCAAAGATGAAATAATCTCACATGAAAAACCAAACCAAACCACCAGTAAAGAGAAATACATTTTCACTTGATATATATTAGAGAAAAATAGTGCATGTAATTAAGCCCTCTTCTTAGTAATGTTTTTGCAAGTAGAAGGAGAACTTTCTATACTTTCTATATTCTGGAGTAATTTAATTTTGAGTGGTGCATTCAATGAGCAGCCCTAGAAACCATGGGAAGAGCAGTTCTGAGAGCAGTGTCAGGGCTGGCTCTGCCCAGGCACATGAAACATGTCACAGTGGCACCAGCAGAGGCTTTTCTGTGCACCATGGGGACTCAGCCAGCCCCAACGCGCTCTGATTCTGCTGAAGGAATAGAAGCAAACTAGAATTTGGTGGTCCCATTATTCCCTCTCATTGCTTCACATGATGCAGTGGACAAAATGTTGTTTTATTGCTGTGACATTTTAAATGTATATAAATACTGTTAGTGTCTGTGCCTCTGATTCATTCAGTTTCTTCATCACATGCCTGATGACATTAATAGTCCTGACTGCATCTACAGGGTTATTTATCCTTTCAGAAGCAGGCACAGATTTAGTGTCCTTACCAAAATGAGAAACTGATTCCCATTATTTGTGGTTCAGTCATTTCCTCTGTCATTCTTTTCTCTCACTTCTTTTTATTCAAATAAACCACATCTACATAAAAAGGAGAATTACACTAATAAAAAAATTGTGTCCCAAAATGCTCAACTTTCTCTCTCAGGATTTGCCTTAGCTCATATGAATAGTCCCATTTGACTCCAGCAATTTTAGTGCAAGCAAGTAGGAACACTAAATGTAAGGCAGGGAAGCACCCTCAGACCCTGTCATTTAGGCACTGACACTGATAACTGACAGGCTTGTGGAATAAGGAAACAAAACTTGTAAACACACATACACAAAAAAAAAATAAACACAGCTCCATTTCCATAATTGGCTAAGAAGCTGGGTGCAAAAGGTCAAAATCTAGACAGAAAGAAGATTAATATTTTCTCTGTGTCCTTCTGTTGTCTGTATCACCTGGAGCAGGCAGACCTGGACTTTGTTACAGGTAAATAATTACAGTTGTATCTGCCATAAATATCCACTTGAAGGGGCTACTGCAAAAAAATTGAGATTGTATCTCCAAGCAACTGTCAAATGGCTAGAATAAATTTAGAGGGCTTGAAATACTGATGTACACTTTCTATCATAGATATCTCTTGGTCTAGACTTTCAGGCTGCATTTTGACAGAACACATCAGATGACTGAGAAATTAGGGACTCAGGACCAAAAAAATTACATAGTGTTGGCACTTGTGGTTTGTGTCTTCCTTACCTGTGGTACTAGCAAACAGGAAGTTATTGCTTCACAGCAAAACCAGAAATATTAACAGGACATATCCTTTTGCATTTTAAACGCAGAAGGCAATAAATCTTGGACCATGATGGCAAGCCTAAAGAGGTCACTGAGTAATGGTAAGCATAATATCTGTACTTTTCAGTGCTACAATAAATCTGACAGTGCTCTTTTTTAAAGTTGGGATGCTTCTGTACAGACTGAAGATCAAAAGTTTCCTTGCCCCCCAAAAGGAAAAAAAAAAAGAAAAAAAAGCACACACATGCACTGCAATCACCTGTTTTTCATTTTACATATTTGGTGGAATAGAGAGTGAAAATAATATGCCTGTCTCTTTTAGTGTGGGTGATATTCTCATAAGCCCTGACTGAATGAGAAAAATCTGTCCCTTATTTAGAAGAATAGATAGGAAAGTCGTTCAGACTTTGAACTTCCTTGTGTATTTACCCCCCTTTCCTACTTTCCCAAGCAGGCATTAAAATATCATTACGGGGGTTCCTTCTCAGGCTGACCCAGAGGTTTTGATTTCAGTTTAGATAATGACTCCAGTGCAGGTAGCACTGACCTCCCTGCAGCCATATCTGACCATACCTGTTTTCAGGGGTCATGCTATTCCTGCTCCAGAAAACTCCTCTCAATATTTCCTGGGTCAGATGAGATGTTCTTTGGGTTACAATCTAAGGCATTAATACTTCAGAGCCTCCAGCCTGGAAACCTTTTCCTTAATGCATAACACATGTAGAAATATACAATTCCTTGGAATAAAAATCCTGCAGACACATAACAGTTCTACTACACAGACCTATTGCACCTGTACTTGCAATGCTGTTGTTGTCCCCACCAAAGCTAAACAGCCAGGGAAAAAGGAAGCAGGAAATAGCACGCATTGAATTTTTTCTTTATTTGTGTGTTTAATCATGGATCTAGCCCAACTCCAGACTCTTTCCTTATGGTAATTTCAAATATGAGGTATGCTACTAAAATAAAGGAGAAGTGAATGGATGGGAACTCTTAAAAAAGACAGACATATAACATCTTGTAACTTAGCCATTTTCCTTTCACATTTGCCACTTGCCATGGCTCCTCCCTGAGCCATGACTTACCAAGCTTGCAAGTCAAGCCACGTGTTATTGCTTAGCAGACTGAGATAATTAAAGCAAGAATAATAGACCAGGATTATCTGGCCAGGCAACCTGAGAAATGAAGCATCACTTAGCTGCCAACTGCAGTGGGCCAGGAGTAAGAGGACAAGAAACCCAGCAGCTGAAACCCACCCTAGGGCCAGCTCTGTGCCCCGGTGCTGGGCATGTCTGCATGTCTGAAGCAGAACTGAGTGTTACCTGTCAAGCCTCTGCCTCACCCCCTGTGAGTCTGAGAATGCATAAAGGTGTGGGAGAGAGTTCTGCCTGCAGCCTTTATGTAGACTTCAGGAACTATTTACACTGCTTGTTTATATTATTCTTTTCCCACTTTCTCTGTTAGGGCAAACAGAAATCACTTGCAGGGAGCCATCAGGGTAAAAGGATCTCACCAGAGGAAGCTTCAGCATTTTGCTGTGGTTCATTTTTCACATTGATGTCAAAGCAAACCTCTGAAGATTGCTGAGCAACATGCCCTCCTCACTGTCCATGTTGCCCACAGACCAGTCATCACCTCGCCTACTCCGAAACATCTGCTTCTCCCACCTCTCTGCTAATACAGATACAGATGATAATTTTTCAATCTTCCAGCAATTATCTTAGCCCTTTTTCTCATGTTACCATTTCAGTGCAGCAGGAGCTCCCTGGGAACAGCCACCATGCCACTAAATCTGTCTTCATGACACTTTACTGTCTGCAGATGGTGTGAGATTGACTTTGCCTTCCAAAGTGAGAATTTAATCCTTGGTAAATTGTTTTGATTGCATCTGTGAAGTACACCCATTATCCTATAACCAAGGCTAGAGTGTAGATTTATATATTGCCTGATCTTATGGCCTAAATTCACAAATGGACATTAACAAATATTTTAATAATAATTGCTTTGACACTGGTCAAATAACTCCTTCAAAGTGCACTGGTAACAAGGGAAAGATTCCCATGAGCGTCACAGGAGATGAGTAGACTCTTCATCAGAGTCATGATCTAAATTAGTATGAATTTTTATGCATATGAATTTAGGTAGACTGAGTTTGTACATTACACTTTTGCCCTTGTAAAACAAAGGAACAGCTCTTTTTTTCACAGAGCAGTGATTGTGTCTCCAAAACCTTGTGGAATGCAAGACTGTGGAGACTGTAATCAGATGTTTAGAGGTTCCCAAGTCAGGTAGAAAGTTTTGCAGCCTCTGTTTGCATTGTATTTTAAAAAGGGCATGATTAATTCAGTCCAGGACTACAGTGAAGGTTGGTAACATTGTAACTGGAAATACATGAATTATTCCAAACCTCCTGAACTCTATTATTCAGGAATATCTTCAACTAGTAGATGTAAACAAGGCAACAGGCTTGCTTTCCCCTCTCTCTTACCATGAATGATATGCCAGTATAATGCATGAATGCCAGTGCAGCACAAGATAAAAAGAGGCCCAGCTGCAGCTCTTTATTTAGATATGCCAGGCAGAGAGGTGGCAGATTTAATTTTATCACCAACAGCGAGGCTTATAGAATGAATGCAAGGAAAATCAACTGAAATATACAGTAGACCAAGCCATGGTTTAAATGCTGTTTGTGTGTTGCTTTCCAATTCAGAAAGTTAGGATTCCTTTAAAGGGATTTAGGTCTTCATGTAAGAAATGGGGAGAGCAGAGGAAACCTCTGTCAAAACACGCAGCTGATGTAGGTCATTAGCACCTCCGGACATGTAAATGTCAGCAGGTTATCAAATTACATATCTAAATTCTGCCTGAGGGTAGCATGTTAGCAACAGAATAATACTAATCCAAAGTAAATCTATCTATATAAAAGTATTTTTTGACACTGTGCATGCTTTTCTAAAACAAACACTTTACAAAGCCAGTTTTGCTTTGTACATAGAAGTCTTCCATTGTAGGACAAAGACAGAACACAGCCTGAGAGCCCCTTTGAACATTGCTGTTCTTGCTGGGATTTGCAGAACTGCCTGTAATAGCACTTCACAAACAAGTTGTTGTGACAAGAATGATTATATTATTATTTTAGAATTCACACAGGGATGTCCACCCAGAAGTCCAAAACGCTTTGTCATCATGAGTTGTACTATTTTACAAGGCAGAAATAATGGAAATAAAATTCAAGACCCTATACCTATAGTTGTACAATAAGTTGATGACTGAATTTGGAAAAAGCTCCATTTCCAAATTTGGGGCTGTTTCACAGGCTCCCTGTGAAAGGAGGAAAAAGAAATTTTTGTGCTTCTGCACTCAGTAAACTTTTTGTCTTTGAATAGCTAAAGTACCCTTAGGGGAAAGCTGGCAAAAATACAAACACTGAAGTGGTCACTATCTAGTGCACTCAAATAAATACTATTCCTGCTCAGTAAATTAGCACATTTATGAGTTATATACTTTGTCAGCACTTTTTCTCAGCGTACTTAGACCAGATTTCCACTACATCATTCAGAGGTTAGCAGGGAACAAAATTAAACCCTCAGTGTTTTCACCACTGTACAACCTGCAAAGTCATTTTTCAATGCACTTAACAGGTTATCTTGGAACAGTCTAATAAATGGTGAGCGTTTCCTTTGACTTTCCCTTAGCAGAACTCATTGTTCATCTAATTTTTGCAACAGATTTCCTACCTTGTTTAAAACTTCAGCTAGAAGTGCTTTCCTGTTACATATTGCAAACAGACATATACAGTGACTCAGAAGCTTGGATCGGGTTGTGCAGTCAATACAGATTTTGGCAAAAGACTGGGAAGCCTTTTTCTGGCTGAAAGCTAAGAATGATAAAAATAGATCCTGATTTTACAGTCACAGTGACAAACTGGCTTCCAAAAGCTTCACAACAGCACAAAGGGAACAAACTAGCAAAAGGGAAGTGAGCTGGAAAGATATATATTTTTCCCCAACAAGACTCAAATTCACCATCTTTTGTGGTTTACAATGATCTTATATCATTGCACAGGGCATGTGCTGCACAATGACAACCCAGAAGTCAGCTTAGCTTGCAAGCAGCCATTCTCTTCCAAAGCTTTTCTGTGAGCTCAACACATTTAATTCACAATCACTTACAGAGCTTATACAACCCTATCAAATAACCAAGTCTCCTGAATCATCTCTTACCTACAAGATATAATTTTATTCTATTTCATATGATTTCATTATCTTATTTTTGTCACTTGATCTCATTTTTCTTGGGGTTCTAAAGGATTTAACAACGAATGATAAGAATGAGATTATCAGCACAAAAATAGACAATAATTAAATGTCAGTCATATCTGTGACAGAACAAATGCAATTCTGTATCTCACTACTTTTGGTGCTGGCTAGTGCAATACTCATTAAACATTTTTACCGTTAATGCTGATAGTTTTGCAGTTATTTCAAACAGATGAAATATATTTCGCTTACCTACCCTTCATTCTTCCTCCTCTGCAAATAAGTTTTTTCCAGTGAAAGATTAGCATAGCTGGTACCAGGAATTTCAAATGGGATTGTTTATGCATCAAAGAGTAAGTATTAATAACAAAAATGCACTCACAGTATGATTGCTTTGTGATGATTAGAATATAAATTGTTGGTTCTATATATACAGACACACACACACAATGAATTATGTGCCTCTCCATGGTATGTCTCTTGCATTCCTCTAACATCTGATAGTCAGATGCCACGTCACACACGAACTTGTCAACTGCTTTTATCACTAAAAACTTTTGTCTATGGTGTTGCAGAGGCTGACAACCCAGCACACTCAGAATCCACCTGAAAACACATCAGCCAGAGAAATATTTTGCTCTCCTAGGGGTGAGGGGGGGAAGGAGGCAGCCTCTGCCCCAGGATCAAGCAAGCAAAGCCATTAACTTCACACAGAAAGTAGTTTTCTTCTTGTTGATGATGAGAGGTACATGCTAAGCAATAAATTAAGTGAGCACAGTTAGTGGTGGACAGAAATTCCTTTCTGCAGGCTCCGCTCCACCATGTATGAGTTATGGGATCATCTCTAACTTGTGAAAATAACTCACATATCACACTCTCCCCATTGCTATGCTGTTTGCTACTCCTGACTGTGGAGCTGGTGCAAAAGCATTGAAGCTGGACAAGGATGGAGGAGTCTGAGGCTCCATTTAGCAGAAGAGTCCTATGGCAACTCTATCAGCTTGTGAAGTGTCAGACAGTGAATGGTGAATGGCCAGAGTCTGCCTCTCCAACTGGGCTCTGTCATTCCTGCCCTTCAGCCAAGGGCAAGATGCTCTTGAGCACAACAGCACTTGGTTTCACAGGACTGGGGAGGGGCTAAAACCACACCTGCATTGTGGCCCTTGTCCAAACACCCCCCGACCTTTAGAGGAGAAGAGATTTTCCCAGGAATACAGTGAGCAAAGCAGTCAGATAAACAAGCAGCTGACCGTGAAAGCTGGGGGAATAAATAACACAGTGTTAAGCACAGGCTAGGCTAAGTATGCGAACCTTCAGTCAAAGTTCTGACCTCAGCTTTTGCAGACATACCCAGGCTCACTTTAATTGCCTGGCTTGCAGGCTGGAAGGAAAGCAGCTGCTGCAGCACAGAGCCCAGAGCAGCTTGCAAATACCCCATGACTGGGCAGCTAGGAACTCTCTGCTGCTGTGCCCAGGTCAGACCTGCTCTCCAGGAAAAAGAAATCTACCTGTCCCTTTCTGAATTAAACAGCTGAAATGGAGAAGTCAGGAACTGCACTGAAGGGAAAACTGTCCCTCTGGACTTGGTAATGTGGGCAAGTGCCCCTGCAACAGCCCATCCCCACGATGGCTGGGCTGGCTTTGATCACTTAGGCTGCTATTCAGCAGCTCCAGCAGCCAGTGTATAATGTCCTTCTCACTCCTTTAATAGGAAAGGGCTGCCTTTATCCACAAGGCAGAATCATGCTTATTATCATGTTAATTAATACATTTCTAATGAGAAGCCGTTTCTCCAGTTTATACAGAGCCAAAGTGAAAATTGAAATGATTTTGCTAATTTAAAAAGAAATTATTTAAAAAATAAGCGAGGAAAAAACTTCAAAGAGACAAACAAAAGGAAAAATACTGGCACTAATGAAATGTTGGTTAATTATCCTTTTGTTCACCCTTTTATATCTTTCCCCCATTCTTAATTGTCTCATCTAATTAGATTATAACTATTTACAACAGGAATTATATTCTACTCTGTATTGCATATGGGGGTCTTCATAATACAGTGCAAACATAATCTACTAATAAAAATTAATGAAGAACTTTCTTTTGCTGTGTGAGGTTTTTTGCAAGCCAGGGAGCCTAGCATGGGTGTAGCATTCAAGTGTAACTGGTTTCTGGGCTTGGCTTTATCAATGATAAAGGAAAAGAACTCGAGATTTTGCAGACTTAGTTATTTTTTCTCATCCTGTGCCTGGCCAGCTTCCTAATTCTCTGGATCACTGTTCTCAGACCTCAGATCATCACCTGAAAGCAATTAATCTCTGTAGGCTGGTACTCTTTGGTATTTGCTGAAAGGAACGTGTTGCATCAGGCAGGAATAGCTGTCAGCTTTAGGAGGATTGTTCTTCTCCTTTCTGAGGCTGTCCAAGAAAAGGTTGTTCTGCCCGGTCTCAACATCACCAATGCCTGTTTAGGGTCCAAGAGAACAGTGAAGCTGCTGCATTTGTGGTAGTGCTAAAGGGCAATGCATGGGGTCCTCTGCTCTGTTGCAGCTTCTTCTAGGAAGGTCAGTAGTCCCCCCCCAGTCCACAGAGTCCATCCTCTGGGCATCTCTGTGTCACATAACATCCTTGTTAAGTAACTGCATAAATTATTCTTTTCCATTACAATGTGACAGGGGTGCTTCAGGAGAGGCTGAGGGCTCACTGAGCTTGTGGCTCCACGCACTCAAGAGTCAGAGGCTTTCAAGAGCTAACAGAAGACAGATAACAACATTTCTCTTCTGCCACCTGTTAATTCTTTTTAACAGATGGAGAACTGGAGAATGGAGAGATTAAAAGCCCTGGTACAGGAAACCATAATTTTTCAAGACAGTGCTTAAACACATGCTTCTGCAAGCACAGGCCTCTGTCCCAGTGAAGTTGAGGACGTGCTTATAAAGTTTTCTGACCCAGGATTGAAGTTACTCTTTCAGGGTCATAAAAGTAGCGGAACAAGCTGGCCCCAAAATCCCCAGTTCACATGGTAGCCTTGGTCATATCTTCACAGAGTCTGTTTCCAAAACTCTGGAGAGCTGATAACCCCTTTGGCTCTCCAGCTGGAGGCAGTAGCCAAATCTTTGTGTCAGTTATTTAGATAGAAAGGTTGCTTCAGGTCTGGGTACAAGCTCCAGATGCAAAATCAAGTAAAGGTAAAAAAATTAGAAAGAGGAGCTAGAGGCTTTACATTTCAAGTCTTCTACAGTTTAACCTGCTTTAAATAAGAAAACAGTGGCATTTACTTGTGTTTAGAATATGTCAGAAGATAATCAAATTCATCAACAGCTACAATACAGTGCAAGCTCTTGTGGTACTTCTACACATTTTAGCATTGCATACCTTATTTATTTACGATGAAAGTGATAAAACTTTCAGGGTTGGATACTAAATCTGTGTGATTTCTCAATATATCATTGGCTTAGGAGGCACAATATTGCTTGTGAAGCTGAGAAAAGCAGTCTTGAAATAAACTAGAAGTTGGGGAGGTTTGCCAAAAACTTCTTTAATCTTGGCCAACACCAATTGCGCCATGCCTCAGTATTCCTGAGTATTCCTTGTCCCGTTCATGTGTTCAGGAAAATTATCCTCTCTTCTTCCCAGGCATTGATTGCTTTACCTACTTCAACTTACTTTTAGAAACACTATGGTAATGCCTCAAGTTCAAAAATCCCCTTCTTACCTATTTCAAATTAACCCCTTGCCGAATGGCACCGACTCCAGCTCTCCTAGAGATTTGGAAGCTCATAACAGCTGCACTTCAGATCAGCCAGTAAATTCTGGATAGTGCCCATAAAAGGTTGTCCTATGGGCTCTTGTAGAATGATAAACAACTAATGCACACATTTCATGTACCACAAAAATAATCCGCAAACCCTCCTATGCAGCAACAAAGAGATTTTAAATTGAGATAGGGAATGCTGTAGCTTGTACCTGGGCCCTTCCAGATGTGCTGCCTTGTTCTCTGCTACTCACACGTGCAGAAGGGAGACCTCCACACCTCCTTCATGGTTTATTTCTCTTTCTCTGGTGCAGGTGGTGTCTGGAGAAAAGGGTGTTTGTCACTCTGGCCCCCCACAAAAGTGATGTTGCATTTGCAGGGGACTTTCATTTACCACTGCTGTAAGTTTAGCAGAAAATGACTTTCACCTTTATTTCCATAAAGTTTCTGTATATCATGGTATGTACACTTGAAAAATTAAAAGTACTAAAGACATTTTTAAATGAACCTTCACCTAAGCACTGGAAAAATGAAACAGATGATGTGAAATACAATAAGGGGAAAACACTTCAGTTACCAAAGAAATGGTCTTTAGGTTCTTATTCCATTAAAACCTGTATCTGCTTTCAAAAAGGATGTTTTGCTATCACATGCAAATTCCTCATTTTTCAAGGAAAGCTATATATAACCTGCCTATTTGGCCTTTGTTAGTCATGCTACAAAGACTTAGAAGCTTTGAAGATTGTCTTAACTAAATAGAGCCACAAGAACAACAATGCACTTTCTTCCAGTCACTGATCAGGCTTTTAAAGAGTAACTAATAATGTGGATTTTAAGGTGCAAAATCAACATGAAAATATTTAATAGTAGAACTAACAGCACAGCATACCTTCTGCAGAAACCTGTCTGCTTTACTTTCCTTTTATCAATACTGCCAAGAAAGTAAATTTGTCACTGCACAGTTGAAAATATCTCAGAGATCTACTTTAATGTTTCACGCTACGTTTGCAAAACAAGAGTAATAAAAATAATGACACCATTATTACTCTTCCCTCTTTGTTTTCAGTTCATCACTTGCATATTTGAATAATGAATTATATTCACATTATCTCTACACTTTTGCTCTTGACTTCCTCTGCTGGCTGAAAGTAAAGCTATTATCCAGTTGTCAGCTCTGAAGAGCCATTCAACAAAGCAGCCAATGGTCCTGACATGTAGATATACTACTATGCAAAATTATCTAGAGTACAATTTCAAGCTATATATGAGAAAATTACCAGCCAGCATAAAAATGAATCTTCAGCTAAGGTGAAATATTAAAAATTTCATCAGGGCCACTTTAGAACATAAATAAGTAGACAACAGAATTAGTTGTGAATTAGGCACAAAAGGCTAATTAACACTATTGTATCATCTTGATTGACTTAAAGTCTATTAAATCACTATTTTATTGTCTGAATCTCTGAACCTTACAGGAAAAATAGAACCTTCTTCTATTAAGAGGCCCCTCTTCATTCTCAGATCTGCAGCTTTTGACTGAATTTCATTAAGACTCATTCCAGTTACCAATACTTTGCACAAGTAATTTCCTGATAAAGGAGTGATTGTTTGTATCATTTGATTTATACAGCTTTTTTATTAAGTGCCATGTTAAATTATAAACAAATCATATAAAACAAAACCCACACAATTTTTCTTTAGTGTCACATCCCTTCATGTAATTATAAATATAACTGGAGCTCCAGATGAAGTCAAATTTTCATGATGCAGCGGAGGGGCAAACACAGCTTACCAGCAAACATTCTCAAGGGCAAAGACTTTCTTCTCTTCATGCTCAAGTGTTTTTGTCAGGAATGAATAACTGAGGTTGGGAAGGTGAGGAGGTGCCCTCTACCAGACAGAAAGTGATGTCCCCAGGATGACATTAAACAAACAGGTACAAGAACAGACAGGAAATCAGAGCAAGAGACTGTGCTTGCTTTGAAGAATTGTCTAAGAGAAGAGCAGCTGCTGCCTCTGTGGTCAACTTTTACTCATCTGAATCATCTGCCTCAATCCCTTTTCTACCCATTAAACCTGCTCCTGTTGGCAGCACTGTATTGGAAATGATCTTCAGACTTTTGAAAGATAAGAGACAAAAAACCCAACTCATCTTCATTGCCATACAAGGTGAAAATAACTGGTTCTCCATAAAGAGTGCAAAATATATCCCATGGATCTCCTTTGGGGGTGTCTTGAAGCGCATCAACTTATATTGAAATTTAGAGAGGGCTGCAATGATTTGAAATGCGCTTTCATGGATTACAGCTTCTGAAAATTTACATCGAGGAGAATTTTAGCACTTTACTCACACTGTTTCATCTCACAGTATCACTTAGTGTAACTTAACACTGTAACTGCCTCCCTTTAGCACTGATGTGTAAGCAAGCAGAAGAAATGATTTACCTAAGAACATGGAATGGGGGTAATCACTCATCCAAAAAGCTCAAACATTTCCTCATTCTCTTCCTGGAAGTCTTGTTCTTATGGGATCAGAGGACAGTAGCCATTCCTGGATATCCAGCAACCTGGCAATAGTAACAGTACCTTTTTTTGGTCTGTGGACATCAGCAGTGCCTGGAGAGAGGAACATCTTCTACATATCAATTGTATGGTGCAGGCAAAAGGAGTTGGACGCGTTCATGAATGTGCCAAGAAATGTCGACACATGCACAATAACCCCGACATGCCTGGCTTACTGCACACTGGGAATCCATCTCATAATGCATGCATGCATATTTTTGCCTGGGAAATCATGGAGAGCAGCATGGCAACCCTACACAGAAAGTCCTCTTTGAAAGCCATGCTCTCCAGCCAATGTTTAATTCATTAGGTCAGCCTTCCTTAATCAGTGATCAGCACTGTTTAACTCATGATGCATTAGGAGAAAGGAAACTAGATGGAGGGTAATTGAGTAACATTCAAAGTTTATCTCAATTATTATTGTTTGTAAATTAAAATCTGGCAATGCAATTTTCATTGTGGGCTTTGTTTTTTAGCCATAATATGGGACCAAGTGAACACTAGAAGTTGAATAAAAATTAGAATTTCCTGATTCCTACCCTGCTTATCTGCTATTAACCATGACCCATCCAGATAGCTCATCCAGAGTGAAACCTTGCACGCCATAAACAAAAAGTGCCCTGGAAACATTTTTTTTCTGGGCAGAAGAGGCAGTGAGACAGTTAAGTCAGCTGTTGTCACTTACAGCACAGACTTCTTGAGTTAGGTGAGAAAATCCCACACCTAGAACCTACTGTTACTACTTAGACTTAGATAAATGCTTAGGTGTCCTTGGCACTGAGATAGAGGAGCTCTAGTATTGATTCCCTGCCTTCAAGGTAGTGAAAAAAGAGAGCTAAGAGCAGTCAGGGGATGTAGTACTACAAGAAGAGGCTACCTGAGATTTGGGGCTGGTCTGGGAGAAAAAGGCTTACTTCCAAGTCTGCCTCACCACGGTCTTTCCTCCAGTGTCCTTGGCCATGTCACTTAATTCCTTCTTCCTGGTTCCCAGCCTGCAAAGGGAAAGCATTTAACTATTTCACATGGATGTTACCAGAAAAAATGTAGGGAAATCAGAAGAGCCCTGATGATATAATAATGAGAATCAGACAAATGTCACTGATGTGGGAAAGAAAGAGGTTCAAAGGACATCAGAGCTATGCAGTCACATCAGAAATTAGAGTATGGACATTTTGAGCTTCAAAGGAAGCCCTTTGGGTCATTGACTATATACTATCCTACTTCGTAAATGTTTTTCCTTATATAAATATTAAAATGTGTTCCCACCAGAATATAGTGTTTCTTATATTGAGGAGTATTACTTTGTTCTCCTCATGGCTGAGAGGTATTGCTGTAATATTTAATTAAACAGAAGATTTCATTATTAAAAAAGAAAAAAGACAATTAATAAAAAGTCTCAGACATACAATCACAAAGTAGGAACATATTTTCATTTAGAAAAATGTGACAAGACTTAAATTCTGCTTGTTTGACAGAAATAGATGCAATGTGCCTATAAATTTTAAATGGAGAAACAATTTTGGTCACAGCTGTCTTTGAAGGTCCAGAAATATTAAACACTAGCTTGACTACCTAGGAACAGTCATGAAATATAAACTTTTTGTCCCACATTTGTCCCCCTTTCTAGTTAATTCCATTGCTGATGAGATCATCTGAACCACTTATTCTTCATCCAAATCCCAGTTTTATCTGGAACATATGCTGCCAGAAAGACACATTTTAGAACAAAAGTCACAACATAGGTAACAGGGTTCTGGTAGCTCAAACCTTTCAAAAGAATATCTTCAGCCAAATCAACAGTACAAAGTTATTAGTCTGAATTTTTCTCTAGATATTAGCAGGTGGCAAAGTTCTTTATTAAACTTCTGTATCAACAAGTGAATACTTCTCCAAAGTTATATTATTTTTAATTTAGTGCTACAGGAAAAATCACTGGTTTCATATTGAGCAAGCAAATATTTTCATATCATTTTTCATGTTTGACTGGTTTTTTCAGTCAGTAAATCCAACCCCAAAGCAAACAATCAAAATCTCAAAGTTTTCCAGAAGATGCAAAGAGTGGTACTCAGACTACCCAGGATAAAGCTGGTAGTTATTGACCCTTGCATGTCCCTAAATAATCCTCTTTCTTGCCTTTTGTGACAGAGTAAAATGGAGAGTCATGAGAAGTGGGAAATGAGGGAACTTGCACAAAACACCTTGCACCAGCCCAAACCCCAGATTTATTATTGCTGCATCTATGTCTTTCATCAGTATAGTATGTGGTGGTTTCAAGCAAAGTCCAGGGCCCTGTTAAAATCTATATGAATCAAGATACTTCCCAAGGATGCTTCTGGCAGAGCTAGGAACT
Organism: Haemorhous mexicanus; assembly: GCF_027477595.1. Lineage (NCBI taxonomy): Eukaryota > Metazoa > Chordata > Aves > Passeriformes > Fringillidae > Haemorhous > Haemorhous mexicanus. The sequence continues at coordinate 8,653,448 of NC_082348.1, read as the reverse complement.
GACCTCTATTCCCACCACCATCCCCACTATCTGCCTTATTTCTTCATCTTGTACACTTCATACAGGAATCACTCAGAACAGACCTCAGGCTCCATTTAAAAGGAGAATTATATTTGCTACCTGCAGCTTTTCACTCATTCTCAGCTTTCATCTAGAATCTGTCCTTCTCTGTTTCCTTGCTTATTTCTGTACCTAAACCTAGGACAGAATTAGTCCTGGGGACAATTTCAAGCCTGCTTGTCCTTGAAGACAGTTTGCATGAGAACTGAGGCTGGCCAGAAACATTCTTCTTGTAGGGTGGGCACCAGAGAGTCTCTTCCACCAGGTCTGGCTAAGAATTGCTTTCTCAGAGCTTGCTTTTCTCCTTAGAATCTCTTTTTTTTTTCCAAAGTCTAATCTCTCACAGGTTTTATAAGTGCTCAGTTCTGCAAAACTGAAAAGTTGTACAGTCTTGTCTGGGCCCTGAAAGTGGACCTTAGTCTTGTATTTATTTATATAATCATTGTGTTGCTCTCCTGCTGGTTTCTCCAACAACCAGACATATAAAAATGTAAATGGGCATTGATATGCTGGAGTGGTGCATCACCAGCAATCACATGCACTGCTGGCTAGATTATACCACATATTCCCAGAATATTAAGTACTCCACATCCACCACATGGTCAACTTATCTAACATCCCTTTTACTAAAAAATACCCAGCACTTAAAAGCAAGGACTTTCATAGTTAAGGACTTCATAAATCTTACATTGCCTATAAAACAATGCACACACACATGGTCACCCATTTTACCAAGTGTAAGTTCAGGTCCCTTGTTTCCAGACCCAGAGGGTTTTACCTCTTGTTAACAATCCCCTAAAGAAATATCTTCATCAGCTTTCTAAGCTAAAAGGCACAAGGTACCTACTCATGATCAAGGTTGGTGACAGAAATTCCCATTTCTATGCACAAAAATATGACCTATACCTGGCATGAGTTAAAGCAGACTCAAGTGCTGAACCTCAACATTAAAAACTTGTAAATAACCTTGCTTTACTCTGATTCAGGTTCTTCCAGTGTAGCTGGCATTTGGAGTTTCAGGAATATTTAATTATATAGAAAGCCTTAAGGGGCAATAACAAGCTGGTTTCTGAGCTAATGGGAGAGAAAAGAATATGAGATTACAATCTAAAAATTAAATAGAGGGTCATTCTTTTTAATGACTAATAACTCTCAAAGAATTTAAGTTTCAATTAAATTCTGACTCCAAAGGTATTTATGTAGTCATGAAACTATTTTTAAATATTTCACATTCAGAGTGCTCCAGATTCCTCAGTGGTTCTGGATAATATCAGACATCATTATGATATCTGAGAAACCTTTCAGAAGCACTTCTTTTGCTTTTAACCTCTTGTTCAAAATAGTTTTTTGGGTTTTTTTCTATTGATGACTTTGGAGTTTTTAATGATTTCTTAGAAAATTATGACTGTGGAACAAATAGTGCAAAATTTTGGCCAAACTGGTTACTCACAATTTTAACTGCTGAATGAAAAGTGAAAGTTTGGTGACTAGAGTATTCAGTTGGGAAAATATTGTAAGGCAGGCAGTTTACAGGGCATTAGGGAATTATTGTCAGTTCTGGAACAAGAATAAAAAAAGGGGCTCTTTGCCCTTGCATATCTAAAATGTTCTTTCATATGATTGAGGAAAAAGGAAATAGGAAATGCATCCCTTTTCACAAAGTGAGGCACAGCACAGCAAAATTTAAGTCACTGGCATAGGTCTAGGAATGCATAAATGTAATACAAGTCTAGGAAACTATTTGACAACATGCAGCCACATGATGCTCAGACATCAAACCCAAACCCTTTCTCACACATTAAATGCAGAGCTTTAACAGCTAACATATTGCATTAATTGATATAAACAGCTCAGAGGTTCCCAGGTTACAAAACATTGTGATTTTCCTGGGGAAAAAATGTGTAAACACCTCCAATTAGGACCCAGCTGCTGCTGGAAGTGAGGGCAGTGTCTCACTCCACTTGTGCCTGGAGCACTGGGGTTCTCCATGTAAGCAGAGGTCTCCTCTCACCAGCTTGAGAGAAGTGACTTGACCAGCTCAAGGCATGAGTTTCTGTTTCAGCAACTCCTCCATATGGACTGAAATTCCCACTCTACTGGTGCAGCTCACCTCCAGATTACCTTGGACTTCTTCTGTTCTTGTTGGAGAATTAAGTAACTAGGTTATCTCACATTATGTTTTCCTCTTAAAGACTAAACCACAAAATATTTACAGGCAGGTCTTCCATTCCAGTCCAGACTGTGCTCAAACAATGGGGCCATTTTTTGTCTGCTGCCTGATGGACACAACGTATCAGGGGATTACAGGGTTCTCTTCCCTGGATAAGAAGAGAATAATTCTCTTCCCTGCTGAACAACCAAAAATTATGTAGGGGGAACCCTAATGTTGGAACCTAATGTTGGATCCAACACTAATGTTGGACCTTGCTGATCAAAGATGACATTTAAAAAGTTATCTTAGAACCTGGGTTGGCATCCCTGGTCTGGCAGCAAACAGCACAGGGGCTGAAGCTCTCATTTCTCACAGCCCTATGCCCTGATGTGCTGCTCTGTGCCTTTAGAACAACCTTGTGATGTAGGTATCGCTGCTGCAGCCATTAGTGCCTTGACTTTGAAATATGGGGTCTTGATAAGAGGTCAGAAAAGAGCTCCTTATCCTCATTTCAGTTTGCTGCTTTGTTTTCAGGATGAATTGCTGGAGGTTTTGGTTGTAAGAAACTGAATTTTAATGTCAACTTTTTTAGGGGGGATGAAAACCAAATAATTAATGCACATTCTTATTTTCATGAAAGCATAATTTCTTATCCAATCTCGGGAAAATTATAATAAGAATAAACCCCACAATTTAAAAAAAAAGTAATTTGAATCAAGAATATAACTTGTTCTAGTCCCACCAGAACTAGTCCCAAGCATAATGACATTATTTTGTTTGACTCCTGTAAAAAATCTGGACTAGATATCTTTGCTGTGTAGTCAGTATTTCAGACCTTCCCCAGCACGTAAAAGAGAGAAGGCAGCCTATATTTGCTGCTAAAAAAATTCTTACCAGAATCTCTGTAATTATTTTAAGAATCTGTAGTTCAGAATTTGTGTCTTTCTAACAAAATTACAAAGGGAAAAGATGCACAAGAAATTAAAAATAACTTACTCCTGTTTCATTGAGGTATATTGGGCTAGATACCATAAATTTTTATAGCAAAGACTTCCTAGATCGAGTGAGCAAGAAAAAAGAAATGCCATTTTTAATAATTGCATTTTATATGTATATATTTATGAAATTTTATATAATTTGTCCACTTTACCAAATGGGAATTGGAGACCAGTCTGAGGTGCTAGTTAATAAAGGATGAAGCTAGATGTTAAAATTTCAGCTAGAGGAAAAAAGCATGATGCCCTGTGGAATATTTGGAGAAAAATGTGGCTCTCAGGTAAGCACCCTTGAGAGTTGAGTGCTTGGTCCTTTGGAGAGTCAAGGGATGCACAGCACAGTCAGTGGTTGTCTTAAATGTAAAATATTGACTTCAGCCTGCTGCAGAGAGCTTCATCCCCTTGGCCTCAAGCTGGGATTTCTCCTGAACAGACATGTGTGCCCACTGTGCCAGAAACCAAGAGGGGATTAAAACCCCCAGATGGCTGAAGGGGGCCTTCACCTGACCAGCCTTCAGGGTGTTGTCTTGACCCCTTCCTGGAGAAAAGAGAGTCTCATGTTTGCTTTATTTGCTGTCAAAGATTGCTGTATTGAAATGGGCCACTGCCCTGGACACCACTGTCCAGCCTGTCGGGGCTGCAGGCACCCAGCTCGGGATAAAGTGCCAAGAGCAGCTGGGTGCTGGCAGAGCGAGGCGGCACTCAGGAAAGGGTTCTCAGGTTTACAGCCCTGTTTATCCTCCAGATTACAAGTGCCACAGTAAGAATCTAGACCTGTCAACCCCCATGAAGCAACCCAGAGCAGTCCTCAGTGATAATCTCACAGGCACTCAGAGAGTCCGTAGCAAAATTTGCAACTAAATGTGAGTGCCTCAGCTCTGCTCTCTCAGTCCCCTACTGCCTCCTCTTACTGGGGACACACTGCTAATGGAACACTACAGTCCAGCTTTGGGTCTTGAAATTTGAGATTGGGACATTCAGAATCCGTGGACTTAGAAATATTTGTAAGGGTACGAGGTGAGCAGAAAGCCTATAGCTCTCTGTTCAATAGATTAAGCAACACCATCCTCAGCTGGCGTACACTGGCATAACCATTTACACCAGTGAAGGGCTAGCAGGATTTGATTTTTTCTAAGAAAGGAACTGCAGTTGAAGTCAAAATCCAGTTAGTTTAAAAAAAGAAAAATTGATAGTGTTTCTGCTTTTAAAGTGGCTTGTGATTTTGGTTGTGATTTGATGCAACACAGCAGGAGAAATAACAATTATGTTTAACACACACATGCACAGGTTACATACCCACAATATACACATATATTAACATAGCTCCATTTTCTTCATTTCCCACAAATTAAAGTGACAAGCTCGATGTTAGTCCTTTCTGAATTAATCCTGTCTGAATAGCATTAGTGTCATCCTCACCATACACCAGTAACTGCTAGGCTATAAAATTTATGATATAACATTTGGAATTAATCTGCAAATATATACTAATTCACACTGACCTTTTTTCAAGCTGGGGCCTTTTTAGCACTCACAGTAGGTTTAACATTGCCCTACTGAGTGTTATTACGAAGCAGTCAATGGTTCTCCATAATTGCATCATGCAAATGACATTTGCTTTTTTGTTTGAGCTTATTCCCTCCGATGTTTCCTTCTTTTATCACACTCTTCACACATCTGTGTCCCTGAAATGGCACTGTAAACTCCTCCTCTTTTGGTCCCCAAGTTCCTTTTTCTGTCTTCCCTGACTGTCACGCAGACGCCGCCAGCAGTTTGGGCTGGTGCGGCGGTGACACATCCTTGTGACATAGGTTATGTCGCCAGCTGGCTGGAACAGGTGTACACTGATTTTACCATCAAATGGCAACACGCACTTGGCTTCCTACCAGTGCACAGGCATGAAAAACCTGCTCCCTTAAAATTTCTCCCAAGATTGATGGGCTGTTCTTTGACACAGCATCCAGCAACAATTTCAATTCCCAGATTGTTTCTCACCGTTTGGGCTCGTTCAACATTAGCAGCAATGGAAAGTCGTGGAGAACTTCTTGTTAGTGGAGACAAATTACTCAGTCTTTTCCTCTCTTTCTTCAGCAAAAAGAAAAGTACAACTTTGGCTGAAGCAGCATGAGTACCCAATTCCTTGTGAAATAACATCTGATTGTGTCTTTTAGAAAATAATTGATGCAAAATATGAAGAAATACTGTAAAATTCCCATCAAAAAGGCAAGGGAGGTAACAATGATTCTGAATATCAAACTGCTTAATCCAACTAAGCTAAATGAAGGCCAGGATATGCACCAATAGCCAGATCCGGTCCCAGCTGTGTCCTGAGAGCCATGCTAGTGAAACCACAGCTCAGCTGAGGATACAAGGCAGAGACCAAATACAGAAGCTGATCTCCATCTCTCCAGTATCACCTACTGTGACGGTCCACTTAGGATAGTGCAGGACTCAACACAGCTCTAAAGTACATTTTTGAGGCTGAGATCATCTTCTTATTCTGTTCCCAGAGTAATAAGTGATGCTCTGATTAATTCTGTGATAGAAAATAATCTAATACTAAAAATATCTCAACTTCCATTAAGTCAGTTCTGCAGTCTTTAAAAATCCAAGGCAATTATACTAGGTTATACCTGACAGTATGTCTTGATTTGTGGATACTTAGGGAAACCCTTGTTCTTCACAGCTGAGGAATTACACTTTCCATTAAAAGCCATTGCTTATATTATCTTGTTAGGGCATCCCACAGTAAACACTGGCTGGCAATGCAGACTTTTTAATGACAACTAATCAGAAGGTCAATGGCTGCAAGTCACACCTAAGGTAATCAAGTTAATAAGACAATGTATTTTACCCTAAAACTAGCTGAAAAACAGAGGTGCAGGAGGGAAGTAGTGCAGAGGTCTGCTGTCCCTGCTCTTAGTATTTCTTTTCCTATCAGCATGGTTTTCAAGTCTCTTTTCCACAGCACCTTTTTTAAGTTAAAAATTTCCCAGGGAAATTCCACACATCACATTCTTAGCAAACTGCTTATCAAATAAAATTACTTGACAATGTATTCATTAGAACTATAAAGAGACTTCCTTAAAAGGCTTTTCTATTAAAAAAAAAAAAAAAAAGTGTTTGTTTGTCTTAAGTATTTAAGCCTCTGTTCTGATACACAGCATAATAGGGCTGGTGCCATGGTAACTACTGTGTGGCTTTTTAATTGAACAGCTGACTTCCAGGAGGGAGAATTGCTACCTGCTTCCCTGCTTTCCACAATTTAGCAAGGCTCTGTCCCAAAGAAAAGCAATGAATTAGGGTCTGTTAGCTCGTGTGGACCTGACAGCTATGTTTTCTCCATGCAGTAGTTGTAGTTCATATAGAAGAGGTCTGCAAAAGTTGCCAGAGTGCACACACATCCAGTGACAATAATTTTATTTGAAATCAGCTTACAATTGCCTTTTTTAAAATGCTTGGTCTGATATTAAGTACAGGAGGGGTCTGAAAGAACTCATTAAGTCCATATACAACCTAGTATAGGAAAAGGTCTACATATTATTACATATTATGTATAATTGTACTGTAAAGAAGACCTTTTCCTCCAAGTAGCTAATTGGGATGCAATAGTGGTTATTTTAAGCTTTACAAAAGAGTTCTTTGCATAATAGAGTGGCTGTTTCGTGCAGCTCCTATGATAAAATTCTCACCAGTCTTAAAATGACAGATGTAATATTACCTTTAATAAGTGTCTACCGATGCATGCAAATTGAATTAAATAGTGGGAGTACAAATTTGTCCGATAATTAAGATAAAAATTCATGTCAGCCTAAGCCCTGATGTATATTAGTAACCCTGTATACTTCTTTTTCTGCATTCTCTAGCAATTACTTTTAGTGTCGAACTCTTGATTACTGTAATATGCAGTCCTTTAAAAATTTATAAATGATCCATAGAAAGTATTAAACAAACAAAAGGCTTCTTTTTAAATCACCTTCAACAAAAAAATATTATAACTTTAGAAGCAGAAACTGTTCAAACTTCAATACACCTCGCATAGAAATAATTCCTCTCAGAGTATAAAAGAAATGGGAAATAATAGGTGTAGATACAATAATTAATAGTGTGAGCAGCAGACAATGTCTCCAGCCTGTGAAAATGGTCACTGTTTCAGAAAAGGTCTCTGTTACATGTCAGGACAAAATTCTACCACCAGCTCAATTTTTCCACAAGCCAGTTATGAAATTTAGCTGTTTGGCTTTCGTGTTAGTCTCTCTTTGAAAATTTACCTGGAACTGGAATTTCAACATTTTTATAGTTAAGAAATTCACCTAGGACATGGAACAGGCAGCTCAGGTGCTTGAACCTGGGTTTAAACAATTCCTGTAAATGTCCCAAGTCATGAGCTCCTCTTGGATAATACTTTACATGCTTTCATTTTTGACCTTAAATGCTTTCTTTGATGCAATGCACCTTATAAAAATGTTATTTAAATGGCTACAACCCCTCATAAGTTGTAATTACAATAAAATGTTTTTCAACCAAACCCTATAAAATCTCTAGTAAAAAAAATTCTATATAAGTAGTTGGCATAAATGAATGTACTAAAATTGCCTGGAATATGAATTTACATTTCCTGCCTTTTGAATCAGGAGTTTCTTAACTAAAATATTTCTGTTACAGAAATGACACATCCTTAAAGAACCAGAGTCTGGGGTCATTTGAGGCTAATCATTGCACTGTAAAAGGAAATTTGTGCTTGACATGAACAGTGATCTTCAAGATAAAGAATTCAAATTCAGAACACTAAAAGCCTGATAATTATTTTGGAAATGAGAAAGAATTGGAACTTTTTCCTAAAACATCTCAATTTTATTTTTTGTGAGGACCTAGAGCCAAGGTTCTCATCTCTCAGTGCTGCTGATGTTCAGGGCTAAGCTCTGGAGAAAAAGTCCATAATTGCTTTGCTGATTATTTGCAATGAGGTGTCCCACAAGGAGAACCCACCCACTGGTTCCAGACTGATGGAAGTCTCCTGAAATTAGCTGGTCTTCCAAGTATTGCAACATTTGAAGCAAGATATAAGAACAAGACTGGATTTGGATCTTCGATTCAAAATGTGTCTACAACTTATTTTAGTACTCCTTGAGCACCAAGTATCAGAAAATTTGGCTTTGGATAAACTCATAATGGGTTCAGTCCTTTTTTGTGTAAGGTTCAACCTGCATGTAATCTCCAGTGATGGTTAAACACCTCTAATGAACTTTGCAGGCATGTAGTGAAGTTAAATATCTGTCAAAAAAGAGATATCAGCTGGCTTGAAAATCCAATCTCTTTTGTTTAACTGCTTTGCTATCACTGAAAGAAAGCAGCCAGTAGTTCATACAGGCTTACAGGCTACATGGGTAGAACTAGCACAAACAACACTTTTAAAGTGGAAAACCAAACCAGACCAGAAACACTGGAGAGACAGTTCAGAATGACTTAGACCCACCCTCCAAGTGAGAGCTGGAGCCCACCCTTCTGCTCCAGGCTTACAGCAGAGCTCAAAATAATTTCAGACAGGTGTGCACAGCACTGCAGCATGGAGCAGCAACCACTTCTGGCCACGATGTTGCACTGAAGACACTTTTATTTCTTGCAGGAGCCTGACCTGCTGAAATCTCTGACTGTGCTCCTAGACACATCCTTGTTATTTCTCTGCCCATCTGTAAAATGGAAATGATAGTGCTAGGGATGTAATGAGGATAAATACATTAAAGATAATGAGGTGCTCAGACACAATGGTAATAAGAGCCATGTGAGTAAGCCTTGCTTTGGTTTGTGTACCTTAATAACAGTGTTCGTTCTGTCTCGACTGTAACACCGTCCTTGGCAACAATTTAAGTATTATAAAGAGTCATACTGTATAATGAGTGAGATTACAGAGCTGAATGGATTTGGAAGCCAAGACTGGCCTAATAGAGCAAATACCACAGACCCTGTCATTAACCCTCATCCACCTTTCCTGCCACACCCAGTGGGGTGGGCACTGCATCCTGCCTGGACAGCCTGTGTCCAGCCACCCTCTGCTCCCTCTTCACAAGCTGCACCCTCAACACCTGCAAGGAGAGAGGCAGGATCCATGCCCAGCAGAAATGGGTGAGAACACAGTTAAACTATTGGTCTGACCTTATTTAAACCAAGATAAAATGCTGTCCAGGATATTTCAATATACTGATGGAGGCGTGGTGGTCAGAGGAGGTAGAATCACATCCCACGCTAACAGATCTCTCCTGAAAAAAAGGACCCTGGAAGGGGACCTCAAAACCATTCCTGAAAATGTTCAAGTACTGTATTTTTCAGTCTTTTGACATTAAAGAATATTTTCCATACTCTCACAGTCAGAAGACAGACAAAATGAGAGGAACAAGATAGGTTTATGACTGTTTGAAGTGTCGTGAGTGAGCTTGAGTTTTACTTCACTCTTTGCAACCCTGTGAGGAGTTCCAGGCTCAGTCACTAGAGTCCACTCAAGGTTATTATTGCTTTGCAGTATGACAATCAGTGCTTCAGGCAGTGTTGCAGTAAGGAGACACAGAATCACGTCCCCTGTATCTGTGTCAATAGGAGTGAAGTGATTGCCTAATTTAATGCAATGTCCTGATGCCTCCTGACATGTGCGTTGATTCGGTCAGACATTTGGAGAATTTATCTGGCTTATCCATTGACTGTTCCAATGGTCTCAATAAAATGATGTGGGGGAGAGACAAAACAACAATGGCACAAGAGCAGTGCAAGAAGCCAACAAGCCATAGACAACAGTGCAACAAATGACCCCAGCAGGCGTTGTAAATAGGTTCCTCAGCCAGAAGGAGCTCAGCCATCATCTTATCCAAGGGCTGAAGGAATAGACTTTTGGGAATATGGAGTTCTCACTATCTTTTGCTGGGAAAGGACATAAAAATACCTCTTCTGGGTCAGCATTTCTATAAGGGGCCATATTGGACAATATGCAAAAGATGTGCTGCCTTCTCTACAGGGCACCAACACAGGAGAGGAGAGATTCTTTTAAATTAGTTGAGTACAGTGAAACTGAGTTGCCCCCTCCCTGACTATGTGAGGAATAAAGTCACTGGAAGGAGCAGCCCAGGGTTGTTCCTGGTGTTATGCTCCCTATTGCCTTTCATTGACTGCTGCAAAAGCTCTACCTAATTACACCTGAGATTAATTTGTCCTCTCTGCTGTACTCATAACAGAGGAGGGTTTATTACAGATTGGTGTGCAATGGTCTCTTCTCTGTAATCCTCACAACTAGGGCCCATCAAATGAGAATTGATGGCAAGAATCAAAGATTTAACATCCTGATCTTTGTTGGGCTTCTTGCCTTTATTTTTTAATGTAGTGTGGTTGGTGAGTTGATATACACAGCTATTCAGAACTACAAATGACTATTTATCCTGCAGCCAGCTAAAAAGGTTCAAACTATATCACAAATGAGGGCACACCAGGAAAATGGCTAACTGTGGTCTTTAATTTGTAAATAATGATTTTAGACCATGACCCTTAATAGGACACTGTCACTTGTGCTGTGATTTATGTCTAGTGTGATGACATCAGTACCAATACTGCTGATAAAAGAACACTTATATTGAAGCAAACAGGATGATGAATGGAGTACAAGTCTACTTACTCATTTCATTACTGACTCTTCTGTTCACCACAGAGCTAATGTAGCGAGTCATTGTCTGCCTTGGGAGTATTTTGCAGGTTGAATTTAATGGCACAAGTGTGTGATATGTACTTCAGTCCTAGTGCTTGAAATGGCACAATCATAGATTAAAAAAGAGATGTGTGTGTGTTCAATAGTTTATGTATGAAACAGAAAATAACTTTATGTCAACTTCTTAAACAGAAAACAGCCAGAAAGTACTTTTCTTATTTTTTTTTACAGCGTTTCCTAGGTTTGTGAGAGCACTTAATTCCCCAACAAGTTAGATTTCTGCATGTGTTTTTTAGTGGACAAAATTAGCAAGTAACATAACCAGCACAGCTAAGTATGACACCTGTGCTTTTTAAAGATGCACAGTATTCTTTTTTTTTTTTAAATTGCCACCGCAAATGCAGAAGCATTGACATATAGCCACCTTTAAAATGCTTTCGTTAGCAAACATTTGATACTGAAGCCTTTGCTGAAGTAAGTGATGTAAATGTTAACATTAACCTTAATCAGACCTATTTCCTAAGATATAAATACTATACTAATGAAAGAGTCTGCCAGCATAATCACGAGGGCAAAGAATTCCCCTAGGACTCTTCAAGCATGTGTATGTCACCAATAATTCTGCTAACCCTTGAGTGCTAGTGACTTTGAATGTAGAGAAGGGGAGGTAAATGCAGTTTTATTAGTTCAGTTTTATTGCTATGGCCAGCTGCACTCTTTTCTCTATAAAAGGTAATTACTTCCAATAGTAACAAGCTAATTGATTGCTAATTAAATCAATTGGCACACTAACCGCTGTCAGAAAGTGACAGATTAGCTGGTCACATGACAGTGTGTTAGTAATGAAAAGTGGACATGGTCTGAGTGTGATTGACACGGCAGATGAAAAGTGATCTGGGATCTCCTAGGTGGTCATGAAGAGGGCATGGAAAACATGATTGATTCAATGGTGACTGTCAGGGAGGAAATGAGAATTGAATGGGATTCAGTGTTGCCCTGGAACCTCACCACATGATGCTCCAAGTTTTTTCACATGTAAATAAGCTAGACAGGGCTTTCTGGCAAGTGAAAGGCAGGATGGGGGAGGAAAAATAGGAGGAACAGAAAGTGAAAGTCAAATCAACAGAACTCAGAAACCTCAGTTTGCCTTGCAAAGGGGAAATAAACCCACACATTTTTCAGTGACCAAGAATATGCCCCATCTCTTATTTTCATTAATTGTAAAGGTTTACAAATTAATTTAGGAAGGTCTTCATAAAAATAGAACTATTTTTTGAGCATGTTGCTTTAGTTTGCCAGAATTCAATATACCTTTTGTAACAAAGGAGAGGAAAATGGAAAGAGCTTTATGCTATTAATATTGCCCCAACACAGACAAGTACATATACTATTATCTAGATCTCCCTCTCTCTGTGTCTGTTTCTTTTAGATATTTACATATTTACATAATTATATAGCAAGTGTCCCAAAACTGGATTGATTTCCTGAAAATTAAACACTCATATCTAATATTTAACATGCTTTTATCTCCCAAACTTAGTATTGTAAAGTAGTCAGTCTCTCAAAGCCCAACCTTTTAAAATAAAATGGAAAAATGTTTATTTTTTTTATGCAAGAAGACATTCCATACTTGCTATATTGTTATTACCATCAAACTTGAGTAAGTGTTTCTGAAATACCAAAAATTTTTATATAGTCTTTGAATAAGAAATAGTCAGTTAATTCTGAGCATAATAATATGCTAATAAATGAGTTAATACTCAGTGGCTCCTAACAAATGCTGACATTTAACTGTAACTGTGAAGGTATTATGCAGATACTTCTGAAAAGGAGACAATTATTATTGTTTTATTAACATCTAAGATGGTATGAGCCAGGGCTTGTGTGCTTTATTCATCCTTTCTGAAGAAAGCTGGCACTGCTAAGGACAAGTGCTGTTTGGCAATGCACCCATACCAAGTCTCCCTGAGGGTGTTTCCTATCAGGAGAACCCAGACCCAGTGGTGTTGCACAAGATGTGTGGACACAGTCATTGAAACCCATCACTTTTTTAAAAGGAAATGGGAGTCTGGCCTCATCTCCTTTCTCATACTGCCCTACTTAACTGCTTTCAGGATGGTCTGGGAAAGAGGTGCCACTAGTTATGAATGATTTTACTTTCTGCAGTAAAGAAAAGAATTCAAAATAAAGATGCACCTCTTTCTTTTGAGTGCCATAGCAGCTTGTGAAGACATTGAGTGAGGCCATGACTGGGTGGGAAGAGACATTTACACCATCTAGAGCCTTCTGCTTAGGCTAACTGATGCCAAGTGGGACTAGAAGGACGGAGGCGATTTTTTGTGCCTTAGTTTTTGGACAGACCTTTCACCAGTGCACACCAACATAATTACAATGAGTGGTGGACTCCAGATCAAGAGAGTAACAGCCAAAATACATGTTCATGTTCTGCCTCCCTTAATTCCTCCTGAGTCTCCTCTGGTGCCACATTACCATTTTCTGCCTTTAATTTTGTTTCCTTTTTTTTCTGTTTTTGAGTGGATGTGTCCTGGCATCTCTTCTGCCACATAGGTACTACCCAAGAGGAAGGGAAGAAAGACTTTCATTCACAAGAATTGCAATTAATTTAATCCAAATAAGCCAAGCCCTCTCAGTTATTTTCTTTCTCTGACATGAAAATTAAAGCAAAGGGAAAAATATTGGGAAGAATCCTATTGATACAAATTATCCTATCACTTTAATGTTATGCTTGAATCCATGAGCTTTTACATCAAATTATGCTCCAGATTGTGCTGTAGCCTTAGAGGACCAATAGGCACCATCCTTGGTTAGGTAAAGCACACATTGTATGAATATAACGGTATGTGGCTGGAACATATTATGGGATCATTACTTCCTCTCAGTATTTCTCTTTTAATTCCAGTTTATAGATTATGAAGGATCTTTTCTATCAAAGAACTTTCTACTAGGGTGAGTACAAATGGCGAAATTATTTCTTGATATTAACTTTTTCAAGGATGTCAATTCTTGCTCTTACAAATTATCTTTGCACTTTCATGTGTATATTCTTTAACCACTTACGCAAACGAAGGCAAAGTTCATGCACACAATATTAGAGATTAATTTTTCAAATACTCTTATTCATGAAGAATTTAATGAATAAGAATATTAGAGACTAATTTTATTATTATATTAGAGAATATTAAGAATATTAGAGACTAATTTTTCAAATACTCTTATTCATGAAGAATTTATTCATCAAGGTTCAGCCAAGTCTCTTAGACCTATAAAGAAGAATGGGTATAACATATAGTTATATGTTTTGTCATTTAGCTCATCTCATGAATCAAAGCCCAGAAGTTATGAAATATATCCAGCAAAACAATCACGCAAACATTTTGGCACTGAATTTGAAGCCAGACTAACTTCTAAGCGTGGTAGAAATCAGTAATGAATCATAAAAATCTTCTCTTGAACAGCAGGGCATTACAAAATGCTCTAGAAGTTCCACAGAGAGCATTGGAATATATTTCTCAACTTCATAATGTGTATTTTTGTCTTTTAATGTGAACAATTACAGTTTCTTTTCTTATACTGATGAAACTCAAGTTTCTTTTCTTACACCTAATCACAACGCAGTTATTGTGGATGAAATTACCAGTCCCACTCTGAATTGGATCTATTCATTTGAGCACGGCTAAAATCCAAAACAGAAAACACCCCATGTTCCTACCTCGAAAAACACAGACTTATGAGTCAAGTCATGCAGAGCTGAGAGTGGTACTGATAGAGAGAGAAGTCCTTTTGTGTTTTCCATTCAATCAGCTCCTTACTCTGGAATGTGCGCATCAGACCCTACATGTAAGTGGGGCTCACAAGGCACCCACCCTGTGCTCAGGCAAGCTGGTGTCCAGGGTGGCAGTGGAGCTCTGGAACCACATTCTCAAGGGAAACCTCCCCCACTGCAGGTAGACCCTGGTTGGGTACCAGCCTTGTGCTCCTCTCTATTCCCATCTTCCCTCAGGTTCCATCCAAGAGGGATTATCCTGCAGTGTTTGTGGCCCAAATGCTAACCAGGCAATGTGTGTGTCCAGCTTGAAAAACACATTTGAGCCTGTCGTGGTGTGCCTGCAATCAAGTTGCATATTTGGCAGGCTGGCCAGTGTCCTAGACCTTATTCCACCAGCTCCCTTGGAACAACCAGAACAATGATTCACACACCCAAACATGAAATCAGGTTCCCCAGGTAAGTACATGAGCATGAGAAGCTTGACCCTACCTATTTACCCAAAATCCCAAATGAAAGGTTGTCCTGTGACTTGAGTGAGAAGCCATGTTTCCTAAAATTTGTTCCAATATTTAGAGTCTACTTTTCTTATGGTTAGTTCGATTGCTGCATAGGAAGAAACTGTGACAAGGATCCTGCCTTTCACTGTGTTGTAAATACATCCTTTCAATGAACTAACAAGGAGTGGGAGAGAAAAATATTATCCCAGCTTGACATGCTGCCTCACTGATAGAAATAAAATTGAGTTAAACTTGTGTAGTTCCACTATGCTGCCATGTAAAAGACAAAACTAACCCCACTTGTGGATGGGTTATTTAAGGTCACAGAGCTCATTCTCTATAGCAATAACAAAAAAACCCACAGAAAAAAATGCAAATGTAGAAGATATTTAAATGAACATAGTAGTACCTGAAAATGTAAGGGATTTTTATCAACATGGTACCTGCTTGCCTGCTTCCACACATCTAAATATCCTGTTCTGTCATTTATAAGCAATGGCTTGTCTAGTTGAGTACTTGAGAAAGATAAAACAAATCCATTAGTGGTGAGAAGTCAATACAACATAAATTAAAGCATGTCAGAACCCCATGTACACTCTCTCAGCTAAAGGGGCTGTAGATCAAATAAAGCCTTCATACCCAGATTAAGCACCTTAACCTATGCACATAGATATCATAAATTTTCTTTACTTGACGGATTTTTTGAGCATCCACAAACAGATAAGTTGTCTTCTGCTCATGTGCAATAGGGAAAGCAAATCCTATGATTTATATCAGAGACTTTATTGAAGCCCCACACTGATACCCTTGATACTTTTAGTGACAAAATTCCCATAGATTTCAGTGGAGTCATGTCTTTTACCTCAACCTATTTGAGTTTATTTTAGCAGAAAGGGGTCTGAGGCACTGTCAGACTTCATTTACTATGTATTGTTCAGCATGAAAAGAAGGAAATAATCTGACTCTGTTTATCTGAGTGCCAGGATTGTCTTACATCAACAGTACAGAAATACATTCTGAAAGGATTCCCAGCCATAATTTTAGGTCTAGTCTGACTTTTTTTAGTATGAGTTCTTAAAGACACAAGAGTTAGTGGTGCCCGGGCATCATTTAACATACCAAAACCATATGAAATGCCTGTGTCTGCTGGGTGAATCCCAAAGGATAACATTATGCATAGGTGGAGCTTCAATGTCTCTCTTACCCACTCTCAACCTGCTTTGAATTCTGCCATTTGCTCCCTGTTGTGAAATTCAGTTTGGTTTTTTTTTCCTTTGGACCTGATCCAAAACTCATTAAAGCCAGTATGAATTTAAATGAATGGACTTTGCATCATGATTTTAATTAAAGCCTTTTACAAGCCCAGCCCTCTGAATGTTTCACCCTTGCTGAAACACTCTTATCTTTCCTTCTTCTGCTATTAATGACACCAATCCTACCCATCCCAGCACAGCCTGTTCAAAGACGACTTCTTCAATTACCATCAACTGCCATCTCTATGCTAATAATTCACTGATTTACATCTCTCTAGATCTGTCTCTGTGTGCAAATTAAGGTCTTGGTCTGCCTCTTTAGCATCCTTTGGTATTTAGCTATCACCTAAAACTAAGCAGGGTGAAAACGTAATTCCAACCTTTCCTTCCAAGCCTTCTCTTTCTCTAACAAATATCATCATCCTATCTGCTTCAAACTTGGAGCTAATTTTGACTCATGTCAATCCCCAGATATTTGGAGGCCTGGATTTTGCTAGACCTGGCTGGTCTAACATTTCTGAAATACAGAATCATTCCAAGTGACTTAACTTTTCATCATCTTTCCTCTCAATTAATGCCACATTATTTTCTCAGGTCCAAAAGGGTACAAACTTATTCCACTTATATCCAGTAGGAATGCTACCAAAAATAATATTTTTTTCCCCCTAGTCTGTTGCTTTTAACTATGCCTTTTCCTTCTTGAATAACATATGAACTGTACTTCACTTCCCAAGGCCTTCACACACTCAGTACCTCTAGATGAGCTCACATCTCAATTCCTTTGTAAACTCTTCATCAAGGCTTTTTTATTCTTTTGCTTTTGCGTAATTGGAAAGTGCTCACCATAGACATGCACAGAGGTGTCCCATTGTTCCAATAGGACTTATTTTTCCTGGGGAAAAAACCAAACCAATAGAGAGTGGTCAGACTGCTTATCATTCCTATAAAAGTGTTTCCTTGCTTCTTCTTACTCTCTGTTTGTTTGACAAAATTTTCTTGCATGGCTGTATCATATCATATCAGATTTTTGGACGGTCTCTGCCTTCTACTTTTTCACTCATGCAACCTTCAAGTAAAAATGCTGTTCTGTATTTTTCTGTATTCCTATTGATCTGTAGGAATACTTGTTAAGATTTTGAAAAGGTCAGAAAACACATGATAGAAAAGAAGGTATTTTTGGTGTTTTAAATCATTGTTCCAATGAGTGAATGTGACTAATATTTAAAAGTAAAGCAAATAAAGGAATGCTTTATAGCATGCAGATGATGAGTCCCTGGTCCTTCAGTACAGTTAAAAACCAGAATAACCTCACCACTGAAAAAAACCAAGTTTTTAATGCCAGGCTTTTATGGTAAAGGACATGAGAATGAACAAAATGTTTGCTTAATGTAACTTCTGTGGGAAAACTATTTATAAAAATTCACTCTGCAGTTTACATTTACATAAGACTTTGGTGCCTCACAGGCCGGGCTTTAAGCTTTTTTGTGGCACAAAAAGGCCAGTTTTATGTCCCAATTCACACTCTGGTCCACACTGGAGGGGGACCACATGCTAATTTTAGGGATACCGCTGCCATCACCTTTTTCTGCCCCACCCTTTTCTCCAGGCCCTGCACTACTGTGGTCCTGCCTTTTCTGCAGACACGACCAGCTCCATGCTGTACCTGCTTGCTGATCTCAGGGTGCTCCTCTAGCAAAGAGGGTAGAACTCTGTATTAATCTGGCCTTTCTCTGTGCTTGTCACTGTGACTGCACAAAAACATAATCCTGTGCCTTACACAAGGGATCAGAGGTCATTGGGCAGCAGCTGTCCAGTGCTTCCCTTCCCACTCAAGCTTTTGGAGCCAGCACAGGAGAGATCCCAGAGCAGCAGAGTCACTTCTATGAAACGCTCCTGTCTCTAAGGGAAATAACTTGGTGAGAAGGAGTGGAATTGGCATTTCTAATGACAGAAAATGAAACCATCACCTCTGTTCAATCCTTATCAATATCTAATTTCCTTAAAGTAAGTACTTGGGGTGATTTTTCTATTAGGTGCACAGTAGGGAAATGTGCTGTGGTGAGGTTAACATACTGGCTTGTAAACAAATTTTACCATTAAGTACTTGCACCAAAACTGCTTTGACAACTTACTTAGCAGGTGGTAAATGCAGAAAAGAAGAGGGTCTATTTAAAAATAATTCCACTCTGAAATGAGTTGGAAAGTACAGATACAGGTTGTAAAAACCTGTATTGTAAAAATCTATATTCACTTTATATCCTCTCCAACATCCCAGCCAAAAGTTCCCTGGTCTATGTAACATATTCCTTATCTTCTCAGTTCCTCATCTTTTTCACTGATATGTTTCAGTTTCTTCTTTGTGGTCTCTCAAATACAGCATTCAGCCTTCAAGACATGGGAGCACAGGTCTACACCAGAGTATGAAGATGTTTTTTCTTTTGTTCTCTCTTCTCTCTCTAAAAACTTTTCACATTCTACTTTTTCTTTTAATGTCAGAAAACTATATTAGTGGTTCCTTTTTATGTGCTGCAGATGATACTGAGAGAAGAGAAAGAAATGGTATGAAAGACATTGCTGCAGGTAGGTCAGTCCAGCTTTGGAATTGTTAGATAGGGACTGAGAGCCCAGACATTGTATCAGGCACAGGGTGAAGTCCACATTGGAACAGAACAGATATAAAAGTAAAATGTAATTAGGGACGGACTACAGTGGAAAGGGACAATTACGTTTTTGTACTTTCCAGTAAAGACAGAGAAAATAGCATAGGTTAGTCCCAAGCATAGAGTGATCAGCTGATGCCTGGAGTCCATGTAGCAGCTCTGCCAGCCCTGCTCTGCTGTATCCCTCCCTCTGGCACCACTGGGCACCCCCTGGGCATCCTCTGCACTTGTGCCAGATACCATCGTGGGTTTATGACACAGACAAAAAAGCCTGCCAAGAATCTAATGCTTGAACAGGGTCCCAGGACAGTTTTTAAAATTAGATTTCCAACAATGAGGGGATGAGGGTGTAAATCTACAGGAAGTAGTTACTGCAGACGTTTAATGAAAGTACAACACATCAAGTTCACTAGAGATAACTGGATTCAATGCTTGGGCTAGAAAGCCCATCATTCATCCAAG
The DNA here is from genome assembly GCF_027477595.1 of Haemorhous mexicanus. NCBI lineage: Eukaryota > Metazoa > Chordata > Aves > Passeriformes > Fringillidae > Haemorhous > Haemorhous mexicanus. The sequence continues at coordinate 8,633,898 of NC_082348.1, read as the reverse complement.
GAAGCACACTGCCGACAAATCTATTCATTCTCAGAATCAAAACATCCAGAAGACAGTTTGGTGAAAGCTGTGTTTGAAAGGGTTTTGGACTGCTTTGGGCTGAGGGGAATTGGAGGAATTCTGTTATTTAGACAACTAATGGCAAGTTCCATTTGGGAGAGGTCATCTGTTTTTGTTTTGAACCCAGAATTTTTTTGCCCTAACAGCTGCAATACATCCTATTTGCTGTGGAGCAATTTGAACAGAGTGAGATAGTCTAAAAGTCAGGATGATTCAATCTTGCCTGTGAACATTTGGCTTCCAAGTATATGTCCTAAAGTTCTAATCTGCATAGATATGGATTTACAGATCACTGACAGAACTCCAGTGACTGGAGTCAAAAGGTTGACTCTTTTTAAATTTTTCTTCATTTAAGCTAAACACTTTAATTTTATTTACCTTCTATAGCTGGGTAAGTGCTAGACTTCTGAAAAGCATCAGAAATTTTCGAAGACATTAGTAGAAACAGATTAGCTTCTGAAAAATCTGGATTTTAGCATCTACTTCCATCAATGTACTGGGTTTGCCTGGCAAGGTTTTGGAACTGGGGGTAGGCTCAGGGGCGCCTTCTGTGAAAAGCTCCCAGAAGTGTTCCTGTGTCTGATGGAGCCAATGCCAGCTGGCTTCAGGACTGACCCACTGATGGCCAGGGCCGAGTTCATCAGCAGTGGTGGCAGGACCTCTGGGATAGCATATTTAGGAAGGGGCAAAGACCCCTGCAGCCCATGGTGAAGGCCCCTGCAGTCCATGGAAGTCCACAGGGAAACAGATAACTCCTGGCAGTCCTTGGAGAGCCCTAAACCAGGGCTCATGTTGGAGAAGTTGTTGGGGGAATGTATCCTCAGGGAAGTTTTCCATGTTGGAGCAGGGGCAAAGTCCTCACCCCGAGGAGGAAGGAGCAGCAGAGAGAAGGTGTGATAAGCTGACCTCACCCCTTATTCCCCATTACCCATCTCTTTCTACAGCTGCAGGGAGGAGAGCGAGAAATTTGGAAGCAAGTTAAGACCAGGAAGAAGGAAGAAGGAAGGAGAGGGTGGAAAGCTGTTTTTAAAATTTGGTTTCTTTCGATTATCCTACACTATTTGATAACTAATAAACTGAACTGGTTTCCCCAGGCTGAGTCTGTTTTGCCCATGATGGCCATTCTGGTGGCAATTGATGAGTGATCTCTCCCAGCCTGTGTTTTGATCCAGGAACCTTTTGTTATATTCTCCCCCTCCTGCACAGCTGAGGATTGAAGTGGTAGAGCAGCTTTGGTGGGCAAATGGTATCCAGCCAGAATCAACCCTCCCCACAATCAGCCTGTATCTACATGGGACTTCATATCAAAGAGATAAATTCCTCTTGCACAGAGAGGGATTGGCCTTAAACAATCAAGTCTGTAAAAGGAAAGAGCTTAGATTTTTGGAAAGCATCCAAGGAAGATGCTGAGCTTTTGTCTAAGAAGTGAGATATGAAAGAGGAAATTCTCTCCTCTGCTTGACAGGATCAAACCAAAATTGCTGCCCAGCCTCTAACTTTTAACTTAAACTACCAGAAAAAACATTTCAAAAACAAACCTGGGATCAATTTGACCTGTGACAGAGCATGCAGTAGTGAATAGACAGGTAACTTTTCCCAGTCTCTTATGAGAAAGTCAACTACTTTATTTGGAGCAAGCAGTCAAGAAGTTTGTCCAGTAATAGAACAAATTCTGTTTTGCAATCTTCACTAACTTTTCTTATACCTGTTTTCATTTTGCCCCTCCTTATTTTCACTATTTCTTTAATTTCCACTAATTTTTTTCTTTAAAGAAATTTGTCTTCTCTAAGTGGCTTTAGTACAGCCAATAAAGCCTTTAGTGACTGTACTAAACAGCCTTTCCTTTAACAATTAAGATTTTTACAGTCAGTCTGCATTAATGCAGAACATCCAAGGCAGAATCATCTTTTGATGACAGGGAAGTTGTAGTGATCAAGAAGACACTACAGCTGGCATTAGCAAGGGGGTCAAAGATTAGAAACTCATTAACAGATGGTTATGAAGCTTCTCTTAAATGTGACATTCAGGCCCCTAACAGGGATATTTATTATCCTTATTTGATGTTGGAGAACAATCAATAACATTTGCTTATTGGTTATCTACCAAGATTGAGAAGTTTCCATTCATAAGGGGTAATGAATCACACACTGAAGAAGTTCCTCTCCCCTGCGAGTATAATTAAATATTGCATTAGCCAATCAATAACAACTAGATTTAGAGCGGGTATGGGACACCAGCCATTAGCCTGATGACAGGAGCAGTTCAGTTTTTAAAAATTTGTCTTTGAGAAAAGATAGAAAGATGGTCAAGATTTTCCAAAACATAAATCTGCATACTTTTCTTGAAGACCTTTTTTAAACAGAGAATTCAATCATTTGTCAGCATCCAACTGTCTGAAATAATCGCTTTTTAAAAAGAACTAAATGTCAACTCTTATTTTGAAATCCTTGCTCTATTTGAACATAATTTAGGAAAAGAAAGGGAAAACTGATGTTGTCAATAAAAACAAAAATTAAATTTCACTTTGTGCCCCAGGAGAGTCCTCTTCAGCACAGGGGGACTTGCACCTGCTGTGAGCACTGCCAACAGCACCACTGCTCTGTACACCCCAGAAAGGACATCTCAGTCAGGGTCATTTTTGTGCCCACGGGGAGGGAAATGGGGGCTTACTTTGCCTGGTAGCAATTGCTCACATGGACCCCCTACATTCCTTGGTCTTCTGAATTATGAATAGCTTTGCTTTCCAGTGTAGACTGGGTCATTAGCTTTTTTGATGACCAAATCAATTAGCAAGTCACCACCATTAAAAGAGGGAAACACCAGCCACTGCTGAAGTGATTTTAAAAGTAAGCCTGGAAGTTTATTAATTTAACTTCCCATGTTAAGGTCTTATCTCTTTTTTGAATTTCTGGTGTCCATTTTCACCCTCTTTGTGCCCACAGCACAGTGCTTTGTAACTTCCTTTCCCAAAACAGACCCTAAAATCACTTCCTGCAAACTTCCTTAGGCTGTTGTTGAAGATATAGCTGAGAAAGATGACCCAAAAAGTTTCTTAACTGAGGACTGTACGTTTCTCAATGAAGTAAACAGGAGATTAATTTAGCTAGCAGGGAATAGAAAGATCCTGGAGGCAGTTATAAATCTTAAATTTTTTTTTGAACTTCATATTTGATTTAGAGCCTTATAAAAGTCTTTTGCTTTTAGAAATACAAGTATGCTCCTATACCAAAAACCAGAAAAGCCATTTAGTGCACTGCCTTGCTCAGCTACAAATATTCATCAAAAGTATCATCTTCCTATCTTCTTGCTTCTCATAGTCTACTGATAGACAAATGGTTTGTCCCTCCCCTCATGTCTCATCTGCTGCTTCTGTGCACTATAAGATTTAGTATAGCAGTTGCATAGTAATTTAATAAGCAGACCTTGGAGAACAAGTGCAAAAAAAAAGAAGACAGAGAAATGCTAAAATATTGCTCAGAAAGAGAAACTGATGGAACTGATCACAGAAAAAAAAAAAAAAAATCAGGCTAGGAGCCCTGAGGAGTGATACAGACTGAAGACAGTTAGACAGTGGAGCCTCTGAACGTTAGCATACTCTCCAAAGAGCTTAGGATCCCCCACTTTAAGGGTCCTTAAATTTTCACAGTTAAGGGAAGTATTTCTGCAACCCAGGGACTCCTCAGCCCATACCACTCTCCTCAAAGTGAGCATTACCACTGACAGTTCACCCAGGGGTGTAAATTAAAGACAATCCTTGGATTGTCTTTATCCTTGGATGACTCCCTAGAATGATTTGATGTCATACCAAAGGAAGTCAGCAGTGCCACTGGAACTCACAGGAGTGGGATTGGAAATATAGAAATATATATATAGAAAGAAAGCTTTCTATCCTCATCTTCACTGTGCATTGGTTTTTGATCAAACACATGTCCACTAAGATGTTGGTCTTCTAAGATATAAAACCAGTGTCCCCTCTCCAATCCCAGAAGCAGGTCTGTGTGTTGGTGACCTGTCTCTACAGTGGAGCATTTGCAATGTATTTTCATCTCTACAGTACCCTGAAAAAGTGCAGCTGTGGGTCTTAGTAAGGATTATTAGTGTAATTTACAGCAGGCAGAATTTATCAGACTGTTGCATCTCCAAGCTACCAAAGGAAAACAAGACTTTCCAAGCACCAGACCCTCTCCTCATCTTGATCTCTTTTTTTGCCTGAAATATTCTCCTCCATGACTTTCTTTGTTCATACAGCCTCCCTTCTTCCTCAAAGACATCCTCGGGACTGCAGCGGAGCCAATTAAAGAGGAATGGCAGGAAAACAAGCCGTAAAACACTGAACACCTCAGCTTTGATACACCAATGCACCACAAGAGCTGTTTTCTCTCCCCAGGAGATCTGAGCTGGCTGGTGCAGGACAGGGCAGCACTGCTCAATTTTTTTGCCTCTATTTCACTTCAGCCATGACCTCAAGCACTCCTGCCTTTTCCTGCTGTTTGGTGGCTTCTTCATGATTCTAAGGAGTAGAAACCCAAACCCTGAAGTTCAGCCCCTGAAGTTTCACTTGTGCTTTGTATTTCACACTCTCAGGGCACACTTTCTCTATCTTTGGTTCCCAAGTACTGCAGAAGAAAAAAAAAAATGTTTTCAAACAGAGTTTTACTTAATACAATATTGTCAGCCTGAGCAATACTCTGTGAAACACACCATAATTAATCACCATTATCAGCCAAAGATAAGACTAAACTGCAGACTATGAGACTGAAATAAGCTGAGGTCCAAGGGCTTTAGGTGCCTGAACAATTCAGCTTTTTAAAGAAAACTTAAAAGAACTAATAAAAATCTCATTTTGGGCATCAAAAGCACAGGGCATGCCTGCTCACAGCTCCAGGGTTTCAGACAGGATGCTTGTGCAGATGACTGTCTTCTACATATTATGATAAAATCAATGTTTTTTTTCAACCACAGGTAGAATAATAATCAATTAAAAATAAACACAAGTTCTTGTTATTTAAAAGTAATATACATATAAATACTCATCATAAAATGAGGCCTATAAGCAGTTGAAAACTTTAAGAATATCCTTCCCATGCACAAATGGGCAGATTTAAGTAATTAAAATCTACATATACAACAAAAAGGCATAGAATTTTTTTTCCCCTCAATCAGAACACAGTTTATTTTGACACACTAATTGATTCCTTACAGGTGCAAGTGGTATTTTATTTAGACCAGAATTTGCCAGTAACAAATCCAACAAAAATGGAATTAAAATTCAATCTGTAAAAAATTAATGCAATACATTAAGAGTCCTCTTTGCATATAGCCTGTAATATTTGACTTCCTGGTACTAGAGGATCAGATCATAAATGTTATATTTTCATTATGGTTTTCTTTCAAGATTATTATGGCTCCTTTTGCTAGTCCTTGCTTTCAGGGTATCTTCAGTACAAATGGGTGGGGAAAACAAAGGAATAAGCCTTATCAGTTATTTAAGCTGATATCTTGCACTGAAGAGATATTTTGATGATACAGTTTTCATTAGTAAAATGCTATAGCATAATAAATTAATTCTATGTTGTGCACTTATCTATTAGACACATTACTACAGAAAAATAAAAATGTTAATTATTCATTATCATCTCTCTGATTATTTGTTGTGGCTGATAATTACATTGAATGTATTTTATATCAGTAATAACCTTCTGTCTACATTTACAACATATCATATCTGGGGGGCTTGTCAAGCTTTTTCCCAAAGCCTTTTCTTTATTAAGACACAGACCTCATGAGTACATAACCTTTATGTTGAAGGCTGATTTTCCTCTTTCATATAAAGAACAAATATTATAGATTAATTAATCCAATGTGATTATAATTTAATCACACTTCTTCTGCAGTCACAAGGGACTTGGGTATTATTCAGTGGCTCATTCATATTGTTATGGAGAATAAATGCAGTCATAAAAATATTTGTGTGTCACTTAATTCATACAAATAAGCAGGACTCAAAATCAGTAAACAAAACCCACCATTTTCCTTTCTTTTAAAACACAGAAGCTTTGTGGTCTCACAGGCTCTTGCTTTCCACCTTTCAGCCATTTGCATCTGTTCAGTGTCTTGTTGTAAAGCCTCCATTTCCAAGCAGAGCAATACACACTGGTCCCCTTCCAAACAATAATTAACTTCATTTTTTAAGAGGCTGATTCAAAATTGAAGTGTGGATCCTGTGCACACCTGACCAAATGCTGCTTGCCCCAGCCCATTTTTAAAGCAATGTCTTATGCATTCCACTCATGCCTGGCCTATTCCACTTGATTTTATTGTCAGAGAAATGATTACTTATTAATCTAGCTTTTCTAACATTTGCTTTTATGCCATTTCCTTAAAGTGTAGCCTGGATCATATCCCTACCACCATGGAAATCCTCTTGGATTATTTCTATATCAAATTCTATGAGCTCTTTGAAGGCTGAATCCTCTCAACATTTATTTTAGAAGGACAGGGGAAAAAAAAAGAAGAAATTTCTTTTCATGAGACCTTTGAACAAAGTGCAATTTGAAAGTGTGAATGAAATTACTGTTTAATAAAAAGTGAATATTTGAGCTACTTGACCTTGGGACAATGTTGTTTCATTAAATTAATCAATTTTAAGTTTTTACTGGACTTCAAGAAACTAAGGAAAGAGTTCACAAATGCATTAGATGGAAGCAAATTAGCAATACAAATCTTTCTCTTCTGTTGCATCTAAGAAGTCTAGAAAGAATCAAGTGCTAAATAAATATTACCAGTCAAAATGAACCGATCAATTAAATGCAGTCATATCAGAATGGAGCTCAAATGCAGAAGAAGCACACAAAACTAAAATTAATTGTATGAACATGACATGGAGAAAGGCTTGGATATGTGCAACAAATAGACAGTAACCTTATGGCTGGGTAATGATCAGATTCAGCTATTTTTAAAGGAAACAGTAAATTTCCCTTATACTGGACATTTCAAATCTATCCTTCTGAAATTTCAAAACTCTACTTGCATTACCACTATTTTATCTGGTACTACTATGAAAATCCAGGAGACTCTTCAAATGTGAGAAACATCTTTTTTAAAAATGTGTTTCTACTAATTTCTTCACAAAAAGCTTTTGTTAGAAAGCCTAGGTATGGTTGGGGTTGTTGAGTTCAGCAACCCAACAGGGATGAGGCTGTTGCAGCATAGTTTTCATGCTCAGGCTTGTTCTTCCCCAAACAATCTTCATCCTGGATGCTGCCTCATGAACAAAACTTCATTTTTCCTTTTTCCAACAGACTGAAATTTTTTAAGACTGTGGAAAGAACTTACAGGCATAGAAACAACAGACAAAAAATTCATATGGAGGAGTTCCCTTGGTACAAATTGATTTTTCCTCCAGTTTTCTTCTGTGCCATTGGGATCCAAGTGTGAGCTCTCAAGGAGCTGGGACAAGATCTGATCATTTAACATGTAAAGAATATTGAAACTGGAGAAACTTTGCCCTGGGGCTTTTCAAACCTTTCATTGCCTCAGTATATAAATTACATGGGTGGTCCTCCTTCTGCTCTATCCCAAGCCTTGGAATCAGCCAAGAAGCATTTATCTTGTTGCATCTGAGGTTTTAGACACATTAACAGATTAGATGAGCAGTTTTTGCACAACCAGTTACACAGGTATCCTAAATACCAAACAATAGCTTCAAATAAGCCCAGCTGATCTCAGATCATGTAGGATATGCAAAAATTATGTTTGCAAGAACTTTCCAGACATGATCAGAAGTGAATTATAAACCTAAACCTAGATGGGCAAGAAGCCAATTTGGAAAGATCAGAAGACAGAATCAGTGGAAAAGTAAGATTACTGTGTTTGAGTGTTGTATAGACAAGACTCTCTTTATCTGTATGTACTGCTGAAGTCAGTGGCTCACATCCGCTGTGAGATTTAGATGGTACCTTTCTTTATGGTGTTTTGCAACAGATTTTGGAATACTGTTTTTGAACACAGAGTGCAATAGCATGTCCTTGAGCTCTTACTTCAATTGGTTGCACAGAGAATTGCAGGAAGCACCATCTCTCCTGTTCTTTTACACATCTTTTAGTGCCTGTTTTTAACGTGATCAGTAGTCTCCATTTGCGACCTACAGATCCCAAACATGCTCCAGTTTCTCATTATGTTCACCAGCTACTTTTTCACATTGTGAAGGACAAGCCTGGGATTGGGTATCACTCCAAAACAAACCTGAAATCTCAACAGTTTTGGGAATTCAGCAGCTCAACACAGCCTATATTATTTGTTCTGTTGTTATTCTTTGCACACTGGATACCTGGCACAGTGGGCAGAAAGCATGGTTATCTATGCAACACTAACAATACAACAACAATAATTTCATATTGCACCTGTAATTGTCCTTCACAGTCCTGCAAACCAAACAAGATTTCTCCACCTCAGAGACTTCATGTACTAGACATGACAATCTGGTTGTAGACCAGAGTTAATTATCTCTCAATCTCTTTTCCTTAATGTCTAATCCGTAATATGGGTACACAATTTCTATACCAAAAATCAGACAAATCCAGAGTCTCAAACTCCAGTGCAGAATTCTAAGTGCCTGTGCAAGTTATTTTCATTAAATATTCCTTCTCAAATAGAAATGCAAATGATGATTGCAAACCACTCTGGTCCAGGTTCCAGGAGAGAAGGATCTATCTGTGAAACTGGGAGCTGTGAACATGCAAGCCAAGCAAAGTAGCTTATGTGTGGGAAAACGAAAACCACATCTGACACAAATACAACAAAATTTTATCATCATCCTTCATAGCTCTCTCTTTCCTGTTGTTGCTCAGCCACATCCAGTGACACACCCATACTCAGGATGCAGACTCTACAATCTTTGGGGTAGATTTGTTTGCCTTCAATGAAGCTACATCAGGTGCTATGGTGGCAACTAAATTGGTAATTGTGCAAAGAATGAAGATATTGTTTACAGGCAGTGAGAACAGTTTTTTGCTCTAATTCATGCCATAGCAGTACATGAGAAGAGTCCATGGGCTCCCAGTGCTCTGAGAGGGCACCACAGTGGAGGAATTTAGATTCAGAGGTTTTATTTTTCTCGATCATTAGCATCATAGCCTGCTGGCCCAGCCCAGTCTCATTTTATGTCTGCAGCCTGACAAGATCACAGCTTGGGATGACATGGCTGTAAGGAAAGTTGTGTTGCTTGTCAAGCATAGTTTCATTTTAACCACCAGCCTGAGAAATGTTTGCTGGTGAACATGTTTACACAGCTCTTCCCCTTTCAACATAAAAGCTATAGCCATGCTACAAAAAACAGAGGTAAAAGTGAGGTCCCCATGAAGTGGTGGCCATTGTAATAAGTGTTCTGCAGCTACAGCGCCTTTCATCTAAGGATTTCAAATTCCTTGCAAAGTTTGATTAATTAAGGCTCATGGTGAGAGTTCTGTGAATCATCAAACCACAAGCATTTCACACCTCACTGACTTGCAACTCAGAGAAGCTCCTGATGAACATGAGCTGAGTTCCATGAGACTTGAGGGAACCTAGATCAACTCCAGTGGGTTGGCGCTGAAGTCATTTTTCAGATGTGTAAATTTAAAGGGAAGCCAGGTGAGCAATCCAGAGCACTTCATTAAGAAGCACAGTGAGTGAACCTTGGGAAAAGCCTCCTCCTAGATACTGAAACTGCTGCAGTCTGGAAGCTGGGAAGGTGCTAGCAAAATCAGTAGTGATCTCCCACAGAGAATGGAGAAGAAACCTTTAATTCTATTTAAAATTTTGGTCTTATTTAGCTGGTACTTATTTACCTCAATGCAAAGTTGAATGTCACTTCTTTTTGCAGCACTTGTAGCCATTATCCTTGACCCAAAGCAATGTCAGACCAAGGAGGACATTAGTAATGGGCCAGTCTCTCTCCTGCATGTTGTATGTCTTGCACAGCACCTCAGGCCTCCTGGTAGCTCTCCCATCAGCCCATTCCTTCCCACTGGCACCATTGCATCACCTCTCTGGCTGTGCACCTCTCTGGAAGCTATTCATTTCATTCTCAAGAACATTTACAGGACTATAACTGCAGACATTTAAAATCCTGATTAGTATTTTCTCTGTCTTAAGTGCTGTTATAAAATATTTCCTGGTCATGCACAGCTTATAAAGAATGTTTTATACACAAGAATGTAGGCGCCTATTTTTTTAGTTAAAAGTAATGATTTGGTTAGTCATATTTTACAGTTGCTAATTACTCTACAAATGCCATAACCTGTCTGAATTGTAACTGCTCAGTAAAAGGTTTTGTTTTGTTTAAGAGATGCTAAGTAATGCAGTGTAATACTATATGTGTCAAGCCAATACATTATAAAATTTAAATGGTATATATATACTTATATACCCATTTCTTTCTTTCTGTTATTCTTGGCTGAGGAGATTGAAAGTAAACCATTTCTTGATTATCTCCAAACTCTGAGCTTTCTGTGTTGTTTATTTGGATGTCAATTGAGCGTAACTGTGGAAATTGTGGTGTGAGAAGATCATTGGGCCTGTTGCTGATTTTAATGACAATACAGTGACCTGTTGGAATACCAAAAGAATGGTAACTACATGAAATCTGTGTGACTCCTTTAATTACGATCTTTCCTGGCATATATCTGGCACAGTCACATTGCATACACATACTGGAAATATGTTTAGCTCCACATTATTTTTCTGCAGAGCTGCAGAGAAATGCAAAATCTTATATTTTCAGCCATTGCTTCACCTTCCTTTAATTTGCAAATGGTTGGTGTTAGCACGGAGCAGATCGCAGCTTGGGCACTCTGACTTCTGTAGCAGCCGCTCTGTCCCAGATGAACTCAGCCTACCTGGCCTCAAGGAAACTTTGTCAAGTGCAGGAGTAAGGTCCTATCCCTCTATCCTCAGTCCCTTCCCCATTAGCAGCCCAGATCAAGTTCAGGAGATGGCCACAGCCAGCTGGCTGAATCTGCCCCTGGTATTCTTCCCCATTCTCTTCTGGTTTCTCTAGCCTTACTTTCTGTGTCCCCTTTGGAGAATCCTCCAGATCTTCTTCCCCAGACCTTGGTTGTCTTCCCTTGCAGGCAACCCCAGCAATAAGACAAGAATTGTAGATGCTTTCTCAGCAGTTCAGCAGCTGAACAGAGGAATAAGGTTCAGGTACCATGAGTGAATGGGAGTAATGTGTCTTCATGGACAGAGAACTGCACTAAGGGATCAGTGTTTCACCCCTATCCACCATTGCTCCCACTGGCCAACATCAGGCAAATCACCTCACCCTCCTGTGGTCCAGCTTCCCCCCATTAAAACAGGAATTGCATCAGCTCCTTGTATAATTTACTAAAAATGATGATGAAAATCTCTAGATATTATTAATTATAGAAGGGACCTAAGAGGTAGGGAACTTTTACTTTCATGAAAAGCTTTAGCAAATAATTCATTATCGACACAGCTCTGAGCTCACCTATATTATTCCAGAATCCAGAAAAAACCCCTTGTTTTTAAATCATTTTCATTCAGGAGAGATGAGCAAGCAGAGATAATAATGAAACATACCAAAGTCATAAATTACTCTGTGAGTCTCATATAAGCTGTTTTCAAGACATTAGAAATAGTATAAGAAAAGAAAGTTGCAGTAACAGTACAAAGAAGAAAAAAATGCCAAACACCTCACCAGTTCAACACTCTAAATACATTCCCCTTTTTTGTTATGTATTTCCTTCACTTGAAGGCACTTCACTTGAATATATGGCAGTAGTCCAAGTCACACAAAGCTTGTGGATATCCTGAATGGAGGCTTTTTGAAATCAGATGAAGGACTCAGAAAGGAAGTCCCAGCCCTCTCTAGAAGAGTAGAGAAAATTTAAATTTTTTTTCATATAGGTCCAGAAGCCCAAATTAGCATTCACGCCGAAACCTACCATCAATGATTACAGAGTGATATGATGTTGTTCTTTTCCTGGTAGAATGCAGACCACAGCCAAGTTTCATGCTGTCAGACAACTTTAAGAAAAGGCATTAGGCGATTTTTGGGGAGGAAGGAAGAGTTCAGACTTTTGATAAAGCAGTAGTGGCTTCCATTTCAGATAGGTGGATCAGTACTCTTGTCAGGATTTCCAAGGCTCTTCTCCTGGGAAGGAGTTTTGATTTAAAAACAAAATGAAAGACACCTGCATTGCTTGTCTAGAAGAGCCAGCCAAACATCAAAGAGCAAAATATCCTATTTTCACCAACATGCCCACAGATAGTGAGCACCAGCATAACCAGTGCTGACTCAGGCAAGCAGGGTCTGGCAGAACTGCCTTTATGTGTAGAAGGTCCTAAAACCACCCTGCCAGTGCTGCAGAGTCAGTTCAGCCTGGACACGTGCACAGTGAAATGCAGTGCCACTCCTCTGTCCTGTACACCAGATTTGCCAGCCCTCAGTAGCTGAGCCCACTGTCACTGACTCCAGGAGAGCCCATTTCAGCCCCTCTGGCTCAGTTCCATCTGGTCTCTGCATGTAGGATCTCTCGCTAAAGGCTGGTGGTGAAGAAAGGTGGATGAGATCTTACAGAGCAAGTGCCTCTGTCGTGTGGAAAGACACCCTCCTGCTTTTGGCAGACACACCAGGTTCTTTGCTGGTTCAGCACTTATGGATCTCATGGAGTTATGCCAAGGGCTGGTTTGCTCTTGACCAATTTCATCAAATTCTGCTTTGTGGGGAGGAATGCTGTCCATGCTGCTGTGAACTACTTGGGTCTTCAGCATCCGTGGGAGATTATTTCAAAGGGAAGGTTGTTCTCTTTTTAATATGTTCAGTTGTAACAAGACATTGCAAGTGTCTGTGGTGGATTAAAAACCTCTAAAATAAAAGCATTTTCTCCTGCCCAGCTTCTTTCCTAAATTTCAATGAAAAGCAGAAATCAAATTTCCTTTGTTTATAATTTTCTCCTTTGTCCTGTTTCTTGTTTACATACAGTGACACAGTTCCTATTCCCTTTAACAGGAATTTTATCTCCAAACAAACTGGAGGAAAAAGTCCAACATTATGTCTGTTAAGACAGCAGGCCATTCTGGGAACCATGAACTCCCAAAAGCAGTCCTACCCAGTAAACTCAGTAATTTTCTAAGGAGGTTGCAAACAATTTTTGCCCCATGAATTCTGACAGTTTTTGAACTCCATCTATCATTCAGCTATCCCCAGCAGACCCCAGAAAGGTTGGCATTTAGTTGGAATTACATCTTGACATTATTCAGAGGCTTTAAAACATCAGAATTGATTTTGACAAAAGCTCCTCTCCAGTTTAGGTAGCAGGTCCCTCAAAATTGTCAAGGAGCAGTTGCACTTGAATCCTTTGCAGTGCTGTCAGCAATATCAGCAAACATTGAAGAAACAGGATATTTTGCATTATGAAGGCAGAAGACAAAGGAGTTGTTGATCATAGTAAGAAAATCATGCATATATAAATTATTACTTTGTCTATATTTCCTCTCAGGCAATAGCTGATGCAGAGACAATCAGATATTTGCAAGATACAAGGCAGATATTCAATTTAATTAAAATAAATATTCCCCAAAATATATCAAAAGCCAAGCAAGGTCCCCATACAGACAGATAACTGTATTCCTTTGTTACTAAGGTCCTTTTGTTTAGGGTATCAGAAGAGGGAATTAACTTCTTATCATAGGATAATTTTTCTTTACTTACTGCTATCAACTATGAGACATAAAAACAGAAAGTCTCTAAGGTGACAGAACTCAGAATTTTTGAAGTGAGGTATTTTGGATGTTTGCCGAAAACAAACCTTATTTAAAATACTTGATGGACAGTGGTTGTAATGATTGAAAGAAGGTTTTTCCAACACTTTTTCTGGATACCATTATCCCCAGGTTTCAGCCCTTGGAGCTGTCATGCAGACAGGCTCCCAGCTGGTCCCACCACATCCCAGGCTGGGAGCATTGCATTGAAGTTACTTATATAGGTAAGAAGTTATTTATAGAAATAAACAGTAAGAAGTTATTTATATAAATAAATGACACCCTTTGCAGCTGTGACATGGACAGAAACATTGTGGCAGAGAGTAGCGAAAACTTTGTACCATTAAATACAGTCATGAATGAATATTTCATCAGCCTAGATGCATTTTCCTAAAGAGAAAAATACAGAAAAAAAGAATTCTGTGGGGTCAAATCCATAGCTGGTGTGAGTCAAGATATTCCCTGGACTGCAAATGGAGTTTACACACAATTTACACCAGATGGGAACCTGACTTTACAAAGCAGTGGCTGGAGGCTGAATGATATTCTTGAAAGTTGCAAAGCCTTGGATTATGAAATCTCTCTCAATATATTTCCATTGCAACTCCTTCCAGTATAATTTGCACACAGCAGTCTGAATGCAGAAGAAACATCTATTTCATTATCTCAAATAGTTTAAAATGCTTTTTAAAAATTCCATTATTTGCACAGTGTAAGGACCCCAATACACCCTAAAAACTATTTGACCTGAATATATTAAAAATATTGTAATGTTTTGCTACATATCCCAAGGTAAAAAAAAATAAAAAAAATTAAAAAAAATCAGGGTTCAGCTTATTAGTTTTCTCTTCACTGCTTCTTATAAAGGTTTATTTGACAGAGCATAAGATAGTGGTAAAATCCTAAGGTAAAGGTTAAACTCTGTTTTATTATGTTTACAGGATTTAAAGGGTAAATCAGGAAGTGCTTATTTAACATCAAGTGAAAGTGGTGGATTAGTAACCAGACCGAGACTTAAAAGCATCCTTAATCCTTAAGATCTCTGAGGGTGAAAGGTCACTCTTTAACACCAGGTTGTGTAAAGAATGAAGCAGACAGAAGCTTCTGTTTCATCATTGCCCAGTTAATCCACTGAGGAAATGAGCAGCATTGGTTTTTTGCTAGGTAAACTCCTCCTAAAACCAAGGAAACAGAGGAAAGCCTGAACAGGAAATAATTAAAGTAGGTTTATTCCATGAACACAGTAGAGCAGCAAAGGAGATATTTTAAACTGTTTTAAAAATCACACTTCTGTGACCATTAATTGTCTGCCTTGATTACATTTTCATCACTCCTTATTTTCATTATTCTTTTAATGATTAAATTACTGCTCAGTATTTTACATGGAGAGAGAAGCAGAACAATACAAACATTTTTAGAGACACAAAGGGTCACTTCCAATGGCCAGCAGTTTATGTTTTGTATTTTTTGGTGTCTTATGGATTAGAGAGCATAAATGGGGCTCATAAATACCCTATCACTTCTAAACTTGTGACTTCTAAAAAACAATTAAATGCAGCTCTTTTATTGTGTTACCACAGTGATGTGTGTCAAAGAAATTCGTGCAGGGAAATATAGTTTGTAACATTTCTCCTCTTTAATCTCTACTAAGAGGTGGGAGGCAAGAGCTCACTAGTTATTTCTGCTGAGATTAAAATGGGGTTTGAAGTTCCCAGTAGCTGGAATGAAACATAACTCAAAGCTTTTCTCTACAAATGCAATATAAAATATAGTATGTTAGAGGAACTGTTTAGAGCCCACTAGTTAGTAAATATACCCACTTCTTGTATAGACAAGTCTTAACTTTTTTTTTGCTTTTTGAACAATCAATATGAAAAGACAAAGCTCTCACATATTTCAGCTGCCAGGGAAAGAGTATTTTCAATACTAGCAGCCTTTCAATATTTATATTGAGTTTGCCTTTATTAAATCACTGGTGAAAAATAAGAGGATTCACCCAAGCTTTAGTTTCATCATATAAAACAGCACAGACATTTATCTTATAAAATTGCAGAAGTGTAGCTCCATGCAGACTGATGGAACTGAGCTGCATTTGGCATTAGGATCTCATTTTCTTGCCTAAGGTGTTTATGACGCATACGGTTGCTAATAGCTTATGCAGTTCATTTTTTACAGAATCTGTGGTTTAAGCATAGTGCTCAGTACTGCTGAAATATTACTTTTCTTTTTTAAAAATTGCAGAGTGTTTAATATGAATTATGAAGAGCTCTTAGTTGCACATATTTGAGACCTGCCTCATATTTTTCACAGTATTCATCCCTACCTTTGCAGTTCCATTTTATCAAAACATTTCTGTAATTACGGAAAAAAACCTTAAAATCACATTTTGTAAACGAAAATGAATTTTTGGGCTCTTTGGGGCTACTTTCCAACAGATATGCATACTTAGAACAGCAGCACAGAGCTGAAATAGCCATTCCACATTCAGAGGGATCTAATGTAGAAGAAAATACTCTTTAAAACAAATAAAGGGGTTGAAAAGATCACATATAATTTATTTTATCTCCCTGGATATTTTTAGTTTGATTTCCTAAAGAAGTGATGTTTATGTGATTGAATCCCCTACCTGCCTTTACTGCTTCTTGTAGTTTTCAACCCAAGGACCACTTCTCAATGTATTTGACAAATTCACAGTATTCCCAAATTTCCTAATCAAGTTCCTAGGATTATGCTGGAGGATATTATTCATAGAGGACAGAGATACTTGAGTTACTCAACTCATGGAAAAACTGAATCAAGTGCTTTTGAGAGTTCATAGAGAGGAGAAACCTCTGAACTGCCTGATGTGTGAGGAAAAATTCAAAACAGAGCTGGCAGCTGTAAATTCATAGCCAAGCAGGGTTCGTTAGTTCTGGATCTCATAAAAGTGTCTGCTTTGTTTACTGAGGTACCACGACTTCCCAGCCCATCAACACACTCAGCAGCAGCAGTGCACAGAGCTGCAAACCCAGCTGAGGCACCCTGACCACAGACATGAGGAAACACAAGCTGTTCCTGGGTGAATGTTAGTTTTCCAGGTGAGGGATGACTGAAGGTTTCAAAGATTCTGTTTCAAAGTGGTATTAGAAGGAAATTGTTTATATGCTGTAAAGCATTTAATAAAAAAAAAATTGGAAAAGAAAAGGAATACCACTAATTTTTCTGAAAAAAACAGATTGTGGAGAGAACCAAAATAATTTTAGGGCAGGTTGCTTGGTTGGTTTTTTTTTTAGAATTAGCACCATTTAGCATGTATGTGCTACCTGACATCCTGAAAAGGCTTTGCAAATGCTTATAATAAATTGTAGTACTCCTGAGGGCTGAAGTCTCCAAACCACTGCTGTTGTAAGAGTTAGAAAAGAAGGAGCAAACTAACAAAAAGGGCTTAAAGCCCCAACTTCCATGTGTGAATTCTCACACAGATCATAGGGCAATAATGCCTCTCCATCAAAGAATTTAAATCACAAAACCAGTCTCTTGTCTGATCCTCCTTACTTCAGCACATTAACAATAAGTATGGGAAATGATTTTCAGAAATATTTAGTTTGTAGTCAGTAAGCTTTGAGACAGAAAGCTTGGACCCTTTTGACCTGATTTATTTTTGTTAAATGAAATAAAAAAATAAATGCTGCACAATGAATTACATCAGAGCCCAGCAGACAAGGAAGCAAGTAATTCTGCAGAATCTCTGTGCTCTAACTTGCTGAGAATCAAGAAACTCCCAGCACTGCCTCCATACTAGAACCAGGCATGTAAAATACTACTTGTCTTATGTTTATAAGTCTTCCAAAACAAATGGTGAGGAAAAAAAACTTAACAAACATTCATCACAGGAACTTGGCTTTGGCTGTGTGTTTCTTGTTTTTCTTTAATTTACCCTAATACTAATCCAAGAATATCATGGCATTTGTTGGTAGCATAATATAGCAAAAGCAGACAACACCATGTTTCCCAAATATCAGACTTCTAGATAAGTTTAATAACAAAGTGGATTTCGGCATCAATTCTTGCTTACCATTGTTCATGGTTTATATGTTTCAGAACAAAATCAGTTTAAATTTGCAATAAAAAGAATTGTACATTATTTTCTACTAACAAATAAGCTGTCTTTCATAAGTAAGGGTTCAGAACATAATCAAAGCATATACTGGAAATTATTCTGTTATTTTTAAGTGATTTGTTGCCCTGTTTATGCAATTCAAACAATGGGTCACCAATGTGTTTGATAAGTTAATGGTCAACATGAATCAAGAAACCAATATACTGTTTTAATTTACTTCAATTTGTAATGGAGAAAATTCCCAAAGACCACACCCTAAGATATTCCTGCATAGAAATCCAAAAACTGCTCCTGTCCAAAACCAACAGTTTAGAAACAAAATCAGTAGAACTTTGGGATCCTGAAAGACGACAAATATCTAAGAAAAATTACAGATAAATGTTGTTCACTTTAGTAATACTTATATCAATATATTGTCTGAGTTCTGCACTACCATTTACAGAAGCAAGAGCTAATTTAGGGAATCAAGAATTGAAGGGATGAGAATATATTTCTCATACCAAATAAATTGTGAAAAGACATAAATGCAGTCCCCAGAAAAGATGTTCTTGTCACACTTCAAAGAAACCCAAACAAAATTAAAAATAATTGGAAGCCAAATACAAATGACCAGCATCTGGGTTATCTAACTAACCAAGAAAAATGTGCTGCTCTCATCCTGTGTTTTTGAAGGTGCAAAGTGAGAAACAAAGCACAGTATTACAACAGAGTTAATTTATCCCCAAGTACTTTTTCCAAATGTAATGGCACAGTTCAAAGCAATGCACCCTGGAACCACGGATGCAGACATGCACCCACTGCCCCCAGTGGGACAACTTCAAGCACCCAAATTCCAGTCAGAGTGAGGGTCACCCAACACTCATCCATGCCAACCCACCACTTCTGCCTCTAAACCCACTTGGAGCCCTATTAAAATTTATGGAGCCCCATAAGGGTGTACATGTCTGCCCAGGTAAATCACTGACGAGCTTAGGACTGTAATTATCATTATTAGGAGTGTCTAGTACATTTTGTATGCTAGCAAAATCCACCAAGGCTGCTGACAGCAAAGGCAGGGCTTTGCAGGGCCATATGTGGTTTGTCTGAAGGGCTCTTCAGAGTCTGCTTCTTCATTGCTGCCCCAGTCAACACTCCCCCTGAGTTTGCCAGTTCTCTGAAGCTCAGGTATCACTGATTTAACACTAGTTTCAAATAATGAAAACTGATATTTTTTCCATAATTGCTTCCAGTCAAATAGGAGTGGAAGGATAAAAAATAATAATTTGTTAATAAAGGAAAATAGAAGGAAAAAAACCCACGCTGTTATTAATTTGAATAAAATTACTGGAAAAATAAATCTTTAGGTCCTTTATAAAAAAAATTCTCCCTCGCTATTCAAAGTCTCTAATTTTCGTTGTCTTAATGTATTTCTCATGTAAGTCATAAAGTATGATTTTTATGTTTATTATGGTTTACACACAAAATTATATCCAAAAAGCTTTATAGGTACTAAAATATGACATCCTTTACTCCACCACACCCTAATAGTGAGAACAATAATTCACTCATAAAGATTGATAGCTGGCATTTGTCTTCAAGTTGTCCAATGACTGCATGAGAATTAAAATAAAATTATCTTCTCACCAAAGGAGTTAGTTATCCCTGCAGGCCAGGGCTGAGGTGGGGTTATGATGAATCATGCATTGGGAGGATCTCTAGCTTTCAATGAAATTAGTAACTTCCTTGCAAATTAATTTAATTACGCCTAACAAAAATCTCTGTTCACAAAACACGCATCTTTGGAGGTCTAAAAATAGCAGATGCACTATTCCTGTAATTAGAAATTTCTGTGTTTTTCTCTCTTTCCCACACATACTTGCACACTGCCTTGGATGGAGGAAAGAGGCAACAGTTGTTCTAGAAGAGCCAAACCAGAAGTTTTTCCACGGCTGCTAAACTGCAAGCTGGTTTCTCAGCATGTTTGAATTCATAGAGTGCCTTCAGCCTGAATAGAGCTCAAATGAGTCATCCTGATGTGGGGCCTGACCAAAAGTCTAGGCTTCTCCTAATAAAAAGAGTGAATTAGAAATTTTGAAACAATTTGGCTCCAAGCAATGTTTCTTACAGGTACCATTTATGAGAACAATAACAAGTACTGGAAATTTTAATTCAAAAATTCATTAGCAGTAATCATGGTCTTCTTTTTCCACAGACACCATAAAAGCCAAGTCTGCTTGAATGAAAAAAAAAATCTTCCCCATTTCTGAGCTCTGCATCTGCAGCAAGCCTTGTCATCATCTTCAGAAGAGGTCTTTGAGATAAAAAACTTCAAAGGCTGCTTCTGGGATAATGTGAATATTGGACACCTCCAGTATAACTTTCCCTTTGTTCAAATCCTCCAAGACCACAGATTTTTTTCCCTGTTTCGCTGCATCCAGGTCACAGCTGCTATGGCAGCGCCAGAGGTCCTTCCCTGTCTGACACCTCTCTCTTGGGGGTAGGGAGGATGTTGCCTTGCTTCTAACAGTTATGTTCCAAACTTCATTAGCCATGGAAATGTCTTAATGGGGATATTATCTGAGGCTTGTTTGTCACAGGCAGGTTTGCTCTGAACTTCAGCCAAGCCTCACGTGGCCAGCACCTTTTGTTATATCAAACACAGTGTTATGGCAAAGGACTAAGTTCAGTGCCAAATAATGAGTTATCAAATACTCCATGAGAAGAGATAGCTCATTCATCTCCCCACATCCAATTCAGGTTAAAAGACTTGATGAACACTGGTGAGTATTCTTGTCTGGACAGACAAACTTACAGATGGATAAACAACAGAAATACAAACAAGAATGCACACATTGTTGAGAATATTGTGCTTATGAAAATACATATTTTCTGAAAAAAGGCACTGCTCCTGTGCTGTAATGTACCTATTATTATCAGCAAAGAATTCAGAAGTCCCTGCTCTAAAAAGCATGGCTTATCTATAATTTAAGCTGAAGGAGACTTTCCTTTAGGCAACACAGACTTCGTGACACATGAGTGAGCAGCTCTGGCTGCGTCTAATAGTTCACCACCAGAGCCTTTGCAGCATTTCAATCTCCCTGAAATTAGAGAAGGTTTTCATTTACAATACTTAGAGGAAAACAATATTATTTTTGCAAAGGTAGCCTGGCAGTTTTGTGCTGGTCACCGGCAGATAAGCTCTGCTTCCTTTTTCCCTGGTTGAGATGTCACTACCTGCAGAGACGAGGAAGGAGAGGCCCAGTGCTCAGCATGGAGTCACTCTGCAAGCACAGGGCTGAATCACAAGATACAGCTGCAAAACCTCAGGAAATCCTAGTCTTGTTCCAGGGCCAACCTCACCTCAGAAGAAAAACAAACCCCTCACTTTTTTTTACAGGGCACCCAAGACACGAAGTGCTAGCAGTACTCAGAGGTGGCACCGAGGTAATTTAACAACATCATCAAACCATGAGTTAGAATTTGATTTATAATGATGACTAATCCAATAAAATGGTAAAGCAAGTCAATACGCAGGCTCAGAGACTTCTCCAATTTTTTTACCCCCTAGTACTTTGGTGATGCAGTCATCATAAAGCATTCCAGACATGTCATGCTTGGTGGAAACTATGGAACAACAAAGTCTCACGTGTATCCTTGCAGAGATCAGGTCATTCTTCGTTACAGCTGCATAAACCTATTCACAAGATCAGCTTTTTTGTGGTAACAATGAAAGGAGAGGGGTAAAACTCCCAACCTCTTGATCACAGCATGTGATTAGTTCTTAGTAAGGAGGATATTTTTACGTGGAAGTGGTAAATTTTCAGGTGGAACAAAAAAATACCAAAGCCCAAGAGTTCAAATCCCTGTAAATTGACATTGCTATGCTGATTTATGCCCATTGAGAGTTGTCCCTTCGTAATTTGTTCCAGGTTGGAATTTTACTATGGAGAAATATGCACATTCTTGTAAAGTCAAGGAAAAATACACCCAACTAAAAGGGTAGTTTCCATGTAGTTCTATTTTTGATCACTTTAGATATTTTAGGCTGTCGTACAATCATCCTATTTATGGGATCAAAAAGAAGTAACCCAGATATGGGAATAAAGTTAGTAAAGTCATTGGTCCAGACAGGACTCGGGCTGCTAAGTACATGATGATTGATATTGGACACATTTCTTTCTTGGCAGGGAGTTTTGGCTTTCAGCTACACTGTGCTGACATCAAGCACATTAAAAGTGAACCCAAATATCTGCTGAAATTCATGGAGATGTTGAAACACTTTCAACTCTGAAGCCAAGGATGTGTCAGCTAAGAAAGCTGAAGTCTACCTTAGACTTTTGCATTCAAATTTGGGGAAGAAAGGCTCAGCAAACTTGTCAAGTCTAAGCAAGCTCTTTTACAACCCACTTCTCTATTTTCTTGTGGCAGTAGTCCACAAGCAAAAATCTTCATAAAAGCAGTAGAAAGGTCAACTGTTGCATGTGTTTGACAGCCGTGGATGCAGTCCCAATGCACAAAAGTGGGTTCAGAACCCTAATCTATATTTCTCTTTCTATATCAGGCAAAGAAGATAAGTTTTAGGCTCATCTTTTGCTGAGGCAGGTGATTTCCAGGGAGAATCCTCTCGCTCAAGAAATGTATTACAGAACAGAAGCATACTTATTATCTTTAGACAATCTCTCCTCTCTTCCAGGGCTCTGTAACTTCCTATTCTCATTTCTTTTCATGTATTTTCTGCTTTCCCATGACCTCCTAGTGCAGCTGGATTCAAATTCTGATCAGGCCCCTCAATGGGCCACTGCCCCACGAGCTGTATCAGAATTCCCCATAGAGAAACCTGGGGAATCCCTGGAAGGCTTCAGATCAAAATACCACAAGTCACGATGTGTTTGTGCTGCTTAACCAAAAAGTGCATTCAGGTTGTAACTGGTTGCTCAGTTTGGCATCTGTGGTAACACAGATTGCTCATTTTAATTATTTTTCTCTTTGGTGTGCAGGTTGCATGTGGGAGTTCTGCTGTCTTCCATTACTTCAAAGGCTGTCAGGATTTCAATAATTTTTTAAAATGAACTCACACGGATTTTTAGGGCACTATTTTTCAAAGACTCAACAAAGTAATTCCACCTTAGTGGACAGTTTCATATGTTCTGGAACTGTCATAAAACCAAGTACTTTTCCCAGAAAATGTCTCTCTGGAGTGGCCTAGCATTAGTATGGTTTTTGTGTAGGCACTTTGTGTTTTTACTATTGATTAATTAATCAGTTATATATTGGCTTCGCCTGAGTGTCTTGCATTTTAATGTTACAATGAATAGTTTGTTCAATTATTTGTTGTTTTTCTTTTTGACCACCCCATGGTTTATATTTTAAATAATTATTAAAACAGGTTGAAAAAACAGTTACAGAGCAAGTTTGAAATGATGAGCATGCTGATTCAATTACATTTTCAGATTTAAAAAAATATTTTGGAGGGGAATGACATTAACAATTCTTTTCCCTGTGTATGGATGGGATTTCAGACATTCTTTCAAAGCTGACAGTCAGACTCAGACACTAAATGGACATTGCAGCCAGGTCTGTGGTAAATCCTGCTGGATATCCATTGAGATACCTCAGGGATGAGAGCCAGGCCTGCAGCAAGAGCTCACCACTGTGCTCTCACCACTTGTTTCCTGGGGTGCTTGAGGCTGCACGGAGCCCACAGTTCCAAGGTGACAGGTCCATGCAGGAGTGTCTCCTCTGGAAAGACTGTTCCAGATACCATTTCTGCTTTAGATGTGTAAATACAATTTCAAAAATAATACTTGCTTTCAACTATGTAAACATTTGACTGTTTGAACTTCCATTAGGATTTGAAATGAGAGAAAAGAGAGTAAAGCAATAGTTGTTTTATAGTTGTTTTGGGGGCATTTAGTAGATTGGGGGGCAATAGTAGATTGAAGGGCGGTTTGTGTTAACTTTCTCACAAAATATTTTATGCTGTAAAAAGAGCAGAAATAACCTAAGCACCCTAAGGAGGGATGCTAACCCTCATTTAGACGGTATTCAAACAGCGAAGTAAAATTATTTGAAAAAGCAATTTAAAAAATCTCATCCATCTCACTGATGAGAGACAATATCCACGTAGTACATATACAAGATAAGAGACAATTTTGTTTGTGCTCTGAGACAGGAGAAATCTGAAAATGAGAAGTATTTTCTGTAGCAAAAACTTGAGAAAAACATTACCCTTCATACACTTTTTTCTTTTTTATTTAAAATCAGCAAAAGGTTTTATTGCTTTTCTGAAGACCAGTCAATTTATACCAGGAAAGAAACATATATGAACCTTATTATCAGAAAATGGGCAGAATCAAGCATGTTTCAACTGACTAACTAATGGAAATGTTTCCAGGCACATAAAGGATACAGCATGTGTGAATTAAGACATGTACTAAGAACAATGGAAATAGGCACTGAAAGATAAGACATTGTTTAATGGGTTGTGTAATCTGATAACTGACATCATGTGATCCCGAAGCTGGATTTTGCAAGGTTAAGATATCAATATAAGAAAGCTGAATGAAATGAATATTATAAATAGTCTCTAATGATGATGCCTACAATGAACAGCTAAAGGTAACTTTCAAGGAAGGAGCTCTGAGGAGTTCAGCTTTAATGTTAGATGTGAGCTTAACCCCCCAGGGAAACCTTTTACAGCATTTTTGAGTTATAGATCTGCACTCTGTGTGGAAAAAAGACAGAAAGAACAGAGAGCTGGAAACTCAGAAATCCATTTTGCTGAAGGAAAGAGTTTTCCCAAAGCAAACCAGAATCTCTGAAGATTTATCTGGTAGGATGAGCAGGCACAGTTAGGTCTTACCTGAAACGATTGGCTACCAATTATTTTGTAGTGGGAATGAGAATGCTATAAATACCTTTTGAACTAAATATTCCTTTTGTGACCTTAGAAATTCTCACAGAAGAGTTTAGTTCCAAATTACCAGTATTTCCCAGCAAAAGATACCTGACCCCCAGCTCAACAATTTGACATAAAGGTGTAAACAACAGAAGAGTCCTGTCTCAGTCTCAGGTCTTGGTCGAGTCAGACTTGGATAGGAGAGGATGATTTCCTAGATATTGGAACATTTCTGAAGCTATGTGATTCATCCTTCACATTTGGCAGTCCCAAAACCAGAATTAACTAACACAAGGAGGCTTTAGAAGTTGATTTCATCCTGGTATTATTTTTCATTGTTACATCTCATCCTTTACCCCTTCTTTTTCATGACCATCATTTAGGTTACAGCCTTTCAGAACAGAAAATAGAGGTTTTTTATACAAAAACAGAAGTATGTTTTACGTTTGCTGTCCTTCTGTAGAACAAAAAATTAAAGCTGTAATATTGATCCAAGTTAGAGTTGACCATTATCTACTTAAAAGTTACATGGCTGTCAGATCTGATATAGAACTAGGTTGTCCCTTAAAATGAAACAAGATGAACAGATAAAGAAAACCATAATTAGCTGAAATCTAACAAACTCCAAGGGACAAGGCCAACAACTGAGCCTCATCAGCCCTCCTCATCATCTGTCCTTATTGTCTCTAAGAAAAGAGTTGTTTTCTGTGGAGAACCAATTTTTTTTTTGCAAGATCTAAATACCTGCCCCAGTAGCTGGAGCATTTGGCAGTCACCAGGTGGGAAACAGCTCAGCCTTGCTGATCTCACACACCCTCAATGCCCACAAGTGTCCAGGACAGAGGTCCCACTCACATTTTGTCCTGCTCTCTCATTTTGTGGGAAAATAACAGAGACCGAAAACCAGTGACCCCTTCTATGGTCTACAGTGCTCCTGTGACCTCTGTGCTCCCTTCACTGATCCACATCAGGGAGCTCCATCCACAGTGTGAATATCTCAGCACAGTGTTTAATTTGACGATGGTTTTGACTGGAAACATGAAATTTCATATCATAAAAGAGAGACCAGGCATGTCATGATGGTTGTCTACAATAAAAACAGGATATGGAAGAAACCTACATTTTGATAAAATAGTAATAATAAAAAACCCAACAACTAAGACAAGTTGAATCTATCAGTAAACCTTCAAACACTGTAAACTGATATATGCATATGCTGAAACTAATTTTCTGTTCCTTTAACCTCATCTCTTCCTTTCCATACAGATATTGCTGCTCTGTGACTCAGTCTGAATCACAAGTTCCAGCTTGAGGATGACTCTGTACAAACAACTGAAGAAATTAATGCACCTCCAACCACAAGATGGTATTTAGTTACGCAGACCATATCAGATGGTAAAAAGTGTCAACTGTCCATGCTGGCTACACAGCACGGCACCACAGAGGACATGGTGAGATCACAGCTGAGGTCATGGCACAGACAGGCTGGTCCTGCCTGCACCAGGAAAAAAAAGGGGTTTTAAAGAGTATGACTTGGGTGGGGCATGGAGGGAAAGAGAATCAGCCATGAGCTCCTGCCAGCCCTTGGAGTCAGAGCTCCTGGAGAGCAGGGGGATGATCCTGCAGCAGTCCTTGCTGCAGCTCTCCCTCCTCCCCTCCTCTCTCCCTCCTGGCAACCCTGGGCTCCCAAGACATATAAAAGGAAGAAAATCCATCTCACTGCTTTTTCTCTCCACAGCTCCTCCAGCTGCCTGCTCCCCCAAACATCTGCCCATTTGCAGATATCCAGAACTGCTTTTCAGAAGAGCTGATACAGTCAAATAAAAAAGCAGGCTAAAACAAAGATAGCATTTATATTTAAGTGAACACATATGATAGACTACCTGAAAGGGTGTATGTGTCTGTATCAGGCCACAGTTGGTCTTTACACTATTCTCATACCTACTAATTGATCAAGGATTAGATTAACTGGTTGAAGATTAGGTTGTTATGTGGGTTTAAAAAAAATTAGGATTGATTGAAAATATATACCTGAGCAGAAAATTTCTCTATGTGAAATTAATAGTGTACCAGCATAATTAGGCATTATTTCAACAACAACAATGAAGATTTTTATGTCTACAACTTGCCATCCAATTTCTTTTTTGTATATTTCTTCCTAGTTTCCCTAGTATAACAGTATTCATGGGAAAGAGAAGCAGCAGAAGAATCAGAATAGCAAGACACAGTAAAGAAAAAAAGAAATTAAACTAGGAAAAAACCTTTCATCTTCCCAGCTACTTATCTCCCTGAGATGCTGAAAACCTTATGACTTTATGGCAGAAGAGCCATAGAACACCATAAACTGAAAAAAAGTCACTTGCATTACATATATAATTTAATTTTGCCACTATGGTCTTGTAAGCCCTATTGCCACAAATTTTCACTTATCCAAATTAGGATTTACAGGGGTAGGAAATATCTTGTCTTTGTTCTCTGGTTTCTGCTGAACCATTTCACATTTCCCTCCTGTTCTCCTTCCTGCCATTCCCAGAGGACAACCCTGGACCAGATGTGGAAGACGCAAGTCACAAACATGACCATAAATACTTCACCATGCAAATGCAATTTCTTCTGTCACATATAACAAAATGCTGTACATGTCAGGCTGCTTATTCACACTCCAGCTTGCAACTAATCAGCACTAATCAGAGCAATCAGCTTCACACTTCACTGAGCTTTCCCAGATTTATGCAGCAGAGGACTTGGATTTCATCACTCAGGAAGGGAGCACATGGAGGCTGGTACTCAGGGAGCAGCCAGCCCTCTGCGTCTCTCAGGAGAAAGAGCATCTAAGGCAAACTTCAAAACAAGTCCAAATTGATTCCTGATGCCATCTTTTCCTCTTAAACTAGTGAAGGATCCAGAAAATAAAGAAGCACCACTCTTCATCACTTTCACGTGCTGAGAGGAGCAATAACAGAATATTACCTGAAGTTACCATATACTCTATGTAAAAATTGTTTGGTTTTGATAAATCTCTTGTAAGACTTTGATCTCCAGGTCTCATGAGTCATATTACAGAGGAATTTACTGTACTTAATTTAGAAATCATTTGAAAAGGTCTATGACATTCATTTCTCTCTCCACCCCTAGGAAGGGAGATCTCTAAATGAAAGTAACTAAACCCAGCAAAGGGTTTATGATCTAAATGCATAAGATTATTTGTTTAACAATGAAAAAAGTATTGAAGTAGAAAGAAACCATTTAAATTCTTTGCTTTAAGCAGCCATCAGGTAGAAAAGATAAATAATTAGACTTTTTAAGGGTTTTGAGTGGAGCATTGATAAAGAAAATTGTTGGAAATGATGAACGGCCCAGAGGCTTGGAGACTTCTGTAACCTCAACATATGGTTTACTCTGCTTTAGAAATCAACTGGCAGACTCAGTATGAGATCAACCACTTTCACCTGTATTATAGCTAATTATTCACCTCATCTACCTGTAAGAACTGAAAATTTGGGCATTTCATCTAAATACCCTTTGTAGGTAACAAAATAAAACAAAACAGAAAAAAGTGTTGAAATATAACTGATAACCACTTCTGGGGGAGCTGAGTTAAAAAACCTGAATCAGACAAGGCTTGGAAAAAATGCCCTCTCCAAGTTTATTTGTTTTTAAGTAATGAATAGAAACGCTAAAAGAACATTTGCCTTCAATTTCAGTCTCCCTTTAGAAAAAAATTATGAACAGAATTTAATCATTTTTTTGGCATTTTATTCAATAAAGTCACCTATTTTTGCCAGGGAAAGGGGACCACCCCGGAAATCATTCATCTTTCTTTGAAATATAGGCAAAAATTCCACATACTCTAGAAATGAGAATCATTCTGGTGCTTAACATATGAGAATCTTTCTGGTTCTTAACTAAAAAATATCCCAGACCTGTATATGGATTAATACCTTGCAACTATAATTTATTTAGATAAGATATGCTAACTTACACCCTCTCGTCCATATTCCTTGGGTGATTCTTACATCTTTATTGAGCCATGATAATTTTAAAATTGCCAATCTTCCTTCAGAAAGTTCAGGATATATTACTCAATGTGCAGACTCATAACTGTACTTTTGTAAATCTCCGTGAGAAGTATTAACAAGGATCTTAGCTGTACTTAAGTAGAGGTAAATCTATCAAACATTTACCACCAGGAGCACAAGTTCTGACATCAGAATTGTTTAACACCACCACTGACCATTTACATTCTTCTACAAGTTGCTACAAAGGACTATGATATAGTAAGCTTTTCATTTTGAGGATGTGAATTTGATATTTCTGCTTTGAGGTGAGAGGAAAAACCCAAAACAAAGAGAACCAGAATAAATGTCAAGCTTCAAAAGTAAATGACATCACACACACATAGGTCTTTTCAGTTAAGCAGAGTTTTCTATTATACCATTCACTCTTACTATTTGGATCAAATACCAAAGTGAAAACAGTCATTTTAATACTGAAAAATGGAAAATTTCTGTAGCAAAAGATTTGTCTAGCAAAAGGCTCACTTTCACTATTCCTTTTTTTTTTTTAATTTCAATCCCGAAGCCACAGACGAATTTAACCTTCAGAAAATTAGCAACTTCCAATGGGAAAACAGCCTGTCTGGAACACAGATGCTTTTCAGAGCTGACCAAACTGATCATCATTGCCATGGACACAAGCTACTGATTTCCTAAGGAAAGCTGTCAGTGACTTAATGCTGAGGATTTAGAAGAGTGGGGCACCATGAGACAAGATAAGAACAGGACTCATCTCTTCTATACACCCTCAAGCCCCACGGGGAGCTGGGAGTAGACAGTCCTAGGTGAAGCAAAAGAAATCAGGTGAATAACTTCAAGGTTGCCAGGAGACTACACAGATACAGAGGCTATTTGGTAGTTCATTAACAAATGGAGGTTAATTAGGATAAGCAGGTGTGTCTTCCCCATTGAAGCCATTTGTGATGACCCAAACCCAAGGGAGCATTTGTTCTTCAATAGAGATATAATCCAGATCATCCTCAAAACATTTCCATTTCCCACAGCCCCTGCACAGGTCCTGTCAGCTTATGTCTCCAAAACATAGAGGATCACCTGTGCTGTCCTTAGCAGCATCTCCTGCATCATCCTCTCTCTGATCAGAGCTCTGGTCAGGGCTGCTGAATCCCTTTGAGGCTCATTGAGGCAAGGGGCTACAGCAGTGGTAGCAGCCATGGACCATGGGAGAGGAAGGAAGCATTCCTCCCTCCCAAAGAAATCCTCACCTCTTATACAAGGCAGTGCAGTGCTGGTCCCATCCATCCACTAGTCAGAGGGATGGGTGCCTTACTGTTGTCAAACTAGTCACATAATTATGTTCTGAAGTTGGGTGAGTAAAGCCCCTGGCAGACATTCAGCCTCCCTGGAATTAAGCACTAATAAAGCATCATCTGCTCTCACACCTCCGCAGGGCAGAAGTGGCTCCAGCTCCCCTTATATCGACTAACCCTGCTAATGACCCCCTGCTAATGAGCTTTGCCAATGACCCTTGGAGATATAAGCTAATGATATCTCCCAAAGAGCTGTAATTGAATTGCACCTTCTGCTCATTAAAGGCCAAAGTCCACTAACTTTACTGCCCTTAGGTAGAGCCTCGGTCTCTCCTTCCCTGGTGTTATCAGGACAACTTGTGAAAAAGAGCACTTTACACAAGGAGGTGGCAGAAGTGGCAGTTACAGGGTAAACAGAGACTTACCTTTTCCACCTGTAGTGCTTTCAAGAGGTTCCTTCCTTTATGAGAAAGTGATGACCTCAGTAACCAGGGCATACAGGCCCCAGCTGTGTATGTGCTATATCACAAACGTCTTGAGGGGCAATCTGAGATACCCCTCCTTTCATCAACTTACATTCTCCAGCTGAGGACTACATCTTGTGAAAAACTGTGTTACTTTCTGAACAGGGGATGCAATCAGTAATGAATTTCTGAGCCAAAATATATAAAGAAATAAACTGGATGTATAAGTTTCATCCATAAGATAAGTTTTGGTGGAGCAAATATTTGTTGGTATTTCATGTGCTAAAAAAAAAAAACCCTTACAAGCTATAATGACTGAGTTTTTTAACCATTAGGAAGAGATTGAAAGTGAGAGGACATTTGGGGAAGAGACAGTATATCATAATCAAATAGTAAAACTATGAAAAAGCCCATCAAGAATGCCACAATAAAGAGGGTTTCTTCCCAATCAAGGTGACTTTCAGCATACCTCTTGACAAATATCCTGATTTTTGGCTCCCTGTTTTATTTATCCTGTGCCTGTGGGTGCTCTTGGAGCAGGGTAAGGTGCCTGGGAGGGTGCTACCTCTGGAGACACCACAGTTAAATTTAGCAGAGTCCATCAGGCAGAGCTCTGAGTTCATCACTGTGCCCTAAAGCCAGTGGCAACCTGTTAGCACCTGGGCAGATGTTGGCCACCACCACTCCCTGTGCCTGCTTTTAGCTGCAGCATCCAGGAGCGTTGTGAATGTGGGGACACTTCTGCCTTGGAGCAGGAGTCACTTAAAACAACTGTTAAACTTGAAGTAACAAGAGAGAAAGTTTTATCCCCCTGCACAAGGAACCCCCAGTGGTGCTTTGTTAATGATCAGGTGTGTGAGGAAGAGTCTTACTCCCACCTGCTATTTAATGGAATGAAATACAGGGCATCTAAAACACCCAGAAACAGAGGGTATTTTTGCACAGACACTCTTTAGTCCAAGTTCTGAAATTTTCACTCAATTATCAGTTCACTTTTCTGAGACTGATGACTCAGGTGACCAGGACTTTTCCATACTTTAGCTGTGTAAATGAGAAATTGGGAACACAGGAGGTTCTACTCTTCAAAGACAGACATGGCTGGCCAACCCCACATAGAGGATATTAATAGAGAGAGAACAACAATGGTTATTTCAAAATGTATAAGGAGACTGGAGAAGGGAGGAGTGAAAGAAACCCAGAAAGCACAGAAAACAGTTATTTATTATGCTTCTCTGCCATAAACATTCCAGCAGCTCTGCTCTGGGATCCTAGCACCATTATACAGCTAATATTGCTTGATTACCCATGCACCACCACAGCTTCAGCCTCCCAAGAACTGAAATCGAGTTTTCTATTCTTAGCTCGTGGTAATTTAAGCTCATTATGGAGGTGCTTGTATTCCATGAGCACAAGAGATAAAGGAAGCAATATAACTTTAATGAACAGCTGAAATAGCAACCACAGCAGGCTCAGTAGGCAAAAAAAAAAAAAAAAATCTTTTCTCTGATGTTGTCTTGATTTCTGTCCCACAGGTCTTAGCAGTTAGTGTTCTATGTATGTTTTATGAAGATATTCACACACACATATGCTTAATGGAAACAAATATGACATCCTATTTAATAACACCAAGTACATACCAGCCTGAAAGGTAGAACCAGTCAAATAATGGAAAAAGGAAGAAAGGAAAAGTGTTAACCTAGATTCAGTAATAATAATAATAATAATAATAACAGTAATAATAATAATAATAATAATAATAGTGCCTTTAAATAACACAGCTTAAGTTAGGTATCCATAGATGTTTCCTTCTTACATTAGTAAATGTCTTTAGTGTCTAATGATTCTTGCTTTGAAGGGAATGGATGGATGCAGATGTAACTGTCAGCAGCAGTAAGTGGAGGAACAAATGTGAAGCATTTTGGGTTCTATTTGAGAAGCCTTTGTGCACCCCAGATTATTGATTGGGTGCTGCTTTTTTTGGTGCTATTTGCTAAGACTCTCATCAAATCCTGCAGCCCCCTTTCAGGCAGCAGATGTGTCTGCAGAGTGAAGAGTTCAGAGAGGACATGAGGTGGGCAGACACCCCAGGTTTGGAGTTAGGATCTATGGAAGCCATAATCTTTCAGCAAGGATGGCAACTAAAAGACCACTTCACAAAAATAGCCCATGGGTGAGTATCTACCTGCATCTAGGGCTCCTCTTCACTCTGTGCCTGCCATGCTGTACAAAAAGACATTTACTTCCAGAAGTGAAAGACAAGACCTGCAGGCAGCTGTGGAAGAGACCTGCCTTCTTCTCTGCATTAAAATTTGTCCTTCTAACTGTTTGGAGTTCCTGCCTCATAAAATAATCACACAAGAATGTTCAGAAGCTAGCATAACTGGTAAAAAAGAATCTGGTATACTTTAAAATCAATTTGGAAATTAAATTTGGTCCAGTAGTTTCAAAACAGAGCCATTCTTCATTAACTTATTTTTCTCTAACAAAATAATTTTTCTGTGTTTTTCACATGGTTTTCAATTTTCTTTTGGCACACACTCATCATTCCTTCCAATGAGGAAAGCACAGAGGAAGGAAGAGTGAGGACAGAAAACATCTGCTTAGAATAAAGGAGAAAAAAAAAACGCCCAGCACTTTGACTATTAAGACTTCATGTTTTCAAAGTAAAGGGAATAAAAGCTATGTGTGAAAAGCTTCTGACATTGCTACATTCATAAAATGTTTGATCATAGTTATTGCCTGGACCTTCTCACAAAAACTACCTGTAGAACACCTCTGAAAATCTCTGTGCTGAGTCAAGGTGAAATTTACCTCATGGGCTACTTTCCCCCTGTGTTTGTAAGGAGGACTCCTACATCATTATATATGGACACTTGACTTCTGTAGCACCTGGTAATTACCACTCCAGTAATTTGGAGTGTATTTATTATCAATCTTCTGCAACATTTAAGTTCACATCTTCAAAGGAAGCTGGAATTAGATTTTTAAAGAAACCCCAAAAAGCCAAATCCAATCCCAGTATATTTGTGGATGAAAATATGCTAAAGGCAGTAATGTTTCAGCATTTCTCTGAAAAGGTTTTGTTCTTCCATTTAAAAGAGAAAAAAAAGAACATTTGAGGCAAGTATTCTTCACAATAACAGCCACAAAGTTGGTTTTGAAATACCCTGCTCTGTGTTGGAAAAGTTATGTGCAGGGCTTACTGCCAGCTTTTCTGTACACCCATATTCCTCCTCTGTGCAGGGAATTTCATTGGTGTCAGTAGAAATGCTGGTTTGAGCCCAGCAACACCCAGATTAACACCTGAAGATGACACGTGGAGCCTTTTCTAAGAAGTGTCATTGCTTTTCTAGAAATGTAAGGGTTTTTTTCTGCCTAAATTGACACTGAGGATTTAGTTGGGTTGGGGATGGCAAAAAATTGGAAGCAGCTGTAAAATGATAACATTAAGGCTCCACCTTAGCCCTTAGGATCCACTGTACTGAGCACACTTTAAAAGTTTTGTTTCTGCCACTCTGTGAATGGAGACAATGAGATGAATCCATGGAAAAAAATGTGTGGGCAAAATTTTTCTTTACTTGTCTTACGCTTGGTGGTCTCACATCTGAGAGACACAGGAAATTATTTCCATATAATTAGAGGAGATGCGCACAGAGTTCCCTGGCACGTGACCTGGAGGTTTCTCTGTCACTGGATAGATTTTTCCAGGAACCAGCTGTTACACCACAGAACTGGATCATAAAATATTCCTCCTGCCCAGTTATCTTCTCTCTGGAGAAAAGTCAGAGGATGCCACCAAGAACCAGAGTGACCATCAAATTACAGGGCTTGGGGTTTTTAACATCCCAGGAGGACTTTTGTCATACCTACAGCAGAATTACCATCTTGAACAATCTTTAGAAAAACAGCAGCTGAAGGCAGCAGTGGTTACAGGCCAGGAATCCAGGGATCAGAGGCAGCTCTAGAGACCTACCATGACTCCCAAGTGTGTGTCCAAAAGAGAATTAGGCTGCTGACTCTTTATCTTCTGGAGGTTTTCTGAAAAAGGGGATTCACAGCAATCTCAGGTACAGTATAAGAACCACTCAACATGATTGTATCCTCCTTGTTTTTAGTTTTCAGAGACAATGTCTCAAGGGTTGTTCCATGTCCTTAGCCACAGTCAGTCCTTGACAAGACAGTCAGTTCACTCAAAACTCATAATTTTCTTCTCTGAACAGGAATGAAAGATTAAGCAGTTGGTTGATTTCTTTCTCTGTGGCTTGGAGACCTCATTGGTAAGAGCTTGCACTCAGACCACTCAAACAAGTCACTCAAACAAGTGACACACTGTTTTCCTTTGAGTTTCCAAACTCCCTCACAGGAGTAATGGTGTATTGCTCCCCACCCTGGTCCCTTTCTTATCTCATTCCATGTTTGCTCCTGTGAATGAAATCCAGATGCAGGTGAGAGCTGAATCCAAGATCCTTGTCATGACCCAAATCACACTCGTGCTCCCAAGCAAGTTCACTGCTTTATTCTGCTCCAGATTTCAAGCCTTCCCCATAAAGTACCTTCACTTAGGGCAATCAGACTGCATTTGCAAGCCATTAGAAAGGTCAATGACACATATTAAAAAAGCTATTTTTGAATGTCTGGCTCCACACTTTATCTCTTGAAATTCCCTTCATGGCTTTCTATGGCTCGAATCAAACTTCCATTGATTTCCTCAGGAATTGGATCAGGCCTTCTGTGGTGCTTGCCAAAGCAAAAAAGCAGAATGCACTAAATGTATGCATCAGGGGAGCTCAAATAAAACCTGGTTAGATGAAAATATGGTTCTACTCTGAAGACTCTCTCTGTCAATGTGGTTGTGCCTTTCCTTAGCTGACTCTTAATCATTTCCTTATCATCAGTGCCAAGTTTAATATTTTAAAATTTGGACTTTTTTCATGTGCTATAACCCTGTAAAATCAGCCTGGGATTAGGAGAGGAAGCCGGGTCTTGTGGTTAAGACAATGGACTATCATTCATTCCCATTTCTGCCACAAACACCCACCACTGACCTTGCAAGCTGCTAAGGGAGTGATTTTCAAAAGCACTCATCTTTGGCCTGTCTCTGCTTCCTAAGAGCTAAGTGGAAACAGAAATTTACATTAATGAGAAGAGAGATAGGTTAGACCTAACTGTCACAGAATAAACTGTTTTCCTTCCTAATTTCCTTATCTTTTACTCATATTAATTCTTCTTACTCATCAAATCCTTTAAAAGTGGAAACTTAAGCATGAAAAGATACTCCTACACAGGGATTGTGCCATGTCTGGTCTAATAAAAGCTCAATCTTTAGTGATAGAATCCTCAAGCTGAGACCAGGGCAAGGGTCCACCTTAGCTGTAATTTTTCTTCTGTTCTCCCTGGACAATGAAATTCAGACACAAACATAATAATGGAGCATGTTAAGAGAGGTCCTGCCCCAAAACTTTTATCAATATGTTAGTTAAGAAATTATTATAATCATAATATTGAAAGTCAACAAATAATTTAGTGTAATGCTAAAACTGTCATCTAGCTTATGTGTTCCTGTCTATACTAGGAGGAAAAAAAAAAGGAGTTTTTTGTTATATGGCTAAACACACATGGGCTAAATGAGTTATAATTTTCCAGCCATATATGAACTTCAGTAAAATATTGAGGACTTAATATATTCCAGCTATATCCTGCAGTGCCACTAGTTTATCCATGGGTAAATGACTTCTTTCCTTAGCAAAAACATTTTCTTCTTTTCCTTTTTCCCAGTTTCATCTAGATAGCTGTAAGGCCTTTGGGGTGGTGACTGGCTTTCAGTCATTGTTCCTGCCAGGCTTCCCAGTGTGGTCCCTGATCCTGAAAGACATTTCCAGATGCAATTGCAGTCCAAACAAAGGGTTGGTTTCTCTGAATATATTCCACGTAAAGCAATTATAAGAAAACCTTCTATCTAGGAGAGAGCACCATGGCCAATAGAAAAAGTGGATATGCTTCTGTTAAACCATCTTGGAAGAAATCCATTAAAAAAATTAGATGTCTTTTTCT
Source organism: Haemorhous mexicanus (assembly GCF_027477595.1). NCBI lineage: Eukaryota > Metazoa > Chordata > Aves > Passeriformes > Fringillidae > Haemorhous > Haemorhous mexicanus. The sequence continues at coordinate 8,597,257 of NC_082348.1, read as the reverse complement.
GTTTTAAGTTTACCAAGCATTGGAACTAAACACATGCCATCTGAAGAAATCCCTTTCTCCCTCCAGCCATCACACTGAACTGAAATAAAACAGATGTGCTCAAATAAAAAAATCTGTGCTTACTTGTTAGTTTTTTCCTTGCCCTTATTACCAACACATATGACTTGCACCAACACAGGTAAAAGCAAGAAATATTCTTCAGAAGTTTCCCGTTGCTGTATTCTGCCAGTACCTGCTGTGATTCCATTCCTACAAATAATGGATTTCTTCTGTTGTATTGTCAGATCCCAGCTGCACAAAAGCCAAACTCTAAACTCAGACATTCTTACAGATTTGAAGAAAAAACCACTAAAAAACAAGCCCCTAAATCTGAAACAAACACATACAAATTCAACCAGAGATGAATATTTTCAAGATTTATGGTCAGTTAATGATTATAATATGAAGACAAAAACACAGTCCTTTAAAAATTATCAGTTTTGATACAGGCAAATAAAGTATTGTTTAAAACTTTATTCAAATATCTTTTCAGAAATAAGTTTTCAGGATGGGGTTTCATAGTTTCATTGTTACATTAAGAAAAATAAGTTGTTTGTAGAATGCTGTGCAGTTCATAAGTTACCAGTTATAAACTAATCCTCGATATCCAGTCCAAATCCCAAGGGAAGCTTCAAGGCAGCCACTTCTTTTTGACAATACAGTGATGAAAGATATATTGTTGAAAACCATAAAGCCTTGGGAAAAAATTTAGCAAACTATCTACACAGGAATGAAATGTTGAGAGCTTGGCTCATCAGCTGGGGCTCTCTGGAGAAGGAGGGGCTGCAAATATTTTTGTACAGGTTAGCTAAACAGTCTTGAAAACAAAGTGCTGCACATGAATTATTAGAAAGATTTTCTTGTATATCACAGAGGTTTGCTTCCCAGAGATCTGCAGGTGAGGATTAGGTGTTAAATTACTCTTAACTGTCCCTTTGTAAATCTTTCAGAGACATTATCACCCCAAATGAAGATTGCATTCAGAAAACCTACCAATGGGTATAGATTTACAAATTCCAGAGAACTCCTATTCAGGAGGGCCCTTCACTTTCACACTTGGCTGCACACAAAGATCTGTATGTGACCCTGCACAAGCACCCACTGTCCCTTCCTGTGCCTGTCCAGGTGAGCACCGAGAATATTGCTTTTCCAGAACACAGAGAACTAGCAGATGCTTACACCAGAACTGGCTGCCCCTTTTCTCATTCCTTACCCAAGCAGAGCTCTGGCCAGAAAAAAGCCTGCAGGATTTAGTGGAGTAAGGTAGATGTGCCCTTCTACATCAGCTGTAGGAGAAGCCAAGGCATTTTAATGAGACCATTTCAGTGGACACACAGGGCATTTTACAAACCAGTAAAGGTTTCCCAAACATAAATAATGGTAGTAAAATAAAACTTTTGTACTAGATTAAAAAGCCTTAATTGCCCTTTCTGATGCTAGGAAATAACTGTGAAAAACCTGTGACGCCCTTCATGCAGCCAAGGCCATGGAGTCACCAGGCCCTTAGCCAGACTGAGCCTCTTCTTTCTGCCAAAGCTTTGTATATCCACTCACTCACCCCATCAGCCTGTGGGACCACTGCCAAGGACTGTCCTTTGGAGGTGCACAAGTGGTGTCCACAGTGCTGCTGAGAACAGCCAGGCACCCTGTTCATGGGCTGGGTCTCTGGAGAGCTCTCAGCACCAGTCCACTCAGGCAGACCTGCCTGCCTGGGCTCATTCCAAAGGCAGCCCTCCCTGCTGGGCACATCCCAGCAGCAGATGCACTATGGACAGGCCAAGGGGTGGCTGGCTGAGCTCTAGGGACTTTATTTTCCAGCAGAGCAGACCAAGTCAGCATGCCCTTGGTGAGGATGTTCTCACTGCAGCTGGAGGTTTCTGGGTGCTGCTATAATGTAAACAGTCAGATTAACTGAGATTGACTTTGAGCAGGAATAATGGAAGTGACATGAAAATTTTGTGATGCTAACACCTCAGCTAGGCATCAGAGAGAAAGTAACCAAAATCCTGGAGCTGAGGAGTCCCAGAAGCTGGAAAACCTGGAGTCAGATCTGAAGTTTATGGCAGTGTGGGTTCTGTGCACAACTTACTTACAAGATGAATTATTTTTAATTGCAGACTAATTAATGGAAAAACTTCAGAAAGCATTTGATATTTTTGGCAAAATCCTGGTTCCACTGAAGCCAATGACAAATTGCCCATGGGACTTCAATGGGACCATGCTTTAAGGCTTTGTTCCTCCCATCTCAAAAAGTAGCCCCTTTGCCAACTTTGGGTTGTTATTGAAAAGAGACATTATTAACAGAAGAATCTTCTGTTCATCAAACGATTGCACTGAGTAAAGTTTGATATAGTTCAGTAGCCACATCCTTCTGAACATGTACTCAGTGGCAGTTTGAAACATATGTTTTTTATAAATTTCTCATTCAGAAACAAAGACTGACAGTAAACCCCAGAAGCTTTGATATTTATATAAATTGCTAAATGGTTGCACTGGAAAGTACATTTCAATTAACGTGTCACAGAGCATCACAGTTGTTTTAAAGTTTGCTGACCCAACAGCTTCTCTAGCTCTGTGCAAGTAACTTGGATTTTCTCTAAATCTGTGATATGGAAAACGGTTTTCTTCCATGAGTGCTCTCCAACAAATGACTTTTTTTTTAGATCAGCTTATTTCCCTCAGATCCAGAACATGCAATAACATTAGTATTATTTTCACCCTATTACCTATTTCAAAGATATGCCTTTATTCCCTCTTGGGTTTTATGTGAGCCCTTTATTCCAGTAAAACTCTTTAGTGAGACTTTATAGAGATTAACTACTAACCAAACACAACTCTGCCCATTTGTGTATTAGCTTTTTCATTTCTTATGTACTCTGCTGCCGCCTCTAGGGCAACATTGTAAAACTAGGTTTTGTTCTACACCAAGCAGAGATTAAAGTTACCTCTATACATCAAAAAATGCTACAGGAGAAAAATTAGACACTGCTTGCTGGACTTTTTGCTAATTTGGGAAATTAAAATGTTAAAGTGAAAACAGCTATCAAGTTCAGTTGGAAAACAGGTCTTCCCAGCAAAGACACAACTGTCCTATTTTAGTTCACTGCCTTTCCTAGATTTAGTGAATCTATTCAGCTCCTGGTTCTGTGAGCAAATAAGAAAAATCTCTTTAAAACTGACCTAACTTTCATTTTTTCCACAGATTCAAGAGTCAAGTAGATTAGCAGGGATGAAATGCCCCTTAAGTGTCAGAAACTGTCTGTGAGCTGGGAACCAGACAATGCACTTTGGTTCCAAACCTTTTGCTCTTCAAGGAATACATCAAAGTGCATTGACCAGCTCACATCCCAAAGGGTGCTTATGTTCATGGGGAGATTACAGCTTATTTCATGGTATTGATTGCACTGGGCTGGGGGTTGGTAATCTCAGAGAGGAAGAATGGTTGTCCTTGAGCAGGAGCAAAACAATTTGTGTCACCCCGTGCTCCTGTCTCCAGCCTGCACAGGTGACCTGGAGCAGATCTTGATGGGCAGGGATCAGTGGTTAATATGTGCCTCTGCCAGTGTATCTTTGCTGGCAGATGTCAGTCATGCTGGTACTCAGGAGACCCAAGACAAAGAGAATTGGATAAACAATAAGGCAAAGCTATAGAAAGGTCAATCTGGACTTGGAATCAGCTAGCAGAGAGCTCATGTTGCACATACAATTCTCATTTCTCTGTAGTATTTAATAAAATGACTACCACTCCTTAGAAAAGCCACTTTCTGCTTGAGATTGTCATCTCCTTGGCCCCTCTTGGCTGCTGAAGGGCTTCACTTGCCTGTTTGGCTGCTCTTGGCTAGTGGGACACTTTCAAGACCATGTGACCTTTTTTCCCTGACTTCTGAAGAAAGATGGATTTTACCTTCCTATTATAACACATAATTAGCCAAATGATGTACAAAATTGACTCAGAGGGGAACCCCCCCCCCACTACTTACTGTTCTTTGGGGGCTTCTTATTCAAAGATGTAAATCTGCTAAATTCACACTCATGAACGAATTGACACTTCTGTCTCCCTTCCCCCAAAGTCCCAGCCAGCTACAGCTCCTGCAGAACACCATTACCATATTAATACACCTTATATTGACTCCTCATCAAAAAACAGCCACTAATTAGTAAAATTGACTGAAATGGAAACACAGTGTCTTTCACCTCCTCCTGCTTCATTCACCAGTCCCTCTGCCCTTCAGATGCTGATATTTTCCTGACTCAAGCTCACCTTGTCTCCATCAGTGCTCCTTGAAGCCCCTGTGACTCCCTGCACAGGCTTCCAAATCTGCCTAAGGCTCTCAGGTGTTCTTATCCCATGTACCTGCCACTGCCACTTCTGTTTATTAGGTGCTGACATGTAATTTTTTCTTTTAATTGTTGATCCTGCATGTTAGCTGATCTCAAATTATTCTGTGGCCAAAGCCTCCTGAAGGAATAGCATGAACTGATCCAAACCTCCATGATCCCAGGGGTTTGGATCACTCACTTGGTGTCTCACAAGGGCAGCCTGCCTTGCTCATGTAGGAAACAAGTTAAAATATGGACCATCCCAACTAAAATGAAGGTCCCAGGAAAGACAGTAGGTGTTTTGCTTTTGAATTTGCTTAGGTCAAAATCCCATTCTCCTCAGCTTCCCACAGGCAAGCTGTGCATTTATTGTACAGAAAGCAGGATTACTGAGTCACTTTTGCAACCGGGGTTTCCCCAAGCAAAACAAATCATCCAACTTCCCTCAACATTAAAAACAGACTCATGTATAAATCATGTTAGCTGAAAATGTGTGGAACACCTTCAGTTTTTTTTTTCTTATCCAACAAATATTTCCTATGTACTTTGGTCTTATTTCATAAATGCTAATGCCCTTCATTTAAAACTGAATGAATAAATTGCAGTCATCAGAAAATGGTTATGGAAAGTTATTCCAGAACTTGGTGTCTAGCAGTCGCTCCACAATAAGCCATTGCTTTTTGTTCTATGTCTTGCTTCTTTTTTTCATTATTATTTTATAGCAGGCAATTATTTCTGAAGTCATATGGAAAAAGTTTGATTAAAAGTATACTTATACAAATGAATATATTCCCAAATAATGACCCCTTCTGAATAGGCCCAGGTCTAATTTGGCTTGGAGGTTTTATTTATTTATTTTATTTTAAAACGAAGGATTGCTCCTTCAGAGTTTTCCCATTACACTAAATAGTGATATATGAGTAGTATGAAAAATGAAATCTAGAAGAAGCAGTTCAAGAAAAGGAAGCCTCCATAGGAATCTGGATACAGATCTACAATTGCTGTAAGTGATGATTCCAAACCAGCACTCCTCAACTGATAGCCTTTGAAAAATATATTGGAGAAGACACCTCTAAAAGTTTTTCATGCATGAAAAGTACATTTTCCCTTATTTAAAAAGCATCTAAAAATATAGGCTTTAGGCATATTCTTACACTTTTCCTGCTTGTAATAATAATTATTATTATTCAATTTTTATACATAAGCTTTAAAGAAACTTAATGTTATAAAAAAAGTTAATATATATAGATATAGAAATGCACAGAGAAAAAAGTAATCTCCAGCATTACTCCCAAATCTATCACAGGAAAGAGCAACCCAATGGCCTCTTTCAACACTCGAAGAGGGAAGGATGTAGAGCAAGCAGAGGAGGCAAAAAGGAGCCAGGATTCTTTGGTCAGATTTTGTTCATTCATATTTGAAATGGGAATAGAAACAACTTGCATCCCCTGGGTATTGCTAAAGACTTAATTATGGTTTTTTTTAATGATGTTTCAATTATACTTGCATGAAATGATAACTGCATATTGCCACACACACACAATTATTCATTTGTAGTCCAGTAACACATTTCCAGTGTAGTCTTATCCTCTGAGAAATTATAGACTCCACCCTACAGAGATTTCAAAAATAATAATAATTCATTATTGTTTAAAAGTAAGATAATCATATCTACCAGATGGGCAATTTGTAGGAAGCTCTTTCTTGCTTTTGGTGCAGAAATAGCTGGATTTGTATTTACACACATCCAGTTTGTGGCAGGTGCCAGTAGATGGAGCTAAAGAATACAGGCACCTCTGCAGGTTTGGAGGGTCAATGGACGAGAGAGAGCTCCCTTCTGCTCTGCAACTTGTGCCAGGATATGAGCACAGTTCAGGTAACACTGAACCTGAACTTGCAATCTCACTCTAATTCCACTGCCAAGTTTACTCCCAGTTTCCAGGTGCACAGGAGCACCAGCACTGCCAGGAAGTCTTTGGTCACTGCACACCCTGCAAGGCTCCATAAATCTTCATCTTTCTCTTGTCTGCCATAGTGAAAAATCCCAGTGAAGAAAACTTTAGGGTTTTACATACTGCTTCAAAACTTTATTTGAAAATTTAGTTGTTTCCAGTAAATTTTGTCAAGAGTTTTCCAAATTCTAATTTGGTTACCACTGAGCAATAACGCTCTACGCTCTCCCTTTATGTTGCATCTTTCTTTAGTGGTCACTAGAAATTCATCTTGTCTTATACATAAACATTCTGTGAAGCTTTTAGATCAGTGGACTTCAACAAATCAAGAGAACTGATATCAAATAGATGAGTTCTAGAGCTGTTCAGGGCAGTGATCTCCTTCCCCTCCTCCTTACCCTCCATCAGGGGCTGGTATCTTTCTGTTCCTGTAACATCCACATTGGACAAAAAGCTATGAGACCTTTCTCAAAGGAGAAACCTGAACTGAAGCCCTTGTCATTCAAATGTAAACTTTAATGTGTAGTTGAGGTTTCTCCTTTTCTTTTAATTTTCTGCAAATAATATTAATAAATAGAGAATATTTCTAGAAGAGAGCAAGGTGTGGCTGCTGAATTAAGATATTGTTCACTCAGTAAATCCTTACTTTACAAACAGAAGTGCACTCAAAATTATTTTAGAAGCAACTTGTTGAAACCTTGTCTTTCACAGCTCTCAAGATCTGGCTCTACAGACATCTTCCAACAGAAGCTGTTACTTGAGGTTTAGATGTATCAGCAGCTTTCTCTGCCATGATCAGTGACACCCTTCAGATGTTAAAAGGATAGCTATTTTTCTCCAAGTCATCTTGCTCATCTTAGCTTCCCCTTGACACAATAAGGGAAATTTAGCAGAGTAAGGAAGGAAAAACTTCTCCATATCTCAGAGCACTGCTGGTGCTGGGGATGGAATTAGAGGCTGTATTGGAGCCACAGGGGCACTGCAGAGCTTGGGGGCTTGGAGAGCTGCCTGAGTGCAGCTGGGAGCAGACTGGAGCCAGGTCTCAGTTGCCTGAGGTTGTTAAAACAAAACCAATGCTAATTTTCATTTTTGCTTGAGGTGATTTTCTTCACCTTTACTCATCCTCTCACATGAGTGCATAAATAAATAAATGCATGCAAACTGCTGGGGGTTGTCCCCAAGGTGAAGGTGTTCTGCCCCTGGAGTCAGACTGAGGCCATGCACAAATTAATGTGACATCCAGCACAAGGGAAAGGAAGGAAGCCAGCATCTGCAGAGTGGGCAATCTGAGGATGTGGTGAGTAGAGAGGAGCATCCATCAGACCCACAAATGGTTCTGATAGCTGTGAAAAGAACTTCCCACCCATGGGCAGTTCTCCCCTTCTCATCATCCTTTTTGCCCACCCTGAGTGTCTGCCTGCTCAGCTACACAAATTAGTTTTGTCTCACCTGGCAGCTGAGTAAGGGCACAAAGCTTAAGTGCAGCAATTTTTAACAGGCATTTTTAGACAGATTGCTGCAAGACTTTGGGGGTAAACTCCCTTGGCATTAGAGGCATGAAAATTTCTGTTGCTGCTCCACATGCTGCTTTATGCTGATCCAGCTGATTACTCTTCACAGACTGCATAAACTAAGAGTTTATTTATAGCTACATAAATACGTATAAACTTCAGTGGGTTAACTGCTAAAGGAGGCAATGGCAACTTTTTCCAGAGGCAAATCCTAAGCCACGCAGGTCTTTAAAGGCCAAAACCCAGTGTGAGAAAACTGCTGGCCATTAGGACAGAGATTTTGGAGCAACAGGTGCTAAAAGATGAAGGGACAGTACAGTAAGGGCTGCAACTTGTTTTAGGGTTGAAAGACAGTACTCCCACATTTTACTTTGAGTACAAAAATTAAAAGGAGGAGAATGAAAAAAAAATAAGGTTGGGTCAACAATCTCTTTTCTTTCAAGGAGATGTTCCTTTCATCCCTCTCTCTGGGAATGTATATTAAGAAATACCTTTCTTCTTGCCATAGTAAAGCCTTAAAGAGATAAATAAGTGACATCCTGGTAACTGCTTATGACTCAAGAGGAAGATTTTGAATGCTGGCACATGGTGCACACTTTACTGTGGCAATTGTGCGAGCTCAGATTTATTGGGACAGTTCCTTGTATCAGTCCAAAGACTGTCACATCCCGTTTTCACTTGTGTCATGTAATTAATCTTCCCTTGACTTAGAGTCAGACCTCATCATTCTAAATACCATAATAGATTTTTAAATGAGAACATTAATAACAAGGTCTCTCTATTATTTACCTTGGCTGGAGTAATGAAAGCCAAAAAGGAGATGGCTACTCCCAAGGGCAGGCTAGGAGAGGCGTAAGAAGGAAATGAAGGTTGTTGACCTTCCTGCAGAAGAGCCCAGGGAAAGTGTATGATCTGCAGAGCTTCAGTTCATCACTGAAAAAGAGGTTGTTGTTGTAATTTCTATTAAGTACTTTGGAAGCACTTCCATACAATGGTGATGAGGGCCATAGGTATACTTAGATAGCTCTATTAAACAAAAAGGCATAAAGGTATAATATGTTAGCCTTTTTTAAAATAAAGAGAGCTATGTTGAAGTGGAATTTCTTCTGCCAGTAACCAGACTTAATAGTTTATTTAAATTTGACAATATAAGAATGCTGAGCAGGATTTTTGCAAATCAGATCCAGTTTTAGGGTTGTATTACAAGAGTTTAAGTAAAAAGCCAGAGGCAACAATTCCATCTGAACAGACTTTGGTAAGCTGGGAGAGTATAAGATACTTTGCATTCCATGCCTGTATCCTCACACTTTCTGAGATGTATGTAAAATGCAGATATTTCTATAGATATGGGAACATGGTACACAAGGCAATGAAATTGTGACACCTCATTCACATACCAAATAAGAATAGAAGCAGCACAATATCAATCCAGCTTCATGACAAGAACTGTGAAGAGAGTAAAATGGTAGAAAAACCCACAACCTTGTATAAAGGACAGGGTTAAAACTAGACTCACATGCTTCATCTCTGCCTCTGCACTCCATTAAAATGAAAGGGCTAATAAGAAATGCATTTCAGAGTTCAGTCACAATTATCCAAACCCTACTGAGGACATGGAGTGAATGCAGATTACCACAGTTTCAAGAAATCAATGGATTTTTCAGGGAAATGCAGGAATGGTGCCACAACTAGGGGCTAGATGCTGTGACTGATGGAGAAAGTTATTCTCCAGCTGTCCTCTGAAAGGCTTCAAACCCGTTCCAGAGCATGGAATGGCAAGTGGAGGGGATCAGGCATATTCTACCAAAATTTATACTCTTTGGTACTTCAGTATCCTGTACCAAGCAAGGTGATGTTATCCAGCTGGAAACACAGGACCTGAGCCAGGTTTGTTTGTACACTAGCAGCGGCTGGAATACCCTCCCTGGGAGCAGTGACCAAACACCAGGGGTGAAATCCTAGTGGAGAAGAGCATTATAGAAAAAGTGGAATCACTAGGGGTGAATATCCACAACTGCAGGCTGAAATTATCAGAAACAGCAGAGGTACTTCTCAAGGGTCAAGATCCACTGAGGGAAGGTGCCTGAAACACATTGGAAAGCATTCCTTGCTCCTGCTTTAGCAACTCAAAGAAAAAGGTCCCTGAAAGCATATAGAAATATGTAACAGAAATTGGTCACAAGGAGATTTCAGTGCAAGTGCTGGAGTGGAGCAAGAATTTTGATAAACAGAGTGAAGCCCAGATGACAAGTTATAACTAGAGTCATCAGCAAGGAAAAGCTGGGAATTCAGGCATTGCAGTCAGAATCTGAGATACCTGGAGTCTACAAATAGCATGAGAGATTTAGAAAATGATTTCAGGAGAGTGTGCTGGTCTTGATTACTGTTTACAGGTGAATTCTTTAGAGAAGGTAGAAAATACCCTAGTGTGTTAGTGTTGTACACATTTTCCAACCTCTCTATTTTTGTTTTATGCCATCTCTTTTAATAACAATGACAGCAGTACCACAGCTGGGAGAATCAGAAAAGGGGACATGAAATATGGTCAGTCAGAGTGACATACTTTACTTTTATTATTTCAAATGAAAATTTTGATGTGAGAGCTTTTGGAAGGTACTATTCTTAATTTATAACAAAAGGTGTTGAAATTGATGAATACCATAGATCATTGTATTCCAGAATGGCACCTTGAAATGTGAAAAGCATTAATCTAAAATGATATACTATATCCAGAAACTGAAATGGGTTAGTATGACTTTTCTTCTTTCCAAAAAATTCATTGAATGAAATCCACCAATACAGTTTTCTAAAAGTTTCTTGTCTCAAATTTCATATAATTTCAAAGTTATTTCCCAATTGTTCTGTAAGTGGCAAACAGCAATTAACAGAAACCGATCTTTATAATTGTATACTCATTATTATAATATCCTTTTCTAAGGCATATTTTCTCTGATGATTCCTAGAACAGTTTGTAAATCACAAAGTGGTATAGTCAAGCATGCTGCCAGTTCATGACAGCAGCAAAAGGAAAGGTACTTGCTGAAAACAGCTATTTGGTTTTGTGTCTGCTGACCTGGAAGAACAATCCAGGAAACAGAGTAAAGGAAATGAACACAAAACAGTCAGGACAGAACTGTCTAGAATCACTTGATTGCCTCAGACTCTGTAGGGGTGGGAGATAGTGATAGAAAGAGAGATATTTACTATCATATTCTTTTAAAAGCACCCAGACATCCTTGTTAATCTCATGGATAAATGTATGAGATACCTGTAACTCAAGGGTCGCAAGCTGTCCTAAGGAATTTCCAGTTTAAATAGACATGACAGGCAGAGAGTAGGAAAGGAGGAATGTTATCATATCCAGTCATACACAAGGGTTGGAAGCACCTACAGATTATGTGCAATCAGGCTCATCCCTATCAGTGGAGGGAGATTGGGGTATTTTATCTCCCTTGTGTGCCACATGCCACGTGTTGATGCTACTGTGGCAATACCAGTCTCTGTCCAGTATGCAGATGAGTCTGGGGCAGACCTGAGGAAATAATCCATCTTCAATGCCCAAAGCACTAACTGGAGTCAGACAAAGAAAAATATTCCCCTGCTTCTGTGATCCAGCTCCTCCTATAACAAATATCCACTATGCCTTTGGCTGCTACAGGAGAACAGACACACAGCTCAGAGACCAGCTCTGGAGAAAAATACATCAACTGTGAGTACAGTAACTTTACTGTCACTGTTAGAGTTCCCCTTGAACTCTCTAAGTGTTGTGGGTCTTCCTGTGCAGCCTTTTTTTCTGCTCAAAGTCCCAGTGAAGTCAACAGCAAATGCTGTCAGGATACAGAACCAGGACCATATCCTTTGAATGGTTCCTGAACAAAATTGTCCTCAGCAGGACTATTTATTTCTTTTCACTATAAAAAATGAGTTTAAAGCATTTTGAAAGCTTTCTGTACATACATGTATAATACCCAAGGCTCTGTCTTCCAAGACTTGCATGCCCATAAAGTATATTTCAAATAGCTACAACCTTGAGGACCCTCCAGCGTACAATGTCTTGTTCTTGCTGCCTCTTTCCTGCTACTCTTCACAAAAGTTTTGCACTCTGATCTTCAGTCTTTAGCAGAAAAAGTGGGTGGTAAATCCTAGAGCAAGAAGCAAAAGGAATGGGCCTGTAATAGTGATTTAATGAATGCCAAAAGTGATCCCTTGCCTATGTGAGCTAATTTATCATACCAACAAGACAAGGAGTGGCTGTAGCAGTGGTACAGCTCTGAGGCTGCAAAACCAATCTTTTTACCAAATTCCCCAAAGGAAAAAGAGAAAAGAGCAGCTCTGTTTAACGGATCATGATAAGTCACAATTGTCATTACTGCATTTCAGGGCAACATGCTTTATTTAGCTCTTTAACCTTGGCCTATTTGTTATCAGCACAGTTGAGAATAGTTTATATTCATTAGGAGACTTGTTTATTTTGTAACATAATCTTTTCCTTTGTTAACATGAAAGCACAGCAGATGAAGGACAGTTCATCCTGGTCTGCAATGCTGTTCCATAAAAAATGTCTCTTGATAAATGATTGCCAGGATTAAATTTTATGGTGTAGATTCGTAAGAAATTTCAGTCTTGTTCCCATATGATTCTTACATAATGGGAAACATGCAAAATATTCTTAAACGTGCAATTCCTGCACTGTCAGTGAACACTCCTTTCTTGCATATTTCTGGGCAGTAGAAGAGATGTTTACATATTTTGTGGATTTATGAAGCTTGGAAGAATTTGTTTTGAGCATGTCAACTTTTTCCTGCAATTTGGACACAGATTTTTACCTGCATCCACTAAGGATCATTAAACAAAAAAAGCCAAAACCAAAAAGTATGAATTTTTTTGCTCCTCTCTCATCTTGCTCTCACACAGCTTTAGGAAAGACCTCAGCATACAGATGAGAGAGTAAAGTACTCTAAGACAGGTGGCTGCTCTTTTATGGCACCAGTCTTGCATTTCCATAAGCAGCTTGCAACTCCTTCTTCCATCTTCAGGCTTGCAGGTTACTAACACAAAGAAAAAGAAACTTCTCATTGAAATTTTATTCTCCCCTCCCAAAATTCCAGCTTCTCTGAGCTTCAAGGTGGAAGTACAAAGGAAACAAGGTTTCTAGTCATCTTGAAAATGTATATTTAGATGACTTCTTCAGTCTGCCCTTAAGCAGACACATTTATCAAGTGGAAAATGTCTCCTCAGATAAACTAGATGTAATACCAAAAGGAAACATCAGAATGTCTGTCAGGAGCATTGCACTTGCTATTGCTTGGGGCCATGTTAGTGAAGGAATGTTAACTCTTGGAATATTGGATCATGGGGATTTAATACAGCTTCAAACACAGAGAACCTAATTTCATTGTTAAGCACTCAAATTTCTTTTAAAACTGGTGTTTCTCTCTATTTGCAGTTGAGAAATTGATGGGTTTTTCCTGTCCTTTTCTTGCTGAGGCTCTTTATAGTCAGCAGAGGCAGATCAGGAGTGGCCACTCTGCACCTTGGGGAGTTTTTTTTCAGTGTGGCCTGAGTTTTTGCCCTCCTTCCTTTATGCTTACCCAGGCAGAGGAGGTGATACATTTGTATTTCAACATCTTTCTCAAGTATGGAATTAGCAGACATTTGTTCTCTGAGCAGAAATAAGGACAGACCAAGAAACCTCTAGCACAGACTGCTGAGCACATTTTATATGAAATAAGAAAGAGGTATCTCTTAGAGTGTGAAAAAAAAATCTGCAATGTTCATATTAAAGGTGAACTTCTGAACCTGAAGTGCTCATGGTAGGAAATTCTTGTTCACCTATTCCTCTCCAGGAATGTTTTCCATAAAGCTTTATGATGGAACACACAGTAAACAGAAACAATCTCCATCATTCACAATCATTTAATCATGCTCACAACACACACTTCATCCCAGCTGCACTCTGGATTTTGGGTTTCTCTCCCTCACATCCACTGGGCAGAGATAAATTTAGGTAGGCTTTGATGTGTTCGGACTTCTGCTTCTAAAAGAGGGAAGGGAAAAGTACCTGAAACGAAGTAATTTCTGTTTCTGCAACAAAAATACCATGTGTGGTAAGGTTATTTAGTCTTTTTCAAGAGAGGAAAAGTAGGATTACATTTATAGGTTTAAGATGGTTTATTATATGGATGAAACAATGTAGCTCTTGGTCCTACAAGATCACCAGGTGAATTTCCTAAAAGCTGGTTGGATTAACCTGAGTATGGAGCCAGCAGCTCACAGCGCAACTGACTGTCTTCAGGACACACAGTGAGGGTCTATGTGAGACCAAAAGCTCATTTCAACCATTCTTCTACATTAAAAGGTCTTGATTCCAGCAGGATTTGGATTCCACAAGAGGAGCCTTCTGGGGCTATAACCACACTTAAGGATCTCTGGAAATGCCCCTCGGGTATCCTTTGTGCTTCTGGAAACCCAACGCCGTTGAGAGATGTCCTGAAGTTTTGTTCTTTAAAGGAGAGCATAGCTGTGGTTGGTGGGGGGCTGGCAGGCCCAGGGGTGGGAGAAGCACAGTAGCTGCTCTGGCCTGTGGCACACGAGGGAGTGTTTGGTCTCCCCTGTGTGTTTGCCCGCTGCTGTCTCCTGACACTGGACAGACCCTGACATGGAGCGCTGGCCCCGGCTGTCTGGAGGCTGGAGCACATCTCTGGGACACCATGAGAGGCTTTAACTATGCTGCCCCAGGAGCCAGAGAGATGTTTTTCACAGAGCATCCTACACCCACCTCTGGGAAAAAAGGACACACGGTCCTCAAGAGGAGTGATTTATGTGATTTCACATGAAGAGCTATAGTAAAAACCTGGCTTCCTGCTAGGATGGCACCCACTTCTGAATTCATCCAAGACCAGCATTGTTTCCATCACACAAACCTCTAGCTTTGGCATCATTTAACAAAGAACAACTTCAGAATGAAAATTAACTTTGTGTTAGAAACTGGCCTGTGCACTGTTATGCCTAGGAGCCAGCCGCCCCATTTCTCCATATGTATTTTAAATAGCTGATCTGTTTTCAAGCAATGGAGATCTAAATGGGTCAGTGCTTATTTGTAAATCTGAGATTTGTCCTTCTGCCTCTTGTGTTAAAGCCATGTTTGTCCCAGACTCACAGTTTTTTTTCAGAGTGCTCGCAAATTTGCAGCTATCCTTAATTCCACCACTTCCTGAGGGCTCAAGCTTTTGTTTTTTTTCTGTTTGGTTGGGGTTTTTCTTCTTGTGTTTGGATTTTTTGTTTGGGTTTTTGTTTTTTTTCTTTTTTTATGTCTTTTTGAGCTACAATGCACCTGAATATCACAGTGCATCTCTATAATGAAAAAAAAAAGAAAAGACTGCATTATGTATTTGAAAGAATAAGATACTGGGAATGTTTTGACATTCTAATTGTTTCTGAAAAACAGAGAAAAAAGAATTTAAAAGTCTCCTCTTCAAAATTTCTTTTTGTGCCATGAAGCATGCCTGGCAATCATTAAATACAGAATGAGAGAATTATTTAAGCCAGCGAGCTTGGAAAAACCTATAGAACCTTCTTTCTGTTATTGTTCTGCCTATATTTAGCATTACATACCACAGCATTTTTAAAAACTCCTTATTTTTCTCCATGTTTGGAAGTGTGTCCAGTATCTCCTCATGTCAGAGAAGAGCTATCCAGCATCCCTATTTTGTACATCTGGTAGCACAACCAGGCAGTTTAGGCAGAGTAAAACCTGTATTCTAGGAAATACAGGCCATCTGACTGTACACAAAGCAAACAGGCAGCACCAGCAAAGCCAAGGGTTTCCATGAAGTTTCGGGTTTGCTGTTCAGGTTTATTGCTGTAGCAATGTGGAAAGGAAGTCTGGTCTTCCCAGAAAGTTCTGGCCCTGTACCCACCAAGCCACTGCTCACAGCATCACAGCCCTTGGCTCCAATTCCATGGGGGAGAGGTTTTGTGGAAAAAAAACCAAAACTATCCAAACAAAAAAACCCTGCCCAGTCACTCTCACTAGATAACATAACCACAGGACTGCCTAGCTTCTCACTAAAAACCCCAGACAAATATGTAAAGTTATTACTGGAATTGAACTACTGACTCACTTAAGGGCATTTTTCCCCTCTAAGACAGTTCAAGCAACATGCAAGTTCAAGGAAGGACGTAATGAGATCAGGGAGTGATAATGCACATCAGATTAAGTGCGTGGTTAAGGGAAAATGTGGCAACCAAAAAGAAAATCAAACAGAATTCTGGGCTGTGAGACAAAGGCAACAGCTCCTTTTCTTATATGTACACAAAGCTGCTTTTAGGATATTGTGTATGACTTGAGGCCTGGATGATATGGAGAGAATGATCAGACACTTCTTTCTGTTAAACCTCAAGAATTAGTTCCCCGAAGGTCTTGAGAGAATGAGAAAAATAAGTCCAAGTGTTTGAAATTTAAGAAAGTTTGGTCAAACATTACCTCTTTTGTTACTGTTCCTCTGCCCTTCTCTTGGGACTCAACAACATCTTGCAATAGGCACTTCTGATGTAGTGATCACAGAGATCACATACAGTGAGAGAATTTAAGATGCAGGGCTTAGATATCCCCTATATTTCTACTCCCAAAGCCCTCAAAAATGAAAAGAGGCATTAAAACCAATAGCATTGAAAGTGAGATTGAGTTCAACCTGGGAATTTCCACCACCATCTCTAGATTCAGCTACTGTTATGGAGACATGAAGCCTACCTCCAGCACAAAAAACAAAAGAAGAAAAAGGGAGTGAGAATTTTAGCTCTGGAAGACCTGGACTATATAATTTTTGGAGCAAGGAGAAGAAAGAAAAATAAATTAGTTGGGGGCTGATTTTGTAACAAATGATGGTAATATGAGCCAAGCAAGAACTGGCCATCAGCTCCCAGGTGTCACAGCTTGGTGTCCCTCCCACCCCTCCCTCTCAGTAAGCCATTTCTCAAGAGATCCCACAGTGCCTATCATGTGGGAGGTCAAAATAAAAAACATGGACAGTAATGGCCCATAAAGAGCACAGGGGCATGAAGCATCCAAACCACATCTGCCTCAAAGTACTGCTCTGGCTTGACCAGATACTTGATTGCATCAAACTACTTCCAATTCAATATTTCGACTCAATGCATTCAGAGTTTTAGATGTGGGTCAGTTGGATTAGGAATTACACATTTTATAAAAGCCCCCCTCCACTGAAAACAAAAGACTAGCAATATCAAGAGTTTTCCCCCAGCTAAAATTATCAGTTTTGCGAAAGTTGAGTGTTGCCAGAAGGTTTTTGAGAGCTTGTCAGTCATAAAACAGAAAACAAAGGATCATATAACCATACCAACAAAGAGGTCCAAGGTGCAATTTTTAGGGCTGCTGACCTCTTCTTCACCCTTTGCCTGCGTAAGGGGGAGATGAATGCCACTTACTGCACTAAAGGGAGAGGTCAGGCTGTACTTGGCCTGAGAATAGAGCAATCAGGACATCATCTGCATTGAAAGTTGGGAAAAGAAACCAAACCCAATAAAGCTGAAGTAACATGCCAGCTTGAAAGTTATAATGACAATGAACAATCAAAACAAAGCATCTGTTTTCTTCCTCTGCTACGAGGCCCATTTCTATTTTGCTGGCTATCCCAAACCGTCTTTTTTCCCAACTCATTGCTTTGATTCCTACTGCTGCTTCCCACTAATTTGCCCGTGCAGAGCCCTACCAGCAAATTGGCAAAGGCTGCCTTAACTTGGGGTGAAATACTAGATCTTACTCTTTGTAAAACTAGTAGCAAGCTTGACTTTGCCATGTTTAACTGCTTTGCAAGATTGCACTGTAAGAAAGGAAATGCAGGGCAATGCAGGAATATTATAGCAGTGGTGTATAGCCCCTGAACCCAGCATTCCTTGGTAGTTTCTCCAATAAACAGCCATGTGGTGTGATGTGTGTCCCCAGAGCTAAATACTGAGAGGGGCTCCCAGCCCAGCGGTGAGCCTTCAGTGCTGTGCTGGCTTCTTGAAGCTCTGATAGTTCAGCAGAGAATAGGAATCAGCATGGAGAGAATCCTGCTGACCTGGTCCCAGCTCCTCCTGCTCACAAACTGCTCTGGGGACATTTTTACGCTGACAGTGTCTGCACTTGTTTTCATTTGCTCGCCATGTTCTCCTCACAAGTGGATAAGCTATGGCACAAGGGAAATGAATAACACTAAGACACAGATGTTTGTGTAGTTCCTCCTCCTGCTCTCATCTTCCTCTGGTCTGCTTTAATTTGGCTAGAATTAGAGAGTTCACTTTGGTTAATCACTCAGAACACTGGTGAGAGGTGAGTGTAGCTGTCATTTCAGAACATGACAATTCGCTCCCACAAGACAAAAAAAAAGATAAATTAAAAAAACCTTACCCAGCATCACTCAAGGAGTGGTTCCAAACACAAAGTCCAGATAATACCTAGAGGGTATCTGCTGCCCAGCACCCCTCCATGCCCCCAACCACCAGGAAAGAAGAAGCCCATGTGTCACCTAACAGAATCCTCTCATAAATCTCTTCTACCATTTTTGATGGTGGTGATGACTTTGCTGGGGAAGGAGGAACAGTTCTGCTTATTTTATTTTTAAGTGTTTATGGAGATTTTTGCTCTTTTTACATCTGTGATAAACAGAGTTTTTGACTTCTGCCGCTATTTTGCAAAAAATGAAATGCAAAATCTCTTTTGGCAGGCAGTCACTTTGGATTTTCCGATATCTATTAGCACTCCAGAATATCTGAATGGTCTCACCCCAGTTAGTTTAGCATATGCTAAGCAAAACTTTCCTGCATGGTGTTTTTTGCCTATCATTTGTCATCAAATAGAGTAAGAAAGAATCAGCTTCCTAAAAGCAGCAGTATATTCTGTATAGAGACCAGTGTTGCTAAAAATAGATGGCAAAAAGCAAATGAAGTATAGTCTGATAATCTAGGCTGAGAATCTCTTCAATTCTAATGATGATTTCACCAGCCCTTTTCTGCAACCCTTGGTAATCTGAGAAACCCAGTGAAAGCCATGAGGAACCTCACCTGAACTCAGACTGAAACCTGCCTGCACCCCAGCATGTTGTGCATTTGAACTGGTACTGCTCAGAGTAGGCTCATGGAGAGCCCAACACGATCAGCTCCTGGGGAAGAGAACAATGGGCTTTTTGCATTTCCTAATTTTAGTGACAAACATGCTAAGTTGCAATGATGAAGAGATGCTCCCAGGCTCCAGAGAAAGTGAGGTCACCACAGCCCCACCAAGTCCTTCAGGAGTTCCCCCCAAGGACACAGCATTACTCAACTGCACTGCAGAGAGCTAAATCTGTTTGTCACAGGCCAGAAGTTTGTCTCCATTCCCAATATGTAAAGTAAGGATAATGCCATTTATCCCATGGGAAAGTTCTGGGGGCTTAGGTAATGAGTATACATGGCTTTTGAAATATAATCCGCTGCAAGGTCAGCCCTGCGTTTGTCTTACGGAGCGGTTTGCATGCGTGCACACGTGCTTCAGAGGGAGCCCCGAGGTCACCGCAGAGGTGACCGTCCCCTGCCAAGAGCCACCCCGTTACCAGCTGATAATGGGAAGGGGAAGAGGCGATCAGGCGGGTTACACGGCGGGATAAGGCGTGCCTGGTGAACCGCTGTGTCCCGAGCGCGGCATCCCTGGCAGAGTATCAGAGCTCTGGGAACGCGTGGATCAGATTGGTGCTGGAAATGAACGGTTGGTGCGGGCGCCCTGATAAGGTGAGACGCACATCCCGGTGATTAGCTGGGTCCGTACTAAAGAACATTAGGAATTCACTTCTGCCGCTCTGATTGGTAATTAAGTGACTCGTCTACTGGCCGACAGTCCTGTATGCTTCCCCAGGCAGTTGTTAGTTCTTCGAAAACCACTCCTGACAAAATGAGGTTTGCCCTTGGTACACAGATAATGAGACTCAGCTTGACAGGTGTGGCGCGATTAGAGCGCGGCTCGGCGCGGCTCTCCCGCTACAGCCACTCGCGGTAAACACACTCATTACAACCCGCCGGTCCCCGGAGGCAAAGCATGTTTGACATTATTAATTGGCTTTTCTGTATAAGGAGTCAAATAGATGAAAAGGTTTATCAAGCTGAAATAATTAATTTTGCCTGAATTCGCTGACAGTTCAGTTCTCCCGCAAAAGACCATTTTAAGGGTTTGGTATCTTTTTTTTTTTTTTTTTTTTTTTTTTGAATTTCAGAGTTCAAAAGACATAATAGTGGCGAAAGTGGAGCTTTTTAGTAAATTATAATTAAAGGGAATTTAATTAATTTAGACCTGAAAAAAGGGTGTGTGCGGGGGGGAACTCCTATCTTTGTCTATACAGAGGTGTAGATGGTAGAACATATCATGGCTTAATAATGCATTAATTTTAATCTAATCAAAATATAATAAAAGAGGTAATTATGTTTAAAAATTATCATGCTCCAATATTGGTATATTTAAACACTTAATACTTATGCTGCTTCCAGTTAGTAAAAGTTGTAATTGTTGCACTCAAATTTAGCTTATTTAATGATAGGGCTTATATTCATGAGGTTAATTGAATAAATCATTGTAATAACTCATGGTGAAATTGTGATTATCTATTGGGTTCTAATTTTTCTTTCAAAAGGAGGAAAAAAAACCCTCAGAAATTATTTTTCGTGGTTTGTCTTCCCAAAAGACAGCAGATATTCTCCTCAAAAAACTTGAAGCTAGCATTTAATTTAAAAAACCCAAAATATATTCCTCATATACTTCTCAAACGACGCACTCTGCAGTTTATTTAGCCTTTTCAAAGCACACCAAGGTCACTTAGCAAATGTTTTAAACCTTCCAGATATTTTGTAATTGTGTGTACCAGTCTGTTTACAAGCCCTTCTTTATTAATTAAAGTTTTTCCCTTATAAGTACAAAGCCATAAGATTTGAAAGTTCAGGAAAGTGCCTGTAATATGGAAGTAAAAAAGAAATGGACGACCGGGGAAGAGCAAGTGGGTCAAGAGTTCCTTTTGTACAGTTGCTTTTTAATATATCTCCTGATGCATTTATTTGGAGATTTTAAGAGGACAGTTTCACACTCATCTTTTAAAAATCCTTTGACCTTTTCTGACTGATATGTGTGCATACCATTGAGCACAATGTAAGTACTGTAAGTACTTATCTAGTAAACCAGTTGGTTTTGCTGAAGTCTCAGTGGTCCATGACTATCAGACAATTTCACTTCATACAGAGTGTGGACCATTCTCAAACAAAATGTTTCAAAACAGCAACAAATGATTTTTCCTGTATTTGAAGCTGACCCCTACTACCAAATGCTCCAGAGTTTGTTCAAGAGTGTTATAATCCATCAACATCTATTTGTCCCTGGTACACAGAGAAATTTAGGAAGCCTTGATTATTCATCTACCAGAGCCTAAGGATCCACAAGGAACACATAAGTGCCAGCATGCCAATATTTTTGTTATTGGTCAAGAATATTTGTAAATTTTATCGCCTCTCATGACAGTGTTAATGCATTTGTAAGAGACTGATGGGAATGTAGAAAACCAGTATTACATCTGTAAAAGTGAAAGGAAACTCACCAGTCAGTTTTCATGGAGGAGAATACAACTTCCCCTGGAGTGTGCAGCAGATGGGCTCCTGGGGGTACCTCAAAGTCCCTGGCATGAACCACTTGTCCTTGTGGACCCCCAAGGGCAGGAGGAAACACAGGGAAAGAGGGGAAAGCAGAGGCACCTACTTAAAAAGTCACCCCCAGAATAAGAAACCTAGAAGCCCTGCACAGTAGCAAATTGTAATATTTACCAACAACTTAGCATTTGGTTACAGAAATGTCATCCTCCAAAAATGCAAACATCTGTGCACTCACAGTGGAATAGTCAGCAAATGCATCAAAGGGATAAGAAAACGAGACCCTTCGTTAACAGCATCACTTTCTCCCTTTGCCACATTTAATGATACTTATCATATTTTATACTTGCATGTACTATATTAAACTTACTAATTGGCTACATAATAAAGCTCAAAGGACATTATGTTTAAGTAACTGGAGAACTGAGAATCAGGAGAGAGGAACAGAAATGATGGGTACAAGCTGATCTCTGCTTATTGACCAAGATTCTGAAGATTTTAGCTGGCATTTTCTGGAAGTAGCTTTAATTCTTGTGTCTTGCAGAAATGAATTCATATGCTAATTCTAAAAGTAATTTATTTAGGATTTGTAATGACTTATCTCACACTAATAAATCCTGTCTTAAAAAATCTGGCAAAACCCCCCCAACACAACTAAATACTCCAAAGCCACAAAACACATTGTTCTGCTGACAGATTTAATAGTGCTACATCTTATAGTTCTGGGTTTCAATAATTTTGTTTGATAAAATTCTCCCACCTAGAAGGATTCTGTGTCAATGTGGTCAGTAGAAGAATATCCTGGGGGAAAGCACATCTGCCCAGCACCTCCCTTTCATTCATTAACCCACCAGGGGCTAACACTAATTAGATCAGGCTGCTCATTTTAAGCTGATAATTGATTTAAATAGGTTGCTCATTTAAAATAGAATAAAAACCTGCTAAACATTTGGTGCTTGGGTTTTTTTCATCTGCAACTTTCAATTGCTTGTGCAATGTAGCATAAAATGTAGAGGTCTCCCTTTGCTAAAAAGGCCATAAAATTAATTACAATGAGTATGAATTGTGTAGGGTGAGGGGGTGGAGGAAAATGAGTGCTGGAGTTAACTGCTGATGACTAACTAAGAATCACAAGCAATAGAGCTTGTTTCTTTTCAGCAGAATTTTTAAAGTAACTTGGATTGCTGAACCACTCAGTTTTACAGACTTTTATCCCAGAAGAGAAGAAAGAGTTTAGCATATCCAGAGATGCTTCTCACATCTTCTAAACTGCCATTGCTGAGTACAAAAACTTTATCACATAGTGCTAATAGTTTCTATTTCTCGATTAATTAATTTCTTAAATTAATTAATATCTCAGCCTCTGTCCAAGCATATAAATACAAAGTCTTCGTTTTATTGTTAGGACAGGGTCAATCCTCAGCCAGTGTAAAAATATTCACTTGGTGAATTGCCCACCAAAAAACTTTAGTTACATGTGTCCATAATTTACAACTTGTTTCTTGCAAATCTAAATAAATCATGACCTTTTCAGCCAACTATAATATGTTTGTTTGTACAAGGCTCAGACTTCAGCCCCGGATAATAACCAGAATCTGCTGTTTATTTACCTGCCTAAGAGTCTGTATCTGCAAGCTGGTGTGCACACACACACAAGACAAAACAAGTAACAGCAGGTACAACTAGCCTGAAACGGGAACTCCTGACCAAACTGCAGGATTACCAGAGGACAGAAATAAAAGCGCCTGTGAGATGCAGATTGTCAGCTGTTTTATTTTTAATCCTGCTTCATAAAGCCAAGTCCCTGCCACTCCATCTGCCGCTGCGGCCCTGCATCATGCCCGCTTCTGGGACACCGCTGGCATGGCAGTTTTCCGCTTACAAATCACCTTCTTTCTCCTGTTTCCAACAAATTCACCCAGAGATCCAGACTTTGCAGCTCGATGGGGTTCAAGGACTGTCCGCCTTGAAAAACTATTCAAGAGCACTCACTAGTGGCTGCAAAAGAAAACAGCGCCTTGGCAGGGCATCACCCAGCCCGCTGCCTTCGTGCCTCTTTAAGTCCTAGTGAAGGCAGCAAGAAGACCATAAACACCCTTTCAGTAATTCTGCATTTAGGCACCAGCTCATTTTCTCAGTTAATGGCAAATATTATACACCAGTAAACAGTTTTTCAAGGCAACAAGTTGTGAAATATATTGAAAACAATACCAGTTGTTCAATCACTATCAAGGAATATTGAAGATAATTCCATTGCTTACATTTTACATGGATGCTTCAACTTCTCTGTTCAGTTTTGAACAAAACCCATTTTAGCAAAGCATTCTTTTTAAAAAGAAATATTCCAGTTTATTCCCTTGCATT
This sequence comes from Haemorhous mexicanus, assembly GCF_027477595.1. Taxonomy (NCBI): domain Eukaryota; kingdom Metazoa; phylum Chordata; class Aves; order Passeriformes; family Fringillidae; genus Haemorhous; species Haemorhous mexicanus. The sequence goes on along the minus strand of NC_082348.1, from coordinate 8,573,412 downwards.
TCAATTTGCCACTTGAGCATATGCTTCTTCTGTTGTCCTGTTAGGTGCACTAACATCTAAGCATGCAGCACAAGAAAATACATATGAGCAATCAACTGAATTGACAGTCAGCCGTAACAGGAGCACATAAAGGGGATGAATTTTGTGGCCATAAAATGGCAGACCTGGTTTGGCTACACTGAAACTGCCAGAGGCAGAAGGACTCTGAAGGCAGACAACCAAGGTAACCAGGTAAAGCTGCGGTGCCCACAGCAGGTGATTTTAAAAAGTTTTGCCACCACACCTCTCTAAAGGGCAGTACCCTGTGTTGGTCACCCGTGGATGTGGGTGAGGACTGTCATCCTGGAGCCCCGGGGTTGTGACAGCCACCAGGAGCCGGGCGAGTGGCACAGCGTGGGGCTCATGCTCAGGGATGGGTAACACTGCCTAGCCAAGGGCCTTGGGCTCCCCTCTGAACCACAGGGCTGTGGAGGAGCAGATTGCAGCTAATATGGAAAGCTTCCTGCTTCCTAGATGAGGTAATTTAGAATTTACATATGTGTGGAGAGGGACCGCTTTGCTCCCAAGGTAGTATAGCTGTGATACAATAAGGCGGGTGATAGAGAAAAGGTGAAGCAAGAAGGCCAGATAAGAGGGAAACAAAGTGTCTCTGGTGCCAGCACCAAGGAGAGACCTAACAAAGCACCAGGCCCAGCTCTGTGCTGAGCAGCAGCAATGCTGGAACAAAAGAGATGTGGCTGAGCTGGGAAAAAGCAAGCGCACAGCGAGGAACACTGCAAAGGTCAGTGAAGCGGTTTGCACAGCTGTGCTTCCAAGTGGGCTCCTCTTGCCCCAAGCCCGGCCCCTGACATTTCAGTAGCTGAAAGCCAGGCTCTGCTGCTGCCTTTTCACTGGCCTCAACACTGCCCAGTGCCACTGGGAGCTGAGAGCTTTGAGCTGGGGGAGGCTAAATGCACTCGACTCCCCTTAGTTTGAGAAGCTTTGACACGTTTGCTCCCATCGCAGCCGGCTGGATGTGGCTCCTCAGGCCTGAGTCCTGGAGAGGCAAAAGGGACTTGCCTGTGATTACATGGGCAGCTGGCAGCAGAGCAGGAACTTGCTGCTGACCCTGAGCAAACGTTCTGAGCAATGCACTGTCCTCCTCTAGTACAGGACTGGGGCTGGAAACAGAGCAAACAGGCTCACATTCATCCACTAAGCCCTCAGTGATGAGACAAGAGCCCATGGTAGAGAAGAAACCAGCTGCACAGTGAAAACACAGCATTATTCCTGAATCCCAGTATATAAAGAATTCATAATTTTATTACTGGTTGTCTTGGGGGAAGGAAGCTTGAAACACCAAAATCTCTCTGTTACATTTGGATTAAGTTGTATCATCTATCCCATTTAGAGTAGTTCTCTCTGCAGAAATAGAGTCTCTCTTCTGAAACAGAGTTAAAAAACCCCAAGTTCTTCTGCACCACAAATGACCTAAGCAGAAAGATAAGTGAGAATAGCTTAAACTCTAAGACACCAGTTCTTCCACATTCAGAAAATCCTGGCATGCTGAAATTGCCAGTGTTAAGTGTCTTCTGCCACTATATGTCCAGAGATGTATTGTATAAGTAAAGGCCAGGGTACTACTACTACTACTACTACTACTACTACTAGTACTACTACTACTACTAATGATAATGTGACATCAAACTGAGTAATAATAATGAAAACAATAATAATAATGTGGCATCAAACTGAGTGCCAGAATAGCCAGTGATCCAATCTATATCTCACCTTCTATTTTTCATACTTTCCCTTATTTTTTTTTTAAGATAGCTACCCTATTTTTGCATTCTTCCTTTTCTATTTGGTACATTTCAATGTCTGGGTTTCTTTCTAGAATGCTTTTCCTTAATGTATCTTTTCATTTTGCTGCCATTTCTCTCCTATCTCTACACAAGCCTTCATCTTGAGGTGCAATTTCTTACAGCTTTCAATTCTCCCTAAAAATAATTTTCTGTACAACTTCTGTTTTCATCTCCTCTGTTCATTTCTCTTAGTCTTATTTTTATTTTTGTTGTTACTTAAAGTATAATAATAATTAAAACACTAATAATAAGTTTCTTATCTCCTTCAATTTCTGCTGCTAACTAGAACTGTTATTATGTCCCTTTGCTATTTCCTGAAGGGCATTTTTAAATAGAACTCCACTTCAGTGAGGCTGGACTTTCCTTCCTTGTTTTTCTTCTACAGTGGTAGGACAGATGGGGACACACTCATCTGGCTGGGGAGCTCATAAATCTTTCTGTGCTTCCATGGGGAAACAATCCAGATTCCTGGGAAATTGAGTCAGTTAGAAAATCCTGGGTATCATCTCAAGTTTAGGATATCCATTAGTAGTCCTAGAAAAAGGCTTCTTATAGGCTTCTTGTAGGCTTCTACAGCTGGATCACTGCTGTAGTTACTGAGGTTCAGTAAAGAGTACCGGAGATGATGTTTACCACCAAATCCTCCAAGTGATTTCAGGCACAGATTTTGAAGAAGGTTGCCTGGCTTGGAGGCAGTAATCTCTCTTGCACAAAGGTCTGGTGCCTTCTTGAGAGGAGGTAAGAAGATGTGTTAGGCAGAATTTTACTAACACTGCTTTGGATAGACATCAAGGACTGAAGATTTTTAAATGTTTCTCAGTCACAGTTCTTAGACTCAAGAGCACTTAAAATGTGTGTCTAAAAGATTTTTCCTTTCTGTTTCCCCTTTCTTCAAAAAGGAAGAGATTATGAGGAGTTCAACTTTGATTGCTTGTTTGTTTTTTACTTTTCATCCTGGGGGATTTAAATTACCTGTATTTTGTGGGCCAGCTCAGCAGAAACACACAACAGGAGCAGTGTGCTTGCAAGCAGATTGTGCAAGTGTTTCTTTTGTGGTGTGTTTTCTTTTGTATCGCTGTAGTCAGCGACTGCTCTGGATCCCATCCTAGGACACAAGCCAAGAATGAGAAATAAGGCTGCAAGCGAGACAACAATTCACAACCACAGTATTGTTTGACTTGGAATACTCACCGGGATAAAGCCTACAACAGGAATACAAGATGCTTTAAGTAGCAGATGCTGATTTTAATCTTTCTGGTAGTTAGGGAGTCCACCTTGCCCAGCCCACGGAGCCAGGAGGGAGTTGGCAGAGGGATTTCTTCCTGGCTATGTCAGCAAGGAAATGACAGCAGGAGCAGGGGTTGTGAAGCACCCAAGGTGATCAGCAGTGAAAGTAGGAAGCACATGAATGTGGGCTTTGTTAGAGAAAAGGACTATGCTATCAGAGAAAGTAAGCAGCAGCAGATGAAGATGAATGGTCAAAATGGGGAAAATATAACTGTGTTTAGTCTCTAGGAGTTTCTAACCAAAAACACAACAGCCTTTGAGCACACACATTACATGAAAAGGCAAAGATAAGACTGTTTTGCTACAATATGGAAACAAAAAAACACAAGCAAAACTGGGGGGTTTTATTCTGCTTAATGAGGGAGTAAAACATTAAAAACTACTGCAAAATTCTGACATCAGAGTAGGATAAGAGAGCAACAGATAGTAACCAACACCCCTGCTATGAAGTAGTATACAGTTTTAGAAACATGTAGCCTAGATTTTAAAGTAAATTAGTGTAATAAAAAGTAAATGCTTAAAGAACAATCCATTTTACAATGCAGCTTTAAAATTATTTAGGAGACATTATGGTACAAAAATTGAGTTTGGGAATATACCACAAATTACTGTACAGGACTATATAAGCTCTCTAGTTTCCAGAGGTATTTTTGTTTGAGTTGTTCAGAAAATGTTGACAAAAAAATTTTGATGAAAGAGAAAACCTCTCAGAGCAGTTTGTGATTTCCTAATCCAGCCCACACTCCCAGTTCCTGTCTGTCTTTGAGAATGCTCTGGGTGGGATCCAAAGCCTGTGAAAGCAATGGACAGGATCCCACTGGCATTCAGCAGGTGGGACACGAATGCCAAGTCAGTGTCGGGATGCCTCTTGAAAGCCATATCTCTCACTGCAGATCCCAAACATTACATCTAGGCCTGAAATAATCCTCTGTAAAGCAAGCTGCAAAGGCTTTGGGTGTTTTATGTTCACACTTTCTAGTGAAAATGAAATGGCAAATAGTAAATTTGTAAGGATGGCAATTACAAAATGAAAATTGCCCAGGCATATTCATTGGAAAAGTTATGTATTGCACTTTCCAAGAAGGGAATGCAAATTGTCCTATTCAGGAAGGCCCAGAGCTATCAGCTCTAGCAGTGTCTGTATGCTGGCTCTGCATCAACTGCAGTTTTGCTGTCAGAGGGAGGCTGAAGCTCCCCAGGCTGGGATCCCACAGCACATCCACAGCCATGAGCACAGGCAGCACCATCCCTCTCTGGTCAGCACCATCCCTCCCTCCAGCCTGCCCCAGTGTGAGTGAGCTGCAGGGCTCCACACCCTCTGCTGACCCAGCACAGCTGGGCTGTCCTGTGTCCCCCCTGAAATGTGGCATAAAGCAAAGCAGGAAGAGCAATGGACAGGTCCTAGAGGAAAATGTTACAATTGCAAACCTGTATTCACCACCCACCAGAGCCAGAAGGGAAAGGTGCAAGTGTCTCCTCACCTAACCTGTGCAGAAAATCCAGCCAGGCACCTCCATGTCTACACTGTTTTCCAGAAGTAGGTGGTCTTTTGTCTCAGATGAAATTTGTGTGAAAGGACAAAATTACCTCTAAGGGCAATGGAGTGCTAAAAGCAAGATTAAAAAATAAGAAACACCAAAAAACCACCACCACCACCACCAAAACAAACAAACAAACAAGGAAACAAAAACAAACAAAACCCACAAAAACCTCCAAACCAAAATAACAAAATAAAACAAAAAACCCCAAAAACCCAAAAAACCACCCAAAACCTGGTCTGGAAAAAGGTTATACTTAGCTATTTTTCTGCAAATTAAGGGCTTACAAGCAGAAGAGGTCGAGGACATGAAAGACTCCTTGACTGATCTTTGACTGAGCACCATCCCAGGTGTACAAAACAGATATACCCAAAGAAAAGTGAAATGCCAAGGAAGTGAAGAAATGGAGAAAACTTAAATTAACATCACCTGCCATATGCAGATTTTTAAGCAGCCTCTTTTTTTAACCAGTGGTCCAAAGCAAGAAGCTGCACAAGCTGTGGTAAAGCAAATGGCACAGGTTTTCTGTCTCCTAGTTTGTCATGAGGTCTGATGGAACTTGAATGAGATTTGTTTAGGTTTCTGCCCTGTTTGGGTTCTCAGGTGTGCTGCTGTCACCCTGAAGCTATTTTCCCTGCCAGTGTCTTCTTGAGGCATTTTTTCCCTATCAAGCTACATGTTTTTACTAATTTTCTTGGAATATTTATCCCCTCTCAGATTCATTAAAATGGGTCAGATTCAGAAAGTGTTGCTGAAGACATGATATAAATTCACATTTAATATGTCTCTGAATACAGACATGAATGTTTATCGGCAGGGTTTTTGGTGTTGTTGTTTCGTTTTATTGTGGGTTTTTATATTGTTGTTAAGGAATCAGCTTAAAATACTATCTGGCAGAATGAGATTTCCCTCCATCAGTCAGAGTGAATGTGTTCTCCTATTTCATTTATAGTTCCAGGAAATAATAATAATTTTAGTAGGAAAGTTAATCTGTCAGGATTATGTTATTCAAAATGAACTGCAAAGGGAAGTAGAGAACCATAAATGATAAATACACATAAACTAATTGCTGGTTTTATTTTATCAAGCCACAGAAATATAAAATACTCAGCTCCAGGGATTCTAAATGGATTGAACAATATTTTTTTAAAAAGAAATCTTTCATTTGTTTTATTCCAAGATAATGATGAGTAAGTGCCCCCAGGACAGTTTTGAAAGGAGATTTCCTTTTTCTGGCAACATATTCTAACTGTAAAAGTGCTTGGATTAAGTAAGTACACTGACTGGCTGTCAGTGCTGCAAAACAACTTTACAAAGCCACTTTAGCTGCACTGCTTATCCACAGCTATCTTTCAGTATTCAAAACTGTCAGGTATATTTTCTTCTCATGTGAAAACACCATTTCCTCTTCAAACTTCAGGTGCAACCTAGAGAACAACCAGCCCAGCAGCTGAGGAATCCTGAGATTTGTCCCCCTTGAAGCCTTGGCTGCTCCTCCTGCCTTTCAGTGCTCTGTGAGGATGATGTGGGGCATCCAGACCATCACAAAAATATCAGTGATCTCGCCTTTCTGCTGGAGGGCAAGAGCACATCCAAGTGTTCATGGCAGACTGTAAGCAAGCTGAAGAGTAATTTTTTTTTTTTATTTCAATTTGAGATATATAATGGAGTTAAGGGCTCAGAACTTGATGAGTATGAATGGGAGGGGGGCTCCCAGGGAACTCAGGGATCTTAGGAAATTACCTGAACAGATATACACAGGAATTTTAACATTGCCAAAAAAACCCCAGACAAAGTAGGATTATAACACAGGAGGATAGCAATGGGCTCAGGGTGACTGAATGCTGCTCCTGGTAGGATGCTGGTTTTTGGGGTTTAAAGACAAAATTAAGCTCAGGTGTTAGTTAGGTATCTAAATAAAAACAGAAAAGAAAAATAAGGAGATTCAAAAGCCAAAGGCTTATTGTAAGCCTGGAACCTTAAATTTACACACAGTGGTATGAAACCAAATCTTATAGGACCATTTTACTTGTCAAATATTTTCCTAAAACTTCCTTGTGCATGCAGCACACAGATGACCATGACTGGCTGGTGTCTCTACACCTGTTAACATTTCTGTACAATGAAGGGAACAAAAATGCCCAGCCAAAGGGAGGAGGCAATATGAGCAAGTGGATTAAACAAAGAACTGGTGATAGACATGGGTTTGCACATGTTTCTGTCTTGCTGAATGATGGCAAACCAAACTCCTGCTGCTTTAGATCCCTGGCTAAGCTGGGTAGTGAGCCTTGAGGGCTTCAGACTGGAATTTCTGGCCTGCTGTGAAACCAGACACTGCTGCAGCTACTGCAAACCAGGAGCTTCAGCACTGACCTTCAGCAAAGAGCTCTGTGCAATCACTGCACAGACAGATGTTGCAGCCTCCCCTTCAACCCAGACTGAGGATGGTGTGTTTCCCATCAAACTTTGAATCCTTAAGAGGCCCACCTGGTAAAAAGAGTACTCTTAGGATAGCTGCAAACCTTTGGGTGCCTCAGGTAAAGCAGTTGCAGAGCTGTGTTTCACATTGCCCCAGGAAAACTATGGAGTCTTCCAAGTCTCCTGGCAGCCCAATTAAAAAGACAGGGGAAATGTTGGGGAATGCACCTAGCTGTGTGTTTGCAGTCCTCCCAAAGAAAGAACAGACCACTGATTTGGTCCTTGGTTAGAAATACCAAGTCCTGCCCAGTCAATATTGCTGCTTGTGGAATCCTCACAGATATTTCTGTCCCTCCAACAGTTTCACTTCAGTGTAAAGTCAGAGAAAACTCTCCATGGTGGCCAGTTCAGAACAGAAAAGCAAAAAGCAAAGCTGTGCTCTAAGGTTTGGATGTGTTTGGGCCTCTATAAAAATAGAACTGTCAGTGAAATTGCCAAAAAATTGGGGGATCAAAATACTTTGATGCTTTTACAGGCATCAACAGCCCTTTGTTATACAACAAAATTCAAAACCTAATTATGGTTACCTAGCATATAGTACAAAAACATTATCTCTTTATAGATACACAGCCCTACAAATAGCCTTTTGCTGGTATGCCTCAGTTTCATTGAACGTGTTGGTGTTTATAGCTTACTTTTCAAATCATTTTCAGGAGACAGAAGACACACAAGTGCCTTAAGAAATGTTGATTTATGAACTATACTGGTCTTTATTCTTCTTGTAAACCTGGGTGGAAAATTGATCAGTTATAAGCCTGCTATAGATCTCACAGGTTTGCAAGATATATTATTGTATTTCAAGATTATCTGATATTGCAAAAGACTTTTTTCCCCCTTCTTTTTTTCTTTACCATGGTCATACATTTTCCTGTCTCAATTTTTTTTCTAGTGTTGTTGGAGTTAGGGAAGCCATCAGAAAATAAAAATAAAGAAGAAGAAATCTTAGAGAAAGTAGCTTTGGGCCACCCCAGGTTTTCCTAATCCATCATAATGTGGGTTTTATTTCATACCCCACTGAGGTGGAATTCACAGAATGTTTCTTGAATTACCATGAGGCAGTCTTACAAGACAATTGCTGTCTTTTTTTCCCCTCTTTTGCTTCACTCTGCTTTTGACAGCTGTTGGCATTTATTATATAACCAATGGACCCAGCATTAATTTTCAGTACGCTATAGATCAGTTAAACTTTAAAGTAATATGTACAGAATAGGACTGCTCAAATGTAGGATAGTCATCTTGCAGAAATCAAAAATATTTCAAAATTTTTTAAATCAAATTTTGGGCAGACAGAAGAAATATGAGAATTTCATAGAAATTTTCCAAAAATAATGTATTTACAATGTTAAAGTAATAAGAAAATTCTGACATTTTTATGAGAGCAAAAATGTCGTTTCACAGGAATAACAGTTTTGATAGTTCAAAATCCAACACTGTTCCTGTAGCTCTTGTGTTTGGGGTTATACCAGTGACCTAGGGAGCTCTTTGTAGTATTCCCCAAAGGTAACCTGCCTCAAGATTCTCCCAAATACTGAAATTTGTTGGTAAGACACTATAATTAAATAGTACTGCACATGCCAAGGTAAATGATATTCTGGGTCACCTATATTTTTAGTATTTACTCAAAAAACTTGTACAGATCCTGACCGTATAAAAAACTATTTTGTAGATATTGAATCTCAGTTTCTTTCACTGTAGTCTCCATTGAGAGACATCAACAAGATTTCTGGAAGAGTTTCTTCATTATTAACACAGATGTTACAATGTGGACTAGAAAGTGGAGTGTGGACTGAGAAGGTTAGGAGAAAAGCTTCAATTAATCCTCACATTAATCACATCTAGAGATATCCATCAGTGATCCTGACATACACCTGAAAAAACTTTTTAGATATAGATGGAATGGCTGTTCTGCATATATCAGTCTTATCAGTCTAATGGGCCTTTTTTTTTTGCATAGACAGTGATTTTCTCCTCAAATTCATACCTCTCCTGGAGAAGTCACTGAACATGTACAGTTGGAAGAAAATATATGAGAAGAAATCTCCTATGCTGAGGTTTTGTATTCCTCTGTAAAGTCTAGTAGAGTAATTTACTGCATGAGAAGGGCCAGATGGACCACAGACCCAACCCAGCTGGTTCTGACATTCTTGTTGCCACCTTTCTAACAACAATGTGATAATTATGCACTCTAAATAAAAAAAAAAAATTGAAAAATTCCTTAATCAGGAACTTTACTGTTACAGCCTGCTGCTGGAAACATTCTTCTCCTTGACATGAGCAAGTTTAAGTGAACAACACCATGATTTGTTAGGTGGGAGGAAGCTGTATGACAAAACACTTCAGAGATGCAATGCTTTTTGCCAAGCAGCTGAAACTGTTTTGTTGATAAATGTTCATGTCTCATACTATTAACACTGTCACACAGGTAAAGTTTGATCTCCTGACAAAACCTCTTGTAGCTGTCTCTTAATCTATTCAGTAATCAATATTAACACTCTCAAATGCCTCAAAATGTTACTTTTAGCTTGTTTGTTTCAGTATGTCCTATGTATACACACACATATTTCACTCCATACATTCATCCTGTATGTGAACATATATTTCATTCCAAGTGATAATACACATTTTCTTTAGTAGCTGCAATAACCTAGGATGTAACAGAAAGATGAACACCCAGATAACCTGGCAAAGAGCACAATATTAAAGATCTGGAATATAGGGGAGGCAGCTGCTGACACAAACCTGCAGTTCATACTGGCCCTTGGGCTCCATCAGGACCTCAGGAAAGTCTGGCACTTTTGTTGGCTGTCTTAAGAACCTGTCTGGCTTTGTAACCTCAGCTCTGCCTGACCCCAGCAGGAGTGGGCAGTGCTCAGTTTTTGATGGAGGAGGGCCCACATCTCTTGTGAGTGAGCCTATCACACCCCAGGTCTTTAGGCAGATGAGTAATAAAAGATGCAGTTCCATGGTAAACAGTAGATGGTTTGCCTATTCCAGCTGTCTCATGATATTTAAAATAAGCTGTGATGATGCATAAACCCAAATACTAGATGGGATCTCACACCTAATAACTCCAAATACTAGTGAAAAACTGCTTTCCAAATTAACCACACCAGACACGTTGACTCCTTCATGGTGAAGCAGATTCCATTTTCCTTTTAAACACAGATTTCCTTAAGACCATCAGAACTTCAAAGTTAAAAGAAAATTAGCACATGTCTTGGCTTAACTGAGACCTGGAGGGATAGAACAGTTATTTCTTGCAGTCCAAATGAGCATAACTTTGCAAAGCTGGAATTTTCACAAGCAGACACTGCATTTTAATAATTTATCTTCTCAGAGGAGCATATTGTACCTTGAAATAAAGCCTGAAAGGTTTTTTGCCCTGTAGGGAATGCAGCTACAACAAAAGAAAACTGAAAGCCTTTTGGCTGCTTGTGACCAGCTCAGAGTTAGAATTGGCCAAATTCCACACACGAGCAGGGACACAAACATACAGCGGCTGCAACCAGATCCAGTGCCAAATTGCAACCATATTTATAATCCTTTCAAAACACTTGGGTCCATTTTTGTGGGAACAACAAACATATAAATAATGAAAACCCAGTATTTCCTTTCGGAAATGAAGTGTCCTCTCACCCACAGCCCCAGTAAAGGCAGTCATGTTGCATTTCCTGCTCCTGAGATTCATAACACCAGCGTTAACATCTGTCAATTCTTGTGAAGGTGTTTTTAAGAGTAAGCATGATAAAAATAAGAACACTGAAAGTTGTGATATATATCGTGTCTTCTAACTAAATCTAGGAAAAAGACATGGACAAATGTTTTTCATTATTTAAATTATACCCGTTCCTGTGAAGCTATTGTTTCAGCATCAGAAAACTGGTTTACTCTTTAATATGCATTCCAATTGCATTTGGTGGCTGCACAGAGTGAGATTTTGTACCTATGCTATGGGGCAATTAGACTTGTAAGGACAGCAAAGAATCTCTCTTGACACTCAGACACTATTGTAAAGGACAAATTAATTTCTGTCGATGCCAACCTCTCAAAATACCAACAGCATATTCATCTATGTTCATGCATATATTCAATGTACAAAGATATTTCATATTTATACATAACAAGGTTTGAAGACAGACCATTAGTTAGTGACATCTGTCATCAACATTTGAAATTTATAACGCATTACACTCTCTCTCTTACTGTTATGTGGTGCTGAAATTCAAAATTTTCTATTTGAAACTCTGTTTGAAGAAATTTCCATCGTTCTAAAGTTCCAAGAGACCAGCTCCCTCCATTGTCTACTATAACCAATTCAGCCTCAGAGGATAAATCCTACACGATCCAATATTTCTAACAGCACCAGCATTCCAGACTGAAAGTTGTTTTCATATCTCAAGTAGCAATTGTTTATTGAAGTCTGAGGTAGCAAACAAAAAAGAAGCCAATATTTTACACTGAAATGGAGGGCAAAAGGAAAGGAGAAGGGTTGTTCCCTGCAACTGGGCAAATGTGGGCTGCACAATGCCATTTTCAATTCTGAAACATGAAGCAGAGCTGCAGTAAAACGACATTAGTAGCTTTCATATGATAATTGGTATAGAAGAGAAGGTTGTTTCTGGGTGGAGCAGTAGCCAAGTTCACTGAACCTAGCACACCATTCAATCAACCATGGAAAAAACAATGGGAGATAGAGATGGTGGAGACTTTTATTTTGACTGGGTAGCAGACATGAAGGCAGGGGGTGAGTATAGGGAGGGGAAAGTATGCAAAAGTGAGAATTCAAGATAGCTAAATATTTGAAATGTCTCTGAATGCACATATATTATTTATAAGTATAAAATAACAATCATTCCCTCATCGACATACAGGGAGGTGAACCAAGCAAATGCAGATTTAGATGGGACGTTTAACATATGAAATAATGAAAGAGGATGGTGGCAGTCTGCCAAGTTTCCCCCTCCCCACTGCTCCTCTCCCCAGTCATTGACTTTCAAAGAGGAAAAGATTTCATACAACAAAATCTACCCTGACTTCCAGGACATGCTAGGAGAAGGAATTTACACTTAGTAGTATATTCTAGATAGTCCCAAATAAATTCAACTTTCAAAGAGACCCTTGCATGAAATGTCTTTTTAGCTTGCTGGGATGTGCATATCAGTTGGGATTTTCCTGCCTATGTCTTTTAGGTAGGATTTTTCACCCCTTTTATTTGCTGTTTTTGGCATAATTTTATTCTTATTTTAAAATAAAAGTGACAAAAGGCAATTCTATTTTCATGGAAATTGCTAGCAGTATGAATTTCAGCTCATTTCCAGAAGAGTAATCTTTGTGCTGGTCAATTCAGCCAAGATAGTTTGCTGGCTTTCACACAGCAAATTACTAATTAATGACAAATTAAATGTTGTTCTGTATGAAGATGACATCAGAGATGGTGCATAAAGTTTGGGATTCCTGGAATATCTTCAGGCTGCCTACAGTCCATTTGCATGCAAATATGGCTGTTAAAATCATGTTGGTTTTGTGTGCTACCCAGCACAATACGAACCCTCCTGATGCATAAACATATTTCCTTTACTCATGTAGATATTTACATTTGATTCAACACTCTTGGTGCACCTGAAGATGTTTTTAATGCAAACCCACAGAGATATCACATTAAATCTTTGCTGTACTTGTTGGAAAAAATCACTAAGACTGCTCAGAGAAATGCATGCCACGCTATCAAAATGTGTTTCTTTACAGCATGGCTTCATTTGCAAGGACTGTGGGGAGGGGGTTCACAGTGTTGGCCCTCTCAGAGTTTCTCACTGGAGGCATCATGTCAGAGTTAGGCATTTCCAAGCACTCAGGAGGGGTTTCATTTTCACCTCACTGAAATGATGAGGTAGCATTTGCTTGACTTTTATCTTAGTTGTGATACTGTGCTTGTGAAAGATTCCTGGCATTCCCCCTGTGAACTGCCCCCCAGACCCAAAAGGTCATTCTAGGATGCCCTAGCCTTTTCTCCAGCAGCATCAACCTCCCTTGAGCCCAGCCACACCAGCAGAGTTCCAGTGTTCCTGGTAGGGTGGGGTCACAAAGCACCTCTAGGAGCTGCAAACCTTCTGCACTGTGTCCTTCACCAAAAATCCAGGCATCACCTGGTGTATATCAGATGCATGCCTGATGCAGGGGTAGTAGCTTTGACTTTGTATCCTGATGTACACTGCATTCCCACACTGGATTTACTGGAATATCTACCAGAAGATCAGGAATTACTGTCTTTTGGCATATATACCGGACAGGACTGTGAGACTGTAGGGTGGCAGAAAGGACATTGAGTGGAACATTGTTTAGGGGAAAGAGGCATGGCTGAAGACTTTGTACATGAACCAAAGGATGATTACTTGGTCTAAAGCAATTTTGGTTGCATCTCAGCTTCTTTGTACTGCTACAGATTTCCTACCTAGCATTCACTAGGTGTTAAACAACCAACCCCAAGAGCTTGTTTTCTCTAATGGCAGATGGTGAGGCATGCTGAGCTAACGTCCCCAGACTTGAGGAAATGTGCAATAAGGCAGGAAAGATTTAGTTTTCAGAATAAATTGAATGTTTGATCACAAGTTAGCATTCTGCAAAGCTGCGTGCTGTTACTATGACAAGTTCTTAAAACTAGAGCTAGCTAATAAAAGAATTTTATTGATTGTCATGCCACATCAGGTCAGAAATTCATTTAGTGTTTTATTGCATTCTAACACCAGATGTTTCAGAGGAAGGTGTGAAACTCCCATAACAGAGAATTATGCAATAACTTACTTATGAGAGAATCTTCTTTCCAAAGTCCAATGCTTAATGGTGAGCATTATTGCTCTTCTTCCTATGTACTCTCTTCCTGTTTCAAGGGGCTGCAGCTTTTCTTCCCACATACAACCAGTAAGTCTTGCAGTCATTGTTATGTTATTCTAATGTTACCCATATGCAATGAATTCCACAATTTAACATATGTACAAATGATATTTCAATCAATTTCTATTCTTAAAAAAAAAGGATATTTCTTCATATTATTCATGAACAAAAAACCCTATCTATCTTGCACTAATCTTTATTGAGGATTTTTTTTCTTATGCTTTCCTCACAATTTCCCTCTTTAAATGCAAAATTCAGTAGCAATAAAGATAATAAATAAAAAAATGAGCCATGCACATACAGCCCTTGGCCTCTCTATACTTTTCTCTGCTAGGTAAGAAAAGATCACAATGTGTTTGAATTTATTTCTGTGAAATTTTTATGCTCAGTTTTTCTTTAGAAGCTTTTAATCTGGCTAAGCAGTACAATAACTCAAGATTTTTGAGTATGTAAAGAGGAATATAAAGAGTATGTGTGAGCATATGTAAAGAAAAAAGTTCATTAAAAAGCAGCCAGATTACAAAATCAAAATAAAAATTCTGCTACTATTCTGAATGTCTGCTAAAACAGAGTTTTCATAAACTTTCCTGACAGAAGCTTTCTTCCAAAAAAGTTAATGAAACTGAACCCAAAGCAGACGGGAATACAATCAAGAAAAATTCATTTTCCAATTCCATTCAGTTGTTGTTAGATTTCTCTTCTCTACACTCATCTACTTTCAGATTCCTCATCTGTTTTATGAGCTGCTGCTACTTACTCTTCCTATAGTGAAAGATCAATACATTCATATTTTTAAAGTATTTTCAAATCTCTGAGTGAAAGAAGCAACTATATAAAATTCATTTTGTGTTTATAAAAAAAAAAAAAAGAAACTTAGAAGTTACTTCAGTGAAGGCTTCAGAATCCAGATCAATACAGGACTGAGAACTGCATGTAGTGAATTCAAATACAGTGTTATGTTCATGTTGCTCAGCTTGGCTCTAAGACAGTAAAGCACAAGTGTGTGCCAAGTTTTACACACTGTGAGCAGTGCCTTGACATCCAAGACACTGCTCAGCCTGAAGTGCTTCAGTGGACTGGGGCCTTGCTGTCATGTGGCAGAAAGGGAAGTGCCACAACCATTAGCATACACAGGAATCCAGTGGATCTCCCTGTAAAGTCTCTTTTTATCTTCCCAACTATTTTCTTTCTTTAGTTGATAAGCAAAGATGCTTAATTTGCAAGCTTTCATACAGACAGAAGTTACGCAACCATTCCTTTCAGCAGCATTGACACCCTCAAAATAAACCACCACAGTTTTAAATGTAGGCTAGGAGAAACTATTTCAGAAATAAAAGCCCAAATATCTTTTTCTCTCTAAAGTAAATGAAAGTCAATGGTATTTGGCTCACATTGAAAAATTGTATCCAGTTTAGGAAGGCACAAGGAGAGACTTAGCACAGCAAAGCTTTCCAGTGCTACTGAAATGCTGCCTTTGGCTCCTTCATACAGGATATGAGCAAGCACTAAGGGTCCATCAAGAATTTCAGAAATGCATCTCTGTCCATTTGGAAGATGGGTACAAACTAAATAAGGAGCTGACCTCACTGACAAATACTTTCTATCAGTTTCAAGCTCATTTGGGTTCACCTTCTGGTTCTCTTAACGCATAGAAATTTGGGAGCTTGTGCTCCTCTGCCTGAATGTGTCAGGTACCATCTTACAATACAGGAAATTAGCATTCCACAAGGGCAGTGGCTCCCATTTCATACAATCATGGAATACCCTGAGCTGGAAGGGACCCACAAGGATCATTGAAATCCAACTCCTTTATTACATTGCTTCCCACAGGCCATGGGTGGGGTAAGTCTGTACTAGTACTTTAGCTGGATCTAGGAACTTTAAAAGGAACTTTTCTAAACATAGTGAATTACCACACCTTAGCTCACAACACAGAGTAAACTCTGAGGCCGCAAACAGGTTCCTTTTTAGATGAGGCTTGTGTGGTAAAAGCACTACAGAGGTCAGCTCACACCCTCCAGACACCAATGGGCTCAAGCTGGACTTAGTCGCGAGGTAAAAGTTCAAAAATTCTTACCTCTGTAAAAGGTTTTGTTCTTCTCTCATGCAGGTCTGAGAGGAAAATGTAGACATTCCACCCAATATCATTCTGTTCTCTTCTCTCCAGCTCTTACACCTTGCAGTAGGGAAGTTCCATTTCACACACATGGATGGGACTGATGGGCAAACCCATGTGATGACATTTTCCTGGGCTTTGAAATACAGCAAGGTAATGAAGCTCACTAAGGTGATCCTGGCACACACATCCCATGCTGCACTTTGTGGAGTGATGCACCCTCAGTTTGCCTCATGCTTTGTTCCACAAGAGCCTTAGAAACTCTGGAAAACAAACCAGAATTCCATTTGCATAAAGCATTATGCTTTTTTCAGTATTATATTCATTTCTATTTACATTAAATTTTAAGTGTTCCAGCACTTAAAATATCATACTTCAGCTAAGAGCTTTTTCCTACTAAGTGTTTCTTTCAATTACCTCATTAGAGTATGAACACAACTAAGCCAAAAAAAGATATTTTTTCCCCGTCACACAACCATGAAAATATTTACTTTATGCTGTGAGAGCAGGGTTCTGTTCAAATAAGAAAATGAACCTGGGGGCATTTGCAGTAAAACTGTGTCTTTTATAATTATTCCTTTGTGTTAGAACAAACCAGGACAGTCAAGAATCAGTCTGGGTGCAGATTCCTCTCTCTCTCATGTGAGGTTGAGTGGAAAAGCAAAGATGAAAGCAAGGAAGAGTTTTTATAATTCCTCTTGCAGTCATTTCTTTCTCTGACTAGAATATGATTAAAGATATCTTGTGTAAACTGGGAATAGGCAACACTTGCTAGCAGCTATTTCAAATTCTGCCCTTGAGGATTATATAATAATAAAAAAAATCCTCATTCTTACGCAGCATTTTTCATCCACAGATTTCAAAGGCATGTCTTGCCTCACTAGTGGGGCACCCTGCATCCGTGTGGAAAAGCTCTTCTTCCTTTGCTTGCTGGCACCCCTGAATGGCTGGATGAGCACTGGGGGGGCATTGCATGGCTGGATAGGATCAGAGAAGGTGCCAGGAGAGACTTTTCACTGTCATTTGCCAGAGCACCTGGCTCTGTGCTGGCTGGGCTGTGGTAAATCCTGGGGAGGCTGCCCTGAGCAGGGAACATGCTGGAGCATCACAGAACCATGGGGCTCCTTTCATCTCAGAGATGCTCCCTGGACCACTATTCTCACTTTATTACAGCTACAGCAGCGACTACTGCAGTCTCCAAGAATATTTTCTTCTTCGTATTATAGTGCAATTCCTTTTTCATCTGTCTTCTTCATTTCTAAATCAATTCTCACTCAATGTATTCTTTTCTTTGTTTCATTAACTGATGGTTTTAAGGACACTCAGTGTTGCATAGTTAATAACTTTTCTGTAGCTTGACTTTTTCCATCAGTTCACATTTCCAAACCAATTAATTCCTTGTTGTTTTCCAATGGTTATTAAAAGGTAGAAAAATCCAGTTTAACCCAGTCTACCGTCTGAGGGATGCATCTATATGCTAATTACTTTTCCAGTTTGCTAGCAGGAAGCTCTGCATGATAGAAAGGACCATTTTCTAAAATTATCAAGGGCCAGACTTTTAGAGGTAGTTAGGTGCTTAAAAATGAAGAAGTGCCTAGTGGGGTTTTTAAAGTGCCTAGAGATTTAAATCCTATTGAAATCAGTGTGATTGAATTAGGGGACGGAATACTTTAAAATCTAGGCTCCACAAGATGCAAAAAGAGGGTTTAAAAAAACCCATAGTATTTTAAAAAATATTTAGTCATATTATGAGGAAGTTAAATATCTGAAAGAGCAAAATGATATTTTTTTCTTTAGTTAATTAAATGTTAGGTTAATCAGCAGGATTATTCAATTCATGGTTCATTCAGCCAAGTGACTTCAGCTAATCAAAAAAAACCCACTTGAAAAGATCTCATTATAGCCATTTTCAGAAGATAAACTTTTTCCTGTTTTGTTTGTTTCATAAACAGTTCTTGCATTAATTCTTAGAAAGGATAATAATCTGCAAGCTAAATAAATTGGTATTGTTTTCCTCTTTCACCAGAATAGCTCCATAATATATTTTCAGCTGAGCTTCACCCAGTTATATATTTATAAATATACTCAATTTGCTCCAATGACTCATTTCAGTGTAAAAGGCTGCAGGGCTGAGCTCAGAGCCAAGGTTCTTGCCCGTTCTCATCCCTTAATTGAAAATGTACTCTCAGCCCTTGCTCAGGCAGCTTTTATCTGTCTGTTCTGCAGCAGCAACATCAGACAGCCAAAAACCAACTTGAGATCCTTTTTTAGAAGGATCCTGATAGCACAGGTTTGCAGGTGGCCTGAATTCCAATGGGCTCAGGTGAATTAATGATTTGTACACAAACCGTTGGATCTCAGCAGAAGACAGAAATACAGGTTATCCCAAACCCAACCAACTAATAAGAGACATGACTAAAAGGTTAATTCTCCTAGGTGCACAGAGGGATTGTCTTCCCTCACTTTGAATGCCAGGAAAAATGGGTTATAGGTGAAGTTTGAAGGAGAGTCTCCATAAGATTTTTCTAGTCACATATAGACAAGAGTCCTAAACCCTGAAAGGTGTAGATTTTAAATTGAGCTATGGATACCAAGATACTTTCCATATCTTGTTGGAAAATGTAGTTTGGCTAATTTTAGAAATGGTGAGCAAAGTACAGGGCTTGCTAAAGATGAGATCATCTCTCAAAAAAATTTGGTTGTAGTCATCTGAACAGGTTCTCCTGTTCTCTACTGTATGAAAAAATTTAGGAGTATTAACAATTTAGGATAGACATCATTGGCAAGATAGTAAAACACGGCCTCAATCTCTGCCTTGATTTCACTCAGGACACAATGACCATGCATCTCTTAAGACTATCATTTCATTGCATCAGGAGTACAGCTAAGCAAAAGTACAAGAAAAATTTTGTTTCAGAAGAATGGTTCACTGCTGGTTTATCTGATTTGTCCCTTAATCCACAACTTTTACTTATTTCTTCCTTAGAAATATTGCAAAATTGCTTAAGGACAGGATGGCTCAAGGTCTGGTAATGGGATTTTTAGCCTTTCACATTCAGCTCATTTATCTGAGCATGGGTAGGTCTTTAGGTCAGTGAGTTGTTACCTGCTGACTCTTGCCCAGTGGCCTCTGAAAGAAATGAATGAGCAACTTTCACACAGTGAACAATTGTCTACCCAAAAATTATGACAAAAGAGGACAGTAACAGAAGAAATAACAGAGCTACACAAGAGTAGAGACAAAATTTCTTTATGAACAAAAAAGAGGGGTTTTTTTTCCCTGACACTTTGGAATTATGCTGGTAAGGAGATCTGAGTAATCCAGCACCTTCTCTTCTGCTTAGAGATATATTTTAGTGACCCTCACACTGAATCATATTTTTGTTGGACTGCCTGAGTACTTTTTGTAGGCAATAGATTTGGAAAAAATAGGAATTCCCATTCCTTTGAAAAAAAACCCCAACCTTATGAAATAAAACTTTGAAAGATCAGTAAAGTTCAATATTGTGCCTAAGAAACACTTAAAACTGTAATAAAACCAGAAAATAATAGGATACGTATAAACACACTCACAAAAGTAGCTGAATATGATCTTAAATTAAGGATGGGAAAAAAGAAAGCAATAAAACCAGAATGATACAAAGAAGAAAGTTCAGGCAAGATATTTAATTTTAGTTAGAACTCCTTGGTTTATTTTTCCCAGTGAGAGTATTCTGAACAGCTCTACCAGGTACAGACCTTGGAAGGAAAATGTGGGCAGGGTAAGAACTGAGGTGGGAGTGCAGGAGCTCCCCTGGCTGAGATTTCTAGCTGCAAGTTCTACCTTTTGCTTTTTATTCAGTTCCATGCTTCCCGCCCCACAAAAATATCTATCCAGTTTGGTCTGATCTAGAGCTTTCCAAAAGAAATTAAATTTTATTATTTATGCTGTTTCATCAGGTCAAGGCTTGATCTAATACTCTAACAAACAAATAAATACATTTGTTACTTTTAAGCTGCAGCTGAAAGCAGTGTGTCTATTTAGAGGTTGGCTTTAGCCTCTAAAGGCCACCTCAGACCACAGAGATCACTTTTATGGTATATTATTCTTTCTTCTCAATTCTCACTATGCCCTCATTGTTCCACAGGTGTGAATGAGATAATCTCTAATGATCTCATTGGTTAACATATGTAAATTAAAGTGATATTTAGTTAAAGTTTGGTCCTTCTGTTTCAGGCATCAAAAAGCCCTCAAATGTGTCTGGTTTTTCCCACAAATATGTTAGCAAGTCAATAAAAAATACACAACTAGATCATCACACCTGTATCGCTGCCAGGAAAAATAAAATATTGTGTAGGTACTTGTTTGACCATTCTTCAATTGTAATTAGAATGAATCATATGCAAACTTGATTGACAATTTAATGTATAAATTTGGCATGATTTGGTCTACATGTGCTTTTGTTTATACAAAACACCTAAAATTCATGCCTCTTGTGAATACAATAGAATAATAAAAAGATTTACTGAATATCACACCACTTTGTGTCCTGGATATTGCAGCATGCTAATTATTCAGTGTATTCAGTGTTCTAGGAGACTAAATGTTAAACCTTTAGTATCATCCATGATACAAGGAAACATTTCATTAGATATCTCAGTATTTGGTTTGATTCACTAGAAGAAGTAGAAGCACAGAATAACTTGGCTGGAAGCTCAACCAGTCCAACACCCTCCCATTTTCTGGAAAAGTACAATGGATATCACTGTGAGCTGTCTGCATGAAGATGCTGTAGATGTATCATGATGCAAGGAAAGCCAAACACAGAATGTGAGAATCCAGTCCTGTGTTATTTACAGTGTTAGGATAAAGACAATCTGTAGCAGTTTTTGTCACAGGCTCCTGTAGTCTGCATCACAAAAATCCCTGTGCCTCTAGGAACTTCTGTTCATTTGTTTATGTTACACCAATTCAATTCAGTACATTCAGCTAAACTGAAGCAATCCCAACTTGCATTTAAATAATAGCATTCATGTTGAGATGTAGTTCAGTAGTTCCATAGTTTTAAAATGACATTTCAAGCTAACCCACTGAAGTTCTATTGTGTAGTGGTAAGAAAAATTACCTAGCTGTTATCTTGCTTTTACACAGAGTGTTGCATCTCAGAAGGTAAAGGCCTCAGACCAAAGTTGTGCAGGAGTTGAGGCAGTTCCCTGGTAAATTAGGCAATTATTTCCCACTAACAAGCCCTGAGTAAAGCCCAGTAAATCATTTGCTGACATAAGCTCAGGATTTGGCACAGGGATTGCAAGGTGCTGTGCAGGTGGAAGGCAGTGTCCCCGCCAGCAGTTTCTGGGCTCTCTTCTGGCATCTGCTCGTGCTGCCCATTCTGGGAACAGCTCAAAGCCCATCAGATGAGCAGGATGTCTGTGGCACTGCACATCTGTTTGGCCACAACATGGCTTCCAGCTCTGCTGTGCCTAGGGGTTAACTTCATCTTGTAAGCCACAACAATTCCCAGCATCCATGAACAGCTACAAAGAGAAACTGCTCAAATCTGCAGAGCTGTCGGCCTCTTTTAAGTGGAAACCCCCTTTGCTGTAAGTGCACAGAGCATGGCTTTGCGCTCAAAGTGGATGTTTTCATTTGCATTGAACAGCCACTGCTGAAGCACTGGTGACACTGAGGTCAGCGATGTGTATCCCGGGCGGAAGTGCTGGGGTAGCAGATCACGCTGGTGAGGGCCTCAGGTGAGAGAAAAGCCAATTTAACAGTGTTTCAGCAATGGGACATCACAGCAATCAGTGTGCTGCTGAACGGCCATCCCAACAACAAGCCATGCTCCGGGTGGGGTAAGCATGTGGGTGGGGATGAGAGAGAATAGGTCTTTGTCAGAGAGCACACCAGGGCTCCAGATCAAAACATTCTTCAGCCTCGGAGGGGATTCATCATCCAAACTTCGATGCAAACCTGAATCTCATTGCTGCTCCTCTCAGCACACTGAGCTAAATCAAATTCCCATGTGCGAGACTGAAACACGAATCCCAACGGCAGAGCTTGGCCCCATCTCTAATTGTAATATTATCAGTAATCAGCTTTCCAAGGAAAAGTGAGGGGGCATCACACATCTAACACCCTGCACATAAAATATGCTGGACCAAATTCTTGCATTTACATTTTGCTATCGAAGCCTCCAGAAAAATGTTGATTTAAGCAGTAGGAGCTCTGTGCCTCTGTCTCCCTGTAGATATGCATGCTGTCCCTGTGCCAAAGCCAGAAATGAAGTCTTAGGGTTATCAAGGCAGAGGAAACTATTGAACTCAAGGGAGATTGAAAGAGACTCGAATCCTAGTGTTTTGACTAGGATTTCTTTCATAGTAATGGAGGCATTAATGATTTTTCTCACAAAGGGATGGCTAGGCAGAATATGCTGGTGTGCATGTGTGTGTGTGTGAGGGAGGAGAGGGGTAGAGGTAAACGTGAGTAGCTTTACACTAAAATTAAATCAGGCTTTCCCATAAAACAGATGTTATTATTCCCTTTAAAAAAATAATTAAATTAGCAGCAAGCAGAAATGTTCAGGAGAAGGAATTTGGGGTTGGGATTTTGGCATTAGTAATTCCTTATACTTAATCCATAAAAGTTTTCCTTTATGTTTACAGAAGGGGGTTAAAAAAAGAAGCAAGTCTGTTACTAAAGAATTTTAAGATACAGTGGAGATGTGAAAGGCACAGAAGATTTTCATTTCCTGTGTTATAGGGTGCAAATAATATCAGTATGAAAAACCTGGCAGGAAGATTTAAGATAGCAGTTTTTACATTGATAAGTATTTGTTCATTTCCTGACAACAAAAAATATAAATCTCTTCAGAAATTAAATACCCTGGCTTGTTGAAGCACTTTTGTGACGTTCTGTGGTAGACTGGCTTCCTTTCATTGGAAATCCACAGCTAGAATAATAATCACAGCATCAGTTATTATACTTGTATCAGTTCTGTGCTGCAAGAGGCTAATACAGTGTATGGCCGAATTCTCCTACTTTTGTGTCACTTATTTTCTCTGTGGGCCAGATTTGCATTTTAATGGAAGTAGTTTATAGACTTCTTTGCTGCCTTCATAGTGCCACAAGTGGCATCATTAAGTGAGTTAAGCCGGATTAATGCTGATTGTAAAGTCAGATAATACAATAACAGAGGCCTTCATTTCCATTTGGATTAGGTGAAGAGAGCAGGCCTGTCTGGTGCAGGGTGATAATTTGTAAGCGCGATATGTTGTACTTGAGAGGATAAGATTAAATTTAGTGGGTTTAACTGTCATCCCAGTAAGTCAATTACTTCATCTTTTCAGGCTTTGAATTTATTTTATAAATAAAATAAATGGAATATTGAGCTGCTCCACAGCCATTTCGAGCTTCCATGAAGAAGAATTACACATGCTGGGCCAAAAAAAAAAAAAAAAAAAAAAAAAAAAAAAAAAAAAAAGCGAGAAAGGGGAGGGGAGAAAGGGTTTCTGATTCAGCTCCACAAACAAAGTACAAACTGCATTCAAGTGCCATCATGGCAACAGCTCAGGAATATTGTCCGTTTCTCATATCACAAGCATGACAGATTCAATTGCGACTTTAGTTTATTCATAATAGGAAATATTTGTGTTGTGGCCTTTTCTGTTTGTATCTATTAGATTGTAGAAGGAATACACTAAAATACTGATCACTGCTATCATTTAACTCTTTTACTTTTTTCCTCTGCTTGCCATCTCCTCTGTATTTAATGCTTGCACCTTGCTGCTGAGGGAGTCTCAAATAGATATAAATAAATGAGAATTTGTTCAATTTTGGTTTATGTCAGATTAACTCTTTTTTAATTCATCTGTCCTCTCTTCCCATCTCCACCCTTATTTGGACACCAAAGCCCTGCAATACTATTTCTTGGCATGAAAAGTTTGAAAGCTTTCTGTAAATTAGATACTGATAGATAAGCACCAACATCTTCATTTCCACCCACAGAGCCAGAACACAGGTGATGTCAAGGGATGCCAAGCATATCAGCAAGAGAGGGCCTATGCAGAGCAAGAGATGATTTCAGAAGCCCCCCAAAATCCAGATCCTTTCACAGCATCCTTTTAAATAGTTTTCTCCTATGATTCTGCTGTGGGGTATTATCACCTGCAAGAGGAAAGAAGCCTCAGCTAGTTTCTTTTAATCTTTTGATAAAGCTCAGCACTGCAATGAACTGAAGTTTTCAGGTTCTATTTGGCAAGGTACCAGGCACCTTTATCTCTCACCTATGCTAAGAAAGAGCTGGAAATAATCTCCTGTGAGGGAAAAAGAATGGAGCTAAAGGCTAAGTCAAGTTCTCTTCCTTCCCATGTGAAGGCTTGGCGTATGGACCAGTGGCTAGTTCAGTCAGATGAGAATCCTAGGAGCCTGGGATTAAAGGGCATTTTACAGAAGATGTGCAGGACCCATCGTAAGGACCCAGATACCCAGAAAAGTTAAAGCACCTGTAGAAAGACAAGAATGATGGATAAATTCAGACAGGCTTGCCCAGGACATGCCTTTTTATTTTCCTGCATCTCTCACATGTGCCACCTGTCCAGTTTCACTGGGAACTTCAGCTGTGGCACTGCAAGGTGAGAGGCACCTTTGTGGGCTGATGAGGTGGGGTAGGAACATACTGTGACACTTTGTGCCAAGGAGCACTGTGTCTTCACACAATTAGGCTGACCCAAACCATAAGTAAATACTTATTTGCAATGGGTGTTTATGGCATCTTTGCTTCTCTTTTATGCTAATATTTATTGCATATAGCTTCCCCAAACTCAGAGGAATCACTCAACAATCAAACCTCTAAGGCAAAGAGCTGGTTCTTTTCATGACACAAATCAACACAAAGCTAAATGAAACAAAATAAGATGTATCAAATGACAAGATCTGTATCTTAAGTGGAGGACACCATCTAAGAATGATTCCTCTGTAGGTCAGAGATATTTAGCAAAAAATACTGCTCTTTGAAAAATGTTGAATGATACAATTTCATGACAGAATTTGATAGTCAGTTTGACTTTCAGGTATCTTAAAATCAGACAAATCTCTTAAGTTTTCCTTAGAGGATGACATTTATATCTCCCCATCTTTTGTTGTTGAAGGGTTTCTGTAATTACTCATATAGAGATACTAAATGACTTTAATATTCACAGGGTTGATTTGCTGATATATATGGAGTTTAAAATCAAAATCCCAGCCCTTACTGTTCTTAGAGATATCAGTGTCCCATTTTCTCTCAAATTAGCAATGTCACACAAGTTTTGAGAGGCTGTAATTACAACCTCGACAGAGCAGAAAAGCCCCAGCCTCATTCTGCTCAAAAATGAGTCTTCCCTTGGCTTTAACATTGGGGATTTTTTCATTCTTGCATCTGAGTGTTGTGACTGTGATCCAAATGATGCCTTTTTTTAGACACAGGGATGCCATGGGGTTTTTTTGTACAGATGTCAATATGGCAGAATTTGACCAGCTTGAACTTTAATCTGCCTTGATTTGTCACACAGTTCAGCCAATTGAGTTCCTTAGATGGTATGGAAAATTGGTGCTGTTTTTCTCCAGAATGCCTGGTCACACACTAGCACAGACAGGCGAGTGTGCAGTAAACGAAAAGCACAATAGCTCAGTGGGTTTGCCACAACCAGCAGGGCTATTGCTCCTAGTCACTAGGTTAGCTGAGCTATCTCAGGGAAATTAGACTGTATGGCAAAATTAGGTACCTCTGATGTGCTACCTGGGCATCTCACAGTGCTTAGTGTTAACAACAAATGTGTGAAATAAGGCAATATTAGCTTTCATTCTCTAGGAAGTGTCACAAAAAGAGATAAGTGCAGGCTTAAAGGTACTCAAGATGTTAAAAAATACAGAGAAACAAGTAGTAGCTATAAGTTTATAAACCTTCTTTCCTGACCTTCCCCCTTTCCTCTTCTAAGGACTCAACAGATCTGATTAGACTGGGATGTAAATACACCAGAGAGCACATGCCTTATATCTTTTGTTATTAAATATTTTCTCAATCAGTTTTTAGCAGATATTAGCAAGCAGAAGCCTGAAGGAGCCCCTCAGTCACTACATGATGTTACTGTTGGGACAGCTGAGCAGAAGCTCTGTGACAGGCTCTGTGGGGAAAGAGGCATTTCTATTGAGACAAGCAAGGCTAAAATCCATTCAATATTCTGTTTGATGAGCAGCTTGGTCCAAAACCTTGGCAAGCTTCTGCTTATTTGAAAAGAAAGGAGAAATGTGTGGAAAGACTTTGCTGTGCAAGAATCCAAGTAGGCTGGCATTATCGTGATGAACACTGAGGAACAAAGTCAAAGGGGTTGTTCTAGGGCACATGAGATCCTTAGGGCCAGCTGTCACCCCACCTTATGCAAGTTTTATGATGACATAAAGTCTCTAAGGCTGATGAATTTGCTCCAGGCTGGTTATTTAAGGCATTTGAAATTTATGTCTGTACATGTCATACAGGGCTGGTTGAATTAATACTTACCCAGAGTGTATAGAAATATTAAGTCCTCAAGTGGCAAACATGGCTATATTTGAAATTGTTCTTATCTGATGAAGGGCAGCTTTGTTCTTATTGGTATCAGAAGCACAAGTCTTTATTTTTCTTATCCATCAGTTGCCTTAGAGTGTATATGTGTTTTAAAGAAGGACAGAAGCAAAGACAGAGCTTGATCCAAAAGAACTGCTGCGGGATCTTGACTTGACTTCATATAAATCTGAGTGAGCAAATATTAAATGGTGTGACAGGGAAGGTTCTGCCCCTGCCAGACTTCAAATAAACCAGCCCTCTTTTTACTGTTTTGGTTCTGCCAAGTGCAGGAGGTTTACTAAGCTTGTATTAGATGGCTTTGACAAAGAGTTCAAAACTATTTTAAATCTCCCGGACACTTGAAAAAGAAATGCCATAAAAAGCTAAAAGTAGAGACGTGTGCCAGCCAGTCTCAGAAGGAAAATTTCTACCCATGAGATCATGTTATCCTGTTCAGAGTACAGAACAGAGGGAAAGTTTAAGAATTCAAATCCTTTTGAACATGATACTGTAGCTGCAACAGCAGGGGCGGATTTATGGATTTGTAGAGTGGTTAACACAATTTTGCATTTGCCAGTGTTATATCTTCTACATTAGGTCAAGATGCCCAGAATAGAACAGTGTTTTTATTAGGCAGTTATTAGAATGCAGCATAAATCCACGTTAGCCATCGCAGGGAAGATCCTTTGTCACTAATAACAGCTCCTGACAACTGTTGAGTTAAAGTCAGGTGCTTCCAGATTGAAAACCTCTTTCCTCCAAGACTGAAGGAAAACAGGTATGGCAGAAAGGACAATAATCACAGGCTGGGTAAGACCATGAGCCCCGCTGGGATATGCTGTCCTTCAAGGTTGGTATCAATTCAGGAAGCCACTGAACATCTCTGAAAATGCAGGAGGAACCAGCCTTCAGGAGGCAGTGCAGGGGTTAGAGAGGGCAAAAATGAGCTTTTAAGCAGCTGCAGCCAGCAAACCCAGGATCTTCTAAACACTGCATACATGGGAGGTGTTGGCAGAAACATTTGAGTCTACAGTGGGCTAAGACCACTAAACACATGATTTACATGAGCATCATCGTTTTTTTTCTCTTCTTCAATCTCTCTTTTAACATATATTCTCATCTCAATATGCAGAATATACTGGCTTAAGAGGAGGAATGAGAAGAATTCTTCCAAAAGAAAGAGGAATAGTGTGAAGTGGTAACACAGTATGATTTTCATGTCAGGGAGGGTCAGTGATGGGATGAGCAGGAGGAGTGTATGCAGTTGCATTAATTCTGCAGCCAACTCAATTTCCGTCTTGCATCTAAGAAAAACCTACTTGCCAGGAGGAAAACAGTTCAGTACACTGACCTGCCTACTGAGGAAGCTAATGGAGCATTTTATAGATGAAAAAGGAGTGCAGCAAACTCTGCTCAATAAAGATGGGTTGAACTCTAAAAGGGAAATTAGTGAAAATATACAATAACAGGACTGAATATTATACATCAGTCCATTTGTGCAGATCTGGGTGTTGAAAGTAATTAGTATTATGGAGAAAGTAATTAGTATTAGTTTCTTAAGCATGTGACCCCTCACCTAGTGACTATACTACAATACACATGTACAATGTTAGTTTTACAGATGAATATGCTGCCTTTTCCTCTGCACCTTTTAGTTTTCAAAGGGAGAGCCATGACTTTTCTGAATATACCTCTGTGTGGGGAATTTTTAAGCCTAATATTATCTTTCCATGGGAATGGAAGAATGCCCTCACTATGTTTTCACATGCTTCACTGCAGATAAAAGAAACTATTTCAGAAGATTCTGTTACTTTAAGGATTGACTTGTCACCTGTTAAAATTATATCTGTCAGAGGACTGAGATTTAGAGAGACTCTGGACTGCAAGTACATGGATTGCCACTTATGCGTTGGTCTGGAAGATTTTATCACTTTCTACATGCCTGGCATCAAGTTAACCAATTCTCAAATTCTGTATCACAGTTTTTTATAAGATTTTATTTTTTCATAAAGAAAGTTAAGGTAATTTACTCACCATGTTTATTATATATGAAGTTGTTGAAATAATGAGGGCAATAAAATTGAATTTAGCATTGTCTTTATTGGTTTGAAGGTTACATTCATAAGCTTTGTTTGTTTTAATAAGTTTATTGTACAGTCTTAGGCATATGTTATTATGCAGGGATGGATATGCTTTGAATATTTTTGTAATTGTGGGTAGTATAAAAGTCATTTTCTGTTAGATTGCACAAATCCATTACATTAGTAGAAAGATACATTATTGTAATAGGATTAATGTGCAACACATAAACATGATCAGTAATATTCTTTTTGATAAATTATCTCATTTTAATGACTTGGAATGTAGAGAGATTTCAGGATAGTTCCATCTTTGATTTGCATAATTGTATTACAGACAGACAAATTGCATTATATTCTTCATTAACAATAGATTGCTTGTATAACTATTGTATTTTTGAAGGCACTGCTTTTATGCTCATCCTGTAATTTGTCATTTTATGACACCACTGTTTAGCTTAGTTTGGAGAGAATAGAAACGAAAAGATTATTTGATTTTAGCTGAGGGCAGTGGTATCTTTGCATTCAACAGCAATGCAATGAGCTATTGTTTGTTTTAACAAATTATCATCCACAGCTAAAGTTAGTTAAAAATATTCTAATTTGTGGCAGATCCCACATTCATGGCATTTCACAGCAGTGTCAGCACTTGTAAATGAACTTCAGTGTAAAAACACATCATAAAATTAGATCCAACAGAATGTTTCCTCCTTTTTTCTTGGGCTCACTCTCCCTCTTTTTCTCCTTTGCACATGCACATACACACATGGTCTGTTTTGCTCTCATTGAGTTCTTCAGGGTTTCATAATTCCATAGGCTAACTATGTCTGCTGAATTGCAAATGATATCATCAAATGTATAATTCATTTTTTCAATGGCAAATCCTTCTCTTTTAGGATCATGTGTTTTCTCCATGGAAACTATTCTTAAAGATGTTTTAGGATAAAGCAAATTAATTTTTAATTTTTCCTCTAACCAAACCTTCTTCAATCATTTTTGACTGCTAAGAACACCAGTAAATTAAAAGTTAGTAGCTTGAGACAAGTTTTCACTCCTACCATATCAAAACCAGTTTCTTATTTTAGGAAATCCAAGACTTGCTGATTAGGGCATCTTGAGCACTGTGATTCTTGAAAAAGAAGTTGGCTTTAGAAAGAAATTATTATGGCCAAATCGCAAATAGATACCTATGATTGATAATGAAACACAAAAATTTGGTTTCCTATCTAAATGCAAGCCAGAATTTGGGCCTGGCTTTTCCCACTTCCCATTTTTAGTGTGTTTTGCAAATGTTCACATTGCAAGGCTATTGAGATTTAGGATCATACATATTTAACACTCCAAGACTCCAGGAAATATATGTTTGCTGCTTGTACTAAATAGCCAGAAGTCTCACCAAACAAGTAATGGGGAAAATGAGCTTATGCTGTGATTTACCATCACAATAACTCCTCTAATCAAATATACACAGGCCACACTTTCTGAAAAGCACAATTCTCTAGGTTATTTAAGTAGGGCAAAACAATCACATCATCATCAGCTGCATTTACCATGGCTCACTGTCACATATGCTCTTCCAAATTATCTATCTCTGTGTTCTCCAGATGGAAAGCCAGAGCATTCTGATGGAAGTTTCACCCACCAAAACTGGTCCATGTGACCATATCACATGGGACAAACTGGGCTTGGAAATGAGTCTGGGGAGCCTTGACTCCAGGCCACCACTGACTCATCCTCTAATGCAAGACAAGCACATTCTGTTTTTTGCCTGCTTCTGTTGTTCATTCTCTCCATTAAGATGCCCTAGAGCAGGTTTTCCTTCCTGTATCATTTAACCATGGATATTAGAAAGAGAAATGGGGAGCAATATTTTAGGATGTATATTACCTCTTCCATGAGCTGCCTTCCATTGTCTAACTCTTATAAATGCATGTGGAGGAACTTCCCACAGAGAATGCCCTCATATTACAAAATCAATGTTTTTAAGTCTTGGAAGTTTTCCTTTATCACCAGGAGAATAATTATAAGCATCACCAGAAATAGAGTCTGTCACATGTAAAAATATATCAAACTAGAAGGAAAAAAAAAACTTAAAAAAGTAAGCATCAGCTTTTTAAAAACACGTTTCCCTTAAAATCATTCTTCTCTCTCTTCTCCCCCTTTAAGAGATTCCTTTGAACAGAAAAACAGGATGCATATGCTATATTGTCTGTATGTAAACTAAACATAACCCCCTTCAGGAATTAATAAGATTAAGTTACACTTCAGTGAGAAATCAGTGTACATAAATTAATGAAAATTTCCTGTGGATGGTAGCAAAGAAAGCTACTCAGTGTGCCAGTGAACTGATGCAAACTGACATTTTATGATGAGAATTACTGAAGAAGGATTAATGGGACCTATCTACTGCCTATGACAGTACATAGGTGACCTCAAGTGTCCCCTATGAGTCAATGTTTTCCATCATGTCCATAAATGAACCAGTGGGTATGCTCTGATGCTTTCTGCCTCAGCCATAAGGTAAGGATTTTTTTCAGATGTAAAAATATCTCTTTCAGGCAATCACACCAATGTTTGCTTAAAGGTAAGCATGTCCTTAAATGTTTCTCTGATATGTGGCGTCAAAAACTGACCAACATCTGCAATTGCTTACATGCACTTCACTGCAGGAGAGCACCAGCTCCTGTCAAGTCACCAGTCATCAGAAAGTCTCTTCTCCTTGGACATCTTATTCATGCTTCTATCTTTCATTCCCTTTCAGAGCTGTGAAGGTCACAACAGACTAATGCTGATGTCTTCTAGGCCCTACAGATTATCTCATTTCAGGCTAACCATCAACCAGATGCTGCATGAAAATTCATCTAATCCTATTACTGTGAGGTTACTTAATTCTTTCAGTCTGAGCATCAGCCTTCGATTTTGACAAATATTGATAGCAAGGATGATTTTGGGACACATTTTTAAGGTTGGTTCTTGGAGAATAGGCTTGACCTTGAAAATTCACTTTTCCCCCACAGAGAGATGTCCCAAGGCAATATTGGACATCTCTTCTGTAGGTCTTCCCACACATATCTGGGGAAATCAGGTTTCTTTTCATCTTCTGCCTGTTATATTTGTTTGCTGCTGAAGAGTGATTTTAAGTGCAGTTCTTTGAATACAAACTATATCTCTATCCTGACATCTTAAATAGTCATCTATTTAGATTTATTCTTTCAAGAATCTAGGAAGGAAAGGGTATTTGTGTTTTCTGCAAGGTGTCAAATTTATTAATATGTTGTCTATTTCATTTTACAGTATTATAGAAGACATCTTCCAATACTTCCATAGGGATCCTATTTATTTATTAAAGAAACCTTACTCTTAGAAAGCAGTTTCCAGCATTTCCATGTGCCTATTTTTATTCTATTATCCCTAGTTATGTTGTAGCAAGGATCACTAACTACTAATTTATTTTGATTGTTAAAGCTAACCCAATAATGTTTGATCAAATAGTCTTAATACTTTTAAGATTCCCAAGTCTGAAATTATGTTTGGCACTTGAACATTTATTGTAGTTGTTGAAGCTCTCAATGCTTTTAAAAATCTCCTTATGATGGGCAGCTGTTACATGGAGTTTAAATATCTCACCACCAAGTGTTTTGTACACTAGAGAAGAATCCTAAAGATACAAAAATGTATCGCTGCCCTGCTATTCTTTGCCTCACAGCAACCTATGAAGTGTCCAGTCACTTTAGGCAAATGGAATGATGACTGTTAAAGGACTTATGTGCATTTAAAATTCAGTGTTGAAAAAATAATTGTTTATAGCTGTGGGAAACAGGAAGAACTTCTGTTGTTCCCTTCAAAAGTTGTGTTACACACAGAGATCAAAATAAAAGAAAACCTCTGAAATGCTTAGGTAGTGGCATCCTACAGGGAATAAATATAACCACAGGAACAATAGGTATTTTTTCAGAGCTCCCATTGGAACTAATACTTAGCTCTAGATCAAACACAGACGCTATTCTGGGATCTGAAAATGGGCTTCCCAAAAATCCCAGATGCTCACAGTATTCATGTTTCCCTTTTAGCCACCAAAATAAACACTCCATAGACTTGTAAGAGATGGGTTTATTTCATATAACAGTAAATGGCCTTCTAGGGTCAATATATTAGTTTTCCTCTAGATATACAGTTGCAATAGCAAGCGATGCATGAAGTCTGTTAAGCCTTTTGAATTGTCTATCAGTTCTGGGAATTATAGATTTTAACCCATATAGATACTTGGCTCAACCACAAAATGAAAAATCATTAAGAAAAAAGCGCTCTATATTATTACTCCAATATGTACTTGTGATTTAGAATTGGCATTTCAATACACAAACAAAATTCCTAGAATCATCTAGCTAAATGCAAATGGGTTCTATAAATACTTTAAATAATAGAACAAAAGAAAGCTCATCAGAATTTACTACTCATCCAAGTGTATACAGCTTTTTCTATTACACATACATAAACACCCATCCTACTTCTACAGTTGATTGAATCAAAACATGAGAAGATCTGAAAACACCTTTGTAGTTTTCTTAAAGTTCTACCACTACTGTAATAGGTTCCCTGGTAGTACACAGGCCATACTCTGTAAATAAATGTGTGTTTCATTTTCAAATGGAATTTCATTAATCAAACCACAGTAATAGTAGAGTATTTAAAACACATTTCTCTAAAAAGGGGGTAGAACATGCCAGCAAACTACTGATACATTTATGTTGCACAATGATTTAAACCATCTGAGGAGATGGCCTTCTGCCTTCAGATTTCATGACACTTGAAGTTCTTCCCCCCCTAGAGGCTCCCTAAGCAACCCCAACACTGCAATGAACTTTGAATATTCCCTTGCTGGAATCAAAGGTCTAATTCCTCTCCTCATTCCATTCACAGGGAACTTCAAGAGACAAGTAAGTTATTGCAGAAGTGCTATATCTGTGAATCAATCTTCATATATATTTTTATATATATATATATATGGCTACTGTGACTATATACAGCTTTTCATCTGGAATTGGGAAAGTAGTTTATGAATGAAGAAATAGAAATACTGGTAAAAAAGTGAGGTTGAAATGTCATCCATTTGCTGAGCTGGGAACAAAGAGAAAATATGCAGCGTCCAAAACCTCTGCCTCTACCTTCAGAGAGTAACAATGGGGAGCCAGTGACCAGATCCCCAGATGTTTTCTCATGTGAATATACTGCAGCAGCAGCAGTAAATATTTCCTGGATAAAGATGGGTTGTATGTGAAGCTTTCAGATAAAGTCTGGGTAGCCAGAGCTCAGCTCCACAATGACTATCCTGTTTCCCAGAAATACCTATGGATTCATTGTTTAGAACCACAGAATAGAATCAAAGAGTCTTCTAGGTTGGAAAAGACCTTTAAGATCACTGAGTCTAACCATTAACCAGGCACTGACAAGTCCACCACCACAGACAGAAATCCACACTTTCCATTAAAACCAACTAGCACTTCCATCAGCTTCATAATTTGGTCCTTAATGTGCAAGGTAGAGAGAGGAAAGGCTCAACAGGGAGAATTACTTCACTAAGAATCTCTGAGGATTTCAGGCAGAACAATAAAAAACTAAATTAACTTATTCATTTTTATCACCTGATGAGCATAATTAGCAAACCGTGCATAATGACAGCAAATAATGGCTCTCCTTCCCCCCTATTAAGATAGCTTAATGACTGTATTTTCCCAGTCTTAAAGCTTGCAGTATTTACCAGCTGTACTTACCTGAAAAATATTTTGTCTGTCAATATTGAAGTTAACAAAATGCTTGACTACAGCACATAATGATGCTGACAAAAAGCAGCATTTGAACTCAACATCGAGGCTTTTGCAGCTCTCACTGTGCTGAATCCTCTGTGACAGAAACTCAGCAAAGAAACATGACGTAGCAAAATTTAATCATTCATTTCATCTTCCCCAGATGACAACTGATATGCAACCTTCATTTGTGATATTCTTCTTTCCTTCATGAGTTTCACTATCCATGTACAAATCCCAGGACAGCCACCTGGAGAACCATGATGGTAGAAGTGCATTTTATTGTCAGTGTTTAATATAGAGCTGCAGGATCCAGGTACCCTTTGGTAGCACTGGACCATCCCTTTGGGTCTCAAGGATGGGATTAAGGTTATTGACCTGGCTCACTCTATATTCACACTGAGACCTTGCAATTAAGCCATGGGAAATGGCTTTGCTGAATTTTCTTGTGTTGAAATCAGCCTTTTGCAACAGGAACAAGATGCAAAATGTCTTGTCCAATGACAGAGTTTTCATGCTGCATCTTCAGCAGCAAGTGACACTGATTGCATTGGCAGCTATTGCTATCTACTGCCAGACAGAACAAATTCAAACTAATTTGGATGGAGTATAAAATATACCTCTCCTCAGGGCACAGTCTTGCAAGACCCCCAGAGACTGAACTCCCATTGATTTCCCTTGACTTAAAAGGCACAAATGATTCGCATGACCAGATCCAGAATGGATAAAGATGGAGAACAGCAGTGATTCTGATATCATCCTAAAAGCCTCTCTGACCCTCACTGTACTAGCCATCCTATGATTCATCTGTCACAGCTGTATCTAGCAGAAGTATTTACTTTCAAGGCTCTTTCCAGCTTATCGTATTTTACCTACTGATTCCAAGCCACAGTCTAAATGTCAAATTCTGTCTCTTCCAGATGTCTGTACTCCTCCAACATCTTGTTGTCACGTGAATGGATCAGAAGGATCTCTTAGTTCCCCTTTTCTCTATGGACATTGCCCAACATGACAATAATCTCTAAGCAATACTCTGTGGCCAATTAAAGTGAAAAATATACAAGAGAAAAACCTAAAGAAAAGAAAAAGTGTTATTCTTCCTTCTCAAATCTAAGTTTTATCTATCTGGGAAATAAAAATATTAAATCTGACAGTCCTACCCTAACTGATTATCTTGTGAGATTTAACACTGACTTTAACAATATATCAATGCTCTATTTTTCTTCCATTTTATTTCATTCTCTGATAACAGATATTAAGAAAACCCTGCAGCTTTACATAAAGACAGCATGTGGCATTTTATCGCTTAGATGCTGACTGTGTTGTCTGAGACTTAAATTCTGTCTTATTCCACATGGTTGTGTTACCTGGGTGTCTCATGAATATATTATTGTGCTGGTGGATGCATGGCTCTGCTGATGGAAGGTGCTTTTCTCATGCCTGGGGCAATACAGGAGAAAAAAATGTATGCTAGATGCCAGTCTTGAAGAAGTGAAAAAGTTTGGGATTTTTTCATTGTTGCTCTGTTTGTCTTTCTGTTCTTCCTGCAGAGGAAGAACCTTCACGAGTAATGCCTCTTCCAAAGTGGTTCACATGGCCCACAGGCCTACAGCTCCCCACATGAAACATGCAGTTATTAATTTGTTCCTTTACAAGAATCTATGGTGGAGTCAGTACAAACTGCTTCTACTTTGTACCTACTTCTGCTTTAATGTAGAGGTCACTGCACTAAAGAATCCCCAAAAATTACTCTTACTCTCTGTGATATTACTTCTTTCATGGTTTTGTTTTACCTCATTCATCAGATATCAGTGAAGTGTGAAATGATGATGAGAAGGAACTTTCCAACCACTCATGCTCCTATTGCAAATCAGGGCTTTGTATGATAGGCCCAAACATTAAAAGAGTAGACTTTGCCATACATGGCTCTTCTGTGTGGCTACAAAAGGCAGATTGAACTTTATTGGATCTGTTTGGCTCTGTCCTCTCATTGCAGGGGACATGTGGCATTGATGTTCTCACTCTTTCTAACAAGATCCAGGTAAAGAAGCTTATTTAGCAACAGAGGATAATCAGGGAAGAATCTCAGAAGATTTCAGTCTTTCAGATCTTGCCAATATTTAGTCTGACAAGAAGCCTTGTCAAAACCAAGCTCATGCAGTTAGAAAGACCTATCTATAGTCATCCTTTTCTTACCTTTGTCATGGCTATTTCTAAATAGACTTTAGAACTAGGGAAAATACTCATGGCTTCTGGACCAAGTTTTTCTGGGCACACTGAAAACCAGGAGTATCAGTATCAATTGCAATATTTGGAACATAACTCAGGTACAAAGAAGAGACTGCAAGAATGAAGGAGAGCCCTGCACAGGTAAATAGCTACTTGCAAACACATACACACACAAGTGCCTACTAATACTACAAATGTTATATAATATGCTGGCACTTGTTCAAAACTTTGAGGCATTGGCATTATTTTAATAATTTTTTTCCATTGAAGTAAAGAAACTGCATGTATAATTAAACAGTTGTATTGTATTGTAGAAATAACCATGTAATGACATAGTTAGAAATTCTTGGTTTTTCATGGTAATATCAAATATAATTACCATGTAATCTGCAGAAAGCAAACAAGGCTGTAATTATTCTATAATCCAATTAATTACAGGGTAGCAGATAGGGTATTTCTTCCCAATAAAACATACATGCAAAGAAAATTAACTGGTAGAGAAAAGATATTTTTCCCTTGAAGAAACTTATTTAATTAATGAAAAAAAAGGTTTACTAGAATTTCATGTCAAAGAACAAAAATGCACCTAGCTGTGAGCATGTCTCTGACGAAAACCTGCAGTCTAACCTGGCATTATTCCATCAGCAGAAATACTTTCTTTATTGTTTTTCTTTTTAGCTGCTAGAACTGTAACCCTTCCATTGCAGTAACATCATATATTTGTATGATTCTATAGGAAGATACTGAGTTAAAAGCATAGAAAAAGGAAGTCTTATAAGTATTCCCCAAAATAGGCATTACGTGGGTTTGGAAGCCAAAGCTTCCTTATGCCACTTCCCGCAGTCATAAGGATAAGCTGACTGTGTCTGTTCCATCCTCTGCCTTGACAGCAACAAAATCATGTCCCTGACTTGGGCTGAGACTGGTTTTAGTGAAGTACCCACTAAAAGAGCTAGAGTCCTTTTTGTTTTCCCACAACTGAAATGAACGGTTTGAGGTCACATCATCCCCTAGACAGCAATGAAATATTTCTACAAACTGTATTTAGGGTATTTTGTGACCTCACCCACATTCCCAGTTCTATAACTCCAGTTAGTTTAATCTTCTGATTTTTTTTTAATAATCTTGTGAAGCATGCCACAGAAATCTGGCAGTAAATCAAGGAAAGGCTGTGCTGCATGTGCAAAGGGAGAGCTGAATGCAGCATCTCCCATCTATTCCTGCTGTAAGTCTGAATCACTGTACTGTCAAAACATCTATGCCCAGCTTGAAGCTGCCTAAAGAGCTTGACTACTGTATAATAAATATTGTGTTCCTTTATATATTATTTAAGGACACTTTTGAAAAGGCTTTTGATCCTGTGAGCTGTTTCTACCAACCTGCTTCTGCTCCAGGTATTTATTATAGCCCACCAGCACTTCCAAATTACTTAAAATCCCAGCCTTGTGATGACAAGGTCAGGTCCTCAGCCAGCAATGCTTCACTTCTTTGGGCTGTGTAAGGGTGCACATAAAGTAAAGACAAAGTCACTAAAACTCAAGATATTGTCCTCAGGTTCTTTTCTACTCTATTCCTTTCCTTCAGAAGTTTAATTGCTACCTCATCAGACACACAGGTACACTTTGTCCCAAGAGGGACTCAACACCTGGGGACAGCCCCTGCCCCCAACAGCCCTTGGTCTATAGGTGTGAACAAACATCCTTTGGTGCATGGTGCAGTTTCACACTCTGCTTCCTGAACAAGAAGCTGCAATTCTTGATAAGCACCATTATACTGGCAGGGCCCTAAAGAAAGATCCAAACTACTTTCATCCACCATGCAAGTAAAACCAGTCACAGAATTCAGTGGCAATTTGACTTATAAATTACTGAGTTTCAAATATACATTTTTCCCTACTCCTGCCTGCCCAGCCTGCTCTGAATCTCCTTTTTTTAACCTTGCACCACTCTAACCCTCAGTGTTTAGTTGTTAATCCTCTTGAGAACAAGATGAAAAGTGATGCAGTACAGCAATGCTTGAGGGCATGCAAACAATTATACTTCTGCACTTATCATGTGCCATTTCTACTTCCAGAAATTGTTTAAAGCTCTTCAAAATGTGAGTAGATGGACAGTCTCTAAGAGCTTTCTCTTTCCTCATATGCGACACCTTCTTAATGAACAATAAATTCCATACTAAAGAAGTCCTGGGGATCAGGTTGTCACTTAGGAGATTTGGGCTTTCCTCATTAGATATTAAAAAAACCTCAAGACATCTATTTTGATGCAAATATAATTTTGAATGTGCATAATGTTTTATGCACATTCATTTTAGAGCATGAAACATATACACCACTTGAATGAATTAGGACAATAGAGTTCTGTCTCCAACAATATAAGTGTGAATATCTGGGGAGGGGGACAGGAAGAAGCAAATTTCAAGGGTCACACATTGTTGTAATACTTTTTTTATACTTGCCTGCTGAGAAAAGTTGAGAAGGCTTAAGTGGGGGAAGGTTGTTACACAGCAGTACAGTAGTTTTAAAAAGGGATCGCTTACACACAGTCTGCCAGACTTACACTCACTCCTGCCCCAAATTTTGAATTTAAGGATATTCAGTTTTGGGTGAAATACATTGGCCAGTATGGAGTTCATTTCTTTTGTCTCTTGGTCACACTCCTGTGAGAGCTGCAATTGGGGAATCACACCATGGCAGGATTAGTGGTAAAACCCATTCCTGCTTTAAGACCACAAGTCCTCTGATGAATGGCTTGTCAGAGTGGAGAAGGAATCTCTGCCTTTTGCATGCTACTTTTTCCCTTAAGCT
Organism: Haemorhous mexicanus; assembly: GCF_027477595.1. Lineage (NCBI taxonomy): Eukaryota > Metazoa > Chordata > Aves > Passeriformes > Fringillidae > Haemorhous > Haemorhous mexicanus. Next base: position 8,533,785 of record NC_082348.1, on the reverse strand, counting down.
TCTACAACCATGTCATGTCTGAATGTTCCCTCACCCTTTCACTTCACAAATGATTTTTGAGCCTACCAGGCAATGCCAGCCAAATTTGAGAGAAGGATAAATGTTGCAGCATATGCCACAGCCCAGACAGCCATGGTACATAATTTTGCTTGCTTGTTTGATACAGCTCTACACTAGTATTTAGATCCATCCATCCATCCATGGCTTGTCTTCTTTTAGCTCTGTGTCTGTTGCACTCTCTAGAGTAACCAGCAGTTTCACAAGAATAGAGCCCATGGCATTAAATAGCACCTTGCAGAACAGATGTTTCTATCCCCAATTTACAGCTGCAGGGCCAAGGACAGAGCAGCCAGGACCAATCCAGGCATCTGATATCAGTTTGTTTGGGGTTTTTGTTCTTGGGTCTTCTCGTTGAATATCCAGCATTGTCTCAGCACTTTCTACATTCAAATCACAGCTCAGGTTGACTCCTGCTGCAGCTGAAGGAACTCAATATCCCTCTAAATTTGGCCTTAGATGAACTGCACAGGACATCCAGAATATGAGAAACTCATCCAAAAGGCCCAGCTGTACCAAGTCTTAGGATCTGCCCAGTTTTATAAGGAAATAGAGATTATTGGCTGAATCCCAGCTCACTTAAACACAGGATATATCTTTTTCTACTTTTGCCCCATTGTCTCTGTCATTTGCCTTTCAGCATTGGAAAAAAAATTGAGTGAGGTTCTGCACAGAGAAAAGCTTCGTGGATCACACTACCCTAACTCACTCCCAGGGCTTGGAACAGTGAATAAACCAGGGTTTTGGTGAAGGATGGTGAAAACTTCCTCATCTGAAATATTTTAAGGACACACCACTATTCAGATGTGTGAAGCTGCATATCAATGCAGTACAGTGTTACTGCATGTATGTATTTCTTAAGGATGTTAAATCTGATTTGCTTTGCCACTGAAAATGAATATTCCTGTTTAGCATGAAATAATGATTTTTAAAATCTGTGCAACAAAGCCTCCAAGATCTTGATGACAGGAGCACTTATTGCTCTGCTAATTGAATAATGTGGATTAGTGAGAATGGTATTCTGCTGCACAGTGTCTGCTCATGTGATTAAAGACTTTGTAGTGCAGACAGCCCTATTAATACCATATAAGCAGAACAAACCCTGAATTTTTATTATTTAAATTCCTATTTTCAATATAGTTTCTGGGTGGAACTTGGAATAAAAAAAAAAAAAAATCTCCTCCTCTATCTTTCTCCACCCTTCCATCATGTAAAATCACTTTGACCACACCCAAGGTCAGCAGGAGGGTTCAGACAATAGATACTTTATTTTTTTTCCTCCAACTGTTGATAGTTGGGGACTTAAAAAGCCTCCTAAAGCCATTGCACAGATATTGGTCAGCCAAGGCTAACACTGAACTCTGCAGGAAAGGCGTGGAGGATTGGGTGTTCACTCATTTGCTCATTCAGAATGAAACCTTGCTGAGGACAGGGTTTGGGGAAGAGTGCTTAGAATATTGTTAGGACTCACTGAACTCAGTGCTTAGCATGTGATAATGTGCTTTGATAAATGAACTTCTGAGTAGTAGTACTGGGCTAAAACTACGGCCTGAAATATCCCTCTGCCTGACTAAAGTCATAATCCTCTGAACCTCTTGTTCCCTAAATGTCATGTTTTTGAATCTTACTTTGGGGGATGAAAATAATATTCTCACCAGGTCTGACTTCCTAAGAAAATACCAAACGTGGGTTTTGCTCTTATGGTTTTGGCTTGGATATTAATTTTATATTGTCACTGAGGACTTCTGTAGAGAACCCAAGTTAAAGATGACTTTTGGATTCAGCGAAGTCTTAATTCAAATGGCATCTGCATGTGCATAACCTTCAATTTTTCTGAACAGCATTTGTTTTTGTCATGTGGGAGCACATGTGCACACTGCTGTGGGGACAAAGCAAGAAAAAAAATGGTTCAATGCTGTTGAATTATTCTGAATCTAAATGTAACGTTAAAATACATTCCTATGTCAGAAAGCAAACTGTCTCCTTCAGAGCCATTCTAACCTTTTTGCCAATGCACCCTATCAGAGTTCCTTAATTGATGGTTTATTGACAGCCCAAGCAGTAATGGCTCCTTTGGAGCTCTTACACTCAGTGCTGTTGGTGTCTGTTTAAGGAGCTTTAATCTGCCAATTATTGACATGTCAGAAAGTAATGACTCCTTGGAAACTCTTATGTTGTTCTGTCAGAGCAAGTTTCCAGCCTACACAAAGTGGTACTCTGTGCAACTCTTTTCTTTATTGAGGAGTTAAAGAGTGCTGTAGATAATACTAAGAAATACTGCAATACTGCAGCACCAGAACCTCAAAATCAATACTATAGGCAGCAAAATATCCACCAATGGATCGTGAGAATTCATGTTCTGTCCAGTTTAATCTGCATAATGAAAACAAAATAATAACTCCAAAGGAAAGATCAGTGTGTATTAGGTTCATATCAAGTGTGGAATGCATAAAAAAAACTCAGTCTAATATTTTTTTCCTTTGAGATGTGCTTCATCCCTAAAGCCCCTGAGCAAGCACAGTGACACTTAAAATGTCCATCACTTCTCAGAATGAGATATAGAATAGCCAACACCAGAGCATGAGAGAGTGCCTGGGGTTGAGACTTAGATGCAGAAGAGCATTTTCAACACCACCTCTGTGATGCCAGTGCCATTCAGGTAGAGGGCCAAGCACGGATTTACGGAGCTTTTCACCCCAGCTATTCTGGTACCTCCTACTCCAGTATTGTTTGGCTAGTACAGCTGTGCCAATGTCAGGAGATTTTGCCAGCATGTTTACACAGGCCACAAACTTGCAAAGCCCTTCACCAAGCTGGTGAAGATCTGTGCATCTGCAGTGTGGTCCCACCTTGCCTCCCCAAGCCTTGCATTCCCATCTTTTCCCTCACCACAGCTTCAATGATCATGCATTTGGCTGTGAACAAAAAATTATCATTTTGGGGGCAGGGTGTGTGCATGTGTGTGTGAGAGATTTCTTTTGTGCTGGATCAGCTCACTGGTGCAGCCAGCTGCACAGCTGTGCCCTGTTAAAGCTAACTCAGAGGAGAGGGAACACACAGCAGGACCCCAGGCTTTCTTTGGCTTAAACTTCTTCACAAACCACGCTCTTTGAGTGGTACATCCAGTGATATCTCATCCAGCATAAAGATCACTGGTACAAAGTCATCAGAAGTGACAGCTTTGGCCTAACAGAGAAAGCCTATCCAGGCTTTGGTGTTTTACATCATTCAGTCACAAAATGTTTGATCCTGTACCAGAAAGCAAATTTATTATATCATTGAAATGTGGCCTCAGCCTGCCCCAAACTACTTCCAGTTTGAAGAGGCAACTAAAAAAAGGCTGGAATAAAGGATGCATTATCTACCCAACTTCAGTGGAAGATGTAAGGTCAAGTGACCTGACCAAAACTGCACGTGAAGTCTATGTCTGAGGGGGGAATTTAATTTGGATTTTCCAAATCTCACTTTGATGCCTTATCCATAAAACCCCTCCTCACTCTTATGCATATTCTTTTCATTCCAGACACAGCAAACTACAAGGCATGATTTTTCAAAAAAAAAAGCCTGATCCTTTTGAAGTGCCACAAATCATGTTTGAAAGTCTGACCTTCCTGGAAGTGCTAAAGTGGAAAGTGAAAAGTCTGTCTCAATTTACATATGCAATGCATTTGGAAAATCAACACAGAACTGTTGCTTTAATGATTTGCTGCCTAGATAAAACTTTGAAGATGACCAAAATTTGGAAGTCATAGTGCAAAGACAGGCAAAGTAGTGAGTATTCTGTTCTCTTCCATTTCTTGTCAAATATGGTTAAAAAGAAGATCCAATACTTAACACCTGAGTATTAAAAAAGTGGCAGATTTTTCTGGGTTTCAAAGTATACTCTTTTCTTATAGTGGGGAAAATTAAGTGTAATTGTGATGTAAAATTTTCTTTTCTGATACAATTATCTATTGGTAAAGCTACCACTTTGTACAAAATAAGGTTATTCTAATGAATCTGCTCAATCTAATCTTCATAATCATGGTATTTCTAAGGAAGAAAATTAATTGGATGAAGTTAAATATCCCCTTTTCATGTCAACAAAATTGGTTTTTCTGGGGATTAAAGGATTAACGTGGTGTTAAATCCCTAAAGAGGTTAAAAACACTTTATTATTCATTAGAAAACACAAAGATCGGACTGTTATTTTGTTCTTATGTCACTGTTTGTCATTTCATTGGAAGAAGAAAGAAAAAGAACAGGAATACACTAACGATTTCAAGACCCAACTCAAGCATAATTTTTAAAAGAGTGTTGAAATTAGTATACTTTTTTTTAATCACAAATAATCAATCTATTTAAACAATAAATATCTTCATTTTTTGGGTTATATTAAAGGTATCTGTAGGTGAGGAACCGGAGATAATACAGAATGAAGTTGAAGTTCTTCATTGATATGTTAAAATTTCAGGTAACTCCACAAGCATTCCCAAATTAATCTTTTCTTTAAGTTACCTTTTTTAAAGCTATAGAAGGAAGAAGATGGTCCATTAACTCTGTGTTCAGAAGGAATCCTTACTGAGGGGAAAGTTCTTTAAGTAAAAGAATTAATCCTCATGAAACACTTCCTTCATCATTCTGGGACTGATTTGTTAAAGTCAGTGAGAGTTCTTCCAGTATCTTCAGTGAGCAATGGAATAAGTCCTAAGAATTGTGCTTGGTCAACACCATTAAAACCTACATTTTTCCAATCTGTTACAGAAGCAAAACTTTGCACTAAGATGTTGTTTTGTTTGACATCCTTTATTAAATTTAAATAGATAAAATACTGCTTTTTATTGTCTGTTTGCCACTGTTACTTTGGCCAAGTGTTGTAGCTCAGAGTTTAACAGTGCCAAAAGTGAGATCAATGTATGGATTTCCTGGTGGAATTCAAAGATGAAATCCTAAGGACTGTGAAATGGAAATGTGACTTTAAAACCCTGAGATTCATGGTGTCCTGTCACAGCCAGCAGTATTAGTCAGTGGGCCAGGCATGTCTGTAGAAAGGCTTGCATTTTCTAAGTTCTCCTAGTGCATGAATAGATTCCCCAGACAAAAACCATCTTCCTCTGCCACTAACCTCATCCCAGAAAACAAAGTTCAAAATGTCTGTTTCCACCAGCTCAACACATATCATGGAAGAAGATTTGGAAGCTGCTTCACAAAAGCTTCACTTACGCTAGTTAAGTGTCACTTGTGAAACTCACTAGCAGCATCTGGAAGAATTCTCTTCAATCCAATCTGCCAATTAGCAGTGATCCACATGGTAGGGAGCAGGGAGAGGAGGTGCATGTTTGTAGGCATGCCTGCTAAAACACAGCTCTGTCTTCTGATTCCTCCTTAGCTAAGGAAGGTCTGGAGAGGTTTCTTGGGCATTGAGGAATGCCAAGATGGGAAAAGTAGAAAGAACCTAAACAGGCTGATATTTTTATCTGTTGCACTGAGGCTTTGGCTTAACATTACTCCACTAACAAGACACAGGGCTCAATCCTTGGCACCAATACACCACCCCTGGAAAAAAGTGCTTTACAGCAGTACTTTAGCTTCTGTGGATTTGCCCTAGCATCTAATCTGAATTGCATGATACAGACTGTGAACCCCCCAGTGTTTTACCGCTCACACAGGCCCAGCCAAGGTGTAAGTGCAAGCCAAAATATACTAAAACCCAGTTGCATAATGGGTATTTTAGACAACAATTAACACTAACTGTAGGAAGAGCAGCAGAGAACTCCAGGGGTATGGGATGGGGGGAAGAGAATGTTTTCAAGTATTTAAAGAGAAATGGAGAATCAGAGGGACATGGGAAGGTTGTTCCAGATGTCAGGAGCTGCAGAGTAGCTTGCTCGGAGGTGTTCAGTGTCTAGCTGAATGCCCTGTGATTAGCTCTCCATCAGTATTTTGGATACAAAGCCAAAATCTTACACTATGGTTTCCTCCCAGACCTTGCTGTTGCTGTGAAACTATCCTAGTCCCATTTCCTCAGCTGATGTCACTCTGATTAAAGCAGTAAATTCCTTTATCTCCCACTGCTCAAGCTCTTTTCTAACCTTAGTGTCCAACTCAGCCAGCCTCATGCCGCCACCTCCTCCACAGAGGTTTTAGTTCAGTCTTCAGATAGTGAAAAAGGAATACCAAAGCACAAATAACTGAGAAATGAAAAAGTAGTGCCAAAATGTCACAAGAAAGCTGATATTGGAGCACGTCCAAGATGAACCAGAACAGGAAATTCTAAAAGCATCATAATAGATATTTTCTTGGTATCTCCTGCCAAATTTGTGCAGTCCAGTAAATAGGAATAAATTGACAAACTGAGAGCTTATCCACTGAATGCAAGATTTGACCCATATTAGTTGTACCCATCTTTAGTCAAAACTCAGCTCCACAAAACCCCTGGGGTTTCTTCAAGTCCTGCTGCTTTGATGTCTGTATAAGGAAGATTTATACTTGCAGCTTTTGGAGCATCTCATATGGTTCAATTTTCAGCATTGAAAACAAACATATTTTCCTAATTCACACCTCATTTATTATAATAATATCTACATTAAATGATATGATATGATATATATGAATAATATATTATACCTATTATTATTTATAAATGAGGAAGTCTTCTGTGCTCCTGCTCCACTGCAGAAGAAAGTCTTTTCCACATCTTTCCCAGCAACAAATACTGTCTTTACAGCTTTGTTTCAGGAGACTGATAGCTAAAGGAAAGGGATGAGCCTCCGTGGAAACTTCCCTTGTGCTGGTCGTTTTCATCAAGCGGGTACGAGTCAGATCCCTGGCACTCAGGATTCCACAGCTGCTATCATACAGCAGTGTGCTGTATCACCCGGCACGATGTTGAAACAGATGCTGACTAACCGCCCCCCCCCCCCCCCCCCAAAAAAAAAACCCCATAAATTTTGAACAAGGTAATTTCAATATTCACACCTTTTAAAGAAGCAGGATCATTTCAGAGTGAAGTAGAGAGTAAAACCACTGATGTGTATTGAAGGTAATGCACATTCTTTGGCTCTTTGTTGTGCTCAGCAGGTGGTAATCAACGACCTGATAAGATTAGTGAGACCTTTAACATTTCAGAAAGGAGTTTAGGAGCCATGAAAAACTCTTCAAATTGACGAGTATTGCAGCAAGCTCACCCAGGGCAAGAGCATATTGCAGTCATCTTTTGTTTATCTCATCCTTGACAGTAGATATCAAACTTGTAATGCATTTTGTAAAAAGAATAACGCATGAAGACAATACTCCCACAAGCCTTTTCTTTTTTGGCTAACGATGGATACTCTTTTTAAATCAAAAACTCTCTGGACTTGCCATGTAGAAAAATAGAAAACCAGCAAGTTGTCACTTGGTTTTAAAGTTGTGCTGGGTTCACCTAGCAGGGCTGATTTCATAACAAAGAATGAGTGCTTGTGAAAGAGAGAAGAAATTTTGAGGGCGAATATATTTGCTGGTGTATTAATGACAGCAATATTGTACAATGATGATGGTTGCTGTAGTTTGCTCAGATTAACCCATGGATCAGCTGGACAATCATACTGCTTTTTCCAAAAGGTAGTGAGCCCTGGTCACAGTGACCCATTTCACTTTGCTCAGTTGTGGTATCCCAGAAAAAGACACATTGGAAATAATTCAGTACAACTTTTCCTGGTCTCTTCAGAGTTACAGGAATGATATATGAGTATGAATAGAAAGAAGGTTGTTTTTCTGTCTGGAAAGTGAAAAGAATTGTATAGGGTCACCTATTTTTTATGGCTGCTTTGTGTGAGCTTGAAGTGCACCAATTTCAGACTAGAAGTGTGTCAGTGAAGCTGGTTTGAGATTTGATCAGGATTCAGAGCTGCAAATGTCTAACTAATGACTCTTAGAAGTTTCAGTACCAGAATGGAGGAATTCTCACAAGGCCAAGAATTGCATTTATTGATGAGGTTTGATCTCACTACATACAATTCTGCTTAGAGACAAAAACAGTTGCAAGCACAAAATGTATGTCAGCTCCTGTCAGCTGAATCTAGGAAATGTTCTGCTTCTGTCCATAAAGAGTGAAGGCTTCACAGAAACATTACAGCCCAAATTTCTGTAAGTTTGGGTTTGTTTCTAATGGTACACTTTGCATGAAATAACTGGAAATGAACAAGTAAAGGGACAGAACTTAAAAATTCCACTGAGGTTAATCAAATCACACTGATTCATATAATTCTAAGCCAAAGGCTTCAGCAGGCTCTCATGGCAGTATAGTCTCCGCCCTCACCAACCTAGGAGTATCCAGCTGCTGGAGCAGGTTCTTCTGCTGTAATAGCTCCAGCCACCTTCAGATAGTCATTAACAGAAGCTGTATTTAAGGAGAAACACACTCTTTATGTGTTTGTGCTACGTGACACAAAGTTAAGTTTTGTGTGGTAATGGGAGTCTGACCTTTTCTTAGATTCTATTTCTGTAATTGATATCCACATTGCATTTTTAATCAGGTTGTTCATGAGTTGTTTAGGTCTCTTGCTTCTAACAGGTTATACTGAAGTCTGGGCTTTGAAAATTACAGAAGAAGGGAAAGGAATAAGAGCCAATGATGGCTGAAAACCATTTTTCGTTTGTGTGAATATTAAATATGGAGAACTGTTAAAGAGGAGCAGGCTTTATTCTGGCAAGGTTTATGCCTTATAAGTCTAATTTGGGGCAAAGAAGAGAAGAATGTAGTTTTTTTTCTCCAACTTATGCAGAATCAGCTTCCAGCCACCTGGAGTTAAGATGGTGGATATAGTTACACCTCTGGTATGTGACAGGATGTTTGAGGAAAAGAGAGTGTATTTGAAACCCCAAAATGGGATAGAAAATAAAGACAGACTGGAAGATCAGGACTGAATTATTAAGTGACATGAATGCAAAAAACAAGACTTTTGGGAGATTTAGATAAAAATAAGATTTGGACTCTGTGCAGTTTTAAATTGCATTATTGGCCTTTTCCCCAGAAAATAACCCAGAAAAACCTCACTCAGTTTGCCAGAACTCTGGGATGATTCTCTACATGAAAGCAAAGACTTCTCAAAAGAGAGAGAAGACTTCTCACAAGAGAATAGGCTGCTTCCTTCAGAATTAGGCCCTTTGATTTATTTTTCCCCTCTCACATAGCCACAATGAAACCACTTCAGTTCCTGGCCAAATATGAGCAACCCGTATTGAAGACTAGAAATGTTGGACAGATTAAAGCAGGTCCCAGACCAACATTTCCACTTCCAAATGAGGTAAATCTGCTTCTTAACTCCAGCTTCCGATCTAAATTACCCTAAAACTAAGCTGTTAAATGACAAGGCAGCCAGCTCAGATAGGGACTTTGCAGCTCTGCAGGCTGTTTACTGCACTGCAGTCACACTGCCTGCATAGAGCTTTGCATTAGCTGCAAACACAAACTTCAAGTGAGCCCTGTGCCAGAGATGTGTGGTGAAGGCACACTGTGTTTTGAAGCAGTTGGACAGAGCATTATTCATCTATAAATATACATAAAATTTTATCAGCATTATTCCTGCAGCAGCAAGACTCAAACACTTATTCTTGTCCTTGAACAGATTCTCACATGAGAGTCCTGAGCTGCTCCAGTGGGACTGAAACCCTCAGAGAGGCCCCATGCTGGTGTTGATGTATCTCTGCTGCACTCCGACGCCAGTTTGCCAACCCCACAATTTTACCATGATTTCTTTGGGAAGGAGGCAATGGACAAGGGCCTGCAGGTGTCATGAGCTACAAGACACCTAAGATGATGCACTCTTTATCATTCCATGTCACCACAAACAAGGCAGAGAAAAGCAGGTTTCAGCAGACACATGGCAGACACAAAATATTCTCTCTACCCTGAAGGGCTTCACAAATTCATGCAGATCAAGCTTCAGCCAGGAAGGGCTGAGCCACAGGTCTCTGTATCCATCTGTAAGGGTGACAGGTGTCAGGGTATTTTCAGGGATCATCTGCTTGGAGGATGAATGGAACAATGCCCCCTCTGCCTCTCCCTGGCATGCTCCCAGTCATGGCCCTGCAATGCACAGCTCAAATGTTTTTCACCAACTGGGGCATGAATAGAAAAAGTTTAATTGACTTCAAAAGACCTTGAATCTGGTTCATAATGTGCAACTGAACTTTGGACAGTAAAATCCTCAAGGCAAGAACATCAAATTTTATTAACCTGACAGTCACTTAAACCTCCACCCACTTAGAGCGTTACAGAAATGACCAGTGTGAGGATGTCAACGGTGCAGCTCTCTGCCTTTGAACATTCCTATCTCTGGCCATGGCTCACCTGAATTAAAGGTTCAGCAGAGCTAAACCTTGGTCATATTAATAGATCGCAGGCACCACAGCTCTGCCTGAGCACAAAAACACCCCAAGCCACTACAGAAGGGAAAAGGTCTTGCAGGATTACAGAGAGGACAATAAAACTGGTCAGATCTTCCACACTCCTGTCTTTGCCCTGCTAAGAAGAAGGGGTTCAGGGGAGCATCTCTGTAGTGCATAAGAGAAAATGGACCTGGAAGGCAGTGGAACAGAACCTCCCTCTGTGCCAGCTCATGGCAATCAGGGATAGCACAGTTTTCTCTTGCTTACAGAGGTGTGCCTTTTATTAGAGGTAGAATTCTGAACCTCCAAACTCAGACAATTCTATCAAACCCCCCCTCTGTCAGGTTTGCCTGGACAACTGAACAGAACACTGACAGAAGGGGTCCTCACATCATCCCAGCAAGAAAAATGAGAATTGTCTTGCTGAGCCTATGTACCTTGCAAATTTATCATGCGCAACATAAGCTACTTTAATTTTAGTTTAAATTATTACATTTTAAGTATAATATAATTTTTAATTTGCCTGCTATTTTAATATTTTAAATTTAGGAAATTACATATAAATCTAAAAGAAGCCACCCTGATAAAATCAGCTTTGATACTGATCCATAGATTTAAAGCTATAAAGTGTTTTGTTGGCCAAGGAGAAATCATTATTCCAGCCAAGCCTCAATAAATTTCTATGTTGTAGTTGCTAAAATATTTTCCTGGAATTTATGGCATCATTGGAACTTATTCCTTACACTTTTCAAACACATAACTGTATTATTTTTCCAGTAATTTTATGTTTTGCACTAAATCACTGGATTATGAATGTTTCCATTCTTTTTAGACTTTTATTTTTGTAAATCAAATTAATCACAATTTAGACGTACATAAACTTGATAGGACATTTTTATAGGACTTTGTTGAGTATTTCAAACTGGATATACACAAAACCCATTAAAATAAGAAAATATCTTGAATCAATATTATTTGAGTACATTTATCAGTGGTATAGAATAAATCAGTTTCTAGAATCTGATTTAGGCCATTCTGTAGCTTCAGTGACAGCCACAAATCATGTACACACATACAGATTTCCTTACATCTCCCCAGTCTCCTCTGCAAAGAAATCTGTTTCCTTTCTGTCTGTTCAGTTTTTTCAATTCTCAATCTTTCTGCACTCTCAGCCTTTGTTTTGTAATAAAACAACACACTCTACTACTTATAAGAGAGCATCAAGCATTAAGAAGTTTGTGTACTCCTTCGGTGCTGCCCTGGAATTATCTTTCCATACAAGACGTAACTTTCTTTTTCTCTACCTTCTGCAGCTGTAAAATGCCAAATGTCTGCAGCCACAGAGAGGCAGAGATTTATTAACCCAAGCCAGACTTTGAGAACGGCAGAGGAAATTTCTGCCGAGCAGATGCCCCACAGAAGGCATTTGCAACACCTAAAATTAACTTAACTTTCCTTTTCAAGGGACTGAGCAGCCTGTAGGACTTAGTGCAGCTCCCAGTTCTGCTGTTATTGTTATTTCAGTTATAGCTCATGCTTATCCTTAATGACAGAGTTTCTATACACTCACCACACTCAACAATTGCAGCAATCAGGAGGAATAGCAGGTAACAGCTTAGAGAGGGACTTGTTTCAAACACAGGGTGCAAGCCCCAGCAAAAGAGGTCCCAGAGAGCTGCTGCAGATGCTGTCCACAAAAATGGACTCGTGAACTATATTAGCCCTCTCTAATCTCCTCTGATTTCTAGCAATAGCCCATTTTTGGTCCTTGTAAGCCCCACACAAACACACTCTGATGAAGTTCACCAGTGCCCTGAAATTCCTATGGTCTTTCTTGCCCTTTTTGATGAGCAGCTGATTTGTCAGCATGTGTTCCACAGAGCTGCTGCTGTCACAAGAAACATTGAGATCCAAAGTTAATTTGATGACTGAACTATAAAACCTGAGAAGAAGGATTTGCATAGGATACACTGAGAGACTTGTGGCAAGGACAACACAGCAGCAGCTGGTGTGATAAAACTTATACTGAGAAAGATTGTTTGAAGGAATAGAACAATTCAAGTAATTTACCTGACAAGAAAAAATGTGGTTTACAGCTGTAGATCTCAGTGATCTTCTTTCAAATCAAAAATCAGATAAAATAGTGAGAAATAAGTATATATTCAATGTATAAGTTATATAAAATATACAAATGAACAAAAATATAAGTATGTAATTTCTATTGAGATATTTATATATGCATAATTATGTGACTTTTATTCAGACCGTTCAAGAAAAAAAGTCAGAATGGTTCCAGAATGAGACACTTCTTACACTGAGTCTATCATACATGATGATGGAAAATCTTGTCAGGCTTGGTATTTATTATCAAAGGGCTTGCACAGCAGCGCTGGAAACATCCACACAAATGCCAAGTCTGAGGCATGGTCCCACCCAGGTGAGGTCCCAGGCAGACCTGTTTCCTTGGGGGCAGGTCCCAGAAGGGAGCAGGACACCTGGTAGCAACAGCACGTGCAGAATCAGGACCAGCAAGAGCTGTGAGCTTTTGTTAAACCTGACAGTTTAACCTACTGCTGAAAAAGGAATTTATGGACTTCTAGCCTTGATTTAAATCACTGATTTATTGCTTTCATTCTATCCCATACTTTTCCCAGTGAAAGTTTTTGCATTAACAACTCCACTTTTCTTAGCTGAATTTCTTGGTGGAGATTCCCTACATGAAGAATTAACCTGGCTCTTTATCCAAAACCCACTTTTTGCCAGTGCTTTACAGTCACACGAGGCCTTTCTAACACAGTGGGATAAAATTTTTCAGAAAAAATACTATGTGCATCAGGAAATGTAATGTTGTGACCACGCATAGAAATACTTTAAAATTCATATCAAATTCAGCAAATAATTTGAAAACAACAAAGTGGAAGAGAAAAATAATGGCTAAATATTTTACTCAAATATTTGACAAATGAAACTTTTGGTCTGCTGATATATTATTGCCTTATCTCATGGAACTAGCTACGTTATTAAAGAAATATTTTATTAGCATTTTAAGAGTAAAATAAAATAATGAAGTTGTTTATTTTAAAGCTCTTGAGCTCAAAAAATCATCTTAAGCAAGTCACGAAAGAAAGAATTTTTAAAAGACTGCTGGAAGCAATTGTGGACAATGATCCTCTCAATCAACTATTTTGAATTGGTGATTTAATAGGAGGTGGGAACAGGAAGAGGCCTTTTACCCATCTCATTATTACCCCAGACCTCCCCTTGGTACTGAACTATGAAACCAAGGATGAGCAACCATCACAATTGACACTGGCACAGCAATTATGGCCATGATCTGTCAGCCTGGAAAAGTGTGTGAAGATCTCATCTAAGGTGCACATTGAATCTGGTTTAAAAAACCCCAACAACACAGCATTAAGGTTTAAACTAAAGTTTTGTCCTCATACAAGTAGTACCAAATATTTCAGCTACCCACAATATGTTAGAAAAATTATTGCATTGTTAGACTGCATATAAATGATGTGCAATATCTGGAATGAGGTGCAGGAAATGTCAGGGACATTCATTTTATCACTGCTTCATAGGATGCCCCAAGAAGAGACATGAGTGAAAACCTGAGAGCAGATAGGTGCTTGAAAAGTGGACCTCTTCCCTTCCTGTTCAGAAATCCTGAAGCACTGTTTCCCCACTGCACCACAACTGCTTTTGACTAATAGCAGTAAGCAAAAGAGATACTGAATGAGACGAACAATTTTTAGTGGCTGTTTGATATCAGAGTTACAGCTGTTTAGTCTTGTGTGGAAAAACTCAATCCCAAGACATTTCTTTTTCTCACACTCCTAGAAAGGAGACTTCTCATGCCACAAAGGCACTGCATTGCCTGCAACACAGCTATTAGCACACATTTGGGTATCCTGTCTGCATTCTTCTTAGAATATTATACAGCCAACTTAGTCACTGTTTTTCAGAAATTCATGAAAGCACAAATGAAAAAGGGGCAAACAAAACCAAAATAAATATTAGGGAAAAAAATCTAACATCAAATACTGTGCAAAGCCAGGAGGACTTCATGTCATTTGAAAAAATCAAGGCACCAGTAAAGGTGTCCATATATAGTCCATGCTGTTTGTGATTTACCAAACTATCAGAAACACATAAACATGAGGGGAATCTTACGTTCTTCACAATATCCCACACTAGCTCCTTACATTCCTAAAAAAGACAATAAAAGTGATCTTGCACTCTTTCTCTGCATTAGGAGCATTTCACCCAGCATAGGTGGTATTTGGAATATAATCCAAAGGATCTGCCTTCCCCTTTGTAATCCTTCAGTTTACCCATTACTGAAACTCATTCCACCACCAAAACTCCCATAAATCTAATCACCAATGTGCAGACTCTACTCAGCTAAGGAGGCAGGTATGTCTGGCAGAAGAATGATAACTGTGAAGGGAGAGAAATAAACTTTATCCAAGCAACTGACAATGATTTGTCAAGCTTACCCAAGCCTTGCACTCACTCAGTGGTAGGAAGCAGCTAGACAGATCTTAGACTGAATCCAGCCCTTATTCTGCTCTTAGGTTATCCAATATGTTATACCTTGAAAACAACGCTTATGTAAGTGAAGTTACAGAGGACTCATATTTCATATGTAGAGAAACAGCTGCTTTTTTAATTTAAAAAAACTAAATTAAATCATAACTTAAAAGCTATGTTCTGTCATCTGTAGAACACGCCAAATCATATGCCTGAAATATAAAACTGATGCTGAAATTCTGGTAATATTTAACATGTTCTTTATGAAGAAAACATTCTTCTTGAGCTTGGAAACTGACTGAACAATAGCAGCTTTAGGACCTCCAAAGCCGAAGGCGCAGAGGTTATGAGAATGTGTCTGCCCAAAACTACAAATCAAAAGGGTAACAACAATACCATATGTTACAGAACATAAAGTATCCTTCACAAACACTATAAAACCCCCACATATCTCTGCCTCGAGAGTCCCACTGGCCAGTGGAAGGTTGTGTTTCATTATGCTATCACCATATAAGAACATTTTTTCTCCATTTTTAATGGCATGCCGAAAACCTAGTGGTACCACTGCATGACCTTTGGAGGGGTAAGATTAAGTAGTAGTGACGGAAGATTGTCTTTGGCCTAGTACTTTTTAAAAATGCAGAAGCTGATTTCCTAGAGAGTGACTCCAGCTATCTTTAAACTGCAGCCAAAAAATTGTCTTTATTCATGTTAGTTTGGGGTTTTTTGTTTTATTTTGTTTTCAGGTTTTTTTTTTGTTTTGGGTTATTTGTTTGTATTTGTTTGGTTTTTTTGGGCTTTCGGTGTTTTTTTTTTTTTTTTTTTTTTTTTTTTTTTTTAGTTTATTTTTAGTATAGGGAAGGTGTATGGATTTGTCTACCCCCATAAGATTCTCTTCTTATTGGAGTACTTCACACTAAAGTACTGCAGGTCCCTCTGCTCGAAAGTGTTATAAAATTGAAAGAAACAGACACATCTAGATGGTCACAGAGACCCTGCACCCAAACAGGGAGGGGAGAAAATTTGTGACCCTTCTTGTTCCAGCTGCACAGAGCTCCCAGGCTCTGGGATTTATAAACCCTGTCACCGGGTCAAGAGCAATATGGGAGAAAGGCAACTTCTCCTACATCTCACTTCAGCAGTGGGAAGTTTGTCCTGGAGTGCCACCATTTCTTGAAAAAGAAATGGTGGCACTCCACCATTAGAAATAAGAAAAGAAATAAGAGATTATTTCTTCTCTTGCTTGCAGGAGAGCATGATGCCTTCAGACATCTACAGGTCACAGACATGCTGGAGCTGGCCTGGTTGTGCTCCAGGAAAGGCACAGAGATCTTGGTCAGTCTTTCAGCACAGACTCTTGCAGCAATGGGACCTGTAAACTGGTCACATTATGAAACCCTGAACTAAAAGCAGTGAACATATTCCTACAGTCCATTTAGGATCATCTAAATGTGATAAATTAAGGTTTACATCAGTCCCAGGAGAAAGCACAAAGAGGCACCAAAGAGGTCAAGCTTTGAGCTGTAAAGTGTCTGCCCCTGGGGCCTGGATTGAAGTGTGCACACACTTTTTTGCTGAAGGTCACCTCTCTTCTGAGAAATACCAGCATAAAGCTATCTTTAGGTTCAATAAACATAAACATAAAGCATAAACTTTATCAATAGCTCCCCCCAATTTTAGGGAGTATCTGGAATACTCTTAAACAGTTTTTAACTAGAAGATAATGAATAACAAAACTGTCAGCCTCTCTTTCCTGTATTGATTTCAGAGAGATTTTCCTTACTCCATTAAAATTGCCTTTTCAGATTCCCAGCAGGAACATTCAATCTTCCTCAGCAGAACTTAATCACAGCCTATGTCTGGTTTACACGGAAGCTTGGGTAGACCTTTTCAATATGGCTATGAAAAGAGAAATTCCCAGATTGCCTGTACCAACACTCCAGTCACATACTGACTTGTGGATTCCTCTGTAAACTTTGTCTAATCAAAATAAAAATTACTCAAAGATAAGATGGAAAAAGTTTATAACTACATGAAAAAAACAGAGAACCTTTCTCAGATCTTCTAGGAAGAATGAGGCTAGAAGAGGCATTTATGGATATTCTCTGTACTCAATTCTTATGTCTATTCATGGACTTAGCAACATACAAAATTACAACTTTGAGCAATTATCAGTAATTAAAGGTGTTATAAGTGTTGTGGGTGCTCAGGAGGAAAGCTTTGGTGTACCCATTTGGAGATGTTTTAGATCTGGGAGGTGGGTTGTAGACAGGAACCACTGATCAGGTTACCCTGCAGCACGGAATGTCTGAAAGAAAATTTCTGTAAAGTTCAGCCAAGCCCAGCGTTCCTCATACCCAGAGCACAACCACAGAACAACGTCCCCTTTCTTTGCCTCATGCCACATGAACAGACTTATCCATAGACAGGGCTGAGGAGAGACAGTGACAAGAAATCCTTCCATGCTAGGACTTAAATCCTTGAATTTCTGATTGAACTGCAGATTACTATGGCCATATGCTGCCTCTCCACACCAGGTGGAATACACTTTATCAGATCTGCCATTGCCAAGACAGCTATCATTTTACACTTTTAAAAGATTTATGCCCCAATTGTCTTCTCTCTCTCAGACAGAGGGCTTGCCTATGTGGGAAATTTGCTGTTCAGTAAGCCAAGCCACATGCTTTTCCACAGTAATGCTCTGAATGTACATTTTTAGGGAAGAGTATTGTTACGTGGGTGGTTTTTTTGAGGCACTCTGACAGAGTATATGGTTGGAAATTGGTGCAGAGAAGTTATGTAAAATTCACAGCCTCCCATGACACAGGCTGACTTTCTCTGCTGAAGGTTGGTGTAAGCAAACTCCCATAAAACTAGCTGAGAGAAAAAAACAGAGTTAAGATCCAGCCTCCCTTTTTATTGCTCTTCCCCTCTCTCTGTGAAGGCTCTAGAGCTTTTCTAAGTGTAACTCCTTCACAAGTCTGGCAGACCTGAGGCTTATTGCTGTGGCCCGTAGTCAGACAAAGCAAAAAAAAAAAGATATTTCAGCATTAATGGAGCTGAAGCACTTTGGGCCTGCAAGCGAAAGAGAAGAGAATCCAAAACCTCTGGCAGGGCTTTTCCATTAGAAGAAAGCAGTTTCACCACAATAATGGGCTCAGTCATTTCTGCCACATATAATATAAACATAAATTATATAAATATTGTCATACTTGGGAGAGTCCCTGAGCAGAGCGAAGGAGCCGGGCTGGACACATGATGGATACTCGGGGCTGCGAGGGCTGTGAGGGCTGTGAGGGCTGTGAGGGCTGTGAGGGCTGTACGGGGCTCAGGGCTGTGGGGGATGTGGGGGGCTCAGGGCTGTGAGGGGCTCAGGGCTGTGAGAGGTTCAGGGCTGTGAGGGCTGCGAGGGCTGTGAGGGCTGTGAGGGCTGTGAGGGCTGTACGGGGCTCAGGGCTGTGAGGGCTGTGAGGGCTGTGAGGGCTGTGCGGGGCTCAGGGCTGTGCGAGGCACAGGGCTGCGAGGGCTGTGAGGGCTGTGCGGGGCTCAGGGCTGTGGGGGATGTGGGGGCCTCAGGGCTGTGAGGGGCTCAGGGCTGTGAGGGGCTCAGAGCTGTGGGGGACTCTCGACTGTGAGGGGCTCAGGGCTATGAGGGCTGTGGGGGGTTCAGGGCTGTGAGAGGTTCAGGGCTGTGAGGGGCTCAGGGCTGTGAGGGCTGTGGGGGGTTCAGGGCCACAGCAGCTCTGCTGACCCACACTGCCCTTACCACTGTGGGGGACGGCTGAGCTCTGTGCAAGCCAGGCTGGACAACCGCTAATTTTAATTCCTTCTGTTTTTTCTAATTTTTAAGTGCCCTTTTCCTTACATGCTGACAGCGGAGCAGTATTTATCCCTTTCACACAGTGATTCCCTCATCCCAGAGCTTCCCTCTGGAGTTGCCTCTGTAATTCTACCCAAGCCTGTTTGCTTTCTTCAAACCTTGCAGAGGAAGGGGCATCCCAGGACAGACAGCTTTCATGAAGGGAGAGTGGTGGAGTCTCTACTCCAAGCTGGGCCGACATGAAGTACCACAGCCAGACCCAGGGCCAAGGCAGCCCCAGGAGATCCATCACCCAGAGCATTAGCACAGCTCTGCCATGTCATGGCCAGACAAGCCCCTGGGAAGTATCTTCTTGTGCTTGCAGCTGAAAAGTGGGTAGTTGGTCAGAAAAAAAATCCCATCCCTCACTCCAGCTAACTGCATAAAGAAAAGCAAGGACCAGGGTGGGCAGATTTATCATCAAGAGCGCCCACATCCATTTAGTTCCAGTAAGAGGTAATTCTGAGTGTTCACTGGAAGTATTGCACTATCACATTTATGGCAGTGCCACGTAGGGAGAGCACAAGGTGTTGCTGTGCCAGGTACTGTACATTATTATTATTTGTACTAGCACTGTGCCAGAAGCCAGGTGCTGTACAACATAAACCAAAAAGTAATTCTCTTCTGCAGACAGGTTACAGAATAATAGCAAAGGTGACCATCCCTGACCTGGACAGCTTAGTCTAGATCAGGACAAAAGAGAACACACATCAGATAGCAGGGTTAAATACAATATTTGTTTTCTTCATAGATAGGGTCTTTGTCTAACTGGAGTCAGGATTGCAGCACTTGGAAAAAGACAGAAGGAGAGAACAGACATCTTTGTCACACGGTATTTGTTCAAGGTCCTTTTTGAAACATTTTATCAGAGACATCAAACTGCTGAAGAGAAAACTGCTTGGAAGTCAATTGAGAAATTTTAGTCCAGCAAGTGGTAGAAATGACCATGATTTGAGAAGAATTAGACACACAGATTTTCCTCTGAGTCAGTGCTTAATTTGCAAACACATATGCAAAGCACTGCCTTGCTTACATGTTGAAAAGCAAACATTATAAATATCTCTTCAAGCCCAGTAGTTTTTTTCCTTTTGCAGGTGAAGACTGAAGAACACACCCCTGAGCAGACAGGTTCTGACTGTACTTGTGTGTGAGGTCAGGCCTCAACACTGCCTGGTGGCTTCTCCATGGAAATGGACCTTTAAATCCTTTAAAGAAAAGGGAACTTATAGTTCTTACCTGTGGCCTGAAGGTTTGTGTGGAAAAAAATAATTCCAAACCAACATATTAAATTTAGAGCTCCATTTTTATGTCAAAACTGTAATTTTTCAAGTGTCCATAGACCAATCCTTACATTCCTCACCACTTAGTGCAGCCAAGTGAGATCTAAATTTTAAAAAGAGCAAAAAAGAGCAAAAAAGGAAAATATTAGTGATTTTTATGGGGAGAATGTTGCTGTGACACAGCATAGTGCTTCAGTCATGAGCGAAAAGCTAATCTGGAATAAATGGTATCAGGAAACCAAACTTGCTTCTCCAGGGACACCATCAAGCTGGTAGACTTGGCTGAATGGAAGAGATGACACAGGAGAAAAAATTAAAGACTTGGCTTGATCTTTTTCCTTTTTCTTGGGCATGAAAATTTCATGCTTTAAAGTTTGAAATTATAATTATTGGATTATCAAGAAAACGAGCAACAAAGTGTGGGATGGATTGCACCACGATTTTATACATTCTTTGTCATAAAGGCTTTCTGTCTTCTTCACAACTGGAAGACAACATTCAAAGTATCTAAGATAATTTCATCAAAACTTTGGATTTTATGTGTAAATGATATTCTTTGCATTTTGTTAAGAAGATCCTTTAAGGCTTCTTTGCCAGAATGAGTCTTCATGACATAGGTTTTCAAAGGAAAGCTGTAGCAAAGAAAAAAATATCCTCTTTTGTTTTCTTTTTGAACTATAGAAAGCATACCAAACGTTTCATCAAAAATTCATAATAAAATATGCATAAAACATCAACATTCGTTTCAGTTTTTCAGACCATGTTACACCATATTCACCAGGAAATCTGAGTAAAAACAACAGAAACGCTTGTAAAGACCTTTATAAAAATCTGTTTACCATGTCTTCCTTTTGATCTGGCTGAATGCAAAAAGGAAGTTTGAGAAATTTGAGGTTAGGGCAAACATGCCCTAGGAAAATCCATTCAAAGCCCATTCCAGATGCTCCTGGGTTTTGCTCCGTGTCCCTCCCCCAGCTCCCTTCATCTTGGTGCTCATTGTCATGTATCTCAACCCCACATGCAGGGTCCGAACCAATGAACTGCAGTTTCACCATTGTCCCTATAAGGTGACGGATCATGGTCCCAGTCTTTTACCTGCCTAATCCTTTCTCACAGAGGGATGCCCCTAATTCTAATTAACTGGGTGCCTTTGGGTCCCTAATCTATGCAAAATCCTTTTAAAAATGTGTATTTCTAAAAGTGCCAGGGAAGTATGTATGTGCCAAGATCCTACATGGAAAACAGAAGAATTTTCTTACCCAGATATAGTCTTAGTGAGTATTTCTTGACACGTGTGAATCTTGCACTTTTACTACAGAAACTGCAGGTTATTTGACAATGGAAGGTCCCCCTGAAAAAGTCTAGGGCTGGTTTTAAGATGATGAAGGCCTTCTGTGGCTAAAAACAAAATATTTTCTGAGGCAGGGTGGAGAGGACAAGGACTAAAAATTCTCCTTACTGAAAGAGAGATTCAGAGGCGGTCTCAGGCTTGTTGTAGAGGCTGGCATTAATTATAATCTAAGCAGCAAAACAAAAGGAGCACAAGGAGAGTACTCAAAGGAGAAGCTCTCCTGGACAAGCCTTCAGGTGTCCTCACCAGGCACGGTGTTGTCAAAATTGAGACAACAAAGCACACCCCTCCAGGGCTGGACATCCTGGCTGGGAGGCATCAGGGATCTTCCCCACACAGCTGTAACCTGGTTGGAGTTAGTTCTGTGTGCCTTGGGAGGAGACAGCTGAACCAATGCTGTCCCCATGACAGTCCTACCTGCGATATGACAGTTCCATGCTCTCTGAAAGAGATCCTTCAGAAGCTTTAGAAGCTGTACTTTAGGAAAATTAACTAGCTACCCAAATTTATTCCTCTTTAAAAATGTATTTTACAGTTCCTGGAGCTAGATCTTGACATGTTTACTCCTGGGATCTTGCCCTACAAGAAGTTCCACATAAAGCGCTGTTCCTAGTAAACAATAGATATAAGAATGTGGCTGGGAATGAAACGTATGAAGCAACATCTATTTCCTGGTGGATTTCATAATTGGTGAAAATAACATTAACAAAATACAGCTCTTCCCTCCCCCAGTGGTTCTTCGTCTGCTTACTGAATATTGTGGATTTACCAAACCCTCTGCAAGCTGAATGAGAGCTCTGGCCTCTCGAGAGTCTCCCAAATCAACAAAATGCCTTCTCCTAATTCTTCCTCTGTTAGAATTTGTTTTGCATGGAATTTGCTTGCCGGTTTTGCATGAGCTGTTTGGCTGTAATCTCAGCAGCATGCAGTCTTGCCAGATTTCAGAAAGATGAGTAAACTTCTGAATCTGATAGCGACTTCAACAGAATACCAAAAAGGGGCTTCTTTGTTCTCCATAAACAGACTATTTACTTTGATCTGGCAAAATGAATTAATGAAAGGAAATGACACCTTCCAATTTTGTGTGTTAAGGAGAAAGAGAAGTGGGCTTAATTTGGTTTGTCTTTTTTTTTCTCTTTCTAAGGATGGAGTAGGCTAAGGGGCATCCTTTCGAAAGTACAGCGCTCTTAGAAACAGACAGATCTTTTCTCTGGTAAAAAGTCTCCTCAAAACACTGTAAGGTCCATGTATATGCAAGCAGTTCAGAGTTATTACAAATCTAAAATAGGAAGCTATTCACTTGATCTTTTGGTTCAATCCTATTAGGACCCCCCTGGAGCTCTAAATGGATACCAGCCTGTCACAGGCCTGTTGCTGTGACGACCCAGTCTTTACAGAACAAGAAAAAGAAATGATAGTGATTGGCAGACCTTCCTTGCCCTAGTATGTAACACAAAGGGAGACAAAATGAAGAGGAAGTCAGACTGTTATTATAGGTTTGATGCTTCTTAACCTTACAGCACCTTACACCTGGTAAGTGTCACCCTGCAAACTTAAACCCTCGGCAGAGCACTGTTACATTTCAGTATCAGATGGGAAGAACTAAGTCAGGCATTAATTTATCCATCCTCTTGTTTCAGTTGATTGAAATGCAAACAGCATTCAAGCAAAACTGCATTAGCAGAGAAGAAATAAACATGGAGGGCCAAGCCCTGCTGACCTGGCCCTCTGAAGTGAGTTTAAGGATGTAAAAGCTGTGGGTCGAGCAGGATTCAGCCCAGGCTGTAAATGAATGAGTGGACAGCAAAGCAAGGACTGCAAGAGGGAACTGTCTGCAGCCCCTATTCACCCTGCATGAGAGAGGAAAGAATTTGATAAATTCTACCATATGGTGCCATGCTGTATCTTGCTAGCTATAAATAATAGTCTTTCTGTTTCTGGTTTTCTTTAGCTTTCCTTGGTAGCTGTGACAGATTTTCAGCAATGGGTATAAAAAAAAGTGCAAAATGCAGTATCACCACCTTTTTAATTTTTTTTAACCAGGTAAAAACAAGACCAAAAAAGGTCCAAAGAAAAGAAATAAAATAGGAAACTTTCCATCAGCTTACCGATATGAAAATCCAGATAAAGTCATCATGATATTAGAATATTGTACATTTAATTGTTGCTATCAAGAGCTGCCAATGAAAATGATTGCTTAAGAGTGACAGATATACACCTGCATCCACACTGCTGGAGCTATATCTCTATCTTATGCATGGGTTCCCTAAACTTAAAGACAAATTTTTTTACTATCACATAAGAATCTTGAAAAAAATCCCAGGAGCCAAATTCCTTCCTCAAAGCACCACAGAGAATGCTTTTACATTTTCTTTCCCTTCCAGGTTCTCTTAAAAGCAACACAGTTTTTACTCATAAGCTTTCAAACTGCATTTCTGACATTTGTGGTAAAATCTTGTCTTTAAGAGTGTCACTAAACAAATGTTTGCTTGAGTAGTCAGATGAAATCCAATAAACCATGGTCCTTAATGATGGTATTAAAATTTGCTGCATTACTGTGCTTAAAAAATGACATTCTCTAAAGAAAATAAGGGAAAGTTAAATTAGAAAGAACAGAAAATCTGGCTGTATTATGAAAAGGCTTTTTAATACTATAAGTCAGAGTTCAAAACATTAATTTTCTTGAATAAGCAAAGCTAAACTTTTAAAGGTTTGTCAAAAAGCACTTAGTCTTAGAATCAGATTCAAAACAATAGCCCAGACTCTTGGCTGACACGGGCCATTGTAGCTTCACTTACTGCAGTGAAGTCACACTGATATAAAGAAACAGAGATTCTGATACAACCCTCTAAAAGCTTTTCCTACCTAATATTTAAAACAATATTTTATTGAGTGTTTTGGATGATGCTTTGGGTGTTTACATTTACGGCTGTCCCCCATTTTTCCTCCCTAACCCCTCAGTTCCAAAGTGACACCCACCTTCAAAGCAAAATGCAAAATAAATAGCTATATATATTATTATGAAGCTAGGGATTCAAAAACCTGTCCAACATTTCCCAGAATTCTAAAAAGCAAGGAATTCAGCACAAATTTAATCCTATAGTTTCTTTAATCTTTATACAACCTAATTTCCCCTGCACCCTAAAAAAGATTCTTTAATAACATGTTGAATGGACACATGCTTCTAACAACATATACACATACTGCCTGAAGAACTCTGCCTTCATAAAAACAGCAGAAGCTTCTGCACCTGGAACATATGTAACATTTACCTGAAAAAAAGATTTGTTAGCCAGGACAGGAGAAATGTTAAAGGTGTCAAAAAATAAATTGTAAAAAGTCTATATTTCATTTTGTCCCAGAGAAAGTATGGAATATACTGCTTTTTGTATACAAGCAATCTAAACTATCCCACAACAGACTTTGTTAATCACTGCCAACTGAGAAGCTTAAATGAATGCCTCTTTTACAGACCCTTGTTCTTCTTAAAAAAAAAAAAAAAAAAAGAAACAAAAAACCAAGACAGAACTTTTAGGAAAAATAAACTGAGTCTATTTTTTATTTTCTGATAGGCTGAATTCATGTCTATATAATCTTTTTTCACAATGCAAAATGAGTTTTCATATGGTAGCTTTGAAATCACACACTGAGGATTTTAAAATGAAATAAACTCTTCAGTTTGCCTGAAACTAATATGTTTCTTTTTCCAGTGTTTCAGGAATTCAGCAATTAAGCCATATTTTGTCACAAAGAAAAATTATTAGATTTGTTATATTACCACCAAAAGCTGTATAATATATTTTAAAATCCATATTACTAATGCACACTATTCCAGTAAGGAGAAAGGGGAAATGTTTGGCAGTTCCCATTTTAAATAAGAGCTAACTGATAACGCGATTTCATGACATATCTTTTTTTTTTTTCAATTTGTATACATGGATTTTATTATTTATGAAATCCTCTTTATTTTTACCCTTATCAATTTATTTTCAGTATAATTTAATGAAAAAGTTTAAAAAATAAAGAAGGAATTGAGCAAGATGGGAAAAGCAAGCACAATGAATCTAAAATCAGATCACATTTTTGCCTGCATTCTGCTCAGCAAGAATCGCTTGTCCTGTAAATATAATTACTTTAGAGGTCATTTGGTGATACCTTTATTTTATTACCATTATTGCAGCATGCCAACAGCAGCTCGCAGTGTAAAGTTCCCCTGCATTTGCCTCCTTTCGCACAGTTACGATTGCCAGCCTTGAATACCACCAAAAACCCCAGAGTTAGGGAGGCATGAGGAGCGGGATGAAGCCTGGAGTGTTTTTCCCGGGCAGCGCAAGCCGGAGCGCTGTCCCCGGCAGAAGGAGGTTGGTCCGTGCCCGCGGGATGCGCAGGGGCTGGGCACCACCTCCTGGTGCGCCGGGGAACAGCCGGAGCTCGGCTCCCGCTCTCCCGTCCCTTCCCGATCCTGCTTTTCTCTCCTTTAACCCCTATTTCTTTTTCCATCCCTTCTTTAAAGCTCAGGGGCTAATAGCGCCAAAATCCCTTATGCTGCCCTGCTTTCCGCAGGCCCCTAAAACACAGGGATGAAGCAGAGGGGTTTTAATCCCCTCTTGCTGCCCATCTCCAAGAACACACAACTGTGGGCAAAGCCAGTGCTGTGCATGTTGCTGACTTTACTTGGTCTCGGTGTGGAAGCATGGAGACCCTGGAAGGATGGAAACCTCCCAAGCCTGCAAGGAGAAGGGCACTCTGGACTGCCAGTGCTAGTGACATTGCCAGTTCCAGGCAGGATCGTTTGCTTTGTCACGACTCTGTCCCCTCAGTCATCACTGCTCTCAGGAATTCATCATCCTGACCAGAAGGTTCTAGAGAAATCCTCAAGGATTTGGTCTGAGGGCTTTCAAAAATGAAGAGAAATATTCCTGGAGGTTCCAGCAGGCTCTGAGTCAGGCCCAGAGCTCATGAACTC
The DNA here is from genome assembly GCF_027477595.1 of Haemorhous mexicanus. NCBI lineage: Eukaryota > Metazoa > Chordata > Aves > Passeriformes > Fringillidae > Haemorhous > Haemorhous mexicanus. The sequence continues at coordinate 8,507,386 of NC_082348.1, read as the reverse complement.
CCAGAGTATGACCACTCTTGGAACAGGCCAGTCCTACCACCTCACCAACCAGCATCCTAGATAGGTCTGTGGGGTTTCTGACACAGAAAAAGGATTTAACAGAGCAAAAGGTAAAAATGCAAAATTCCAGAGCTCCTGAAGTGGATCCTTGTCTCTTGCACTGGCAGAGCCACTGTGTGATGGGGATTTGGCCCCACAAGTGCAGTAAACAGTCTAGAGCAAAACAAAAGAGCTAATAAAGGGGTTTCATCATCTGCTTGGCTTTGCAATCCCAGCTTTAAACAAAACAAGACACTACCACTATAATACCAGAAAAATAAATGCTTTTCTTTCTTAGGTTCATAAAACACTCATTACCCATAATTAATCATAATGACATGCTTTATTCAGGCCTCTAGCTAGGTTCTGGCTGGAAGCGTAAAGAATTGGCTTCTCATAGCTTCCAGTGCTTTAGCCAGTGTGCTCTTCAGGATGCAAAATTGATTATCCAAAATAGAAATCTCTTCGTTTCCTTTGTTTTTGTAATGTTGAAAAACCTATTAGTTGTTAAGTCTCTGCATTTTCTACTTCCCTGAACAAGGGGCTATTTAACTCCACTGAAGTTAATGGGTTTGCACTGTAGTGAAGGTAACCTAGCACCTACAAAGTCATTAAAAGCTTAACCAAAGACTGACCAAAACCTAGCCTGATTCTCACTTAGGACTCTGGGCTCCTACTGAAATTGTTAATAAATTATGTATGTCTTAATACTGTTGGCTGACAACAGACCCCAGGATATAATATATAATATTGATTGTAATGCAGTCTCTCCTTGTCAAAACAGCAGTTGATAGTATTTCTAAATATGATTCTAAGATTTAAGGCAAAATAAGCCACAACACCATAAATAGTTTAATAATAAATTTTCAAGATAGATTATAAAAAAATACAAAAACCCTTTGACTCTAAAACTAAGAATGCAGAGAGAAAGCAAATATTGTATATCCATCACCCCAGCCAACTGTGACACTTAAGCCAAGAGTACAATTCTGCTGGAGAGGTTTTCTTCACTCTCACACCACTTAGAGGGAACTCTGATAAAAGGAGGTTGATGCTTGACCAAGGTCTATTTAGCTAGCAGTTTTCTACTCATTTCAACATACAGGTCTAAACAGACCAACCCCCAGGAGACACCACACCTGTAGGCTTCCCCCATGGCATGTAGCATATCAGCTCAGTAACAAAAATACACCTGGCTGGCTTCTGGAGTCATTCCTACTTCCTTCACCTCCTTTCTTCCTCACAAAGCATGGATGGATACCTTCTACCAGTTTGCTCATGCCAGCAGCTCCTTTCCCTTAATCTGCCTAGTCAGTCTGGCCAAGACAAGTTTTGAGTGTCCTGGATGTGAACCAGGGTTTTTTCCTAAGCCCAGGGAATTGAACAGACAATAGATGTTCACATCCTAAAGCATTTTACATCATTTTTTGACAAATGTGACCATGAAGAGTGTTCAGTGTTGCAGAAGTAACCACTCCTGCCTGTTCTTCAACAGGGCATTTGCACAACACAAACAGGGGACCTCCTTCTGACACATTTTAGAAAATGGATTTCCTTAGGCAAAGGTAGGAAACCTACACCAACTTTCCTGAGCCTGAGAGGACACCATCCTGTGATTTTCTCATAGAGATGGTCCTCAGAGTTTAATTCCTATTGTTTTTGATGAGTGTGCAAAGGCTGTGTGAAGAATTATGGGTCTGGTTTAGAAATCTAAAGACTTAAAAAAAAAACAAAAAACTCCAAAGTAAAAGTCTCAATAAAATTTTGTGGGCCAGACTGGTCCCTTTCTGCTGGGCTTAGTGCAGTGGTAAGGCTGTCACTTATGGCTCCCTAACACATCTAACACATCCCCATGGGCTGCTCCAGCTTTCACCAGATGGCAGTGGTGCCTCAGGGACTATCCATCAGATGAGGTTAACAGCAGGCTCTCCTCCCCTCTCCTGGCACGCCTACCAAATGGGGGGCTTTGGGGAGCAAACCTTCTCTATCCTGTTCAAGACTCCCCCATTGCTTACAGCATCTGCAGCAGGATGTTACAGAAAATCTCTCAATAGGAGTACCTGAACAATGAGAACACCACCAAAAAACCAGGCGGTCCTGGCAGTTCCTGTAGCTACATCTACAGACTTCTGTGAAATGCCATAGATTCTTTCTGTTGCTAAACTTTAAAAGGCATATTTTATAAATATAAGAACATAGTCAGATGGAACCAGAGCTTATAGATTCAGTTGTGCCACAAGCCATGTATTTGAGTTAAGTCATCTAACTTTTCCATTTTTCAGTCTGAATGATGAGCGCAGCAATCCTCTTTTAATAATTTATGATGGGTTTTAATTCAGTTGTCATCTGCAAAGTGCTCATGGAAATATCATGGAAATATCTATCTGCATGTTTGTATAGGTGTACAGTTCTGAAGCATAGGCAATTTTTATATTCATAACTGTGGAAACACACTGAAGTTTCCAGCAAAATATTTCCATCCACTTCTCCTCCCAGCCTTTCCATAGTTCCTGTCACACTCGGCACTTATTCATAAACTCTTACTTATTTTGGTTACAATGATTAGCCTATCACTTCTCCTATACGGAAAAGCCATTTTCCTGGTTTGATTCTCACTTTTCTCCGTTGGCTAGAGTTTGGGACAGATTTTTTTAGAGCTATTGGACAGACTTTTCTGGATATGTGGGGAAACTCTAGAGGAAACTACCAGTAGGTGTATGGATTCTGCCAGAAGTGAGAGAGTCCAGCTGAGAGGTGTAGCTCTGCTCAGTTGTCACAGAGAAGGATGGCTTGGGAAATGGTACCTCAACAAAAATACAGAAGGACATACATTTTCCTAAGAAAAATTACCATCTAGTGGACCAGGAGATCAGGCAGGTATCATACAAACTTGATCTGATAAAAGAGTAAGGACCTATACATGAATATCTATAGGGAGATACATGTGTATATAACAGTACACATGCAGGCTTTATGTGCACCCAGCAGAAGAACACATGTGATCTGCCACAAGAGTCTTCTTTGAACTATAGCCCTGGTGAATGCTGAGGTGTTTCCATACTTGCATAAAACAATTGTACTGTTATAAGAAATGATGGCTCTAGTGGCATTTCTGGTTCTCTAAGTGGCAGAAGGTGGGCAGAGAATTGCCTGTGGCATGTAGGCTGAAACCTGGTACAACCTGAACCCTCCTGAGATGTGAGAAACAATGTATTATCTTCTGTGATATGAAATATGTTCTGAGGCACAGGATAAGTCTTGTCTATTACAGGGAGGCACAAAGAGAGAGGAAAGGACTGGCCTGTAGTGGCTGTGTTTTTTATGCTGAATTTATATTCTTGCAATGCTGAGTTTGGAGCTGCAGCTCCATCCTTACCTCACCCCAACCCTGCAGCTGTACAGATGTACAAGCTGTACTGCACGAGCAAGGAAGAGACACATTTTTAATAAGTTGTTCTGACATTTCTACTCTATGGCATTTGTATTTATTACAGCAGACCATCACTGTGCACATTGCAAATCAATACAGTGAATGTGAAGGCGTTCGTAGCACTCAGAGCCTTGTCCATTCCTGTACTATCCAGTTGTTTACAGTGCAGTAATGAGGCACTTGTAGGCCTCACTCAAATATGGCTTTCATTCCCCAGCATGATCAAATGCCAACATGCTGTACAATGCTTCCTTTGTGGATCAGGTATAGACTGATTTAGCCTTGGATAACACTACGGTAGTCAACAGGGCTGTAGTTCACTCACATCATCAGGTAAAGATAAAATAAGCTAAAATCTCAAAAGCACTCAGTTTCCAGAATTAGGGAACTTTTGGCTCTGATTCCTTTCCATCAGGAAGAAGAACTTAGAGAGGGGAAAGGGAAGACAAGGAGAGGGGTGTGTGGAGGCAGGAAAAATAAACCATTTCAGCCATGCATTGGCAGCTTCCATATGACAACTCATGAGCACAGCTCAAAAACCCATTTCACAGCTTCTTTGGCTGAAACAAAGCCTGAGCAAATGTCTGTATTTCATTTCCTACTATTACAGACTGAGTCTGCACTGGACAAACTACAGAGGCACTCACTAATTCTCTTTGCCATGTCCCTTGTCCCTTCACATGTCCTAGGTGTTGGCTCTTGAGTGTTCCTTTAGTGAATAGTTTGGAAATCTGTACTTCATCTCTATGGAAACAGGTAAATATTAAATTGAGAATGGAATAATAATAATTGTTATTATGACTATTATTATTTTTGTTGTTGTTTTTACATCAGAAACATTAACCCTGTGAAAGGGTTTGTTGACTACAAGCAGAATAATTTCATTCCATGTTTCCAGAAAGGAGGAGACACATTCTGAATACGACTTTTTGTTCTTTTCTCACCAGCAGGACAAAGGGTCTGTAGCAGCCAGGAGCAGCTACAATCTGGTGTTGCAGTGGGAAACTCAAAGCCCAAAGAGCTGGTTTGCTTGCAGACCAGAGAGATGCCATGAGCAGCACTGACTTACTTAAAACAGGGCCTTGTCCTTCTCTCTAGCATCCTCAATGACAATATTAAAAGTAAAAACTGAAACTCCTGGCAGGGAGAAAGAATAGATGAAATACAGGTATTTTGACTTCTCTCATTTTGTCCCCAAAGGCTCATTTCCTTCTGGCAGTTACAAATTTCTTCCAAGTCTCCCACCTATACTTTCTGTCTTCAAATCTCACATTTGTTCCTCTTTACTAAATTTTTTTTCAGTCTCTCTTCTCTTTTTTCAGTCTCTCTTTTCCTGCCAAGGATTTCCCTTTCCATATCTCCCTTAGCTCATTTCTATCACATCCAGCTGCCTCAGTGGCCCTTCCTGGGACTGGACATCTCTCTACTCCCAGCCCTTCTTTATTTCCCTGCAGCAGCAGGTTCATTATCCTGCTGTTCCTGACCCAAACCCAAATGACCTGTTTGACAGCACCCTGCCCTGGTGCAGGGCCAGTTCAGATAGAGCAGCCCAGGCAGGCTGCACCAGTAGTTGCTCACAGATGTGGCTCAGGAACCCAGATTGATCTACCCAAGTGCAGAACAGGAATGGTTACACCTGGATCAGGGCTCTGGTGTTAGAGGAGGGACAGCAGCTGGAATTGTGGAGTATTGTAAATATTGCTGTCTTGCAGAACACAGAGGGTGAAGACTCACCTGACCACCAACACATTGACAGGAGCTACTGCAGCAAGGTTAGAGCATCAGTGACAGCTTCCCCCAATGAATGACTTGACTGTCCCCATGTCAGCTCCTTGTCCAAAAACAAAGTATTCCTCAGAAGCCAATGACCAGGCAGGATGCCTGTCCAAATTGTTATAGGATACTTACAAGGAATTGTTGCTTTATCTGAAATTACCCTGTTTACTTGCCTTAACACTTTTCTGGATTTATTTGCTGATCTGCAAATTATAGTAAGTCATTTAATTTAGCCAATTAAACAAGATGTGGGTTTGGAATCCCTTGCATTTTTTAGACAAGAACAATCCATAAAATTTACATTTTATTCAGCAGCTCCTAATGAGCTAATTGTAATTGGTGTCTCAAGCGAAACTTATTTCTGCCACTACAAAAGCTGATTTCTGAGTGTGATGAGTTGGTGCATCAGATGGGATGCAGCAAATCCTCCAGCTGATGGGTTCCCCTGCTCCATCCACCCTGACTTGGCATGGTCACATCAGGAGGAGCATTAGTGCTGTAGAGCTGTGCTACCCTGTTTCAAAAATCCACACTTCTCTAGTGTGTACAAATAACAAACTCCCTCGCTACTGCTCCAAAAATATTTAACAGTAGTGGCTCCAGGGATGATTCACATTATTGAAATGTAATTAGCCCTACAAGAAGTGTAGGAACACTTACTAGTCTATTATATTAGCATAAAGAATAATTACAGTGCAGGCACTTTTTTTAACACAGTTTTAGAAGTACATATTTCACACTGTCAGCGCAGGGAAAGGCAGAGAGACTTGGTAAGCCCATTGACAAGTGTTTATTTGAGTCATGAGAAGAAAATATCCAAGGTCTACAAGTAACCTGAAAAGGGGGACAAATGTACTGTGGCGACTCAACAAAGTGCTTATTCTAATCCTTATAAATACGCACCACATGTATCTTTTATAACTGGTATGTTTTGCAGTATTTAGGCAATAGCTGGTGTTGGAGGCTTTGTCAGTTATGCTTCAGTGCCTTCATAAAAGCACCTTCCATTTAAAGAAAGAGGATTTCATAGTAATGGCAAAGTTGTAAGTGCTGTCAATGGGTACATTTGATTTACACAGTGTGGGATGATTGCCTGACCTGAATCACATATGCTGGAGATGGGAAGCTGCATTCGGTGCAAAACAACTGGAGTTCACAAAAGAGATGAACAGGCAAAATCTGCTCATGCTTTGTGTGGTGACTGTCTGTGAAACACTCACAGGGTTACACTGAGGTGATCTCAGCACTGCAACAGTGAGGGGAAAATAGCAAATGATGAATCTTCAGATGCTGTCTGAAATCTGTCTGGGGCCAAAATACACCTAATTAATTGGTGGGTGTTTTCAGTTTTGGTGCACAACACTGTTGAAAAGGGGCCTTGGGCTGGGACAGCCACTAACTGCAGCTAAGCAGAGGGCATTTCAAGATGAATATGCAGATTGGGATGGTTGGCACTGTTAGCAAAACACTACTAAAACCTGTGTTTGCTGAGGCTTGTTCTTGCTTTGGTCTGTAAGGTGGGGGAAGCCTTGGGTGGGTTATAGCCTGAACTATGTGAGAGAAGTTGTTGCAGGAAGGTTTGCACAGAGTGATAAGTTGGGTATGTCACACACCCTACCTGGACTTTGTTATGGTCTTAATGACAAGAGATAACACCCTGGCATACTCCACCTACACTGTGCCAGCAGCAGTAAATCAAAACACAGAGGTTTGGTTTGCTTTGCACTTCACAGCAGAGATCAGATGCAAACACCACATTTTCTCTTCCAGCCTATTTCATATTAGTCCCCAAAAGTTCTGTTTCTGTTCGTCTCATAGACGAAATAAGGGCATAGTCTGGATATTATAAAAACAATTTAATTTTTATTTTCTCTCTCTCAAACAGGGATTCAGTGTGTTAACTCAGGTGGAGTGAATGCTCACCCCTTTCCCCAAACTACAATGGTAGGGCAAGCACAGAGTGAGATTTTTTTTCACTTGTAATAGCTTAAAATTTCAGTTTAGAGATGGGCAGATTATTTGAAGTATGCACTTCACAACAAACCTTCCTCAAATCAAAAGCATCATAACAATGGAACTCAAAATACTTTCAGCACAACTAAAACCTTAGTGCAGAAGAGACTTGAAAAAGTTTCCCGGATTTAAAATAGAGGCTATAAGCCCAGGCAGACAAAAGGTTAACTCAGAGCACAGCAGAACAGGACAAAGGAGCCTGAGCAAGGTCAGAGGAAGGTAAAACCTCTATGCAGCACAGCAGAGAACCATGCTGAGTTTGAGTCCCAGAGGCAATACAGATGCACCGGTGCACATGTTAATAAGCTTCATCTCAGCAAAAACTATTAGCATGGGCACAGCCTCCTGCTGCACCAATTATTCAGCTCTGAGTGCTAGTTTAGTTTCTTCAAGGTGCTCCACTGAAAACAACAGCCATGCCCTCTGCTCCCCTGCCCTACACAGCTCCTTTGCAAGCAAATAAATCTGTGGTGTATAAAATAATAAAAATAAAGGATGTGCCTTAGTTGTGGCTGGGCCTTGCTTCCAGTGTTTCCTTTGAGGAGTTCAGAGCTATAACAGTTTGGACTGTTTGAGAAGGTCCCCTTGACACACTGAAGAGGATTGGGTGTAGATTGGGAATGTTTGCAGGACCCTTGAAGCACAGAGCCCCGGCTGGCTGGAGCAGGGGGCTGGCAGCCAGCAGAGACTGCTCCCCTTTATCTCACCCTGCATACTTGGTCTGCCCTGACTGACATTGGGTTTCTTCTGTGTGCTGTGTCTTAGAACCAGGACCTGCCAGGAGAGGACATCTCTGGCATATCTGGCAGCAGCTCTGTGGCTGTCACTGGTCACTGCCTCAGGAATGAGTTTACCTGGAGGCTGAGGCAGCTGCTTGGGCTCAAACACAGCTGGGCTTACTTTGGGCCACATCTGCCCCAAAACTGGTTTGGCTGAACCAGCTATTTCAGTGTCCCTTCCATGTTTCTGGCCTCTCTGTCACATCTTTGATGGTGTCAGCCCAGGGATTCATTTAAAAATTCTGGAAGCCCCCACAGAGAGGGATGAATTCCAATGCAGATGGTGACCCAGGGCCAAGCATGTTGGCTTGGGGTTTGACTGACCCCTTCTAAACCCAAACTGCTCCACTGCTCCATGGAGGTCACTGGGAAGCCAGGAGATGCAGCCAGGGAAGAAGATAAGTTCTGAAGCCGAAGACAATAAAGCTTTAATCATAATTATAAAGTTATTTTATGATATCACAAGAAATCATCAGGAACTTTCTAGTGTCTTTCTCTTCAGACATTTTTTAACAGAGGAAATTTCAGCTGAGTTTTCTGTGAAATATAAGGCTTACTTAGGGGACAATTATCTCCTCTTGATGTGCTTTCATGCCAGTGTGATTGATATATATACCAGCCTTAACTTCTTAACAGGGGTTTTGGCACAGTTCAGGGAGCAATTCTCCTGGCCCCACTCAACTTACATTTAAATGTAATAGCCACTACTAAGGGTTTTTTCTTGCACAAAGGGCCAGATGCAGAAGCAGGTCTTAGATGTCTGAAATTAGATTTTGGTGCTGAAACTTAGATCCTCTTGAAGGTTTTGCAAAGCCTCTGAAGTTTGTGTACTGAGAGGTGTGGGAGCAGCAAGAGCAGCAAATTGTTCCTGCATTGGAAAGACTGGGGAGCTTAGGCAGCAGGTAAGTACAGCAGTGACATTTCATCAAAAGGTATTGTGAGCTCATCCTGTCTCTGCCACCACCCATTGCATCCTGCCATAAACAGAAAAGCCTCTGTGCTTCAGAAGGGAAAGCAAGCCTTTTAGCCCAGCTAGCCCTGGAAGGGCACACTGTGGCATTAGGATCAGCGTATGAACTGAATATAAAAAAAGAGGTGCAGCTCTTCCTGTTGTGAGGCACTGTGACTGACACCCAGCCTGCATCCTTGCCTAGATCTCTATCCTCAACCAGGCCTCTTAGGCCTGGACCATTTCCAGGTTGCTTGGCCTCAGTTGTGCTGCTCTCCTTACCTTCCTTTGTCATTCTGGGTCCATCCATGTCCTCCAACCAGAATTCTCCAGCCTGTGACAATTTCCTGATTATGTTGTTTGAATTCATATTTTTTAATCCAACTGACTATGAGCTTCCTTACAGCACTAGCATTTCTCTCCTGCAAGCTAAGCATCATCACACATTTTTCATTACCTAATAAACTTGACCAGCACCACTTCAGAGTCTTAAAAATTGTTGAATCTAATCCTTTTCTGCTTCCTTCACAGTCTGGTGACTCATCATGGCTGAGAGCAGAGTCAGGCTGAAGACCTGTGTGGTGCCATGAGTGAGTCCCACACCTGTGCCACAATGAAATCCACTCTGACTTGGTAAGAGAGTGCAGGAGCCTGGCTGGGCTGGAGGTGGTGGAGTCAAAAACAGCTCCTTGAGGAAGCTTTGGTCTGCAAGAACAGCATGGAAACTGCTAGATGTTGAAAGGAGCACTGAAGAGACAAGAAAAAAATTAATAGGAGAAAATAAAACTAGTCTAATAACTAGAGTACTAATAACCAGGGTACAGCATTCAGGGACCGGGTGACAATTTCTACTCTCAGCTACACACTTTATTATGTCCTCAGGGAAGGCACTTTGGGCATTTCATGAGCCTCAGTTTCCCTTCTCTAAATTATTAATATCACTTTCTTACCCTCAAGCAACTTGCAGGAATAAATACTCCAAAGTTTGTCAGGACCATGGGTATGGGTTGATGCACTCCAGCAAATATGCCCGGGCTGTTTGAAAAGCCCATGTGCGGTGAATGTCACACAGGCACTGGCTTTGTGGAGCCCAGCTGGGCCTGGAGGGGACCATGCAGACACTGGCAGTGTGTCTGGGGGAGCTGGTGCCATGACAGGGGAGATTTACACCTTGGCTGCCTCCACAGTAACGTCCTTGTGCACACAAGTCCTCACTGTACCTGCCATGTTCACTGCAGGGATGTGCTATTGATTCACATCCCAGCCTTGTGTGCAATAATTTTTCCATGGAGACAAGCCCTGAGACAGACATGAGAATGGAAATGTAAGGCAGGGCAAAAATTCAGGCCAGCTGGAGCAACAGCATGGTGGGAAAGGAGGGCTGTGTACCACTTTTCCACTACCACTGCAGGACTCCTGTAGTCCTTCATTATTCTCTGCTCCCTGTGTCCAAATATGTTGAGAAATCAAATCTTTAGAGAGATCGTTTCAGGAGTCAGTGTAGACAATGCAGAAAAAGATGGAAGAGTTTGGTTTGTCCTGGCTTTTTAACGCAGACCAAGCTGAAGTTCACCACAGAATTGAGCAGTTTGTGCTTGTAGACTTGCACAGCAGCACAAGGTTGGAGGGAGAGAAATGAGAGCCTGTGAGGAGAAGATGCAGAGAGCCAAAGCAGGCCAGGAGAAATGAGTACTGGGCAAAAAGAGAAAGTGGGCATGCCTGTTGTGAGTGAGTGTGCAGCTGTGGAGAGGGGCACGTGCGAGACAGAAAGTAGATGAGGGACCTGCCAGTGGCAAGTGTGAAGATGAACACCCAGTAGTGACAATGACGTTTGAGGCAATCAATGATGCTTGATGCATGGAGGATGGGATAGATGTCATTATTCTACAAAACCGTACACAAGCAAAAACAAAGCCATCTTTTTTAAATGAAAATGAAAGAGAAATGACAGGCCGAAAGCAAAATATTTGTGAGATGATTTAAACAAAGAGAAGTAAATCCAAAGAATATATTTTTTCCCAACCAATATGATGTACGGTATAGTTTACAAGAGAAGAAAGAAAAAAATCAATCTGTGGCAATATCTGATGTGCCTCTGTGTAATAAACTGTTCTGCAATTATATGAACAAGGTGGTGGTGGTGACGAGAGGTAGGGGATTTTTGTGTCTCCAAATGTGCTGGGTTTGTATCATCCTGTCACCAGTTGTTCAATATTGTGATACCGGACAATCTCCAGTGTTTTTCCCAGTAGGTCAGTGAACTTATTTTCTTATCAAGCCTTAAGGCAGGTGCAGACATGAGGAAGGCATTTGCCTTTGTTTTTCTCCTTCAGCCCAGCCCAGCAGCTCCTTAGTATGCGTGGCCAGTGATTCAACCACACAAGTTTCCTCCTCCCAGTATTTTCTTTATAAGGATTGCAGTGAAAAGCACAACGGGGAGAAGTTTCATCTCTCCCTGTAAATACAAATGAGAGAAGTGTCTCATACCTGTTATAAAAGATGGCATTTTAATTACCACCTGTACAGCAGCAGGCACACGCACACATCTGCACCTACACACAGAAACACACACTCACACACACCCTCCACTGCACCTCTCCCCCTTCCCCATGATGAGGAAGGTCTCCTTCCTCCTCCAATCCCTTCTTCGCCTTCATGCAGCCTGGGGAACATGGGCTGATTGGAAAGGTCTCTTTCCTTGATAACAACAATTCAATGCACCTTGACATTTTAATAGCCTGCCGTCCTAGTGAACACAATCGAGCTGAGCAGTGAAGCAAAAATCATTAGGTAAGCAAGATAATCTAAACGAAAAATCAGCCTCAACTGGTTCCCACATCTGGGGCACATCTGGGCAGAGCCTACCCTTTCCTGCCTGCTTCTGAACAGGAATCCTCTCATGGGAAGGCTTGTCAGGGGAAAGAGGGGCGTCCACGGATTTATTGCCAAGGGAAATCCACCCCTCCTGCCCCCCATCCCTCCCACCTGCAATCCCCTTCCCTGTGCTCAGCCCCCGCCTTTCCATAGGAGTGAGATGCTGACTTTGCAAGCCATTCGCATTATGAATATGACCCTCAAAGGGAAGAAACCCTCTCACAAGCCCAGAACTATGTTATCATCGTTATTAAGGAGCTTAAAAAGGAGCTGGGAAGAGGAGACACCGGTGGAATTGCAGCCTGATTGTGATTGATGTGTTCCTATTAGCTCCTCAGTGTTATCTCTCTGGATGGCAAGAACAGCCAGTGGCTTGTAACACAACAGATTACCTGAGTTTTCAGCCCTAGACGGATGTTTAAATAAAATATAGTCCCTTTTAGCGAGAAGCTCATTTTCTCTCCGAGGCTCCCAGACTATTTCATGTCAGCTGTGATTCGCTGTGACTCTCCTCAGTAAACATGTCTTATCATTAATAATTCTTTACAAGCACAATTTCATGGAGCCTTTTTGTATGCGCGCGTAGGGGGGAGGAGGGCGCGTGCATGCGCAAGTGTCGGGCTCAGCCTCATCTCGATACAGTTTGGGTACCCAAGGTGCTTCTCTTCAGAATTTCACCTGCCTTGCCAAAAATGATTGATTACCCCTAGCAGACTGGGTGTCCAGCTATACCCAACAAATGACTTTGGCCCCTAACAACAGGCCTTGGCCAGATAGAAATCAATATTTCACCATTAAAATCTATCAAAGAAGAGTTAAGGCACCATCTGTCCCTGCCGCCTTTCCATGGTGTGTGAACATTAAATCCGACACTTGTAGTACATGAGTAATCAATATATAGTAGTTCACAGATCATTTGTGGTCCCCTTTTAGCAGTGATGGATGCTTGGAATAGTTGTGATTCATTTTGTCACACCATTAAACAAGATTCTGTCCAGTTCCTTCCTGATTTCATTTAGAGGATCATTCTTCACAGTTCATAAGAGAGAAACGGTTTTACCAATCTGCTTCTATTTCAATAAGTCACTTTATAGAGATTTTGTGTCCTGCAGACTGTAAAAATTCTGGAGAGATAGTACAAACATACCTCTAAAACTATTCACTGCATGACATATGCATAAAGTGTGAAAAACTGAATGTAAATATGTTTACCTCTTTATCTACAAATATTGGTTTTAACCCTCTCCTTGCCAGAGGGGACTTGAGGCAAGAAGTGCTTGGAAACACAGCCTTGCCTAGGGCAGATACAGCCGAGTCTGGGAATGGGCTGTAATTAAAAGCATGAATAAAACAACTGCAAACTCAGTGATAGAGCTCTATTCCTGAAACTGAAATGGTGAGTTCTCAGTAAAATAAACACCCTTCTTAATTGCTTCTGCTGATATGCACCCAGCTTTTTCTAGATTTTTCATTTTATACTGACAATAAAGGTATAATTGCAAAGCATGTTTAAGTGGCTCCAAATAAATGGCCTTCTTTTTTTAACTTTTCTTATAATTGCCATTATTATGCAGATTTCCCCCTTTTTGGAGGAGGGGAGAGAATTCCATATTAATGTTCCGTAGATTATGAATCTCGTAAAAGACCTGCTCTCAGTCTCCAAATCGTTCAATCACATCCTCAGAGGATGATGTAATTGGGCATCATGATGGGGCTTCTCAGATTTAAACACTTTAGGAATTGGCCCTGTCTGGACTTCCCCTGGCTGCAGTAAGAGATCCAAATAATATAAGCAGCAGGCTTGGATGCAGAGATAAAATCAGAGGGAGCCCTGAGGATCTGTCAGAAGACACCTTCTAAAACCTGCATTAGGCTGCAATTTTCCTAATTAAAGAACATAAATAGCAGTGATTCATGCAAGTATCAGTGCTAGCCTGCCCTCCGTGGAGTGCTTGATGCAGTAATTTTTAATCAGGTTGGTAATTTATAACCTGCTCAGTTTTAGGAATCCCATTTGGTTGCTGGAGTGCACTCACTCACTAAACACAGGGCAGAGGAGGAGGAGGAGGAAGGCAAAAGCCTGTCCTCAGCTGGACCAGGTCCCATCAAAGCTTTCCTGGCAGTAGACCAGACCCCACAGACACTTAGTGTTCCTGGAGGGAGAACGTATTTGTTAGAGTGCAAACCACCTCAAAGTGTTTGACTGTGTCCCAACAGTGTTGAGCAGCTCTGGGCAGATGGGAAGGGGCAGAAGGAGAAGGAAGAGCCCTGTTCTCTTCAATGAGATGACCAGGAGAAGGAAACAGGGCAAGCTGATGAGTTTGTGCTCATATGAGTAAAGGAGCCACTATATTAGTGATAAAATGGTACAGATGATTTGTGTCAGTAAGGCTGAGGCACTGGAGCAGAAATCCACGGTGAAGATGGAGAGGTGCAGGAGGGGCCAGGCCTGGCTTTGTCACAGCTCCTGAGTGGCTGGAATCAGGTACATAAAATGGCTCCAGGCAGAAAAACTGCCCTGGCTACACATGGGCTGGTGTTCCTGGAAAGCTGCCCATGGTTCCACACACATCACAGCAAGGGTGAGAATGGGGGAGCTGTGCCCAGGAGCCCACTCTGAGCCCACTCTGACTCTCACAGGCCTTGGCTGCAGCTGTACCTTTAACTTCTTCCTTCATCACTTGCTAATTCCATAAACAGAGCTGTTTTTATCTCCCAGAGCTCCTGGGAGATAAAAATTACTAAGCATCATTATTAAAAACAAGATAGTTAAAAAACTAGGGCCAGAATTTCAGCACAAATCAAATCTGCACCTAGATTTCAGAGAAGATATTCTGATTTGCACACATGGAAGACCCTGTCCTGTAGGCTTAGTATTACTGTATTTCAGAGAAAAGAAATGCCAAAATAATTACTGTTTTCCAGAAAAAAACACCTAGAACCACTGTATGGATGCAGTTCCTAAATTCAGCCCTCCACCTGACACCCTGGAACTGGAACTTGCTGAAAGTACCAAGATCCTCCTGTTACTGCTGAGAAACTCCTCAGGTTCAGTGCAGAAGCCAAAGAAAGAAAATAGATTAACAAAAAGAAATTGAGTAAGAAATCTGAGTTATTACCAGTAAAGACATTGCATGGGGAAAAGAATCAAAAATGAAAACATGCATCATCTTTACTCTTCAAATATTATCCAGAGCACCCCTCTTTGGCTGAACCTCTAATATGTGTAAACAGATACAGGTATTGATTTTTTTGCTAATAAACTGCATAGCTGTGATTCCCTTATTATAAATCTTTTCCTAAGCACAAAAGTGAGCCAAGGGAGGGGGAAGGGGTTGTAGGGTAACAAGACTAATCAGGACTTCACCATCAAAGTAAATACATCCAATTAACGGCTATTAAAGAAGAATTTTATGGCACTGTGCACAGTGAAGGCCATTACATCCAGTGGAATTAATCTTAATTATTTGTACCTGTGTACATACATGCAAAGGAAAGCAACTCGCATTAATCTACATTAAACTTAATACACAGTTGGTGTATTATCTTCTGAGTCAAAATTGACTGCTGGTTTCTGCATATGTATCTCTGGTGCTATCTTCAGTACATATGGGATGTCTAAGGGCAGAATTTGCTCCATATAGAACAACCCAGCAATTGAAATCTTTTTTGTGATTTCTAAAAAGTAAAAAAAAAAAAAAAACAACCAAAAAACCAAACCAAAACAAAAAACAAAAACAAACCCCAAACCCCAAACCTGATATAGGCAGATATTATAATCTCAGAAGCATTTCTTAAAAAAAAAAAAAAAAAGGAAAATAAAAGAGACACACACACAAAAAAAAGCCCAGAATAGGCTGTACAGATTTATTATCCAGCTTAAAGGGAAACTGAACAAATATAAATCTGTGGCTTTCTGAGGTTTAAATAATGGCAATTACTACCCCCAAAATATTGCATTTCATGCACTGTGGACAATGTTGTTAAAACCACCCACGATATTTTGTGCTGTGGAGATTTTTTTCCAGGTTTTTACAGAAGTTGACAGTAAATTATGTTGGTTGTTTGTTCACTGGGTTTGCATTATTTGATAGGGCTGGCTGTGGAGGTCTGTGCTGCGGTAACAATAATGAATGGTGTACTTTTTCCTTTAAATCCCTGCCTAATGAATATAGACATAGGCAAACAGCTACTCAGGATTCCAAAATATAACTAACCACAAAGCACAGCTCCAGCTGGTCTTCCCTCCTACTGCATTGTTCAAGGGCATTTTCCTTATCAAGATATGGCTTTTGAGTCCTAAAAAGGAAAAAGAGAGGCTGGCATCCACTGTGCCCAGCAAAAGCACTTGAGATGTGGTGGTGATCGAGCACTGAACTGCTTAATAGTCTTAGAAATGTTTACACTTAACATGGGTTTTATCCAGTTCACAATATGCAGAATCCTGACTGTGCAGAAGTCAGTAGGTCCCAGTTTGATGCTGTGTCTCTGGTCAGGATCCCCAGAGCAGATGTTACCTACTTTAGCTAACACAGATCAGTGCCCTGTCCTGTGTGAAACCATAAACACTGCATTTTACTTATGTTTTTATATATTTTATTGACTTTCAATAGCTATCAGGAGATTAAAATCTCACAGAGCAAAATATTTCTCTTAGGGCTAATCATAGCCAATAGCAAGTTAAAATCTTTCCATGCCAACATTTGCAGCTGTGCCAAAATATGGATCAAAGTCCTATTATGCACTTCAGTTGTTATTAACAAGCATTTTGGGTTAACAATTGTAACTATGAACCTCTGGTAGTAAAACTGGCAGATTCGTGAAGATTTAAAGAAAAGGGTTGATAACGTCTCGTTATTTTCACTCCTTCAGCAATGTTTAGTCTGCTCTTGAATGTTTTAGGAGCTGTTACATTTCACTCTATGCTACTTAAAAATTGATGCATGTTTCTCAGCTATTTAACCATTATGGCTGAAGGGATTTCTGCTGCCCAGGCTGCTCCTGGGGCTTGCTGCAAGTTACACCTGCACAGGATGCTCTTGAACTGCTGTGCAGTCTGGCTTCTTAGTATGAAATCAAATTCTCATGTCAATCTTCATTTTTGCACTGTCAGGGAATATCAAAGGGGGTGGTGTCACTGCATTTGCTTTAATTCAGATGCTTACTGGAGTCTGAAGTGACCATCCTCTCCTCTGCTTGTACAGCAAACCTGAGGCTTTTCTCCCAAGCCCACATCACTGTCCTGTCTTTGCACATTAACCATAAATCCAGAGATTATGTTGCCTTTGGGTTTCTCCATCAGGATGACAATATAAGCACCACAAACCAGAAAGTCTCCCAGCTCAGGGGCATCCAAGCAGCAAGGAAACTAAATGGAGAAGCTCCTGCAAAGGTGGGGAATATAGAAGATTAATGGGGATGAAAGGAAACTAACTTAGAAAAAAAAAAAATGGGAGAGTCACCTGCCAAAGACTGATGTGCTCAGAATGACCTCAGTGACTCTTTTTGAGAGGATATTCGAAAACACACCATTTCCCACTGTAAAGTGGTAAGATCAGAGCCCTGATGCTCTTCAGAGAAATTCTGCACTGGGATAAGTTAAGACAATGCAGGTAGTAGTGAACTTCTAAGAAAGCCAATGAGCTCCATGATGAAATGAAGGCTGAAGGCGAAAGTACAAATACCATCATTAGCTACGTTCCTGAGATCTGCAAAGTACAACAGCAATGTCTTTTCATGCAAAAAGTTTTTAGCAAGCCTCAAAACCACCAAATAAGTGGGTGTAGATGAAGAAAAGATTTGTACACAAAGCTGTGTCTTTGTGAGAAAAAAAAACCAAAACAAAACCCACAAATGAATGTTTCTGAAAATATCTCAATCCTGAATGATTAGCCTCAGCAAAAGTGTCACTGCAGAAACCATCTGCATATTGAAGAGGTTGCCTAGCAAGGGCTTTTTTTCCCCTCATTATTATTTTCTACTTAGATTGCTAAGAAAAGATCTCTCAGGAGAAATAACAGTAGGATCTTAAAAATAGTTCTGAACCTGCCATTAAAAATTCAACACAGGTATTGTCTAAGCCAATTCAGGTTGTTTTGAAGTCATCACATTAAATATGCTGAGATTCTCTGCTGAGCTTGGTCTTAAATCTAGCACCCACTAAAGTATTTCCCTGAATTAGATGGCAAAGAGCAATCGGTGCTTGGGGAGCACCTTGTGGGTGTGAGGGTACCTGGACATCAGGGCACAGAGAGCAGGCTGCTTCCTCCTAATGGAATAAAGCAGCATGAGGAATTGCTCTGGAACTAGGTGAGGAGATGCATAGGAATTACCATGAGGACAAGAAATTGCACTCTAACTAGAAGAGCTGATACACAGGAGGCACCATGAGAAACCCATCAATAAAGATTAAAAGGGAGTGGACCAAAACCTGATGTTTTCTATGCTTCTCCCCTGTGCTGTTATATGTATTTCTATTCCTGCAGTGCCATGTACAACCCACTCTTGTTTGATCCCAGAGTCATCACACTCATGAAGAGTAGGATGTAGCAGTCTTCTATGGTGCAGATGTTTATATTTATATTATTTACCGATGCAAATATTATTTGGATACATTTTGTGAGGATGAATGTAGCAAGCAGAAACCTATGCTAAATTAGGAATGTCTACACTAGGAGGAAAGTGAGTAAAATATTGACATTGGTTAAGAATTTTCACAATTCATCTTAATGTGGAGAATATAAGTGGAAGTGGGTAAAACTTCAGCCCAAGTGAATCTAGTGGAAAACTACTGGACTCTTTAAAATACCCAGCAAAAGCCATAATTTTAGGTGGATGGGAAACACTGTGAGGATTTATTGTGTCCTAAATTCTCCACCACCACAGCCTTGGAGCACATCTCAAGGAATATGAGTCATTGTTTCTATTGACCTTCCTCTGGGGACAGCAGAGAATGCACCACGAAATGCTTTCTTTTGCCACCAGCTGTATTTTGGGGCTGCAGGTCCTGAAGAGGAGGGCAAGGTGGAGATGTCTGCACCTGGGAGGGCAGGGAATCATGCCCTTGGTGTCAGTCCATTCCCAGACGAGTTTGCTCATCAGGCTGGCACTGTGAACACCCGTTCTAGCAAAGACAGAGCCAGGAGGATGGGCAAAGGAGAGCCTGGGAATGAATTCCAGCATGCTGGAGGTATGGGCTGGGCAGCAGTGCCTGTCCCCAGCTCTGTGTGCACCCTGGTCTCAAGGCAGTGCACACTTTAAAGCCTCAGACCTGTTCAAGAGCGTCAGCGAGTGCGTAAAACCCTTTGTGGTCCCACACAATAATTCAGCTTCCATCAGTGCTGCTGATCTTGCCAGTGCAACAATACCAGCCAACGCATGCCAAAGCAATAAAATAGCTGCTTCCATGAGCAGCCCCATGTAATTTGAACTCTTCAGTTCTTTCCAGTTATTTACAAGCATTGTATGTCACAAACAGACCTCCTCTTTTGTAATGTTCTTTAGGAAAGCTGTGTATTATACTGGCATAATAGTCTTCTTCAGGGAGAGCATTTTGTTTTAATAAAATGTGTGCCACCATATTTAATCAATCAGATTGATTGACACCAGCACTAGCTGCGTCTCCCAGCAGATGCTGCTGCTACCTCATTCTTATTCCAGTTTCATTTCTCAATCAAATCCATGTGTAAAAAACATAATGTGCTGCCAACATAATGTAATAAAACTTCAACTGAAATGCACGCCACCACGACTGAAACTGATAAGTCAAAGTATGGGGAAAGTTAACTTTAGCAAAATCATTTCTGACATGAAAATATTAAAGTTTTACAGTTCAGATATGCCTTGGCTAACCCTAACATAAATGCAAAAATTTCTCGGGTGTTTAAAAAAAAAAAAAAAAAAACTATAGAAAGAAATTCTTCTGGAAGTTATTAAGCTTTTAGCTGGCTCCCAGCATTTTCTAATCTTCAGAGTTTGCTGGTGTCATTGCAGTTTGATGTAGGTTTCCAGGTGAGATGAATGATAACTTTTACCTGGCCAGCTCAGGTGCCTGTGTTAGGTGAGCACTGGGCAGTGGTGATGCAGGGCTCTGTGCCAGAGGCTGAACTGGCAGGTTTGGAAGGCAAAGGATTCCCACAGCACAATGGAAACCCTGCCTGGTAGATGTCACACACAGCATGAAACTACTCCGAGCTCTTTCAAAGCTCACCTTCAATAATCTGCACACCCCACATTACCCACAGGGCATGTGTGGGTCACAGAGCACACTTCTGGGGAATTTGCCTTTCCTGTGCTTACAGGAGCTGCTTTCAGACCACCGGAGTTGAGACCCCTCTTGATACAGGTGGTGCCTCATACACCTGAGGAGGCTGAACCTCAAATCCTGAGGTCAAGCTTCAGAGCAGTCCCCAAAGCCAGATGGGAATTAAAGCTAAGCATCTGATTGCTTGACAGATTTTATACTATCTGTAGGATGTTTTCATGTGTAATTACTGAAAGAGGTATAAAAAGAGCTCCAGAACCGTTTGCTAAGGCCCCAAAATAAATTATTTCCTCTTCACTTATTTTATATTTCTCTCAGTGATTATATGATAGGAAACACATGCCACCAATTTCCATCCTTCTGTTAAAAAGGAAGATCCCTGATGCTTCAGAACACCTTTTTTCCTTCACCACTAATTTTCAAATTAAAAAGTTTCATTAGCTGCAGTCCTGCTGGACAGTGCTTTGGGCTCACAAAAGAAGGATAGATTGGGAAATTTTAGGCTGCAAGGAACTTGCCACAGCTGAAAGTTTTTCAACCTCTTCTTTCAGCAAAATGCCCAAATGGTAACTATGTAATTAAAAATTACACCTGAAGAAATGGGAAGGCTGACATATTATCAGCATGTCCATTTTTATCTCCAGTGAAATCCAGCAATGCTGGAGTCTCTGTCCCACCACTATGATCCCCCTCCTCCTGTGCCTTCCCAGAGAGCAGCCAGGGCTTCCTGCCTGCCAAAACCAGCAAAGACACATGGGCAGCCTGACACTGATTCCAAAAAAGAGACAAGGAAATGATTCAGCATTTGGGAAAACCTGCTTCACAGTGCAAAGATCAGCCTACGTAATTCAGTATAATGAAAATTCAGCAATAGTTTTGTTATCACGCACACATAATACCAGGAGAGGTAATTCTGACAGCAGAGGGCTCTTTAAGCCAACAGGCTGAGGTACAGAAGGATCTGGTAGCTGCTAGCTCAAGCCAAACACATTTGGACTGAAAATAAGCTGAAATTTATTAGTGATGAAAAAACCTCATCCCTAAGACTTCCTTGCTTTAGAAATGAGTTGGATTCCACAGCAGCTGGAACTGTAGTTCCAGTTTGATTGTAAATATAATTTTCATTTAAATTAGATGGGTTTTTTTAGAGAAATAAACTTGTTTAAAATTGCATTTTTTATTATGACAAGCCTATGCCTATTGTTAACTTGGAATAATTCAGATACATAAAATAACACTGCATCAAATGAGATAAAAGTGGCTCCATAGTCATTGCCATAGTCAGCATGTAGTCTGAGGAAACAACCTGAACTTCTTGAAAGAGCCCAGGCTGCAAAAACTTGCCACAAAAACATTCAAGGCACTGCCAGCATTTGTTTTTAAAGTTTAAAAATCCTCAAAAGTTCATTTCAGGATTGAGACCCCATTGGAAGGTGTCAGACAGATGTCTTTCTGTTCCCTCAAGAAACACCTGCCCTCTCCTTTTGATGGAGCATCCTGAAGGGATATTCCCTGTGGACAGGTCACAACTTGCTGCCTTTGAGAGCTCAAGCACTGGCTCTGCAGCATTGAAGTGTCCAATGTTGAAAATTTCATCCCTGTTCATCAGATCCAGGTAGATATTGCCACCACAAAACCATACAAAATTGCTCTTTTTGTGAACAAAACACACTGGAGCAGGTGATGCATTGCATATTTGAGGAAAGGCAGAGCCAGAAAAGCCAGAGCAGAGTTTTCTTGGAGATGGTACAGTGAAAACATTCCCATGTGGAAAAAAAAAGGGAGAAACCTCCTGAAGGAGTTTTCCTCAGCACTGCTGCTGAAAGGAGTGTTGTGCTTCCATATCACAAAGCACAGTGGCTGGGACAGGGTTTTTCATGGCATCTCATGTGGGCCTCAAGCAGAAGCTGGCTCAGTGTGGCTTCAGCAGACAGAACTGATGGCCAGGTTCCAGGAAAAATGGCTCTATTAAAACATGGATGAGAAAGAAAACAGCAGCATGATTTTCAGCCCTAAAATATTTTGATTGCATTTCATCCACATCTGTACTAAGATTCTTTCTGGCACAGCCCTAGCAATGTCCTTCCAGGTCATAACATTCCATGTTATTACAGATAGTGCCAATGGAGCCCAATTACATCCAGACCCATTACTGCCATTTTCTGATTAGCAAAACAGCCACTTATCTCAGAATCTGGGCATGGTGTTTCTCTTAGGAGGGGCAATTTGCACACAAAGCCTTTCCCCTCTGTTCCTGAATTACCCCTCCCAGAAGCTCTCGGAACGAGGCACAGTTTGCCAATGTGTATGTGGAGGAATTGGAGCCCAGAGGGTGAAGATCAGCAGCAGAAACATCAGTCTCCAGTGCCAGGTGGGACTCTGGGCAGCTGAGCCAGCGGTGTGGGGCTGGCAGGGAGGGAGGATGGCCCCTGTGAGGATCCACAGCTGCCCTGCAGGGCAGGGCTGGCCCGTGGACTGTGAGGCACCTGAATCACAGCAGCTGAATTCCCTCCAAGGTGACTGAAACCTGCCCAAGCTCCCCTGCAGCATGACAAGAATTCACACAGCATGAGGCTGCTCTGCTGCAGCCTCCCAGAGCAGGAGCTGGTCATGGGCCCTGCTCCCAGCTCAGAGCCCTCCTTTGCCCCAAAGTGCCTCTGGTACTGACAGACCCTGACAAGAGGGAGGGAGACTCCCTTTGCAGGAGGGACAGACAGAGCTTGTCTGAGCTGACACCCTACAGGCTCTGCCACCTCCCCACAAGGATGTCTGTTTGACTAATTCCTTTTCATGAATGTCTCTGTGACCTTTTCTGGTTTTTGTTTAACACACAGCTCAAGCTTGTCAAAGGCCTGATCACTGAAGTGTATTTTTGTGTGTACCTTTGGCTCTGGACACTTGAGCCCATACATTTCTATCTTCCACCACAGCTACTTGTTGCTTCCTGATCTTTCTCTGTGCATATTTTTAATTAAGTTTGCCTTCTCCCTCACCCCCCAGCATAAATTCTTGGTGTAAGTTAGTGGAACAGTGCTCCTCCCTTCCATGAGCATTTCAGCCCTGAAGCAGAGTGTGCTACCACTGGGTCACGTTTTCTAGTGGAAGTGGGGAGATGTGCAGAGGGACAGAGGATCTGTGCTCTGGATGCTGCCATCAAGATGGGGAGGACACATTTTCCTGCCTTCTGCTCCCGCTGGCTGCCTTTTCCTGCCATTCCCTAGAACAAGGCCAGGAGGGTCGATTCCTTCTCCCCAAGAGCCTGAGAGCTGTGATTTGACTCTGGACGACAGCGAGGGACAAAAATGAGGCACAGAGGTGGGTGCTGAGGGCAGAGGAAATGGTGCTACTGCTCCTCTCCCCATGGCCAGCCAGCACCACCATCCCTAGCAGCTGCAGCACTCCCAGCACAGGCTGCAGCACTCTGCTACAGGGTTCCTGCCTTCTATTGGGTTTGGCCACCTTCCAGAATTTCCCTCAGGAATGCAACTGGAAGGAGGGAAACAGCAGTTTTTAACACTTCATATTTCAGCCTGGAGGGAGCGAAGCTTCAGCAAAGCAAAACCACGGAGGTTGAGAACCTCTGTAACCCAAGGGCTGCCACAGTCCCAATGCCAGCACTGTGAAGGGAAAACACAGAGGACAGTTGTGTGAGGGAAAGCCTGGAAAAAATATTTAATTGCACACCCTCTTCTGGTATATGCCAGAGAAATCAAAAAGAAATCTGGGCATTAATGTTTTGGAGAGTTTTGAAAGTTTACACTAATACAAATACCCTCAAATCTTGGAAACTTTTCAATTCCTATTCAGGATCCATGACCTGACTCCATCTCTAATCCATTTGTTACTGCACAGACATTAAAAGTTCTGTCCTGTTCCATGTGGGGCTCCCTCCTTGGCACAGTGGGATTTGCAGCAGGATTGCAGTGCCTTACACCCACGCTGCTCACCCAGAATTTGGCTATGGATTTATTTACAGCCCTTCCCACCAAATGAGGCAGGGGACAGTTGCCAGCTGTGCTGGTGGCTTTTGTGATGAGCAAACAGAATGCTCTGACTTTGGCTGGAAATGTATAATTCATTGCACTTCAAAAAATGAACATATCAGATGTGAGGCTCCTGCTAAGTGCCCCACTGCTTGACTCTGGTTTCTCCTCATCTGTGTGAAGAAGCTGCTGCACAGCCCAGGACTATGGAGGAGCTGGGACAGCAGCTGTGCTGCAGTCACCCTGTGGGAAATTTGCTGGATTTGAGGCTAGTTTTACAAAGACTTTGGCAAGGTACAGAGAGGAAGAAACTTCAGGATATGTGGCCAACCCTGGGAATGTCCCACTGAGGAGAAGCTCTTCAGATTTGGGTGTTGATGTTGAAATAAGTTGATGTCATGCCAATTTACTCTTTCCCAAATAACTCAAAGAACAGTTGAGCAGTACCAGGAGAGGTCAGGGAACAGGACATAAGACTGGAGTATCCTCCTCCCTGCCCATGGGCAGATGTGCAGTCATCTCATCCTGAAGATTTTTTGCACAAAATTCTTTGTTTTCTCTCATTCAAGGCATCTCTCCTGATGTTTTTTTTTTTCTTGCTTCATCAGTAGTTATGGCTCATCATTCCATACTGGCAGCCTGTTTGGGACTTACACATTCAGAATGGAACGGAAACAGAGTAACCCATGACTTGGGTAAAATTATCTGTGTTAGGATGGCATAAACCAGGAGTTTTTCCATCTAGCATGGGAGAATATTTTGTAACAAGTATGAGAACTTCCTTGCCATGACATTACAATCTCTAGAATAACCCAAGTGATTTGATTTCTTTGTTCCACAAAAGAAACCACATGGACTCGGACTTGATGAGAGCCATTCAAAGGACTGATGTTATCCCAAAATTTGAACAACAACTCCTGGAGAAAGGGAGGCAGAAGGATCAATGCTTAATCAAATCCAGGCTTTCATTTGCTTGGACTAACAGCTAAGGAAACTGGTTTAATTTCTTCTGTGAGAAAAGTGAGATAAATGATGTATGTGTCTCGGGTAAAATATTTGATCACTTACCTTCTTAGTCATCACTGGTCTTTAATGGCACATTATGTAACATTACACCCAATACAGATTACATCAGGGGGAAAAATCACAGCCATGCAGCCTGCAGAAACTAGAAAGTAATTTGTCTCCAGGAGGAAGGATGCTCTTTTCTGCACACTCTGTGTACAGCACCATTTATCATCTGGGAGCGGAACCGTGCTCAGCTGAAGTCACATCAGACCAGCCCTCCTCTTCAAGGCACCTGTCCCAACAGCAGCCAGACCCTACAACTTTCCCAGGGCAAAGGCCTCTAAAGCAATGCCAAACCAGTCAGCCCAAACAGGTTTATAAGACCTTTTAAACTCTTGGGCTCTGCTGTAGTGGAGTACAGCCTTTTCCCAGCTACCTCTGTGACAATGCCATATTCAGAGCACTTGCAGATTGAAGACAGATCTATTTAGTAATAAAAAAAAAAAGGCCTCCCAAAGCCAAACCCTCCAAACAACTTATTTCCTACTGAAGAAACTTCTCTGAGCCTATGAAACCTAACTACTCTTTGGCATGTCTTCCCAAACACAGCATGCAAAAGTAGTAATATTTTATGTTTCAATTACAGGACATTGTGGGCTGCTGCCATCTGCTATGAAAGGGACATTCTGCTCCCTGAACATCCTGGTTGTAATTTTCACAATATTTCAGTTTCTGAGAGATACCAGGAGCTCCAAAACAGTGTGGATACCCATCAGCACTAATAGCACTTAAAAAATGGGAGAGGCGACTGGAGGGTGGCAGCGGATTTTGGCACCTTGGAATTTTTCCCCAGGCAGTGGAAAATATTGCAGCATGCACTAAACATGTAAGAAACTTTCCCCAAAGCACATGGCAAAGTGAAAACATGAAGGAGTGCCTCATGCTATAACATCATCTCCCTTTTCCGGAGTTACAGTTGGGTTCAATTTTCTATTATTGCAGATCTTTGGGGTGGGACTTGTTTGAAGGGCCCAGCCTTGGCCCAAATCCTCTCCCACTGGAAAACAATGAGCCCCTCAACCCCCTCGCTGCTTTAATGGCAGGAGAGCGCCGCCAGCACAGAGCGCTTGGGGAAATTCCTCTCCTCCACCCGCTCCCTCACAATGGGTCAAATGTTTCATCCCTGCGTGAAGCCCGAGCAAACAGCATTGCACAAGGAACCGCGGTGGGGAAGCGCGGCCGCCGTGCCAAGGGCAGCCTCCGAGGCACAGCCCCTCTGCGTTAACCACTACTGCTCACGGAGCAGGATCCATCCCTGGAATGCCCCTCCTGGGGAGCCCCAGCTGCCTGCCTGACTGATGCCTGTGAAGCTCTGCAAGTGGTGGCTGACAGGGCCAGGCTGCCCATGACATGGTTCACACTTCACATCCTCCCACAGATAACAAAGATGGTGATTGCTGACCTTGAGGGCTATTTGCTGTAGGGTCACTTTTGGTTCCCTGCTGGCAAATTTTGATGCAGGTTCGTATTTTTGAAAATTGACCCATTTCATATATTAATGAAATAATAACGTGGCCATGAATCATTATGTAGGACCTTCAGAAGGAGAAGAATAATTTATAGTTGAAGTGTCTGACCAAACCAAACCTGGGAACATCTACCTGCCATGCCACACCCCGGCATTTCTTGACAAACTCTGTCTGACTGCCAGCTTGGCTTCACCCAGGCAGCAAAAACAACCTGTGCTGAAAGACCTGCAAAGTTCTCCCATATTTTTCGCCTTGGGACTATGGATTATGGTACAGTAAGGAATTATGGATAGAAATATACAGGCATACAGTAGATAGGAGCTTCATCACCCACAGACTGCCTTGAAGGAGAAGGTGGCATGAGGACTAAATATGGGCTCAAGAACCTTGAGCCTGTGCCTTACCTGGGCTATTTTTGGTGTGGTTCATCAGTGCTTTTGCACTATATCTCAGGATGTGTTCCTACAGGACGAAAGGAATAGTTAGCTTTTTCTTCTGCATTAGGTAAAAAGGCACTGTAAATGGGTTCGCTCAGTTTACATTATTTGAGGATCTGTCTCATCATCTGCAATGCCAAGAGAGCTGAGCATTCCTATGACCCTTCTGTTGATGGCATAAAGCACTTTCTCAGGCAGCCCTGTGCATACTGTGCTCATTTGAGGGGTAAATAAAGAAGACATCACGGCTGGATGTGCGTTCTCTGCTAGCAATCAATGCACAGCATACACTTTTGATGAGGTTAGATAACAAGCATCACATGGAGAGAGGAGCACCATGCACATACAACCTTCTGAATATATGTCAGCAATAAAATGATAACTACAAAGGCAAGCAGTAGCTGCCCACTGTAGGATGTCTCATCTAGTTCAAGTTCAGCTCTGCAATACAAGCCCAACTCTGTGTAGTTTGATAAAAAGTCGCCCTAAAACAACAAACCCCCTACACACTGCTCCGAAGGATTAGCACAAGGATATATCTTTGTTCACTGAGCCCTTTTGAATCTCAAAAAAGGAATTTCTTACATCAAAAATAGAGGATTCTTTCATGTCACTGTCATCTCTGTAGCCCACCTAAAATTGCATTATTACCACTGACAGAAAGACAGGTGTTAACAGCTGGAGAGAAAACAAATGTAGAGTGCTGTGGCAAAATTTGAGGAGAAACAGATGCGTGAGCAATGCTGCCTTTGATATTTATTTTAATAGTGCTTCTCAAACGTGTTCAATATTGATGCAGCCATAGGCTCAGCTTTCAGTGGCACACGAGAGCCTGCATTATTTCGCCTCTGCCACCACCTCTTCTTTTCTTTTCCTCCTTTCCAACAGTCATAAAAAACAGCATCCACAAATCTCCCAGGAAAAGGCAGCCTATTCCTCCTCCCCTCCCCCAGTATGAAACGGATAGAGTTTTTTAGCAGTGGGAGTTCAGTGTGATTAGTATGCTAATATGGGAGAGAGAAAAGGAAATGGAGATGAGAGATACGGTCCTTTAGCGAAGAAAAGCAGGAACAACTGAAAGGAGGATCTCTGCTAATCAATTAACCTACAATGGACCTAATGCCATAAGAAGCTATTGTGCATAAAGGGACAGAATTCTCGGTGACAGATGGCACTTGGGCTCATGATATTACAGGGCTGCTGCTCGAGAGCTTGTTTACCTCCCATACAGGGGTAAGCAATAAAGCAATAAAATTGCTTATTTATTTTAAAGAGAGAAGTTGAAATGCTTATTTACCAAATCAATCAAGATTTAGTAAGGCAGAACAGCCACAATCCTCATGGCCCTAAAATGCTGGATACTTCACTGATTTCAAATAGCAATTATCTATTGCAGCTTCTTGAACCCGCTCTGACTGCAAAGAGACATTTAATTTGCAAATTTTGATGAAAATTGTCATTTTTTTAATTGCCTATTTCACCGATTTGAATTTTAAAACAAACGATTAACTAGAAGCTCATTTTTACTTGCCTAGGGCAAGCCCAGAAAAATATTTGTCAAGACCCAAGCCTGTCTGCTTAGCATTTGAGTTGAGAAATGCACAACTGCCTTCAAGTCAACATTAGCTGTGACAGAAGCAAGACTATTATTTAACAGTAGCTGAAAATGTCAAAAACAAGCGGCATTTGGCATTTTGACAAGATGGCGTTGAAAAGAAACTATTTTTTTTTCCTCAACACTCAGATAACCATAAATCAAAAGTGTACAATTACCACTTGGCTCAGAGTACTGCTTTGGTGGGTTTCTCTGAACCAGTGGGGAGAAGGAGAGCAGGTCTCCATCTTCTGCTTGCAGCCCCCTTCAAGGTCCCACCACAGCCCAGACCCTCCAGATTTCAAAAACCCCACGTTCTGCTCCCAGGAATGGGTGTGGCATCATCCAACAACTCACGTCAGACCTCAGGCACATCAGCATGATGAAGACATCCCAAAAGCTAAGAATATAAGTTAATGCTCCAAGGTATATGTTTTAGGTGTTCACTGTCTCCCAGAATAAATTCAGACTTTTTTTTTTAAGTAGGTGTTGTGCCTGGACATTAATCAGCTTTTTTTACATTAGAAATCATAACAAAGGGTCAGCTGAATTAATTAAAAATAGTACTGTGTTGAAGAGAAGCCTGATACCGAAGAAGTGCAGGAAAATTAATATCTAAAGCACTTTGTTCTCACAGCGAGATTGAGTTGGAAGTTACTGTTTTAATCAACTACAAGATGTGTAGTTCAGTGTTCATGGTAAACAATATTGTGAACCATCTCAGGGAAACAATGACATAGTGATAGGATTCTGCCTTCAAGAGCTCTAGATACCAGAATGAACAGGCCTTAATAATTTAAGAGATGCCAAAGCGATGAACATATGTTAATCTTCATTGCATGCAGCACATACTGCCCCCCATTCATCTGGACTCAAGTAGAATGATTTTTCTAGCAAGGTTTCCCACCCATGAAGTCCCTTTAACATCAGTCAACATTAGGTAGGGTATCAAATCCCGTAAAGATTTGTCTTTACAAGTGTGTCAGTGCCTGCTTCTGTCCTTCCTCAGTGAAATCTCATCATGTACCTCAGAGCAGCTGTGCAGGAGAGACATCAGGAGTTTGTTGCACAGACCCTTTCCTAGGTCCCATCCCTTAATCTGCCCTGTACCAGCTCCATGACCAACCTCACCACATCCCTCTGGGTTTCACTAGTTACTGTGACCTTGGAAATCACAAACTTTCAGAGTCTGACAGTTCACTAAAGCAAAACTATTCCATGAAAAGCTGATTCAGGTGATGCCAGAAAGCACATACTGTCCCCAAGGCTTTAAAACTTCCCTGAAGTTTGGGGGGTTCTGGTAGCAACTGGGTTCCTTCTCCTTGCAGAGCACCTCTGGTGTCCTGCTTCTAAGACTAGTGGTAGGCAGGAGAAGGCAACAGCACAGACAAGAAGCTGACCCTTTGCACTGACCTTGCATTGGTGGGGGAACCACTCCAGCTTCAAGAATCTTATTTTATTGCCTGGGAACAGATTCAGGGACCACATTTGTCAAGCCACAGGCTGTGAGAGCAACACAGCCATCCTCACTTACCTGTGAACTGATCCAGAGTGGCGAAACCTAGGGGGTTTCACATCCCAAAACTCACTAGAAAATCCAGTGACTTGGGGTGCAAAAAAGCACCTTGAATGGGTGAGTTTGAAAAGACAACTCTTCCTCACACCTTCAACTTTATTCCCACCAAGGCTAAGAGCTGAATGCAGAAGCAACCTGTCATACCTCTCTTTGTCTTTTGGTACTTAAAGGTGATTCTCCTTTGTAAACTTACATTTAAAAACAACCAAAAAGCCCATGTGTGTACTATACAAATACCACTGGTATTTGTCTTTGAGCTGGGCATTCTGACCTGACATTGAAACTGAATTCCCTTTTGTATCCAGCCAGCTTTATCAGTGACCCCCCATCTTGCTGCTCTTTGCTGTCCCAAAGTTCATACCCTGCACCTGTGCAATGATCAAAGTCTGCACAACTAACCTGGAACACATTTCCAGGAACAGGTACATACCTTCCTTTCCACCAGCTTCATTATTTCTTAACACTGCATCTCTACTGTTATTACCTACGTAATACTGCCTGTCTAATGCTTCTTTATACCACCCATCCCCACAGTGGACACATCACCTCATTGATTCACATCCTTAAACCATCAGTCTTCAGGATCTTCCAATTCATCTTCTTCAAGCCACTACTCCAGCACCATTTTTGCTTGATACACTGATTTGAAGAAACTGGTTGGTAAGAGGAGTCTGAAACCACACAAAGCAGTATTATTTCTCTCCCCAGTTTAATCAGAGCAGGCACAGGTCCAACACAAAGGCTCAGCTGAATTTCCTACAAGCAAAATACTGGGGAAAAAAAAAAAAAAGGCAGGATTGTGGCTAGCATCTATGACAACAAGCTCATCAGCAGCCAACATTTTGTATTTGCATCATTATTAACCTGCTCTGCCAGATCTGATTCTCCTCAAGAGCTGATATCCCATATAAAAAGCACACACTGCAAATCAGAGGATGATGACAGTTTTCATCAGTGCTGAAAGAGGAGGGAAAGGCAGAATCTGTGGTGTGCTGCTCTTCAGTGTTGCACAATGTAGGAATTTTTTTGACCTGTATCAGATGAGAAAAGTAGTAAGGTCTAAACAATTTCATCCCTTTCAAACAGAGTGGGCCAAATTCCCAACCAGCATGAAATGCTGCATATCCAGTGAACTCGATGGAGTTATGCCAGTCTGGCTGAGAACTTGGCTTTGCATGTCAGTTCATTCTGCTATGATTGCGCTTGACGTGCAGCTCAGAACAAGCATTTGTTTTTAAACAGAAACAGTGGAGTCTTTCAGTGCTATCCCAGCCTATACACAGTCCTGGCTCCAAGTGCAGGATTAACTGTCCTTAGCTCAGGCTCCTATGTCTTTGTGCAAAGAAGAGTAGGGAGGAGAAAGAAAGCACGTTTTTCTCTCTTTGGCACACTGATGGCATGTCTCAGCACTCAAGACAAGAAATGATGCTGTGCAGGGCAGGGCAACTTTGCTCTTTGTTGGAACCTGTAATTAACACATGCACTTGATGTCCTTACAGGCACTGGGCATCCTTTCACCCCACCTGAACACGGTGGAGTCACATCCCTCACTTGACCTCAGCATTACCAACCAATGTCCTGGGCCAGACCAGCAGCTTCTCACAGAGTTCAAATGGAATGTGTCAATCTAAGCAGGAAGTTGCTAAAGCCTTTTTCCCAGGAAAATTCTCTGGTGGCACAGGTAGGCTTACCCAGGCATCCCTAGTCACGGAGGAAACAACTGGCACAGCTGGGATAGAGAAAAACAGATGAGCCAAAACATGTTCAAGTGATCATTGCCAATGAGGTGATGCCTTTGGAAAGCAGCTGAAACCAGAACAAGTCAATACAAATGCATCTGAAAGACTCCCCTTATCCTTGTTTAGAAACCCAGGATACAATCAGAATGATCACTTACTGTCCTTTTCCTTCCTGCGACATTATGGAAAATGCTGGAGGCTCTCCTTGCATCATTTCTATATGGTAAATTAAGGTGCAGTCCTGTTCCTCACAGCTTTCCTTTTAGTGTAAACATTTTTCCCCAATTATTGTGTGAAACAAATCTTGCTTTGAGGTTTGATTACCAAAAACTTTGGCATTAAGTATCTAAATTGGCACTGAATATCTAAATTTAATTTGGCATTAAATATCTAAATGTTGGTTACAAGATGTACACTGAACTAATCAGAGAACAGAAACAGCCAAACTACACTGTGAATTCAGAGAGCGACATGTTTATAAATACAGATTTTTCCTTCAATAAATATTTTGCCATATTTGCTTCAAAGGTACAATTTCAGGATTTCTACCAAAAAAGCCATAAAAAGCAGATCTTATGGCTACACTTGTGAACCTTGCCACTGCAAATGCTCTGCAATGTGTGCACATATCCCTGCAAAATTACAGTACAACAGGTCACCTCCTGCAGGGATGTTTGACAAAGACGAGGCAGAACTGCTGCCTGAGGAGAAAATGAATCCTATGAACCTCAGTCTGGAAATGTGCAGGTTGTGCACCTGACACAGATGTACAGGGCACACTGGACCCAGACCTCTCAACCAGCTTGGCCTGAAGAAAAGTAGTAGCTGCCCTTTTGCTTTACATTCCTTTTTGTTCCTATATACTGCCTCTTATCTGCTAAAGTGCTGGGCAGGCTAAAATAGTGTGGATGGGCAACAGGAGCTACTGAACTTCTGTGCTTCGGAAGCAAAGAACAAGAAAGGAAAACCTTCAGAAAATGCCAAACTACATTTCAACCTGGATTTCAGCTCTGATCAGATCAAGAAATAACCCCTACTTCTTCACCAACACGGCTTTTAATCATTCAAAGCACAAACTCCAGTATGCTGCCTGAAAAGCCCAGGCACAAAGTTTATCCTTTAATTTGAGGCTCTGTCATTTGACTGGGGAGGAGGTAATCAGGACAAGGCTCTGGACCATGCTGCTCAAAACATGACAACAGACACACCAAAAATCCAAGCTGGCTGCCTGAAGCAATTAAAGGAGTGTTTACTATTCCATGACAGTTAACATGTTGGACTGACCTTTCATTTACTGTTTAGTGCTGAACATTAAGCTGCAAAATTACTCATGCTTTGCATTTAGTACTGGCATCAGAGCTAACAGCATTAGATAGCTATTCCCACGGCGAGGCACGCGTTCCTCTGCCCAGCTGTGCACCTACTTTCAGCAACACTGATCTGATACCTAACAGCACTTCCGCAGGTCCCGTTCACCCACTGCCATCAGGAATTATCAGTAACACTGCTCCAAAATGTAAAAAGCATATGCAAAATGTCCAGGGTGATGCAGCTGGTGCAATTAGGCTCCTTCCTTACGTACCAGGAAAGAAAAAAAGGGAGGACTGGTGTATGCCCACAGGTCCCCACGGCAGCTCCCAGCCAGATGGCAGCAGGGAAGTACAGAAGCTATGGAGGAAAAGTTTTCTTTGTTTACTCTCCTCCGAGCTGCTTACAGCAGCCTTGTTATAATGAGAGGCACAGGATACATTTTTCAAGTGCCTGACAGGTCAGCAGTTGGAGTATTCCCTCAAAACCCAAGTAACTTTCCAACCCTCAGGCTAGAAGAACCTGGAATTTCCACTATTCGAGGCTACTGATGGAAGGGAGAGGCAAAGTTTCCAGCAAAACACCATTACTCATATGCTTTTGGCTTTACTATCCAAAATTATGTTTATTTCTACCCCTGGCTGTAATCTGTCTGGTCAGACACATGGCATGCCCAGGATGCTGCATTTTGACAGCAGAGTTACGAATTTTGGGCCACAGGTTGCCAACAAAAACAGAGGATTTTTCCACTCACCCCCTGCACTCCTTCCAGCTTTCAATTGTGGTGGTGCCCTGCTGTGGGACTGCATCCCAAACCCTCATGAGCACCTCTCTGCTCACCCTTTCCTCACCTCTGCCTGGATGCTTTTCCATTACATTTCCAAACCTCTCTTCATTACACCTTTTCTGAGACAGTGATGGGCATGATCAATGGAGTCTGTGAATACCAGAGTAACATTCAGTTCATATCCAGACCAGAACATTAATAAATACAACTACATTATGAATTTCCCTGCCATTTGTGTTTTGGGTTTTTTTCATATCCATATTAGCTATTTATATCTAAATCTCTATTTTCTGTATTGTGAGTGAATCTATCTTATTCCCACTGCAGATTCAAAAGAGTATATTTTCCAAGGCTGCTCAGCATGGTAATTAAGATAGAATCACAGCTGATTTGATCTTCCCTGCTTCTTTTTCACTATTTTTATACATTCGTGCAACCAATATGCCAGCTAAATGGTCAGAATTATTATGATAGAAGGCAACTCAGTGTATTTTAAATATCAATATAACTTCTTAAAGAAAGAGGAAACCTATCAATCAAGGTTGCAATTGTGTTTAATGCACATTTTGCTTTTAACAGCAATTTGCCAGTTTAAACAGCATAGACCTTACAGGAGTTAATTGGTGAAGAGTTTAGCGTGCTTTTAAAGCTGTATCTAAATTATACCTTATTCATTCTTTATTGAACAACATTTTTCAGACAATCTAATGTTATAAGTACATGCTATACAGTAGCAGCATGTCCACATCACAAAAGTTAAGGCCATGTCACCATTCTCATCATGAACCTTTCTCAGGGTTTGAACACATCAGCCATCAAATCACAGCAGTTTGAAACAACAGGACACCCACGATGTCATCCTGTATTGATGTCAGTCAAGTAAGAATAAAAACAGTACAGACACATATAATAAAGGACTCCACCCAAATTTATTTTGGATGATTGCTGCCTTTGCACAACATGCTCAAAATTTCCAAAATGAAATTTAAAAGTCAGCAGACAGCACAGTCTAACCAGGTTTAGCTGAATGTGAGTGCAAAGTGCTGCAAAGTGGGTGCCACAGATGCACAACAACCACTTCTCACATACTGCACATTTCAACACACACAAGGCTGCTTCTGTGTAAGTATCAGGCTGGCAGGTAACAGCAGTTCTACCACCAAGGAAATAAAAAAACCCAACTCATCTTCAGTTGTACACACTTGTTGGTCATGATGAAACTACATTGTTTACCAAGTCAGCACACTGGCTACTGAGGTACCATGCTATTCCCTACAGTTAGGATAAGAAACATCTGAATTTTTATGCCACTCATGCCCCAATAACTCAATAGGGACTTCTCACACTGTCCACCAAGCTGAAGCCATTTGTTGAAATAAAGGTGGATGAGGTGAAATACTGTAAGAGAGAGACCCAACAGCTTCTTCAGCAAATTGCCAGAGCCTGCCTAAAAGAAACTCACCCTTCATTCCTGCCCAGCTTCTTGGTTTTACCAACAAAATGCTTCTTATTGCCTTTTGGTTTGATTAAGAGAAAACCTCTGGTCAGGGATCTACAAAGACATGTTCTGCCTCTGCTTAAAGCAAAGTGCCTCTATAGGTGCTTTCCTGAAACATCGTCCCAGGACAGTGAGCTGCAGGTGATGACACTTTCTGGAGCTGCAGAACCAAGCTTTTCATACACCACTTGCCTATTTATTATTTTTACAATTTCCCATTCAAGAAATTTTTCTTTTGTTACAATGCTTTTGGAAGTGCTCATTCCACACTTTTCAGACTTGGAGGTAAGCAGGTAAGACTGAAAAGGTTGCCTAGTTACAGCTTCGTGTACAACGCATTCACACATTTATAAATAAAAACTTGTCTAAACATCTATTTGTTCTTTGGACCAACTCCAGCCTCCCCAGATGACTGTAACATGTCTTATAAACCTTTCATGGAAGACTTAAAAAATAGAACTTAAAGACAAAAAAGGAAAACAAATACATTTAAACATCATCAACAAAGACAGAATGGGAAACAAAGCGGAGACATCCCACGCCAAACTCACTGCAGGCTCAGGTTAGTAGTGTCCTCTTGAAATCTGCTTTCTGCCTTCTTGCACTTCTTCCAGCTCATGGTCTTAAAAGCCAGCTGCAAAGCCAAGAGAAAATTCCATGTATGCCCCCAGATATGGGTCACACACTAAAATCCTTAAGAAGGGAAGTGCTCAGCACACAGCCTATTTCAGCTCGCTGTCCTACCAGGCTGTCTGTGCACAGCACCCATCAAACAGGGCTAACAGCATTTCTCTGCCTCAGAAAACTGCTTCAAGGACAAAGGCATTTATGGTTGCCTGGACACAGAAACAGCAATGAGGGCTCCATCACTACCTAAAATACAGCACTGCTGATCCCTGCCAACAGAGCAGGGGCAAGGACCACCAAAAGTAACATTGGTAATGGAGGGGTTTATGACACTTTATGGTAGTGGCTGATTTATTTCAGAATTGAATTTTGAAATAAAAACTCCTTAAGCTGTTTTCCAATCAACACAAATCAGCTTAAAGGATTGTACAAGAATGACCTGAACTGTATCCTGTTTTGCACACATGTAGTTTCAGAATCTGTCCATGGTTCACATAAATTCAAAAATAAACATAGATGCTGGGTGTACCAGGGGAAAAATAGTGAATAGCTTCCAGACTCAGTTTCCATTTCTGTGATACTGGGCACACACCACAGACAAATGAAATGCTATGGCAATAACCCATGAAACCTGCAGTGAGTTTCCTCACCAGTAATGTGGGTCAGAAGAATTATATACTGTGTTAATAGGCATAAATCAGTTACTTATTGCATCAAAGTTCACCTGTAATCCATAAACTTCATAGAGATATTATGGGCTATCATGGAAAGAGATCTTCATTGCTAAACGTGAACCCTCTCTATCTTTTACTAGCTGTAAAGAACAAATTCCTCAAAACTTTCAAGATAAAGTGAATCAAGAAGTTTCAGCTACGGAAACATAGTGCAAAGGTTCAGTTTGGCACTGCAACATTACAGACAGACAGGAATTTATGGTAAACTGTTTAGATTTGGAAAAAGAATCCTATAATTGAACCAATATTGTCAAATGTATTGCATACTATTGTAACTTCACAGTAATCAAAATCAGACATCAAGGTTTCTATAGAAGCAGCAATCACAGATTGCAGTAAAGTATACCACTCAAGGGAAAAAAATTGCATTTTGGCAATTTCATAGTCAAGTGTTCCTTATGCTCCTCCAACAGTCATTTGTCAGACATTTTCCTGTTTAAAAGGTGCATATTATTTCTTCTCAGTCCTCGTGAGACTTCTCTGCAATGACTTTGCATTCATACTGGAAAACAGAAATTGACAAAATAATATTAATTTACATAACTAGTGAAAAAGATTTGAGTGATTTTTCTACAAAATGGGTGATAAAATAGTTCTTGTTAAGCTCCACTCTGATAAATTTGATCTCCTTAAGTTCTGTGTACATACTGGTGACTGCCATTTCTGTCCCCTGAGCAGATCAGACTTTGGGGATGGCCTGATTTCTCCCCAAACACAGGAGCTCTTAGCTCACGGTCCTGAAAGTATGTAACAGAGTGTACTGAGCAAAGCATGGGTGTACTCTGATCTACAGACTGATCAGCTCACTAAGTACACCAACAGAAATGATTGCTGGTTTCTACCTCACCGCACACCCTCGAGCCAAATAGTTGGCTGGATACATGGAGGAAGAAATGATAAGTACATTTAAACTTCTACTAGGAGGCAATCAACCCCCCTCCTCCAGACTCACCATTGCCAGCTGCCTGCCAATATTGCCCATTGTTATTCCACCAGCAAAAAATATACATGGCAACCAGGAACGGACGTAGAGGAAGTCTGGGGATGTGTATCTGGAAAAGAAGACACATTTTTGAGCTCAGTGTTGTACAATACAGAGTCCTCCAGACACAAGGCAAACTCACAATTAGGAGGATATTTTAACTCAAAAAGATCCACATTATAGAAATTTAATTTCTTGCAGCAAACAACAAAGGAGGTTACTTATTGATTATGGCTGCATTTATTCAAAAAACAAAGTGTGTTACATCGTTGGCAAGGTAGCAATTTTATTTCAATTCGCATCTCCAACTAGATTTCTCCCTTACACTCAGATAAGAGCTTTCACAAAGAGTCCAATTTGTGCTGTGCTCAAAATTAGGTGCTGACAGCTTTGAAAATCATGTCAAATTATACCCCTTCAGTTATTCTGATTCAATCTTACAGCTTCAGAACATTATCATTTCACCCCAGGGGAGCAAATACTTACTGATAAACTCCATTGTACACCAGAAGCTGTGACACCAACGTGGCCAGGAAAGCAATTCCTACTCCAAGACCAAAGCCACTTCGTGACCTGTCAAAGGTCCACCACAGCCCAATGGAGAGGGCTGCCAACGTGAGAGACAGCTGGATATTGTTGGCAAAATCCACCTTCTGTGCTGGCTGTTAAGGATCAGCTTGGAAATACCAAGTACAAGGATAAAGCAATTTTTGTCATTCTATTTTGGCACAATGGAAAAAAAATATCATTAAGACAAGTACAGTGTTACCTGTATCACCTCTCACACAGCTATCAGATGTGAGGAATTAAGGATTGCAATTGTCAATATTTCAGGAAACTAAGAACTTATGATACTTCTTCAAATTTTAGGGTCTCTGCACTCTACAAGACTAAAGAGCCTCTTCCCCTACCAAACAATCAAGCATTTTATACAGACACACGATGCACATGTTACTTCTCACCCTCACCTGGCTCTTTATTGCATTGAATATGAAATCTTAAATCTAGCATTAAATTTCTTAAACTGATAGGGATTTACCAAAAAAAGGTATTTATCCCCATTAATTGCACTTTTGTTTAAATTACATGATGCTTTACATTCAGTTCAGCATTAAAATGTTAATGTGTTCAATAAATCAAAATGAAAATCTTACTGGAAAATGCTCATGTAAATCAACAATGAAAGTCAGTTTTGTCAGCTTGTGAAAGAATTGTGAAGTCACTTCAGATATTTTTGTGCATTCCACATCCTTCAAAATGTTTTGGAAACACTAACTCATTCTCATTACTCCTGTGCAAAACAGATAATTAAAAAGGGGCTTGTCGTGTTGCTTTTGCCTGAAAGAAGACTTATGGGATAACAATATAAAAACCCCTGTCCTATTTCCTCACAAAAATCTGGAGGGAGACCTACCAGAAATGAGAAACAAGCCTGACTAACTGAAGTAAATAATTACAGGATAAAAATCAATAGCTCCAGAAAAAGTGTCAAGGAAGATGGAACCCTCACCAAATCTGGCAATGTGCAGAACTGGCAACAGTTGAAGAGAAAGCAGTCTGGAGAGCTGTCAAGCAGGAAATACAGACAGTACATTACTGATGTCCTGGGATATGGGGAACAGCTGCTAGAGAACTGCAGAAAATTCGCTGTAAATAATCAGACCTGTGTAAAAAGGAGCTGTCAACTCTTATTTCTTAAAAGCAGCAAAGCTGCAACGGGCTCACCCTACAGGTACAGGCCAGGCAGTGAGAACCACAGCACCAGAGCAGAGCATCTCTGGAAGGGGAGTGAGGTTTGTGAGGGACAGTGGGAGGGACTCAGAACCTCAGCAGCTCCAGCTCATCCAGCCACACTGGAGAGCAGAGGGTGGGGAAAAACCACACAGCAACAAAACCCATCAGTGGCCAAGCAACCCTAGTGAGAATTCAGCCAGTTCTCCCACCTTTCACTTAATGTGCCCTCTCTTCCTGGGAATGAGGAGATCCAGCAGCACAAAACCAGAACTTTTAGCACCATTTTTGTGAACTGTGCTGGAGATGAGCATTGCAGAGACGATCAACTTTTTTTCCAAGACCCCAACTTTCACCAGCAGACCCTGGTTTTAGCTGACAGAGGAGGCACTAGGCATAATTGCAGAAAGCCTCTCAGATGAACAGCACTGCCAGTAAGGTGCAAAAGTCCATGAGAAATGCATCCTGTCACCCAGAGTGCTCTCTTGGCATCAAGGAAGGCATCCTTTGCAGAAGGGGGTAGCAACATTTCCTGGCATTGTATAGTCCTGGGTATTCCTGGTCCTGAGCTTTCCCTACTCTTTGCAAAGTGCATGTGCTTCATTCATGACCTCAGACAGGGCCTCAAACTCCTACTATGGTATTAATAGGACACCAGCTTGCAACAACCTAAAGCACTTTTCTGTAATACCTATGGCATCAATATCTTCCCACACTGACTTTAATTATTCAAAGAAAATAAAGACCCTAAGTAAAACAAAGCCCACTATTGAGACATCCCTAATGAAAATATTTTTCAGAACAGAAAGAAGTGAGACTCTTCAGCTCCAATATTGCTACAAATTTGACACTAACACATAATCTGCCTTCTCCTTGCAAAAATGCTGCATGTTACACCTTTAACACCAATTCAAATTCACCACAACTGACTGTGTGAGCTGTTTTTCAGAGGAAACCCATTTGTTACCACCAATGTCATTTGGTTATAGGATACAGCACTGGCATGATTTATTCCCACAAAGACTGCTACACATCGCATGACACTGGACCATTCTCTCTTGAACTTATGTGGCTCTCCCAGATGTCTGTCCATGCAGGGGTACAATAACCCAATCACAGCTGTGGAGACAGGAGAGAAAAAAGGCCCTGAAGTTAAAGCACTGGCAACATTTAAGAGCCTAGAATAAAAGCTATCTAGACTTTGACAATTACAGTCACTACTAAAACACATATTTTAAGGATAAACAGCACATACATTGTAAAAGAGGAATTTCCAAAAGTTTCATTATTTAAAAAAATTCCATAGAGTTCATCAGCATCTTCAGCCACTGCAGCAGAAGTAGCAATACAGAGACAATTTGAACCAGGGGCAGAGGATGACAGAGCTCTCCCCCACACCAAAGGCTCCACTGTAGTTCAGAAAGAGCACTAATAGCTTACAGGTTGGCACTTCCAAAAATCCCACACATGAAACATGTTTAAAATAACTGCAAAACCAACACACCACAGTACTGGTGTGGTTTATAACATCAATATTTTGTGTTTCCTTCTGTTCTTGTTACAAGCAGGTTTTGTTTGGATAACATTTTTCTCTTTTTCAATGCTACTCTCAAGCTCACCCAGAAGAGAGAATGCCAAGAGCCTACAGTAGCTGTTGAATACAGAAAGCAAAGAGGAATTCCAGCCCCAGGGAATTGAGATGCTCTTCCAAAATTTCTTTGCAAATGTGTTCTCTACTGCAACAGCAGCTAAAAAGATTTTTACCAACCACATTAAGGAACTATAATGGTGCCTTAATATTAGACTGCAGTGGTGTGAGCACAGCAGAGCCTGAGCCTTTGGTACAGACTGCAGAGCCTTCAGTCCAGCACACTGCTGGGGGTAACACTGCAAATGCTCTTTCCTCTGCCACAGAGGAAACTGATCCCCAGGATTCAGGAAAATAAATCATCAGTAAAACTGGAGTGGAAAAAAAAATCTCCCTGAGCAATTTTCCTGCCAAAGGCCTTGGGCCAAACTCATGACTAATAATGGTGATGGATGAAAGGACTTTCCTGAATGCAGTCTCGATCATCCCTGATTATAAATATGCAAAATACCTTTATTCTGCTCATAATAATAAACCATACTGCAGAGAAATGTTACGTCAATTCCACGAAGGCTGTGCAAGTACAAATGGTAAGAAAATGGGTGAATTATCAGCATTTACCACAGAGGTTCCCTGTATGCATGCCAGCAGAGAAGATAAGGAAAAAAAATGGAGAAGACTAATAATGAAGAAAAACAAACCCTGAACACCTCAACAGAGTGACTCCTGCTGGGAAAAGCTAATTAAGGCTGTAGTATCTTTAAATCAGATGACTTAAAAATCAAGTACTAAAATCAAACAGTGTACTTTGCAAGCCATATCCAGCCTTTCCATCAAAACTACCAACCCATCAGGCCCAGAAAGACCCACAAGCTTCTTGTGAGATGATGGCAAGATGTAGCCTTCCCAAGTTCCCTGCAGTGTTCTTAGACAACCCAGGAAAGCACAAAAACTAATTCCTGGACATGTGTATGTGTGTATACAAAAAGACTGGAAGGATACTAACAGCTCAATGAGGACAGTGATGCTGAAAGGTAATTTTTTATCTTCCCCAACTCTCACACAGTTTTTTGCAACTACCTCTGTCAGCACACCAGGCATAGACACATGACTGAACTTACCTGATGCTGTGCCACAGCAAGGTGGCACCCACCAAGCTGAGGAGAAGATGCTTGTGATCACATCAGGGGGGAAGAGAGTAACGTTTCTCTGGATCTGAAGCAAGTTTAATACTAATGCAAGAAATACACCAATAAAAAACAGCACTACACCACGAATTACCAAATTCATGCCACGACTGGTTACAGATGAAATGTATGGGCCACACTTTTTTGGTAAGGTTGGCATTGCATCATTTTCTGCCATGACTTCTTAAGTTATCAGAGGCATCCAAGAGGCTGACTGAGGATTCACTTGCAATCAATATTTCAACTCTCTTCAATTAGGAGACACCCAAACCCTGAAAAACAATAAAAAAAGAGTGAAAATTCAGATATAAGAAACATTACAACTTATTTCGAGATTGGGTTGAAAAAAATGCCTATTATATTTTTTCTGAATTTTCTGAAGAGGCAATTAGTCCTTTGATAGCAGAATCAACCACAGCTACAAAAATGCCTTAGAAAGGGAATAGGTTTCACAACCAGTTTTTTTCTTCTAGGAGACAGAGGAGGAAACATGTGGGATGGGACAAGTAGGAATGTGAAAGTACATTCCAGGAGGTGAAGAAATGACACAGGTATCAGATGGAAGAAAGGCTTGCTTTGCAGTAAGAATAAATTGGTTTACTCCCTTCCTTGAAGCAACAACTGGAGAGATTATATAATTCAGCAGCAAGTAAACACAGCCCTCAATTCCAAGTCAGTCACAGAGGTTCAGAGACCTCTTTTCTTGAAGACACACTAAAAAAACATTTCTCAACTGGAAAGTGAAATCTCTGAAGTAACTTTCAGGCTGGAGTCAGAATTTCAGCAATCCTGCAGCATACATGTTTTGTAACCTCCAGTAAGAGCAAACAGCTCAGCAAACAAGAGCAGTAACTTAACAGAGAGAAATATTTACCAAAGTAACACACACATCTGGTGAAAACTGCCCTACATCATGACAAACCCCAACTGCAATCAGGCACAGAAGCACCCGAGGGCAAAGGAAAAGGAGCTCCACCTGCCTTCGCACTAGGAAGCCTCTGACATGAGTAACTGCCCGCGCTACAGGAATGGCAGAGTTCCCACCCCAATCCCTTCCTCAAAAAAAAACAAAACCTGTCCATCATGAGTCTTGTTATACATGGATCCAGTGCCACATTTATGTACAACAGCGATTTTGATCGACAGCTTAGCCACCTGGAACTTCAGAAAAAAAGCCCTGACATTGTTTTTAAATCTGAAACTGCCAGCTGGTAGCAGCTTCTGTTA
This sequence comes from Haemorhous mexicanus, assembly GCF_027477595.1. Classification (NCBI taxonomy): domain Eukaryota; kingdom Metazoa; phylum Chordata; class Aves; order Passeriformes; family Fringillidae; genus Haemorhous; species Haemorhous mexicanus. The sequence continues at coordinate 8,463,728 of NC_082348.1, read as the reverse complement.
ACTCTTATTTATGGCACATGGGGAGCCAAACCAGAACATCCATCCCCTTTCCTCTCAGCTCCAGCCAAGCCCGAGGAAGCTCTCTGCAGACACAGCAGCAGAGCAGAGGACTCAGCATTCATTCACTTCTGCTGACTGAAAGCCAAAAGGAAAGTTAAGTACATCGAGGCTAGTTAAGATACTCCAGCCAACTGCACAGATGTGATGCCACACCATGGCATACTCCATCACATGAAGAAAGTTCCAACAGACGGGAAAAAAAAAAAGAGGACAAAAAAGAAAAAAAGTTCTCTTCATACAAAACTTCCCACTGGCAGTTTGGGGAGGCAACAGTGTCTTCCTAAGAACACAGGCTCTCTTCCACACAGCCAATTCCTCACGTTCCTTGTAATCATGAACACACCTTGGGGGGGGAAAAGAGAACTACCAAGGTGTCGGGCTTCTTCGTCTGCTTCCTGAGTCAGATTGCCAGCCTTGATGTCTGTATCAAGGCTGGCACTGGCACTGCAACACTTCCTTCAAGCAAAAAGGAGGTGCTCCAGATTTTTCTTTCCTGCTCTGAATGGCACAGCACTGGAGCATAGCATACTTGGATCATACTTTTAGCCTCCAGCAAAGAAACCATGGAGTCACAACATCATTATTGCTATTGAGAGTCACCCTCGTGTCTCCTGGGGCTTTGGGATTGCCTGGGATTACACCAGGTAATCACTGGAATTCTCAGAATTTACAGGAGTCTTTCTAACACATGGCATTGGAGGCTATAGCTCCCAATTACAAACTCTGCAGGAATACTGTGCTTAACATGGGTTTTCAAACTGTTATGTCCCTTCTCAGCTTTGGCTTGCCCAGGGAAATAAACTAAGCTCTTAACTCTCCACTTCCTTCACCATCCCAACAGCTTTTAGCACTTCCTGAAGTCTGCATATCCCTTTTTTTAAATGCATGACCCAAGCTGATATATAAGGAAGCTCACTCTTTTAGTTCTTCCTCTAATGAGCAGCACACAGGTTAAGAGTTTCTTTTTTCAGTCATAAAGCGGTTTGCTCATGTCCTGTGATCCTTTACTACATTCCAGTCTCTCCTCTTTCCTGTTACTGAAGTACTTGTTCCCTGGCACCAGCTCCAGACCTTGCACACTGCATTTCAGCTCGTAGGTGTCATTTATTTCTGACAGCCAACTTCAACCCACTTTTCCTGCAGGATCTCTCAGTCCTCTTTGGCCCTGCAAATGTTGCCAGCTTTGGGTCCTCAGCAAGCATCTTACTGCACCCTATTTTGTGCACCAAGCTTATCAACTAAAACAGAATCATAGGATCTTTTGGATTGGAAGAGACCCTAGAGACCATCCAGTTCCACTCCCCAAATACGGAGAGAGATCAGCCCAAGTCCCTGTCTTTGATGAAATCTAGAAATAATTTCCCTGCACTGATTATTTCCCCATTTTACACTCTCTCTTGGTATCTCCCTCTAACAAGACTCTGCTTCTTGTAATTCTTCATCTACAGGAATCTTCAGCCTAACTAAGAATCATCAACTATCCCACATGGCAATACTAATGTAAACACTGATCAGCTCTTACTGGTTTTTCTCCTAGAAGTGCTGATGATCAAGTAAAAGTCCAATTTTATTTCAGTATAAATCACTTTCAAATCATAAAACCTGCACTTGTATAATTTCTACATATGCCATTCAGCCAATACATATTTCATTCTGAAGGCTTATCTAAATGCAACAGGAAGGAAACCACTTACTGCTTCTTCACAACGACTGCAGGTGCAAGTTATTCAAGACACCAGAACAGATTTTTATTAGCAGGTAAACAGCCTGACCACAGCAAGGGCACCTGGGTAGGTACATACTGACAGATGTTCATGAAAGTAATTCAAAGTCTGAACCTAGCATGATGTAGTTGTTTGCACCTGGTGGTTTCTCACCCTACACATATAATTCCTAGTTGTTTTATCAGTTTCCAGATTTTCCACTGACCCTGAGACCTTCTGGCATGCCACAGAGCAACAGCAGAATGAAGCAAAGTGATCAGTGCTCAGGAAACATTCTTCATTGCCCCAGACAGGCAAAGCTCTCAATGCCCTGGCGCAGCACAGATATATACTACCATCACCTCTCATGGAAATCAAATTACTATTGCTAAAGACTCCAGTTCTTTCTGACTAGAAGGCCACTGTTCCTGCAGACAGTGGAGACTCTGTCTCCTTTTAAGCCTTATGCTTTACTGCAGGTTGCCTCTCAGATAGGAACAGATCGCAACATATTGAACCAACAAGACTTCTGAGCCCTCATTTCCTGGGGAATGCACATTCCCAGCTGTGACACGGCACTGAAAGCTGCAGGCTTGGCACTGCCGGAGTCTCAGCTGCACTTCCCTGCTCGCTGGCACACGCGGACTCCAGCCCAAGCTTTTCAACACACCGTGCACCACACACGACTCGCAAGGCAGCCACACGGTGTCTGGCATTGCGCAAAAAGTTAACAAGTAAATTATCACCCTGGACATTTTTAAAACACTCAGTCACTTAACTGTCTCCTAAGGAGAAGATCCCTCCTGCTCCCCTGAGCTCTCCCTGCGCACCGAGAGCCATTCACAACTTCTGACACCGCACAGACACACCGGCCACGGCGCGCTGAGGCCGACAACGAGAGGGTTTATTTGGGCAACACCACGCAGGAGATAGCACGAAACCATCCGTCTGCAGCGAGCCAATGCCAAAAGCAAACAAAACCATCGCCTCTCAGCCATCGGGCGGCGGTTCTGCCCCGGACCCCGGGCCAGGGGAGCCCAGCCCGCCTGGGCAGCGCCGCCACCTCCGGCCCGGCCCGGCCGGCGAAGGGGCCGCGGGCCCGGGCAGCCCCGCCGGGCACGGGCTGTCCCGGCTGCCGGGGAACGGCCCCGCCGGCCTCTTCCCTCCGTCACCCCCGGCCCTAACCCGAAGCACCGCCCCGGCCCGCGGCCAGCAGAAGCCGAGGGGCGCCGCTACCCGCCCGGCTCAGCCCGTCCCCCCGGCCCGCGGCTCCACAGCCCCGGCCCGGCCCGGCCCCTCCGCAGCGCCGGGACTCACTCGGCCTCCGCCATGTTCCGCAGTCCCCGCCCCGCGCAGCCTCCGCAGCGCCCGCCGGGCCTCGGCCGTGCCGGGCACGGGCAGCGCGGGGGGGCGCGGGATGCTCGGCCGGGAGCCGCCCGCTCCGCCTCGGAGAGCGCTCGGTGCCGTGGCTGCGGCTGCGGAGCGGGCCCGGAGTAGGGCCAAGAAGTTTATAAGAGGAGCACTTCACTTGGAGTGCAGTGTGCAGGAGTAATGGGTACAAATTGAAAGACAGGAAATTTGGGTCAGGCATTAGGAAGAAGTTCTTTACTGTGAGGGTGATGAGACCCTGGAGCAGTTGCCCAGGAGGGCTGTGGATGCCCCAAGCCTGGCAGTGTTCAAGGCCAGGTTGGATAAGGCCTTGGTCAGCCCGGTCTATGCGAGCTGTCCCTGCCAATGGCAGGGGGTGTTGGGACTGGATGATCCTTAAGGTTCCTTCCAACTCTTAACATTCTGTGATCCAATAATTAGAAAAGCTGGATGTGCTAGGCTGTTTGCCCCATGGCCACACTCCCAGCTGGGCTGGGGGCAGCCCAGCCTGTTCCACCTTCAGGCACACACATGGTGGGAATGAAGTCCTCGTCCCCAGCTGAAGCTGCCAACCCAGCTCCGGCCCTCCTGAACGCCTGGTCCCACAAGGACTTTCTCATATGTTTGACTTTATTGATGGAGGACAAAATTGCACATCTCCATATTCCAGAAGCCATGTTTTCAACTCCAGCTTGGGCCTTTGGGGGAAAATGTACAACATGAAGCAGAAAACAATTTGTTTTAGTCTGTCTTAGGGATGGTAAAGGCATCACAGTAAAAACCACCATTTATATATGTGAGAAGGAATATGTGAGAATAATGCTGTTGCATTCATTTGTATATCAGATATATTCTTATATTATTGTATTAATGAACTCTTTTCTTTCTCACACTGATACTGAATACTATTTATTAAAAAGATTTGCACATTGCATTTCCCCAAGCTTGGTATTTCACTGCAAAGACTTCGACAGTGCTTTCTGTATTATGAGGTCTGCAGAAATCCAGTGCCTATCCTCTTACAGTTCTCAGAATAATGACTGGGTAGGATGAAATTTGTAGCTGTTCACTGCAGTGGCATGTTTAGTGATAACTGTGGTTTCTTTGTGCTGGTATGTTGTGATCAGCAGTGTCACCAAACGTGCAAACTCAGAGGGGAGGATATGGGTCTATAACAGGCATATTAAGAATGGAAAAGGGAGATATTTGCAACAGCAAAAACCTGTTGTGGTTTAGATGAGCAATAAATGAATTTTCAAATCGTTCAACTTTGGCTTTTGTCACACAGAAACAAAGTCTTTTTCTTCTCAGTAATTCTGCTGAGCTGCCTGCCCTGTCTGTGGTTTAGATGGTTATTTTGCTGTACTTGAATGCCAAATTCTGGATCAAGAAAGACAAAAGGTTTTTCTAATCAAATAAAAATCTTTCCTTAACGTCAGATAAATGCCTTTGGCCAGCCATATGCCTGAAGCAGAATAAAGTGCCTTATTTATTTGTGCCTTAAAGACCAGGACCACCAGAGAGCCTGAAATCAGAAACTTGGAAACATGAAGTGAATGCTGGAGGGAAAAATGTATGGCATAAGTAGATGGAGACTGCCAGTGATTGCTGGCATCTTTTCTTCTCCAGACACTTGTAAATACTGTCAGGTAATGACTTGTATATCAGTAAATTTGGATTAGTTACAGTCAGGTCTGCTGCTGTGTTTGGTGCTATAAAATCACAAGATCTTAATTCCTACCAAAAAAAAAAGTGACCACATGACAAATATTACCCATATTAATAGAGGTCTATTAAAAATATTATGTGAGAAAATAAATAACCAGTGCTGGTGTAAATCACTGCAACTCCAAGGACTTGATGGCATTTCCAACTCACAGCAGCTGAAGTCTCTGTCCCTACATCCATCTGATTATCTCAGAGAGCACAATATCCTATTGCATGAATATGGGAGAAGCATGAGGGAAAATCATACAAAAATGTATCTGAATTGGAAATTGCCAAAATAAATGCATTGTTAAATATTTTTACAGAGAAAGGAGGTAGAGATATGACCTGAAGAGAAGTGGCATCTGCTCTGAATTGACTGGAATTGCTATGAAACATTATGGGAGAATCATCTCTTGGAAAGCAGCACAGAGTTGTTTGATTGCACTGGCTGCAGAACAAGATAATACAGAATGTTCTGAGTTTAGTTTTGGGACGTTGGTGTTGCTCTGGATATAATAAATATGACAGTGAAAAACTCAGGGAAGCTCATACAAAGCAGAGGAGCCTAATGCAGCCACATACCTATAGGAAAAGTGGAATTGTAGCACATACCTATAGGAAAAGTATGTACATTTGTAGCACATACCTGTAGGAAAAGTGGAATTTTAGCACATACCTATAGGAAAAGTGGAATTGCTCTCCTGTTCCTAACAGTGGCTTTTTAAAAGCTGTACTTTGTAAAGGCCCTCAGAGCTGCCTCAGGCACTGGTTGAGTGCCAAGGCCAGTTGGCTTGACTGGAGGTGTGTCCACAGCAGGACTCTAAAGGAATAGTAAGAAGACAATTGATTCATGGCTGTATGGATGAATGGGTGAGAAAGTAAAAAATAAAATAAGAGAGTCGGTAGAAAAAACTTAACCCAAGTGTTTGTGTGGTGATCCATGATAAAATATCAGGTGTTTCTGAACACCTGTATCACATGTAACTTGGGAAAAGCCTATGTGTATGGCAAGAGAAAGCCTTCTGTAGAAGTCTGGAGCTGATTCCTGGTAGAGCTTCCAGAATATATATAAATAAAGGACAACATCAGGTCAAAGTTTTTGTTCTTTCCCAAGGCCTTTGCTGTGTACAGTCGTGTGACAGCCACAGTGCATTCTTTGTAAGAAAACCATCTGTGTGGGAGCCTTGTTCCCAGGGATTAGGCCAGGTTTCCATTCTGTCAGGTGCATGAGTGAATATCCATAGAGCTCTTCAAGCACAGTCTGCAGATCCTAAATATCTATGACAGCCCTTCTGCAGAAGCCTGTTTGTGAGCTGTGCTGAAGCATGGCCAATGACCAGCAGCAGTTTTGCAACAAAGAATTCCTGTCCCTCCTTCATTCCACTTTGCAGACAACTATATCAAGTATTGATGTTTTCTGGGGCCTTTAGCTAGGATTGTAAAAAAAAAAAAAAAAAAAAAAAAAAAAAAAAAAAAAAAAAAAAAAAAAAAAAAAGATGTTGTAAGTTCTAAAAACTCTTCAGGAATATAAATCTCTTCCAAAGCCTTTTTGGAAGTTCTCCATCCATACAGAAGCCTTCTGGAGGGCCTTCACAAATAAAGAATAATAGAACTGGGCATGTTTTCCAGAAATGCCTTTTATCTCACTAGCTGAGGATGCTGTTTGGTGTTTTATTATCTGCAACAGGAGGTGCAGTAGCCACCCAGGTTAGCACACAGCTGGGTCACAGGAAGACAGCAGCAGGGCTGACAAGTCCTGCAGCACAGGAGCTTGTTAGGCACAAAGAGCAGCATGCTGTGAGCTACTCTGGGGTCTTGGCAGCAGCGCAGTGAGCAGTGCACAAGTTCTATAAAATTGATTTTCCAATAGTGTTGGCATTTTAGAGAGGAAAGGGAAAAGAGACAGCAGCAGTGTGAAGCCATTGGATCACATGCGTTCTCACATATGAAAAGGGCTTGTGCTTATCTCAGGTTAGCAACAGGATATGCAGTTTTAGGGCAGCTATCAAAGGCATTTTTGTTTATTTATTTAGCCACTTGCAAAAGACTCTGAGTTGTCAGCTCCAGGGGCTAAAGTCCTTTATTTATGTGTTGAAAGGTGCTGGATGAACGAATGCAGCCTGGGTTTCCCTGTGTCACTCTGCCAGCGTGGCTCAGCCCTGATCTGGTTTCCACACTCATTCATACTTGCTGAAATAGTCACCTAGGGAGTAAACACTGCCAGCCATGGCCGTGGTTTCTGAGATATGGAGTCCAGCCCAGTCAGAAATTTGCCAAGATAACCTCATTGCAACATGTGCCAAAGACCCACAAACAGCTGGAGCATTGAAAGACTGTGACATTTAAACATGATACTGAAAATGCAAGGTAATCACCATCATGTTAGAATGCATCCAAATGTGGAATTTAGAAATTAAAGACTTCCTACCACATTTTTATATATGCACAAGGCAATATCTAGGTTCAGGGGACAGACTAAATAGCTAGGACACTGATATTCAGTGTATTTTTTTCAGTGGTAATTTTTTTTTGTGGTGGCTTCTGGTGAGAAGCAAGGACAGTGTGGAGCCTGAAGGTACACGGGGAATGTACATGAATGCATTCTAGTCCTGTGAGTGTGTGCATCTGTCATAAGTGTGTCACTAGCTAAGAGTCAAAATAAGGTCAGTGCAGTTGAGTAAGTAGATTTTAAAAAGGGCAGGAAGGAAATTGTCAAATCAAGCTAAAAATAGATGGCTAAGTGGATGAGGAAAATGCAAACAGGAAAACTGCAGTCTAGAACAAAAGCAGCCTTGCACAAGAAGTTAAATTTTTTTCTGGGCTTGATTGAAAATATTTTAAATATATGTGTCATTGAAGTTAGAATGAAAATTAATGTATTTTAAGTTTGGAGGTTCACAGTTTCTCTATCCATTAATCTCTCTCAGATTCTCTTCCTTCTTCCTTTCCTCCCTCCTTTCCCCTCTCCTCCTTCATTCCCTTTGTGGCATCTCAGATCCACAAGGAAGGAGAAGATTGTAGGAACTGCACTTCAAAGCTTCTGCCCAGGATCCCAAGGCTTTCTGTGTAGTCATTAGCAAGCTGTCACACTGACAACTGCATTTGGCAATACTGTTGACTGAATTTATTTCAATTGGCACTATATTTGTAGAGATGCAGACTTTAAACTTAGGCCTACAAAAAATATCAACAACTCATTTTAAATTATTGTGAGATAGGGCAATAACCCACCCTGTTTTGCCCTTCAGTGTACGAAGGCAGAGTGTGAATCTCTCAGGCACACATCTTGAGGTGCTGCTGTGCAGGCTCAGGAGTTGGACTTGATGATCCTTGTGGGTCCCTTCCAACTCGGGGTGTCCTATGAATCTATGAACAATTTCTACCTCTGCAGATTTACAGTCCAGAGAGAGCAACAGATTCCTCTGCAGGTGGCAAAAAGAAATAGCACACACAGAGTGTGATCATTGTGCTCATTTGATGCATCTATTTTAAGTCAAAAAGTTGTGTTCTGGAGAGGCCTGTTTCTTTCCTTCACCTGTTGCAGATGGAAAAGGTGCCAAACTTCATAGACATCCAGCTTCTAGGCCTCAGAATAAGGAGATAATGATGTTATCCTGTGTAATTTGCTCAATAGCCCAGGTTATCTGGGTCAGTGTTGAGGAATGTTTGTGTTGCAGCAGTCTCAGGCACTTCTGTCAGACAGCAATCACTGCTGGCATTGACAGTGCTGGGAAGGACACATTACAGAGCAGTTTGAGAAATGTCTATTCCTCTTAGCCAATGGAAATCTGCAAATTTACAGTGACAATTCAAATATCACAAGTTCTCGTTTCCAACAAATATTTCCATTTTGGAGCATTCAGCTTCCTCACAAATTTGACCTTTCCCTCAGAAAGCACAAGATGCAAATGCAAAAGTAAAGGAAAGAGAGCTCACTTGGAAACACAATTTTCCATTAAAAGCAGTTTTAATGAAATATATTCCATCAGCTGGAGTTGCTTTTGACAGTCAGTAAGCGATGCAGGTACCTAAACTAAAAGGATTCATGGTCTGTCTTAGAAATACTTTAAGGCATCCAGGACACCTGCATGGAGCTGGGGATGTGGCATCAGCCTGCAAGACCCTTGCTGAGGCTGGGCTGGGGATGGGGTGGGACACTCCAGGGCATCTGGAATAGCATTGCACACCCTGTGTCTGCACAATTAGTCTCAGAATCTCTCCAATTTCAGGCAATAAAACATCCCATCTGATGCCATTACTAGTGGGCTGTCAGAGCCTGATAAAGGAGAGGGGGCAGCAGCACAGTGCCCTTGAACCTCACCCTAAATTCATGACACTCTTTTGGCCCCTCCTGGTTATTTTGCCCCAGAGCAGCCAGAAATTCCTGCACTGGAGCTCCGTGCTGTGATCTCCAGCAAGTGCAGCACACTGGGAGCTGGCTCAGCCAGTGCCTCCATCCAGGCCCAGAGCAGGAGGCAGGATGCAGGGCAGGCACTCTCAGCAGGAGCCTGAGCTGTCCTGGGAACACTTGGAGCACATGGCATGCAGCCACAGCCAGCCTGGCAAGCAAAAAGAGAAGTCTGATGTTGGGCAACTGGATTGTGCAAGGAACACCAGGATAAATGGAGCAGTAACTAGTAATCAAATCTGTGAGTCTCCCTGAAGCTATAAAAAGACAAGGAGGATTAATAATTGTCTGAGTCAGCATTATTATATATATATATATTTTTTTTTTTAAGTCTCAGGGTCACAGAGGCAACATTGGAGAGCCATGTGGTAGAGCAGGAAGATGAGAACAACTGGTCCAGGCTGGCTGCAGCTCTGAGCAACCTGGTACAGTGGAAGATGTTCCTGCCCATGGCAAGGAGGTTGGAACAGGATGATCTTTAAGGTCCTTTCCAACCCAAACCATTCTGTGATTCTATGGGAATATAGTATAAATGGAATTGGAATTGTAGAGTTCTCAGGTCTTTTCCTATTTCATAATTATATTATCACTTCTGCTATAATCGCTGTGAAAAGATAAAGAATTGTCTCTTTATTCTATAATGACCCACTAGTTGGTGTCAGCAAAGAATTGTTAGGCTGCCCTTGATTTCTGAGCTACTGCTTAAACTTGACCTTTTCTGATGAAAGCAGGGGCTTAGGCATGTTGTGTAAGATTTGATGTTACTACCAGAACATGGGGTATGAACCTTCTGGACTTATATTTTAATGTGATGGCAAATGGATCTGTTAACAGCATCAGTTATATTCTCTTCCACATATTTTTAAGTTTTAATGAGGAAAGCTTAAGAAGGTTTAATGAGAAAGATATTTTTTTTTAATTCTTATCTCTTTTAGTAGAATTATCACACACAAGTTGAACTAAAGTCCACAGGACTTCAGAGGTAATGAAAAATACGTTCCCAGCTGTGCTGCTGATGTGGAACACTGAACTATGACCAGCTTTAAGTGGCTCCTGGGTTTTGTCTTAGCCCTTTACTCCTACACTACACATTTTGAATGTGAATTTCTGCTGGCATTGTAAATTTACCCCAGCGAAGAATTTGGCCTTAATGTTGCAGAGGCAAAATCTCAGTATTGTGTTTGTGTTTGGATTGTTCTTAGTGGGTTTTTTTTGGTAAGTTGTTTTCTTCTTTTTGCTCTAGTGATTCATTTATGAAACAAGATGATGAGATTCAGGTTTCTGATGGTCTTTCCATTACCCAGGAATTGAAGTACTCTGAGCAGGCCAGGACTTGCATAAAGATAAACACACATTCTCAAAGTGAACACAAACTCTTTAAATACAGCTTGTGCCCTGTGCTATTTACCCTGCTGATCTTCTGCTGTGGATTTATGGCTGTTGTCACAGTACTTTCTTTTCTGGCCTTTCTTGGAAGAAAGCTTTTTCAAGAACTAAATTAATTAAATTCACAGAGTGGTAAACTAAAAATATTGTCCATACAGATGCACATATATACATGCATATACCTACAATTAGAAAGCAGTTCTTCTGGAGATTTGATCTAAACCTGGCAGATTAGAATATCTGATAATATTAGTTTATTTTGAGTTTAGATTTGCAGGGCAGATGCTGGACTCCAGATAACATAATTACTTTGGGAAAGAGCACCAGCTTCTCGTATGTGCATCCTTAGAGTCTTATGAAGATCCATTCCAAACAAATTCAAAGCCATGTGTCAGTTGCCAAATATATTATTTTTAAAAAGGGAATTTCATGCACCAGTCTTTTTGAGAGTAATCTGCTTATACAATTTCTGGACTCTTAGATCATTTTCCAGCATTTGTGGTGCAGCAGACTAAAGATCATGTTTTATTCCAGTTATGAGATTTTAGCTATATACTATTAGAGGCTTTAAAAGTAGTTTTACATGCTTGTAGCCAGAACATGGGCCAAAATGAGTAATGTTTTGCCATTTCTGCTGCTTCAGAAAAAGTGATCTTAACTTCAGAACCAGCAGTGATGTTACATCTTATATCTTCAAATGAAACTTGGTCTCTTGTGGCTGTGCTGGAAAACTGATACATTTTCTGTTTGCTCTGTAGGCAGCATTTCAGTCATCCTGGCTGTCTCTTTTTCTGCACAATAAATAATGAGTGTCATTCAAGGGTTTTTTCCTTATTCATAAATAAGAAATCTTATCCTCATTTGGTGTACAGCCACTTCAGATGCTTTACTAACATTTTATTGTCTGCCTCACTAACAAATACATTGTCTACCCAGAAACACTGTGGCTTCCCTTAGATTGTTCTATTCATTTGATTCAGGTGGACAATAAAACATGCTGAATGACAGAGTGTCACTGATGACTAGAGAGCTGTAAAAGGAAACCATTCTGCCTCCTGCCTTTTCATCAGTTTTCATGTATCTAAATGTACCCTGAACACACACACTGTATTTTAAAGGCCTTGTGGATACATTTCTATTAATTTTTAGTGATTAAAAAAATAGCAAAAAATAGGTTTCCAGATGTTGAAGATTAATAAACAACCTACTATTGAGAAATGTTGGTTACATGTATTTTTGGTAAATTATTCTGCAGTACTTGGAAAACATTGGAAAACTGAGGGAGGTCCTGCCTCTGCTCTGGGCATATATTAAAGAGATGACTGAGAAATTCCAGTCTGTGACTTGTATCAGGGGTGTGAGTTGGTGGAATGCCTGGATTGCTAACAAAAGACATTTCTTCCTCTCAGGTTGGAGTTTGCCATGTTGCAGAGCCTGGTACAAAGCCAGCACCTCTTGTGTTCCCCTTTGGCTCACACAGTGCACAGGTCTCATGTGCTGCACAGGGATAAGGTGTTATTTACATTTCTTTTTCTTTTTTCATTCTTCCTAGTCAAGCAGAGGTGTAAGTGACTGTAATCTCTCTCTCCATTAACTAGATGTGACACTTCAGCAACTTTAGCCTGACATACATCTGGTTTCCTGGAGCCCCTTATCCTGGGGGATCTACTGGACCTTCAGATGCCCTTCAGGTATTAGATACCCGCTGTGTGATTTTCAAGGTAGCCAGGAGATATTTCTTTCTTTCTGAAATGCAGGTAAAGTTTTTTTTCCTGTTTATCACATATTCGGGCACTATGAGATGGATATGGTGTAAAATAGAGATGCATTGGGAAGCAGCAACGATGGCAGCAGAGGCGAGGTAATTAAATGAACCCTCTTGGACAGGGCTGATGCTGGATGCCCAGAATGTTACAACTCCCTACCTCCTAAAATTACATACACTCTTCACAAGACCTCTTGGTTGAGTTATTTATTTATTTAGAATTTATTTATGTTGCTGCATGTGCAGCTGAATGTTAACTATGACGTCATGCAGTGCTGCTCTGTCTCTGGGTGAAGGTGGGAGTGCAGAGATGTACAGAACTTCCTTCAGTGACATTCCCATCTGCAGATACGCATGAGCTGATAGAAATAACCTTTTGTAATACCCACAATTTTCTGTGCTTCTAATTTTTATTGTGCCTGCTGCCTGAAAGATGATAAGACTTATTCATAAATTCACACTCCAGTGGTTTGATAAATATATAACAGTCTGAAAAGGAGTTTCTTGGTGCAGTGCATGTTATTTATCAGGTCTCAGTTTTCCTTGGATTTGGCCCTAAGGTTTGTTGTTGTTTTTTTGTAGGGTTTTTTTTTGTTTTATTTTGACATTTTTGGCTGACTTCTCTGATCCTCTTCTTACTAAGAGCCACAAGGAAAAATAGCACTTGGGACAGCTAAAACTAAATTTGTTGTGACAAAAAATATGTTTATATACCTTTATTATATTATCTCTTCCTCTCTATCTGATAAATGAGGAGGCGAGAATATTGTAAAGTGATATTCTATAGCAGGCACAACCCTTATCAGTTACTTTCCTTTGACCTTCTGCCTTAGAAAATTAATTCACTTGAGCTGTTCCTACACTAGAACATTAGGAAAAAAATAATGTTAGCACTGGTGAATATAATCTCTGCAGGAAAGCTGGGCAATTATTCAATGGTCTAATCTTATCTCTTGTTTCATTTTTATATGGCAAGTCTACATTTAAAGTATTAGATATACTGTGCTTCTGCTCAGTACCATCAAACCCCAGTAAATAAACGCTGCTAAGTGCCACCATGAGTGAAGGAGCTTATAATGAGAAGTGTGAGCAGCCCTGTGCACCATTCATCATTCTGTTCAGGCCCATATTGGGGCTCTTTTTATCAGCACTATTCGGAGCGGTGTCATCACCTCTGGTATAAATCTTCTGTCAGTGTCTGTCGTCCCCGTGCCCTATTAAACTCATGCTCTCACATAATCACCAAATGTCCTTTGGATGTCTTTCATTAACCTCTGACCTGAACCCTGCTGCCTTCCTGTTGGTAGGTAAATCTATAACATGACATTTGCTTATGATTCAACCTTTATCCTTACTTAATAGTTGTGCCTTTCAATTTTTATTTATTTATTTATTTTTTTTGTTCTGGAGCAAAAAGATAGTTACAATCTTAAGGCACAGCTTGGGTTTTAAAGGCTGGAACACAATATTCACCTAAGTGTCTCCTAATAGATTTTCTAATATTTTTCCACAACTGCATATTGAATCTTATCAGTTGTAAACTGTGGCATTCACATTCTCTGAAAAATCTCTTTGCCCTGGATTTTTCTCTGAGGCTTCTCAGCTTCCCAGGAGAAAAATCCCCAGCAAAGGGATTTTTCAGGGAACGTGAATGCCACAGTAAACTGATGCAGGATGTTAGCCTCTCAAGTAATAATTTCGTTCCTGATAGAAGTTTTCTTTCCCTCAGATATGTTCTTCTTGCTGTGTTTACCTAATCAGAGATTAAAGATTGATTAATTCAAATTCAATTGTGCAGCTGTGCCACAGCTTAGCCTAAAATTTCTGATCCTAGCTACTACACAGGGATAATGATAATAAAAATAAAGCAAGATTGTGTTCCCATGAGGACCAAGTGGGCTGGAAAGTAGTTCCTGCAGTGCTCTCTCTGTGTTGCCAATGTCTTACTGCAAGGCCTTGGTCAAGCTACTTGCTTTTTCTATGACTCATTTACCTCACTTGTAAAACGGGCCATGGTGAAAGTGTGCCTGCAGAATAAAACATGAAAAATGGCTTCTATTTACCTCTTGTGTGCTCAGGAACCAGGCTGATGCTCTTATTAACCCTGTTCAGCTAAGTGTGTGTACAGAGTTGAAAGCATACTGAATTATATTTCTCCCCCTCAGCCCTCCCTCCCCCCCTGTGAATGAGCCTCTAGTTACTCTTAACTATAATTAGTACCAATTAAATAAAATTCTTAACAATTGCAGTGCTGCAAACCCATTGATGAAGGGGATTCCTGGCAGTGAACAGAAAAGGAAACAGTTGAGGTTTGTGCAGGCACTGGAATGAGGGGTTTGTGGAAAAGGCAGGAGTGGCTGCTGTTCCCTGGAGAGGGTTGGAGGAATAGGCTCAGCCTCTGGGGGGAAATGGGAGACAGGGAATGGGTGTGGCACCAGAGGAGCTCAGGGACACAAAATTCGGGTATCAAGAGTGAGACTGTGGGGAGAGAGCAGGGGGGATAGGTGTGGTGAGTGTTGTCTGCAAGGTCCTGTGGTGCTGGTTCAGTCTTTGGAGTGACCACAGAAAAGAGCATGGGGCTTCCTGCAGGAAAATCAGGGTAAAAATATGACTGAATGTACATGGATAGCTTTTGTAATTCTCTGCTAAAGTGCTGTAAATCATCCTGAAGCAATGGTAAACAAAGAAGAGATTAGATGGCTTTATATTCTCCTGAATTTTACATGTACCTTTAATAAGAATATTGTAGCAGAATTGTGTTCATATAAAAATTTCAGCTAATTTATGTAATGGTGACAGTGCTTCCTGCTCCATATAATGCACACACACTCATTAAATCTGTCTTGCTTTTGCTATGCAGGAAGCTAAAGCAAAATGCCAGCAGTTTGTTCCTGAAATTGTCTTTTACTGTATTCAGGAATGGCAAGTAGGTTATGCTTCTCTTTCCTGTTCTGGTATGAGGCTGTCTCCTCACAGCTGGAAGGCCCGTCTCTTCTCAGCTTGTGATCAAGCACCATCAAAATGGAGACAATTTCAGGGAATTGGGAATGAACAGATAAGCCATTTGTCTCTTTTTAAACTTACAGTGTTTTGATCTAGCATTTCTCCCTGGTTTTATCAGTGTTGCCCTCATTTCTCCTTTTTCTCTCTTGTTTTCTTCTATGCTTGGGTTTGTGTTTTTTGATATCAAGGGCGAAAAACCCCAGTCTTGATATTTTTCACTTGATAAAATACCTGGAAGAGGTTACAGGGGTAGCAAAGGAAGCTGTAACAAAGCCCAGCCGTCAGCAGATCCCTGGTGTTGGCTGACAGCTGTAAATCCTCTGCCTCTCTGGAGAGGTTGTTGGCAAATTAAACCATGAGCTGGTGAGATGGCAGCTCCAAAACAGGGGCACACAAATGTCTGGCAAGAGACTGTTGCTAGGTCAATCTGCTCTCATTGGCAAAGGGAAAAACCGGGCAACACATTGTGTGACACCATCCCTGGGCCATCAGGGCCTATTAGTGCCCTTGGGACACTGACCCAAAGCCCTGCAGTGACAGGGAGGTGGGGACAGGGAGCAGGGAGCTACAGAAAATGTGCTGGAAAGGTCATTTCCCTCATATGTGCCTAGTGCCAGTCTTCACTTGGGCATCCCTGGTGATGCCCAAGATGTGACCTGGTACCTGGGCACAGGTTCACTGGACAGGAATCTGTTGTGTCAGGTTTCATTGGAGCTGTTACAATTCCAAATAATGGTAACACTTGTGACAATAACCATAAGGTACAACAGTGCTTCGGAGCTCTAGCTCTGGATCAGATTATATTGTGCTAGGCACAGCAAAGCCCTTTCCATCACCACTGGAGAGTGGGACAAATAAAATCACAAAAGCATGGGAATAGAATTAGGAAATAAAGGACTGTCTCTCTCTACTTTTTATTTGGATTTACAAATACATTTGGAAATGGTTGTCAGGATCGAATCTGGCAAAATGCAGTTGAGAACCTCTGGAAAAAAATGTATTTTGAGGAGAAATGTATAAAGTAAGTCTTTTAGATGGCTCCAGTCCCACAAACCTGAGTGTGCTTTTGATCTGGCCATGGCAAAGCAGAAGATTTTCAACGGATGACAACAACTAAGAGGATTTTGGATGATGGCAGCAAAGAAACACAAAGGGGTGGTTAATTGTGTGACCCACAGGGAGCACTGGAAGACATTAATGGGTATAAAGAGGCCATATTTCCATAAGTGACCATTAGTCTTCTGCAAATGTTCCTTGAAATATAAAGGGATGATTTTCTCTCTCCAATTAATCATCCTAGAAATCCTCCATCGTGTAATCTTGAAAACACGGGAGAGGACTTAGTATCAGTAAATGTTGCCAGATGTACAAAATGGCAGAGTAATGTGTTGTATAAAATGATTTTGGGTGGCAGAAACTGGATAGGAAGCCAAGAATACTGCACCAACATTTGAGCTGTTCTCCGAGAGGCGTTGCCAGCCTCGGGAGGGAGCACTGGATAATTTATAGGTTAACATTTTCTTTTTATGTGAATAGCATTTTTTCTCATTTATAGTTAATTAGGTTAAGCATGCATGGGGAGTGAGGGAGGAAAGACTTTCAGAGAGAATCTAAAAGATTAGTAATTTGAATGAAGTAAAAGAATCTGCTAAAGGATGTAGCTCTGGAATTAAATATGTTGCTATAACAAGTGTAAGTATCAGATAGGAATTTTAAAGGTTCTTACATTAATTATAGCAGTAGCATAAAAAGAGGTAGAGCATATTTACAGATTTGGCACATGGATTCTTTTCCTAAGTAGATGGTATTTCATTTTACTAGAGGAGGAGAAACTATTTGTCCCACCATTTCACAGGTTTATATCTTTTGCACACATTTCTTGTCTCAGGGGTTTTGGTTCACATACAGGATCAGTTAAGGTGAATTACAAGGTAAAATGAACATTTCCTTAACCACTGAGTTTCTTCAAATCTTTTTTCCTGTATAAAACCCTCTTGACACTTTTTGGTTGGATGACTATTTTTTTGGCAGATTCTGTGTGTCCATCTCTACTCAGGGACTGGAACAGTTTCATATAGGTTCCTCTAAAAACTTGGCACCATATCTAGTCTGGGAAAGACACTCAAATGGCTCAGGGTATTGACGTCACCTGGGCTGCAGTTTTTTTTACTGGTGCACAGACCTGTCTAACCCAGCATGGTGATGGTGAGGGTTACACTGTTGGCTGGTATCTCCCACCACGAGGGTGGTGCAGTTCTCCTTTGCAGTGCTGCATCACAGGCTCTGTCCCATCCTGATGTCCCATCTCCCTGGAACAACTGGCTGGTTTCAACCCCAAGCCTGGCTTTTTCACTCTCTGCCCCTGTTGAGTGATCCAGAGCATAGATGCTATGGCCAGAGACAGGATTTTGTGTTCCAGGATCTCTGTGATGAGCATTTTCACCTGAAACACCTTCCACTGTGTAATTTTTGCAAATACTCAAACCAGCTTTTACCAATTTTTAGTACTCTTAAATGTTGGGTGAAGTTTTTAAATGTAAGCATATAAGTTCAAATTTAAGCACTTTTATCCAAAGGATCTGATGTACAAATGCTCCCAGCTGAAGAGTGTGCAGTACTTCTGACAACCAGGCAGGATTTTGAGTTAGATACTAAATATAGATTTAACAGTTTATCCCTTGGCACCCAAATAATTCAAAGAATTATTTCAAGAAATGAGTGATTATTTATACTGGAAAACACTGCAATTTTTATTGCACATGAGCAGTTCCACATGGAGAGTTATTCAAAGCAGCTTAATATTTGTGCTATGCCCATAAATGCCAGTTTCTTTTTCTAGACAAGGATCTTTAAAATATCCTAAAGGAATTGAATGCTGAGCCCTAGTGAAAGTCAGGGAGAGATAAGCACTGAATTTCCAAATTTTAAAAGATCTCAGGGTTTATTGGCTTACCCCCAGCTGAAAAAACAACATTTTAGGATAAATTTGGGGTTTTTCTAACATGACAAGTGTGGTGCAGTAAGTTTAATTGCCCTGCCTTGGATGACCCAGGGAAGCAGAAGCAGAGACAGTAGAACAGAGGCACCTGACTCAGAGCCCATTCACCTCCTGAACCAAAGCCCTTCTCTCAAAGCCAAGGGGATTCTTTCACATGTGCAAGGAGAAATGTCAGACAAAACAACAGCTCAGCCAAGCTCATAGTAGGTTTGGATAAATAGGCTTTGGCCAAGCAGCCTGTGCTGAGAAGAAGAACCCAGACCTTTGAGTTTGCTTCCTGGCAAACTGCACCTGTGCTTCTGGTGACTCCTGGCAAGTCCTTCAGCCTGAAAATCTGAGCAGAATGGCTTACTGAGTGGAGAATTAGCTAACTAACACTGTGCAAGAGCTCTCCCCTCAGTGGGAGACCCTGAGACATGTGCTGTCTCCAGCCTCTTGCAGGGGAGGATTGAATTGCATGAGGGCTCATCTGATGCTGCTGAGGTCATTGGGAGGTATTTTGTTGCATCCTTTAGCCCCAGTACTTGCCCAGGCAGCTCCATGAGCTGAACCTGACTCAGACTGGTGCAGTTTAGGCCTTTTGAGCATCAACCAATTCCCACAGGGCAGCTCAAAGAAAGAGTTGCAGTGATCACTGCTGCCTGTGGAGCAGCACCAGGTCTGAAGGGCAGCATGAGCTCTGCCACTCCTGATTGCTGCACCTCTAAAACATGTCCACAGGAAGAGATTCCAGCACAGAATGTTAACAGGACTTGTCCCTCTGCCCACATGTTGGTCCCTATATGTGGCAGGAATGGTCACAGCAGAAGGACCCAGGTGAGGAACCACAAGACTCTATTTCCTGACATCCCATCTGCTGAGAGAGGCCAGTTTGCAGGTGGACAGCTTTGGGATCAGACAGGTGGACTCTGCAGCTGCTGCTTTATTTGTCCCAGCAGCATCAAATATCTCCTCTCTTCATCTGAGAGAAGAAGGAAGAGAGGTAGGCATATTTTATCAGTGGTAAAAATGGCAATATCCAAGGAGAGGGATCAAGCAGGGATAAGAAGGACTGGTGTGGCATCTCTTCAACACCTGGATCACACCACTGGCAGGTGAAATGCTTCTCCTTGGGCCCGTTGGTTTTCCCATCTTTGGTAATGGCTCCTTCCCTTGCACCTGGGCTTTGTCTCTTCTCCACTCCCATATCTGATCATCAGGGCAGTGGGAGGTGCTAGGTGCACTAACAGCGCCTGGAGAGCTGCATAGTTCTGAATGGCTTTTGCTGTTTCCTTGTGGAATCTATCCTGGAGCCTGTGCCAGTGGATGTTCCAAGGCCTGGCTCATAGTAACATTCCTTTGAGAAATAATGGTTTCACTGGGAGAAGCTGCCAGTACATTAAAAATGTAAGAAGGACAGCATTTTTCACAAAAACATTTGCTGTCAATATAGATAATGAGCTATGTGCTGCTGGTTTCCTTCTTGGGGTGGGAGACAAAGGAGAACTGGACTTTGTGCTGAATGGATGCTTGTGAGAAGCTGGTGCTGTTCAGTGATTCATGAGCAGCTTGCAGACATCAGGAGTAAAGGTTCGTTACATCTCTAATTTTTTTCTTCCTTTGGGCAGGTGGCCTAACAGCCCAACAGCTGATCCTATGTTTGAAATTTAATTTTAATTGAATGCACTGTTAGAGATGCCTTAAATTGACTCTTTTTGTTTGAATTTCCTAAGGGAATTTGCCCCAAGACCTCTATCCTAGTGATAACTTATTCTGGCCAATGGAGCCAGTGTGTATTTATTGTACAGCTCTCTGTCCCCTCTCTGGCTCCTGCTCCCATGAACACTGCAGTTGCTGATGACTAGAAAATTACTCAAGTGTGAACTGTTTCACTGTCTGTCACTTTGCTCATTAGGCTAGTGAGAAAATGTATCTATGGCTCTGTCACACACAGCCCTCATTAGTTTAGCAGCACATTGAGATCATTGCCTTTTCTAAAGATGGCTGCAGGAAAATGCCTGCGTACTTTGATGCTCCTCAATAATAAGTGGAAGTAGCAAAACCGGGGCTTGCTGCCTTCCCTTCTGAGATAATTGCATTGTTTGCAGAACCTGATCAATGGAATGAAGGCATACTGCTAGGCAAGGCAGCATAATCCCACTTCTCACTCTGAGTGGAAAAGGCAGAAGGTGCTCAAGATAATTCAGTGTGCAAAAGAGATTGAGGACAAGGACACTCCATTTTTTGTGTGGGTTTCTCCTTGTGTGTGTTAAACTGGAGGAGCCCCACTGAGGGTGGTGGGCTATTGTTTGTGTCAGCATGAGCAGAGTTTAGGTCTATCAGCTATAGCTCTAACTGGCAATGAGGACAACCAGGGGTTTCTAGCTCCTACCTCCAGCAGTTAGCCAAGGTAGCACTAGTCAATATAGAACCATTTTAGCCATTCCTAGAAGGCTGCATTTAGACACTCTCACTGGCAAATGTCTGTGCTGTGCTTCTGCTAGAAAAGATGTGCTTAATGACCACATACCTTTCCTCTAATTAATGCTGTCTTTCTAGTTTACTTCTTTTCCTAGGCAAAGAGTGCCACTGACTTCCACACTGGCATTTCCCCTGAAGTGGATCCATTAACTGTTATATGCTCTGGAAAGACAGATTGCAGTTTACTCCAACCACCAGAGCAGTAGGACCACAGTGTAGGATGGGACCTTTGTATTGATGGGAGCTGCTGCTTGCTTTGCTGCAAAGGGTGATTCTGGGAGCTGCAGCACAGCCCTTTGTGCCATGGCTTTGGAGTGGACAAAGTCTAGCTCAGCATCTCACTAGATGCTGTTAGCATTGGTAGGTGATGGTTTGCATGTCACTGCAATTGCTCAGAAAAGTAATTTTACATGAGGAATTTACAATGCCTTCATTGTAAAGTGTTTCTACTGGTGATTTGTTTCTGTGTGGTGATCCCCAAGACCTGAAAAGCAGGTTACACACAAACTTTTGCATCAAGTGAATCTTTGTAGAAGTGTGTGGGGCAGCGTCTGGTTGCCCCACTGGACCTGCAGTGCAGATGATCCATCTCTATTCCACCATAGGAATGTTCATTAGAGGATCCGTGGTGCTCTGTAGCTGATTAGGTTCATAGCAGATATGTATCCCCTAGGGATAAGATGATGAAAAAAAACTTAAGGCCTTTTTTCCTTATTTAAAGTTGATATACAACTCCAAGTTAAATTGGATATCAAGTACTTGACTTGCTCTGCATATATTCTTTTCAATTCCATATACATAGGATTCTTCTCATTATCTGCATTTACAAATTCAAAGGCAATTAGCCCTGAAACAGCTAGAAGTGTAGAGGAAGAAATGTTTGAATTTTTATTTCTCATAAAGTTCACATTTTCTTTTTCATTTAAGTGGAACTTTAATTTCTTTTGAAGCACATAAGACAAGTGTAAAAAAAAAAAAAAAAAAAGAAAGTCCCTCATGGGACAGGAGGCTGAAAAGGACCATTATCTTGAAATAGAATATTTGCTTCCTGGGCTGGTGATTCAAACACTCTTTGAGAGGCTGAGTCTATATCCACATGTTGAGAGTTCTGGTGCTGGGATGGCTGGGATCTGGTGTTTTGGTTCTCCTGGCAGCTGAAGCTGGGCTGGGAGCAATGCTGGGTGTTTCTAGAGGTTTGTGTGCTCAGTACCAGCCTACAAGGTCACTACAAAGCACAGCCAAACCTGCAGCACCACACCATCTGCTGTGTCCAGCCCTTCCCTGCCGTGGGCTGGCATTCAGCTGGCTCCACAGTCCCCAGCAGGAACTCAAATTGTTATCCAAGCCAAGCTTTGGAGCTACCTGTGCAGGAATACCTGTGTCCAGCCAGAGGCTGAGTGGGTCTTAAGGAAGGTGGGAGCAGAAGAAAGGGTTCAAACTCTCATTTGAGACATAATCCTGGTGTAGCCTAAGTGAAATAACCACCCCAGTTCCAAAGGAATTGGTGTCTCCATATGAGCAGACAGAGAAAGCCTGGCTCTCATGAACGCAGGGCCCGAGCAGCCACAGGACAGGAGCAGATTTCTTGGATTTTCCCTCTGTGTCAGAATGGAAGCAGTCTGGTGAATAGGAAAGCCTGAGCTGTGGCTGCAGTGCCTGGGTGGGGGGCAGCTCAGGGTACCTGTCCCCAGCTCTGTGCCATCACTACATTCCCTGCAGAGAAGGCTCTCCATCCCTGGGCTTGTCCCACCCGGCCACTGGGAATGACAGGTTCATGCCCTGTGTTGACTTTGCAATTGTCTTTAGTTTTATATTAGTATTTAAGTTTCCTTCTCATACATAACTTGTCTCCAGACACACCAGCTTTTCATGGAAGTAATTAATTTACAGCAATATCACTTAGTTCATCCAGCTGGCTGGTTGTGCCTTATTAGTGCTTAGGAACAAGACTGGGTTTTTTCTTCTTTCTGACAGGAATTCTTGGAGCCTCAATGAGCAATTAGTTTAAAAAAGCTGTCCTGGGGAGACAGAATTAGTACTAAAAAGGCCCAAGACCTAACTTGAAAATCTTTGAGATGTCTGCAATTTTGTTATTCTTTTTATTTATCAAAGGATACATCCTTAACTAACAATCTTCCCAAATACATATCACCCATTAAAAATAATAACAATTTTTTAAGGTTTACAAGGTAATTTTAATAATTTTAATTAAAAATACAACATTATATTCCAAGAGATGAATGAGTGTCCTTCTGAACAGGTGATGCTTCAAGTGTTGTTTGGGGTTTTTTAAAGAATGACATTTTTATAAAGAAACTTCTCAAAGCAGAATTATTGCAGGAGTTGACTTTCAAAGGACAGTTGGTGGCATCAATTTCTTCTTTTTATTGGAGCTGGTGGGGCCCAAGACTAGACCATGGACTTTTTAACTTCTGTCAACTCTGCAATATCTGCTGCAGTAGGAAAATAAATAACCAACAGCAATACATGAAGACATTATGGGTAACATGGCCTGAACTAGTACCTCACTAATATGTACATAACCTGCTTTATAAAACCATATCTTATCCGGGCTAAGGACTTAATTATTATTGATTAGTTCTGCCCACTCTTCCAATATCAGTCATTATTGAAATAATCTCCATATCCCTCATTAAACATGCATCTGTTTCCATGGGAATGCATTTTTAAATAAGAAGTGCTATTTGAATATTATTGGTTTCACTGGTTGTTCAGGCACTTGGTACTGTGGTTGCCCAATCTGTCATAGTTAATCAACTCTCATCTCTTAACACTGGCTGCAGTTATCAATGAGTTGAGGATTAATATTCTGGGCGAAGCAGATGATAAATCATTTGTATATAATTAGTGTACAGCAAGGTTACAGCTGACATGAATTTTTATCTTAATTATGAGAGAAATTTGTTCCATTAATTTAATTTAGTTTGCATGAGTGGCTAGACACCTAACAAAGTTAATCTTACACCTGTCATTACAGCAGTAAGGAGAGGCTCATTTTCAAGCTGTAGACACAGAAACTCTGGTATATAAGGATAATGTTGCTCATTCTGATGTGAAAATAGATGATCCTAGACAGAAGATACAGAACCTACTCTCTTTAAAGGCTTCCCAAAGGATTTATGTGTGAATATTACAGGGACTCAAATCTGGTTGCTTCTGTACCAAGCAGACTAATTTTCCTTCATTCTCTTTCTGTACTTCTTCAAAAGAGAAGCATGTAGTGCCTACAGACAAAGGCAAATATTTTCCCTTTATTTTCATTTTAATTACTTGAACTATGTACATATAGTTAACATGTGAAAATACCACAGCTCTTGTGTGACATAATATCTGCATTAATAGCTATGGGTGAGGAAATTGTGCTGCCTGCAATCCAGCCTTCATATTTATGTGAAAAAGAATTATTCATAACTTCATCTACTACACAAATGGCAATTATGCAGGCATTTCTGAGGTTTCAGCAGACTGAATAAACCTAAACTCTGTGTTAATTATCCAAGCAATTATCAAGTCTGATAAATCATACATGATTGATAGATAAGGTGGGGCTGTTTGGGTAAGAGGATATGGTGTTAGTTATTTTGCTGATAATTAACCAAGCACTGAAATGAAAGAAGACTATTTGTGGCATCTCTTATAAAAATGTTTATCGTTATAGATTTGTTGATTATAGTTATTTTATTCCGGTAGGATGACATGGAAAAAGAAAAGCCAATACCTGAGTCTTTTTACAGCTAATGAGATGAGACTGAATACAGTGGAGAGAGAAATATAAGTGAAAATTGCATTCTGCAGTAGCTCCAGTCCAAATACATATTTGTAATACAAGCCACAGTCTCCTTCACATTTGCAGCATAAAAATAACCCTCAAACAGAAACATTAATTGAACAGTAACTCAGATTAATGTTTTGTAATATTAGTTCACAATTATTACTCTCAGCTAAGGTCAAGAAGTATATAGTTGGATATTCACAAAGAAATGACTGATTTAAAAACAAAGAGCTCTAATGGAATTCAATAGTGCTTTTCAGTCATTCCAGTTGGCATCTCTATTACCTGAAATGATTCACAGTCCATTATGGGAGCTTCCATGCTAATAGAATGTCTATCTTCTGTAATACAGACACATCAGGGCACTAACTGAGAATCTGTCACAATGAATTTCATCTAGATTTCACTTCATCTCTTCATGGACTGTAAAATTTGCTCTTGTACAATGCCTAAATTTACTGTGGGTAATTGAGAGAGATCTATAGATGCAGCACACAGTAAAAAGCAGTATCCCAAAGATCTATTGTAAATTGTGCAGATTTGGTTCAGTTGGGAAAAGATTATGAAATGCTGGACACCACTGGCTGCTAATTAAATGTTTTTGGTGAGCTCTGAAAATATTTTTAATGGATCACGACGAATAGAAAAGTGAAAACAGCAGCCTGGGTAAAATATATCTCTTGCAGCTAGAAAGGCAATGAAAAAGCTTTTGAAATCTAAGAAACCCAAAAAAAGAGATAGGCAAATGAGTAAAAGCAAGCTCCATTACCCCTTGTAAGACTTATGGATCATATCAAGTAGACCTATGATATTTTTTATCTCTCTTGTGTTTACATAGTGCAAAGTGGGATATTATCCACTTAATCTGACTTCTTCTAGTTCTTTAGAAAATCCTTCTTACATAGGCAGGCAACTCCATTTTATTTTTGCAACTGAGAATATCCATCCTATCTGAAAATGTTGATGTTAAGTTCTGTGCATGGATTCTTGATAAAAAATTAAAATAACGTTTAATGCGCGGTTCATTTTTTTTCCCAGATGAATACTTGCTCCTCTGCTCATGAAACAGATATTCTGAGCATTTTCAACCATTTCTATTTTTTTTAAATTTTACTTGTTTCCTTTAATAGCTAAACAAAGTTATTGGTATCCTTCCTGATGACAGACTTTAATATTTGTTAGCCAATTGCAATTGTGATATATTCTATAGCTTTTTTCCTAAGCCACAAACAGAATAATAGCATCACGCTTCACTGCAAGTGAAGTGATCTCAGCCTTTACATTAGGAGAAAATCAGAATGGTATGACTGCAGTTCATTACTGAAATAGGTAACTGATGAACTGAAAAGACAAAGGGCATTGTTAAATGAAATGTCATTATTAGAGCTGCTCATGTTTAACAAATGTACTGTAAGTTAATTCAGTGGTGTTTTCTCCAAAGTTCTCTGTAGGACATTCACCATTCATGCTTATGTCTTCACATGTTCAAAGTATTTTTATTTTCTTTGTGGATATAAGCATTAACTAAATCTTTAGTAAATACCAGTTAAACTGTTGTTAGAAACACTACATCAATTTTTGTCCAAGGTTTACTTCCAGAGCTATGGCTCACCCAGTGAACTCTGAAAGTCAAGCATTTTTGAATGTTTTTGAGTGTTTATTTATATTATGTTTGAATAAAT
The DNA here is from genome assembly GCF_027477595.1 of Haemorhous mexicanus. Classification (NCBI taxonomy): domain Eukaryota; kingdom Metazoa; phylum Chordata; class Aves; order Passeriformes; family Fringillidae; genus Haemorhous; species Haemorhous mexicanus. The sequence goes on along the minus strand of NC_082348.1, from coordinate 8,437,392 downwards.
GCCTTGTTTTCCTTGAAGAAAAATAGAAGGTAAATCCAGAATTTCATAGGAAAAAGATTTAGTCTTTAGACTTCCATTCAGCAATTTGTGACTATGCAACAAAGCACTTTGGCTCGTGTTTAATGTCAGGACCTGAAGCATCTGTTTTAATATGTTGCTGAATTGGGACCTTAAAGCACAAGCAGAATCTTGGAGCTTGTATTTTAAGAGCTGTGTAAAAAATGGTGTTCTGATATCAAATAAAAAACATATCATACTTTCAGCATCTGTAGGAAACTGTTTGCATTGCCCCAGAGGTGATAAAAATAATTTATGGACTCGGTATTTTTCACAACAAGGAAATGACCTCAGCTTTGGCAATCTGAGGTAGTTAGTGAAGCTTTTCTGCAACATTTATAGATTTACTTGAGTTACATATTCTTTGACCTGTATTTGAGATTTATTGGCAGATACAGAAGTCACAGTGAATAACCTAAAAAGAAATTGATGCTCTGTGCATTTTGTGCATGGATTGAATGACAGATTATGAAGGGCTGCTTCTTCACAAGTGATTGAGGCCTGTGCCCTTGCTTGTTATAAATATGTCTGCTGGGGTGTCATGTGAATTTTTTAACTAGAAGTTTAAATACAACAGGAAGATTAAAAGCATATTGAGACTATTGGATGTGTGAATATGAGCTTGAAAAGAGGACACATTCTATGGATGCCACAATAAGGCATCAATCCATCCAACTCTTGGGAGCAGCCCTCTCTTCTCTGAGCAGTCCCAGTGTCCTGGCACCTCTCTTAAGAGCAGGAGTGCAGAGTCCAAGTCTGTGTTGCAGAGCATTAGTGATCCAAAAGAGCAGGGCAAGAAAGAGTCCTCTGGTTCCTCTCCTCCTGCTGTATCAGTAGTGACACTCAGGTCAGCCCTGAGAACAGCCAAGGCTTCACCCAGAGCTGGCTTTGTCTTGAAGGGGTTTTGAAATGAAGTTCTGGGCCTTTGAGGTACATATTCATGGCATTCCTCAGTGCTCTGCATGATCCTACAGGATTGAGTGATTACCTTGGTATGTGAGGGAGGGAGAGTCCTCCTGGCTTTCCTCAGGTGGATCGAGCACTGAGCAGTAAATAAGGGAAGTAGATTCTCTATTTATGTTGTGGTCTAGCATCTGACTGGAAATCACCGACCACACAAACACCTTTTTTTCATGACACTGCCATGGAGCCAAGCTATTAATGACATTATGTAGATATCCCTAATATCTTTTCATCCCTTTTTCACTTTGGGCAAGGAACTTAGAAGCTGCAATCAAATATCTGTACTGACAGTTCCATCATTTGCCTGATGGAAATTGGAAAACTAACAGCCCCCTCTCCCATCCTGCCGCCAGAAATGAGAATAATCTAAAGTGCAAGGCAAGAGTGTAAACAAAGTTTACTCTCCGTCTCTGTTCTTGTGGCCTTAATAACCTTTTCACACAGTATTTTGGCAGCAAAAAGTAATTGGCAATATAAAAGTTTTAAAGAAACCCATGGTGCTGTATCTTCATTGTCTCAAAGGAAGCACAAGACATAATAAAGAGTAGAAATTTACTCACTTGAAACTGAGTTCATCCTCATATGTTCAGCTATGCATAGATTTTAAATGTATGAAAGAGGGATGTAAGAAAGAAACTATAACAGATTCTCTCTGTTCTGCTGTCACCAAAGACATCACAAACAAAATAAATTACTTGGACTACAAACAGCTATGGATGAATTAATATTTCTGCCTTCTGAATGTGCTTCAGGAGATCTCTGCATTGGAAATCGACCTTGCACTGTCTGAATATGCCCATAGCTCTCTGAGCTATCTGCAGCAACACTAGCTACCAGGCAAAGCATATTTTCTCGACTTATTTCCACTCATTTGTTTAACTTCACTGCCATCTGCTGTTAAGGAAGAGAACCTGGCCTCCAGGCCTGGGAAATAGCTGTGATGTGCCCAGGTCTGGCTTGCCAAAGCATTTCCAACTCTTACCCAATTTTACTGTATGGTAAAGGCAGGAAGGAAGCAGTTGTTCTTAAGGTTTGTGCCCTGTGCAGCCTTACCTCATCCAAGGGAGTGTTCTATCCCTGTCACACCTTGTGAATACTCCAGCAGCACCAAGCTAAGTCATGCCATCATTCTTTGGGCACGTTTTCCTTCTGCATCTTCCTCCCATTTTGCTCATGTTCTTTTTGACAGCACTATTGCCCTATGTTCCTTCAAACAGATCCTGGAAAATCCCATCTTTTCCACCCAACATAAAAGTACATAGAATAAGGGCTTGAAAAGTAATCAGTAATTATCAGTAATAAGCAATATCTCTCATTTTGTGCAATGGAAGCACCATCAGTTTATCAGGCAGAGAGTGCTGGAGCAGATGGATCATCAGCTTCTGACATTCGGTATGTCAGGAAGTTCCTTCCAGTGTAGTCACTTCATCCTGGCATTTTCACTGCATCTGAAAAATAACACTCAGTGTGGATAATGGGTTGCATCCAGGAAAAAAAAAAAAGACAACCAACTGAACAGCACCCACTCAAAAAACCCCCAGAAATATATATATATATATATATATATTTAGGCCATGAATTGAAAAAATAGTCTGCTTATGGAAAAAGATGTCAAAAGTGGAATATATTCTGCTACTGATGGGTGGAGTTAGAGACAGGAAGTCTGTAAAAGCATGACATTTTCTATTGCTTCCTATGTACATGTTTCCAGCTTTGACTCAATGACTTAATTCTTTGGCCTATTGAATAGAAAACAACAAAACTTTCCTTTGACCCACAGCAGGCTTTGGCTGAGACTTCTAGCAAAATCACAGTGGAAGATAAAGTGATACTTGAAGATTAACATAAACGTTGTGTTCAGATAGTTAACCTAATGGCCTTAAAAGGTTATTACAGTTATGCACATTTATTTCAAACAGTATATTTTTATTCTGCAATGTCAAGAATAGGCTCTTGTCTGTGGCAGTTTACTACTCTGATATTAAATCTTTCCTCATGGCAATGCTTTCAATCTCCTTGCTTTTCTGATTTTCTTTTTTTAATTACTAAAAGGGCTGATGATCAGTACAGATTTAGAAAAAGCAGGATACAGTCTGTGTCCTCTTAAGTCCAAACAATAAAATTGCATTTCAGTCCTGATCTCAGAATATCTGTCGCTATCAAAGCTAAATTATGAAGTAAAATTGTAGTTCATTTTTCAGATACTGTGTTAAGTGCAGACCAGGCAGTTAGAAAATTTTATTCTGCTTTATAAATGGGGTGAATTTGATATGGAGTTCAGTGAAGAAGCATCAGAATGGAACACCAGTGTGTTGGCTCCTTAGTAGAAGAACATCCCCCAGGGAAACAAGATGTATGTGAAAAAGTCTTGTCCAGCATTTGGTAACTGTTAGCACAGGAGTGTGTTCTGGTGGACAGAATGCAGTGACAGTCAAACTCTTGTCCAGATCTCCTGAAAAACCTCAGAATGAAACATGGAACGAAAGACTCTGAAAATGAAAGAGTTACAGAAAACACTTTGCAAAAAAGTTGGGCTAGAGTTTACCATGGTCTAAGGCCAGAGATGTTGCATTTTTTTTCCCTTTATGCTTTATTTCTCCATAAAATATTTCAAATACTTTTTCTGAACCTAACCCTTTCCCATGCATTTCTTTGTTTCCTCAGTTTCTCCTATGAAACAAATGGATGCTCAGCTGAGAACATCCACTCTTCTGCACAACAACCAAGCATATGTGGAGGCAGAATTCATGAGATAAATCTCTTCAGAACTGGCTCAACATTTGAAATTCTGTGTGTTGGCAAGTTCATGGAAAATTACTGGTACTTGATAGTTTTGACTTACTGCATGGCACAAGAGCCACTGCTGTCCTTCTCACTTTGGAGCTCCCAGTTCACTTTGTCTTCCTGATAGCAGGCTTGGCTGTTCTGTCTCACAGACCAGCACAGACCTGTTTTCTCTGAGCCACTGATAGGGCATATGCACTCCATAAAATGCACTGTCAGATTTTTCTTTAAATCTGCAGTAAAAAGGGAACTGGGAGGTAGTTTCAGCAGAAGAGATGAAGACAGAGAAATGACTTTAAGCTGAGTATAACAGTAGGCAAGGTAAAAGGTTAATTATTCCTTTGGTGGAAGTGATAGTCTCTGAATTAATGGGAGTGACTTCATCTCCTCCCTAGAAGCAGTCCCTGGATTCAGTCATTTCTGCTTCCCATGGCTCCAGTTATGGCACTGCTCCGTGCTCACTGCTCAGCTTCCCACCAGCCCCAGGATTCCCAAAGTGGAAGGAAATCATTTCTGCTGAGTCGATCTGTAGGAAATGAAGAGTTTGGCATGGCTTTTTAGTTTACAAAAAGTCTGAGTAAGAGAAGCAACACATCTCTACAACTGCAGGACATCACAGCCTGGAGTATGGTAAGTTGTCAGAGCAAGGCCAAGAGATGGGAAGCTGGAAGAGGTTGTATTCCCTCACAGAGACAGATTTAGGAACCAGGATGTAGCTGCATGTCTATTTCTTATAGTGAGTAAAACTAACATGGACCCCAAGAAGGAAGGCAGCAGCAGTGGGCAGCAGAGCTTGAAGGAGTTTGTAACACTTGCCTTGTGACTGAGCTGTGGCTTTAACAGCCATTCCAAACAAACTGTGCTGGGCCAGCACATGGTGCTGTGTCCAGGTGTGCCTCAGGTGTTTGTGTACCTGTAGGGACTTTCCTCCTAATTTCAGAAGTCATGGAAATTACAAGGTATCCTTTTCCACCTTGTTTCTAGAAGGCATAGTTCCTGATAAGAGGGCATGCCTTGGAGATAAGCAGTGTAACTCCAAATGTATTTCTCCCAGCCTTTCAAAATCACGAGGATATGAACTACTGGAGACAGTAGAGGAATTGCTAGGAGAATTCTACAACAAAAGACTTCATTAGCCTTGAACTGTAAAAAAATCCAACACAGCCACTGGAGTCAGCCATGCTGCTGCTTTTGAGGTGACTGATAAGGAAAATGCTGACAATCTTAGAGGTAAATCTTTCTCCTGAGTGGCCCTGCATAAAGGATGTGAAGTTGCATAGTAAGGCATTGACAATTCTTATTTTTATTATGAGCCTTGCAATATTTGATGTTTGTTTATAGCCCAGCTCCCAGAATCAAGGGATTAGGTGAAAGTCTCTGTTTAATCATGAAACAAAGGTTTTCTTCCATTTTTCCACTCACTGTTATGAGATGCTGGGAGGAAGCACAACATATCACTTTTCTTTCATGGTAAATATGAGATACTCTGTGCTGACTTATTCAGTTTTATGCTAGGTGACATTCTGAGGATAATCTTTACACTTTGGAGATTATCTTACTAAATAAAAGATCAGTATTATGTGGACCAGATTAATATGATAAATTAAAAAATAATTTGGTAATTACATGACCATTTTTTCATGAATTACATACTGAATTACAATTAAGAACTTTAATGGTTTCAACATTTTTTACCTTTACCTAGTTTTTGGCAAGGTTCCCTGATGTTTAGGGAACAGCTTTTGAAGGGTAAGAGAATCAGTCTGCAGAAACTCCTGCCTTAGAAAATCAGTTCTTTGCAGACTTAAATTCCAGAATGTGTTTCCTAAAGTTACTATAAACACTAACTGCTTTTATTAACTCCTGATGAAGCTCACATTAGCTTGCCCTTGGAGATTAATGAAATGGGTGCCATCAGCATTGAGATGAAGAATCCATTCAGAAAAATCATGTATTTTATTTGTTAGCATATTTGGCTTCTATTTGTGCTGAAATGAGCTATGGTTTGCAAATAATAGTTAGGTTAAGATCCATCCTTTTTCCTTGCTTCTGAATAGCTAGAACAGCAAAAGGTAATTCATTTTTCTTAATAATTGTTTCTGTGGAAAAAGAAAATCTTTGAAAAGACAGCTCAGCCAAGTTTCTTGAACACTGTAAGAAAACACTTGGATCACACTCTGAAAAGCCTTGAACTGTCCAGTGCAATAAAACTTGGGACTGCATTTCATGGTGCCCATAAAACCTGCTCCAAAGCCTTCTAAAAAATGTCTCAGAACAATTCAGAAAATGTTTGATTCAAATTACAAGAACTCGGTGATTTAAGAGACAGAAGTAAGGTCACTGTCATTCCTGATTTGTTTTCAGGACGCTCACTCTTGTACTTCCCTACGAATAACCGAATAATGAATTAAAACCTACTCAATAAAGTACATCCAGGCGGCTTTCCAGAGCCCCGCCCGTGCTGCAGGAACGCATTTCCTGCTGGCAGCAGAGCACAGCGTGTGCCTGCTGTCACCAGAGGGTGCTCTCCCACCATTTGTCACAGTGGCTGCCTGAGTGGAAGCAAGATTTGATTCTTAAAAAGACTCGTGTTTCTACTGGCAGTTTTGGATTACGCCAGAATCCCCTGCTTAGAAGCAGTCTGAAGATGGAGGGAGTGGTAGTGAATGGCAGCAAAGTTTGCTTTTCACTTAGAGTTAAGTTGCAGTCAGGCTAAAATTCCTAAAAAACATTGCTTGGTAGGACTGTTTCATTTCAAAATGCACACATGTATAAATTACTCATGTTAAACTGGATGTCTATCAAGATGGTACACAGCCATTTTTTTTCCTGCAGGCTATTTTTCTTTTTGCTTAGTTCTGTCCAAGGTTACACTTACAATGCTCACCTCGAATCTCTACAGTTCTGTCTTTTTCATCTCTACATCACCGATATTTTATCTTGCTTCTCTTACCCTCATCTGCCTTTTCAATTCTCTTTCAAAAATCAACATGGAAGAAGAAAAGCTGAAAAAACTCCTCCATCTTAGATCATCATTCTCTTGGGAGTGTGGTGTACCTTTGAGAGGTCTGTTACTGTGTCAGACTCTCTCACTCCATTGGGAAATCGACTGTTCATTCTTACAACTATTTTAAGTGAAGGATGTGTCATAGTATTATGGCATGTAGAAGGTAAAGTCTAAATCCACATATTTTATTTTGGCCTAAGAATGCCACAGTGAAAATATACACCTCTCTGCCTCTTTGTAAGGATTTGTAAATCAGTTATCCAATGACCTGTAGTCTCTTATTCTTTGAACTTCAAGTAAATCTTACTAGTGATTCTGTTTGGAGAAGTTTTACCTTTCACAAATATATTATAAGTGCCTGGGCATTTTGTTTTCCAAAAATTCCATATCAGATTTCCTCAGTCTCAATATAAAAATGAAGGAAAACATTTCTTCACAGAGCTGTGATCTGAAATTTAATATCCTGGCCCAAAGCAAGGAGTCTGTGATGCACTTACAGTACAAAGGTTCTTATTTCATTTGTTCCTTCCCAGGTCGAGGCTCAGTGAATCAGATTTAATTAGTTGTTCCATGGATGATATGTGAGTTAGAAAGACCCATGTCATTCTCCTGGAGATTAATTTATTTTGAGCACAACAGCTACAGATGACCTGAGACTTTCAGAAAAGATGTGCAAAGGCACTGTCCCAAACAAATCTCTCTGTGGGTGACTACTCTGTGTCAAGGTGTGCTGTGCCTGTCCTTGCTTGGACTTTGTTATGCACACTCATGTAGAAACTGAGAAACTCCTCAGCATCCTGGTTTTCAAAGAGAGCACAGTAACACTCTCTGAAAATCCAGCCTCTCAAAAATTGAAATACCCAAAATGATTGGCTACTTCCATATGGTGACTACAGTCTTTGAGTCATGCGATCAAAATCATGACACTGCAGAAAGAAAAGTCTGGTGACAACTTTATATTCATCACATACTTAGTTATAGTATTCTCATTTCTCTCCAGGAGACTTCTAGATTTGGCACAGATGAAATTATAGAGAGGACTGGCCACCAATTCTGTCAAGTTCTGTCATGTAGACCATGAGGGAGCTGTGATTTTTTTTCTTACTAGAATCTCAATATTTCCACTATCAGATTACCTTTTCCTCTACAAATTTCACAGGCCACAAAATCTTTCCTATGCCAAGTAAGTGAGCTAAAAATGTTTGTATTCATATTGCCAATCTTACAAAATAACATTAAAATTACACAAACATAATTTTCAAGAAAAATATGTCTTCTTGTCTGCCTGTATATTTTAAACTATTAAGTGCTGAAAATAGGAATTGCTCAGAGAGACCGAACAGGACCTTGGCTGGACTGGACCTTCTAAATGTCACCCATGGGAACAACAGTGAGCATGTTTAAAACACTACTCCTTCCTGTTATATGTGAGTGCTGAAAGGGCACAATACCTTGCAAAGAGCATCAGCTGGTCTGATGGGATGCAATGGTCTGCTGCAGCCCCTAACACAGTGGCCACTGTAACAGGTCTGTGACTTTTTCATTTCACAGTGCACAGCCTCACTTTCACTGACAATAATTGGGAATTTGCAATTGCCCATTGAATGGTTCTCTATGCGTACTACATCTCAGGAAAGAGATGAAGGGGAACTGGGTAACTGTAAGGAGATGGGATACAACCAAGACAACAAATTAAAAAAAGTAAATGCATGCAGAGGAAAATATTTGAGCTGTAGCAAACAGTACTGCTGATTCCAGAAATCTGGATGAAAACCTTTATCACAGGAGTAATTTAATTAGGGAGCAGGATGGAAGGGATCTCTGTGCTGGGGCTGCCAGGCAACAACATGGGTTGAAAAAAGAGCCCTCCCAAATTATGAGCCACAGAAACTAATGCAAAATCTGATACTGAGTTTGGAAGGCTTGGGCTTAGTTCCTTACAAGTGGCTTCAGCTTCTCCTATAAGTAGGAATCCAACTGGGAAGATGCAGTCATGGCAGCATGGATGTCCATGGCCTGATGCAACCACTGAGATCCTTTCCATTTACTCTGAGATCTGTCTGTTACACTTTATGGTATCCTTACAAGAACGTTGCACCCTAACAAGAAATGCTGTACAAAGGACCATTGCACAGGAAGTTATACATACTTTATTTTATCTATCATGCAAAATGGAAATAAATCTCTTTTAGGCCTTCTCAGAATAGTGAACATTGGAAAGTTACTTAAGTTACTTTGTTTGTGTCTGCTCTACAGACAGTGGAGCCCTTGCTGTTGCTGTCAGGACTCCAGTTCATGCTTTTATTTTTATTACAAGAAGAAACAAATATGTGCTAAAAGATACAGTGAGATCGACTGCTACATTTTCAGTGGTGACTGAGTTTAATGTTGTCACAAGTCCAAGCTGAGCAGCAAAATGAATCACATGGCTATAAAGAAATGAGGAAGCTTTTTAGCTCAGCTTTGTGGGATCAAGATTAATGAAATAGAAAAATCAAGACAGGATTGCTGAAAGCAGCTGCACCAAGAGCTAGAGCTCACTTACCTTCACAGATCAAAATAAAGTAGGGAAAGGGAAAACTAAGCCTAAATTGAAACTGCTAGAGATTTGCAAGCACAAAATCTAAAAATCTGAAGGAAAGGAGGTTTTTCTTTTTTTGATGGTACCCCTCTGGGGACTCCTTTTAAAACTAATTGGTATTTAGAAGATTGATTATCCAAATTTCATAGGGGACAGCAGCTCTGTCTGAGTAACTGAGTGAATTTGCATCACAATGAGGTGTTGGGAAGCAGTGCTTTCGCAAAATATTTTATTGAGGTTTAAGTGATCCAAGATGAGTTGTAATAACCATAGATTTTTGTATTTTCATGCTTCGCTCTTTTCTTTCCTAACTACATACCAGATGAAGGAAAATTCCAGCATATAAAGGAGAAAAATGTTTCCAGTCTTTGTTGTCTCATAGACATAAAGCAAATGAAAAGAAACTATTATATTTCTGTAAGCACATCATTTCAAGCCAGCTATGTGATTTTGGGGGTCAGATGCATGAGTTTTAAAGTTCATAGCAGTTAATTAGCCCTGTCTCCCTCCCTTGCCTTACTGTGCTTTAAAAAGTCAGACAAACAGTTCCATTTCCCAGTGTAGGTTAGTTCCCTTATCTGATACTCAGTTACTACTTAAGCCCCTAGTTCATAATACCTTTGGCTTTTATTTATAATTTTTGTTTATTTCTGCATCTACATCCCTCCCTAACATTCTCCTGTTTCAGCCCTTGCCTTTGCTTTTTGTGGGCTTCAGTCTTCCTCTGCATGGCAGTCAAATTAGAGCCATGCAGTTCTCTGTGAGGAGAAGGCAGACAAAACACAGAAAGCCCATATTGCTGTGGTAACCACATTAACCTCTGGGGCTGTGGAGCAGTGTTCTGCAGCTCTGTTTAAGATGTGGCCTGTGGTTACACCAGTACATGGCCTGAGCTGGTCTGGTCTATTTTTGATCATAGTAGATAATAATAATAATAATAATTCCATAATGGACTGGCTCATGTATGCTCTGCTGCCCTCCAAAGGATGGGAATGCTGCACTCTTGTTCATCTTATTGAGATGCTTCCAGCCACAGCTGAGTGCAAGGTTATTTTTTTTTTTTTTTTTTAATATTCTGTGTGTGGTGAAGAATCTGGACACAGAACATCTGTGATAGACTTGAAAAAACACCACCGTCAGGTATTTCCTAAGCCATCACCAACAAGCCATCACCCATGAAATGCTGCCATGGTTTTCTCCAGCTGTTCAGCCCATCAAATCCCTGTGCTTTGGTGTGATTTTATTGACGAACACAACGTGCTTAGGGAAGTGGTGGAGCCACCGTCCCTGGAAGTGTTTAAGGAAAGCCTGGAAATGGCTCTTGATGCCAAGGTCCAGTTGACATGGTGGTGTTCGATGCTGGCCCTGCTGATCTCAGAGGTCTTTTCCAACCTAATGGATTCAGTGATTCTTTGACGTGTGTGCAGGGGAGAAAAAACAGAATTAAACCCCGCTTCAGTTCTTAGGACACCAAAGGAAACACGGCTGACAACGAAGAAGTGTCAGCGCCCAGCGCGGCATGAGCGGCCGTGAGGGGGCTCGCAGTCAGAGCACTCAGTAATTTGTCCTCCATGCTGGCGGGAGGCCTCAGGACCCCTTGCAAGACGAAAAATAAGGAGAAAAGAGCGGCGGCCGAAGGGCAGCAGCGCGCAGGGGAAGCGCCCGAAGCCCGCGGGGAGGAGCCGCGCTCTGAGGGGCCGCGGGCACGGGGGCACCCGGGGGCGACCCCAAGGGCGCAGCCCGCGGGCGGGGCCGCGGCCGTTGCGCTCCGCGCAGCCAGTCAGTCACATGAGCCGCCGCCCTCCTTCCCCGGCACCCCTCGGCCGTGAATGGCACGGCCCGGATGCGCTTGTACGCAATGAGGGTGCGGGCGAACCATTGAGCGGGGGCGGGGGAACCCGGCAGCCGCCGGCCGGGAACACCCCTTCGCCGGGGCGCTGCGGCGGCGGGGAGCGGACGTGACAGCGGCGCGGCCGGCGGCGGAGGGCGATGGGGGTCCCTCGGGGACAGGAGCGCCAGGCCCCGCAGGAGGTACCGGAGCCGCGTCTCTCCCAGCCCCCCGTGCCCCGGGCGCTGCCGAGGCGCGGCCGCTGTTCCTCCGGCCCCGCTGCACCGGCGTCCCCGGGATCCCCGCCTGCTCCTGCCCCGGTTCCCGGCCCTCGCCGGCAGCGCGGGGGTCGGTGCCGCGCTGGGCGCGGGGGACGCGGGGAGGCCTGCGGGGCTGCCGGCAGCGCTGTGCGGGTCACCTTCGGTGCACCATCGCCTTGCCGTGTCCCCGCTGCAAGCCCGGCTGGCCGGGTTCCCGTGGCAGAGAGCGGAGAGGAGGAGGGTGGCCAGAGGGGTGGAGGTGGGAAGGGTGTGCAGGTGGGTCCGTGCAGCCCCTCGGGGCAGACCTGGAGCGCTGTGAGCGGCTCTCCGGCCTAGGGCCGAGGTGCTGGGGAGCTCTGTGCCTCTAGGAAATCGCGTGTATCCCCGGGGCTGGGGGGTTTCACCCTGTAAGGCGGGGATAAAAGCCCTGGGACGGGCTGGCTGTGCTGGTGAGGCTTCGGAGCACTGAGGCTCTCCGGGCTGCCCGTCACAGTTTTACTTTTGTTACTGCCGTGCTTTGAAATTGCATTCCCCAAAAAGTGGAATTCCGTGTGAGCGTCTCCTCCTGTTCTTGTAGAAGGATTAGAGAAGCGTGTCCTGGTTTCGGCTGGGAGAGGTTAAATTGAGGTGTGTGAGTTTATGAACCCTGAAATTGAAAGAAATGTGTGAAATGGAGAATAAGTTAGCTGGCTTATGGCAATAGGACAATCTCAGTAACTAGAGGCAAGCAGTGGACCAGGAATTTGAACAGCAAAAGCAGATTAAAGTGTTTAACTGGGTGAAAATATATGATGTTAAGCCCATGTAGAAATGTGTTACCTGTTTCTTTAACATCTTTCAAATTGACAACCAATTTGCTAATGGAAGGCAGGTTTCCCCTCGTATGCGATCTGTGCCAAGGCTCGAAAAATGCTCACTCTTCAAATGAATGAGAAAAACTGAATTAGTGTTTTGTTGTTTGTTTGTCAGGTTGAAACAAGAGAAGATGAGGAACAAAACATCAAATTGACTGAAATCTTGGAACTGTTGGTGGCTGCTGGGTATTTCCGAGCAAGAATCAAGGGGTTATCACCCTTTGACAAGGTGAGGCCATTACAATATTTCAAACGCTTCTTTTAAGTATAAGAGGCTTATACGTTTTGCTGGTTTGCTTAGCAAGTCTGGGTGACTTTATAAAAGACAGTTGCAACCTATGAGGCTTCCCTGTGTGAATAATTCTGCAAATGACCTAGTTTCAGACAGACAGGACCTCCTCAGTCTTGGAAGACAATTTTTTGCAGCAAGGCCTGTTTTAGAGGAGACAATTGGATGCAAACTTACTGCTGTCTGCTTTTTTGGGGTGCTATGGCCTATGCTAGAGTTGTGTGCAGGGAATTTTCCTCTCTCTCCCAACAGCAGTTAGAATAGCTAGTCTTTGGATACTTGGAGTCTTTGGATACTTGGAGATAGCATGTTAATTTTAAAAATAACATTGATGAGAAATGAGGAAGTATTTGTGTGAAGGAACAGTTAGCCTGGTGAGATTATTTTGAGGCTGTTTTTACATATCTTTAGAATGTCATATTTGTTAACCTTTCATTGTTCTAGACAGGAAGTGTGTGATGCTAACAGTGAGCAAAGTTCAGGTTGAAGAGAGATTTCTGAGTTGCTTTAATGCTGAGTCTGTGAGAAATTCCTGGACCAAGGTTTGAAAACACGGAACTGCAGCAGCCTTGAAATGGATTCTTCTGTTTTCTGCTCTCTGTCTGATCATAGCACAGCCTTACTTTGCAATGCAATTTTATTTTATTCAATCTCCTTGGTATTGCTAACAGTTGCTGCTCAGGAGTCTGTGCTCACAGACAGAGAAGTTTCAAGGAGACTGCTTTTGGATGTAACATTGTTGCATTTATGTGTAGAAATCACTTATAGGTACTTAAATAGAATTGCAAAGTTACCATTCTATTGCAGTGCCCAGCCTCGCCAAAATGAGCCTTGCTACTGAAAATGATCACACTGCTAATGCAAAAGGGATATGTAGGTTATCACAGAGGGGAGTGTGAGAGGGGGAATATGTCAGAAACCTTGTTAGAAACCAAGGTTCCTAATTTGTTGTGTGATAATGGCAAGTTATTCCACTTTTTAATCCCTTTTTCTCTTCTTTGCCTTTGCATACATTTAGGTTATTTTGCACATGTTTATGCAAGGTTGTCTTTAAATATTTATGTAAAGTTGATGAAATGGCTCAGAAGTTTAAATATGCTCATGTCAGAATAGGGCCTGAAATAGAGATTTCTGCAGAGCTGGGGATTTCCATTGCTGTGCTGATACTGTGTCTAGCACTTAGTGTCACATGTGTCAGCGAGCAATAAATAATAGGAGCAAAGATGTATATAAAAAGGTAAATATAAGACTGCAGTAATTATGATCCTTGATAAAACTTTGATATGGTCCCTTTTTAGAGGTCATGACTTTTAACATACTGTTGTGTTTTATCCTTTTGGTTGGTTGGTTTTCTTTTTTCAATCTGAGAGCTATTTCAAAACTAGTATATAAAGCTAAGAGAGGAATTCAGATTGTCAATAACTGCTGGGTTGGTTTCTGTCTTCTTGTGCACATGTATTGTGTATAGTATTGTATGAAGTTGGTATGGTTTTGTTATCTGAGTCTGTCCTAGAGCAGAGAGGATACTGAGGATGGTGAGATTACTGAGATGTAGTTTCTAAAATAAATAAAGCCTCAAAGATGTATTTGGGTTTACCTCTTCAGTTTAAAATGGCCCTGACCATGCTGTTGCTCCTTTGCCAGGTGGTGGGAGGCATGACGTGGTGTATCACTACCTGCAGCTTTGATATCGACGTGGATTTATTATTTCAGGAAAACTCTACTATTGGTCAAAAAATGTGAGTTAATTAAATGGCATGGGGGGGATTTTTCTTCTTCTTCATCTTAAAAAATAAAAAGTGGGTGGGGAAGGGGAAGTTACCTGCTGTGTTTCTAAGAAAGAGTTTTAGTTCAAATTTCCTGCTTTTGAGGACTGCCTGTTTACAAAGCATTGCACTGGTTTTTGGGTTTCTCAGACTGTAGTTCCACAAATTCTAAATCCCAAAAGAAGCTTATCTCAAAGAAGGCAGGGCTGTTCCCTTTGGGCTGCCATGTTCTTATATCCCAACTAAGCACTAAAAGTATTTATGTGGCTCCACATTGAACTGTATTGGGAACTGATCCAAATTAAGACCTACAAAAAAAAAAAACCTTGAAAACCAAAACCCAAAAGGAAAAAAAAAAAGAAAATAGTTTTAACATGAATGAATTCCTGGATCCAGTTCTCTGTGCAGCTGTACAGATGCTTGTGCTGGCACAAGGGGATGATGCAGAGGCCAAAGCAAAGGGCAGAGGGAGACCATGCTGCTGGAAGCTGGAGTGCAACATTAGAAGGCCTTCCCTGAGTTCCCTGTGTCTGCAGTTCTGCTGTGTAAATAACCTCTGACTCCCTTTTATGGTTCTGGGTTAGAATTGTAGGCATCAGCAAACAGAATTTAAAGCATGTCACTGTTGCCAAAATAGTTACCTGCCCCATACTGAGGGGGAGGATTTCCTTCCTCAGGGTGACCCAATGAGAACATTTTGTTTTGATTCATTTCTTATGCATGGAATTTGCTCATAAGCCAGCTAGTTCCTGTGCCAGGGAGCTTATAGACATTGTTTATGCTGGGAAAGGGAACACATTCTAAACTCCATTATTTCTTTATGTATATCTATGATAAAAGAGGCATAATTAAAATTTGCAGGAAGTAAGTTTAGCCTGATAAGTTACAGTGGCTTATTAAGAGACTTATTTACTCAGTGTAGTTAAAAAGAGCATCTTCCTGTGTTTTCTTGAAAGTCATAGAGCATTGGCAAGGGTTTTCAAAATAAATATTTGTGGGTATTGCAATTGCATTTGGAGACACTCAAACCATCATAGATAGCTAACTACATAAAGCATTGCTGAGTGCAAAAAATTAATTAGAGACTAGGAATGAAAATGATAGTGATAGTTTTTTGTTTTTGCTATCCTTAGGAACAACAGGGTAGGAACTGGTTAAGTTGTTCTCAAAATGTTCTGTTATTTTTCCAGCTGACTGGATGCAAAACTGGCAAAACAAAAACCAGGCCTCTCCCAGATCAGCAACAATTATTTATTTGTAAATCTCAAGTGTTCATAACATAGGAGCATAGGCTGTTTTGATGTCCATGTAATGTTTGTGTTGGTAGAGGCTCAGGGCTTCTGTGGTGTTTTCAAGATAAAGAAAAGTTAAACTGTGTTTTCTCAGTATTATTCCAAAGTGATGGTGTTACACCATTGTGATGCTGTCCTGTTATTTATTTGCTGGGCTGAAATAAACATGGAAGCATACATTAGGAGAGGATCTTGCATCTGTTGGATAAATAGCTTTTTGTTTTAATGGCATCTGCTTTGATTGTGCTTCACTTCCTTTTAGGATGTAAAGTGTTTCAGGCTCTATTCCCATATTTTGGTCACTGTCTCATATCTCTTGATCCCCTTTTTTTCTTCCAGGACCTTAGTTGTCCATTTGGACAGTACTAAATATCAGTGAGGTCAGTACTGGACCAGTTAATTTTTTTTCCTTCATGGGAAAATAGCTTTGGTTTTCCAAGTAAAGTTTTCTTTCTCAGTGGTTACACCTGCTTTAAAAATGTACTTGCCAACATTGACAGCAAAAGAAAATTCTTGCCCTAAAATTAGGTATTCAGTGGAAACAGGATGAAGTTCTTGCAGATGGATCCCTTGTGGCAGGGTAATCCTTTCACTTAACCAGCTCTTACTGAGCTCTAGAATGAGATTGCTGCCAGCAAATTCAATTTTAGTCACTTGAAAAGTATGTGAAGTGCACTGTGTATTTAGCTTTTAAGTGCAGTATGTATTTAAATTCAGAAAGTTTCAGGAGTAGCATCAATATTTATTTTGAGAGTTCTGCTAAATAAAGTTTTAAGTCTTTACATTTGTTTCTGGACTTCTTCTCTTACTTAATATAACTGTAAAGTTACTCTCTCTTCATGTTGGGTGTACCCTATAACATGCAAAGGTGTTTCTGGTGGTGTATTTTATGTGGATATTTTATCTGTCCAGACATGCAGATCTTGAAATTTTCTGTAGTAGTTAAATGAATTTCCAAGGTAGGAGCCTGTAAGTGGGGCTTAATCACCTCTTCACAGACTGGTGATATAAATAGTGCCTGTAAAAGCTGTTTTGTAAATAAGTTTGATTGCTTTTCATTATATATAGTGGAAGTTACTTGCGGGAATCTTTGATCTACTGTGTTTGCAAAAATAATCTGTAATTTACAAAAGAAAATTGTAGCATACATACATCTGTATTTTTGTTTTTATATTAGTGCCTTAACTGAAAAAATCGTGTCAGTATTACCAAAAATGAAATGTCCACATCGTTTGGAACCACATCAGATCCAGGGTTTGGATTTCATTCATATATTTCCTGTTGTACAGGTAATAATTTCATGGTGTATTGATACTTTGCTGAAAAAGTCATAAAACTTGCATAAAAAATAGAACAAAGCTTTGCATTATTGTTTGGCTCTTTATTTATCTTTGGAATAAATAAGCACAGAGAAGTAGTTTGAATTAACGTTTTTAAAGAATGAAGTGACATTATGGAAGATCGAATTCTTAAGTATTGTTTGATCCACATTTAGAATGTAAACAAAACAAACTCTGAATTCTTTGCAGTGGAGTCAGATTGTGCCTATTGTGCAATGCCTGCTTAAAGAAACTGAAGTTTAATCTTGTTGTGGAATTTGATAGTCTGCTTTGTTAGATTAGGAAATAGAACAAATACTTTCCAGTCTGTGTTTAAGCTTATGGAGTAAGTAATGCAGGTAGATCTTGAATCAGAAGGATATGAATAAGGCAAAAGTCATTGGGGTAATTTCTTTAAGCATAATTTATCCTTATTTCCTGTCACTTAAAACTGAGTTCTGACAAGTGATCCTCTTACTGTGTATTTGTTGAGCACCACTAACTCACCATGTGCCTCGTTCTCAAGTTTATTATGATTTAAGCTAGCACTTGATGTGTTCCAGTTACATGTGGTATTTTGAGAATCCTTGGCATTTTTTGATTTTCCTTTCATCTGCACACAGAAAGATATCTTTGACAGATAGGGAAAATGAAAACTATTAAGCAAGCTTCTTTTCCATTAAATATCTCCTTACCTCATGCCTGTGAAGGAATTTAGCAAGTAAGAAGAATCTAAATTTCAGTCTGTAAGAAGTGGGGAAAACTTCCTGGTGCTCTTTCCTCTTATGTTCTAGTTGGAAGCTCTTGAAGAAAACCACACTTAACTGCACTCCCCACAAAACATTCTGTGGTGTGTGCTGCTCTTATGCAGCTTTCAGGCTGTAATCATGCTGCTTAAGGTGGAAAGTTTGTATCTTGCTAATGTGAGTTTTTGCTTCTGAACCCTTATTTCCTACACAGAAAAAAAAAAAAAAAATCAGCCCAGGTGAGTTTCTTGCCCTGGTCACTGGATGGCAATGAATGGTTACATTTATCAAATACTAGGCTTCTTTCATAGGAAATGTATTCCTCCTTCTGTAAAAACAATAGCACTAGGTGTTCTTTTTTCTCACCTGCTTTATCCCAAATCCTGGTGTGGAATATTACTTCTAGAAAGGAGAACTATTAATTCTAAACAGGGAGGGAATCTAGTTCTGGGTTTCTCTGAGAGCAGTGACTCTCAGTATTTGTAGCTAGCCAGTAGGTGGTAAAGCTGACCCATACAAGTCTATTTTGATGAGCTTAGTTTTTGGTATGTAGAGGATCTTGGTTTAAAAATTGTGGCTTTCTGTCAGGTCCCTGTGAAGTTCTGCCTGCTCCACATACTGCAGGTTTCTCATTTCATCCGAGCCAAGACAGACTTTCAAGAAAAGTTGTTGGTGTCACGAGAATTCTGAAAAAGACCATGCAAAATATAAAATGCTGATTACACCATGTAGGAATTATGTATTTGATAATGGCACTTTATTCAATGCCCTGTTAAAATCAAGATTCCACTTGCTATCTGTGAATCTCAAATCAGTTTTCAAATACTACATATACTTGCTCTTAAGTCTGGCATTCTGTCCCATTAGCTCTTGCAATGTGCAAGAGTTTAGATGGATCCTTCCCTACAGGAAGAAATTAGGCTGAGTTGGCTCACTGCCATAGACTGTAGCAGAACTTAAAAAAAAATAAATTTAAAAATCTTACAAATATTCCATTGGGCAGAAATGTCATTGTTCTTCCTAATAAATTCTGCATATGATCACAGGCAGAAGTATGTACACAGTCTTGTGTTGAGATGTTCTTGGTAATTAATATTCTTCATTTTCATCTCTTGTTGTCATCATGTTTCTTTCACTTTCCAGGGGTTCATGGTTATAGCACAGGAAACAGTTGTTGGTTCAAACTTGAATCCCACAACTGATCTCATCTCTTCTGTGACCTCCTGCACAGGCTGTCAACAGTCTGTAAGATTTATCTTCTCCAACATTGTTTAAAATGTACTTCAGTACTTTGTGGCTTTTTGTGTGGTCTTATAAATGTCACAAGAAGCCTTTTTTCTTGCATAGGCATGTGGTTCTTCAGGAGCACTTCATAGGCTTGAAGATCTGTCTGTTCATGGTGGAGCTGTAGTCTTTTAAACCAGTAATCTACAGTAGGAAAATTTCATACAAGAAACGTATGCACAAAAGAAAAAGAAATGTTTATAAAGTAGCAAATACTGACACATTTTGTTAGGGTTAGGCCAAAGAGTTGCCATGTTTACAAATAAATCACATGCTCTTGTTTCCATGCCTAAGAATGTGCTTTTAGCTTTTATCATATATTAAAAAATTAGGCAGCAGTATGGTGCTTGCTGCTACTATTCTTTTGTTTTCAGCTAATACAATTTTTTTTTTTCAGTGGCTGGTGAAACGTGCAATAGAAACAAGGGAAGAAATGGGAGATTATGTCCGTTCTTACTCTATATCACAGTTTCAAAAAACTCACAGACTGCCAGAGGTAAGACCAAGGCAGTTCTTGTTTCTGTTAGCTCAGATCTTCAGTTGCAGTACCAGCCTCACAGCTCTGAAATCTGCACACTTTACCAGAGTAAAGTGCCATTGTTTAGTGAGTGTTAAAGGAATCCCCTACAAATTTATCTGGGAAAAAATTGAAGCATTATTGTGACAGAAATTTTGTAGATTCTGGTTAATTTTTGCCCAATGATTGCCCTAGTTTTTCTGCAGTATTTGGTATTTTTTTTGTCATTCTAACTGTTCAGAAACACTCAGCATGCTTTGGAGAACCTAATGTAGTTAATTGAGAATTTTTTAAAATAATTATTATCTTTAATGCTTAGAAACTAAATAGTAAAGGAAACTTCTCTTTTTCACATCAAGTCTATCTCAGCTTAATTTCTTAATAGTGTATTAAAGATTAGAGGTGCCAGTAGTGGGCTGGGACTGCTTTTGTGTCAGGTACTGTCTGAACAGAGAGCAGCCAGGCTGCTGATCTGGACACAGTTTTGATGACCTATCTCCCATCTGAAGGCAGAAGCAAGTACTTTTCTTGTTACAGCAAATCACTAACATTTCACCAAATCACTGGGCAACTCAGAAACTGTTTGGCAGCTTTGTTTCACAGAATCATTAGAATGTTTGAGATTTAGTGTCCATTCCTTTTATTTTTAATTACCTCCACTAATGTCTTTCAGGATGATGAATTCATGCAAAGAAAAGAGAAGGCACTCAAAACGGTTACTGATATCTTTGTAAGTATAATAGATTTCTTTTTTTTTATGGCCAAATGAGTGGTTTTAATGCTGAAATGGAGGTGGTTAATTCTGGTTAATTGGGTTTTATCATGAGAAGATCCCAATTAAGTTACATATTGATCTTCATCCTTAAGACGGGTCTCAAATGCCAATATATCACATAGGTAGGTCAGCACTGTATGAGGAGATAAACCATATCCTCTGCCTGCATGGCTATGTGGAATCCCACACTATCAAACAAAAGTCACAGGGTAGCCTACAGACTATTAAACCCTCAGCAGACCTAAATATGTGTTTGAAACTATCAGCAGTTGTGCTATTTGTCTTGAAATTAGTTAATATGGTGATGATCTCAATTATCTGCATTTCAGAACTTGACTTTTTCACTTCTTGTAATTAGCAATGAAAGTAAACACCCTCCTTCAGGACTGTTTTCTTCAAGTAGCAGATGTTGGTTGGGAAAAGTGGTCTCACCTGTGTTCTCTTTTCACATGCAAATCTTCCAACTCTTGGATAAACTGTATATATTTTTTGAAAGCTTGATCATGAATGCTACAGAGAAGTAAAGTAGTAAAATACCTGGGCTCTCACTGTCATACCTGAATTCAGCTGTCTGGCTGGCAACTGGAGTTTCTGTCCTTGCTTTCTGATTTCCTCTTTGCTTGCGTCCATCAATTCACCATTTCTGACTCACTGTAGTTTGCTACTGCTTTGGGGGTTTTTTGGACCATCTTGATAAATTCCAGGGCAGCATGTGACAAGAGAGGAGAAATCTGGGTTTGCTTTGAATGGGACATTTTCAAGGCTCTTCAACAGAAAGTGAAACCCCGCTCTCCTGAGAAAATCACTGTTTTTTCAGACAGCTCTAGCCAGGCACCCTGAGCTCTTCATGCATAGATGGAGATGTTCAGTGCTGGTGTAAGGAGCCATATGAGAGGTTGTATAATGGGCCAGACAAGTCACCTTACTCTTTTGTCAGGTTTTGGAGGGAGGTAGTTGTTTTTCTGTACAAATGACCTGATTGCTGCTGAGTGTAATATATGTGGTTGAATTACACCATGTGTTTGTAGAATAACATTGCAATGTAAGTCTCCAGGTGATGACCAATGTAGGTTCTTTGTTAATCTACTTGAATAATTGTCCTTGCTTTGGAAATCTCAATTAGTTTCTAAAGTGTTGTTACCCATGTTTCATTGTGTTTTTTAATTATTGGAAGGCTTACAATGAGTCTTTTACTCCAACTGGAAACACTTGCCTTTCCAGTGAGACATGTATTCTGTTTTACACTTAGCTCACCCTCTGTCAATTTGTACTTGTTTGAAATCTCCATTTTGGGATTCCATCTTTGAAAAAGATGGAAAGGCATTTCAGCAGTTTTATGTTGTAGGAACTGTTTGTTGAAAATAATAGTTTGTGTGGTATGGAAAGCCAGATTTAAAAAGAAATGTTCTCCCTTTTGTTTTTAAATTGGAAGCAGCTCTGTCAGTACAAAATAGTAATTGGGAATTCTTGTTTTATTTGATGGGCTGTTGTTGAACTATTGGATTACCCTTGGATAGCAGGAGGTTAAAGTCATTTTACTACCAAACTCCTTGAGACTTTTTTTCCCTTAAATTGTAATAAAATTTGCTGTAATTCCATTGTAACCCGTGATCATTGAGTAAATAATAATTGCACTTAATTATCTAATCAGAGTTTAAAAATAGAATTAACTCACAAAGAAGGTAACATTTCTAGACACTGACATTAGCCAAATCATTTTAACAGATGTTGAGTGTGTTACTTTTTATTCTTCTTTCAAACATGACAGAGGAGATGGTTGAGACATTGTTTCATGTTGAACAGTCATTTATAATGTTTTTTTAAACTTAGAAAATTTCTGTAGCAAATTGCTTAGAAATTAATTCAGTAAGGTTTTATAATGTAATTCCA
This sequence comes from Haemorhous mexicanus, assembly GCF_027477595.1. Classification (NCBI taxonomy): domain Eukaryota; kingdom Metazoa; phylum Chordata; class Aves; order Passeriformes; family Fringillidae; genus Haemorhous; species Haemorhous mexicanus. Next base: position 8,415,180 of record NC_082348.1, on the reverse strand, counting down.
GAAAGAGAAAATGAAGGATGTTTATTTGGGTAAGTATATTGAGTTGGAAAGCAAACAGTGTGTATATCACTTTGGATGACAATTCCTCCTTTATTTTTTTTATAAAAAACCCTTTTACAAGCTCTGAACTCATTCACTGTCTTGCAGGAGGTTTACAAACCCCAGAGAAAATACAAACGTCAGACAGGAGCTGAGGAACTGCTGGATGAGGAATCAAAGGTTCATGCTACACTTCTGGAATATGGCAGGTGAAAGGCTTCATTTAGCTCTCTCTGGGTCTTATAGTGTATATTACAAGCAGTACAGATAAAATTTGGATTGTGGTAGGGTTTTCCTACTGCTTCAGAATTGAGCTATTTCAGATTTACTCCTGTTTGGTCTCAGATTTTGTTTCCTTACCCTGTAAGTTCTCTGGGGACTGGACAGTCCTCATATTTGTGAACCATATTTTGTTCAATGGGAGACCAGGCTTTATGCTCCTTTTAGGGTGTGTTTTTTTAACATACCTGTATTTTATAAAAACAGCTTAAATACATCATCCTTCCAGATAGTGTGTGTCAATCAGTATTAGGTTTTTGCAAGCAATCCACTGAAAATTTGATGGAAAAGGACCTGCACTTGCTGTTGCTTCTGTTTCTCCCTCTCCTGTGGTTGCTGCATCAGGAGGCTGAATCATGGTTGAATGTTTTGTCTTCTCACTTTCCTGCAAACTTTCATTCAGAGACAAAGTTACCAAGGCTTTCAATTTTCCATTATCTCTGAAAGTCCCTCTGGTTTACTGAGAGCTCTCCAAACACATAAAAATGAAGTTACAGAGCTTCTATGTCTAGTTTCTATTTCCTGTTTTCTTTTCACAATTTAGTGGTAAGAACATCTTGTCTGCTGTCTGAGCTCTTATTACTTAACAAGTGCAGATTACATCTGAATTCCATTTTGTATCTTCTGGGGCTTCTTTTCCCTCAAAGTCATAGATTTTTTGATTTTTTTTTTGTCTCACTGTTTTGAGTACTTTCCTTTTAACAGTAACATGGACTGCAGTGTAATAGCTCAGGATTAATTTTCAAATGGGAAGAGAGCATTGCCTTTTTCTCTCATGAGATTGACATGATAATATTTTATGGAAAGTCAAGATTTGCAAATCTTGATGGGATATGGAATATTCAGATAATGGATCTGAAACCATTCTGTAAATATGCTCCAGTACATGCTTATTTAGTTTAGTCAAAACATTCCAGAACTAATTTGATCCTGGCTCTTGGTGCATATCTTATGTTGAAAACTGATAAAAATTTAATGTATTTGTGGAAGTCATAAACAACAGTATTTTTCCTTCATGTTACTATTGTTCTTTTAGGAGATATGGATTTAGCAGACAAGCAGGAAAAACAGAACAGGTAAAAAATATACTAATTTAAAATGCTCAAATTGTGAGAAGAACTGCATTGTTGAAGTGTTGGTTACTGTTAAATCTTAAAAGAATACAGCAGAATAGACAGCTATAACTTCTACTATTAACAGATTTTAGAAATGGCTAACTGCATTTAAAAATCTGCATGCCATGAAAGGTGTAATTGATTACCCTTTTTAAAGGATTTCCTTCATCTCTGCTCACAGATCACATTTGCAAAGTGCTTTTTTTGTTTAGAAGAAAGAGGATTGGGCATTGGGTTTGTTTTGGTTTGACTTTTATTATTAGGTAATGACATATTTTGTCTGTTTACATTTTTCAACTCAGTGTTCTATAATATGATCATTAAAGGGTTTTTCTTTTTAAAGAATCATTCAACTTGGTAAGAAATATTGTAGACTTTTATTACAAAACACTTTGTTTAATGTGATAGAGAAACATATACATCAGTAAAATTATAAATAAATCATTGTCCTTCTTGAAAATTAGCATCCTTGCTGTGCTTTTGACGATTATGGCATCTTAAAATGTTCATAAAATGCAGGGTGTCTGCAGTTTTGTGATTTCAGTGCAGATATTAATTTTGCTACAAGTCTTTATTACAGAAACAATGAAAGTAATACATTAAAGTTGCTCTTCTTCATTATCTCAATATTCCACATACAAATGTCACATTTATGTTTTTATAAATGGAGATATTTCTCAATCTAGGCATGCCTGTTTTCCCTTCAGAGTCACCACTAGTCATGTTTATAGGGTTCATTTTGTTTCTTCAAAAATTCTGTTGCCTTTGGGATATTGTGTATTAGATGTTCATCATGGTTGCTGTGGAAGCTGAGCCTCCAGTAAGGCAGAAGTGGACAGTGAAATATGTTAGTGGTGTGGTAGGGTGACCTAGAAATTGAGTCTGACTGTCCCCAGTTCTCTTTACTTCAGTGGTGCAAATTCTTCTAACTAACCCAGGCGTGTTTGCAACTTTTAAGTTGTATGTTTGTTACACCAATATTAAGTTGCAAAAACGATTTATTTAAAAAAAAATATTCAGATAGTCCCTAGGAAGCCAGAGACACAGTTGGGATACTTGTGAGAAATCAAGAG